>NC_082611.1:11805769-12427115 GCF_030936135.1 Gavia stellata | reverse complement strand
GGTACACTGAGTGAGCCTGAGATGGTGGCGCTATCATCAGATGCCTTTTCTCAGTAGGCTTCGTAACTCTGGCATAAAGCTTTATAAATAAGTGCTGCAGAAAGGTAATGCCTTGTACCTTGCTCATCAGCCTTCAGATACAAAACCAGCCTCCAAAGCATGGGACAAAGATGCTTCAACGCAGCAAAAGACAGGAAAATTCTCTTTTTGCATATTTTGAAGCAGTAGAAGTGAATAGGAGATAGCTGTGTTGCAGCAAAATAAAGATGAGACTTTTCTATATCAATATGACATATAGCACTGTTTTCACCTTTCCAATTATCATCTGTGTAATTACATATAAAAGCTGCTCTTCCAAGACAGGAGGTAAGGCATGCAAGCAGAAACACCTCTTGCCCCAAGTTAGGTTTTATGCCACAAAGGGATTCAGCTTTTGGAAGCCTGAAGCTAAGCTTATGCTCAAATGGGTTTTAAACAATCCTTTTTTCCCAGCCTGGATTCACAGCCTGTCATCATGAAGTGCCACTTACAGCGCTAATCAGAGTAAGAGAATTCATCATTGCCATTACTGCTGTCACATAAGAACTATCTTTTGAGGGTTTTCTTTTAAATAGATAAGGTGGGTATTCCTGAAGGTGGAATTAATGATAAAGTGAATTGACTCTACTACTCAGATATAGAGTGAGTCTATTCTCACACTAATCTTAAAAGTGCTTTTACACTTTGTGAGTCATAGCAAAATGAGAGTAAGGTGCAGCGTGGACACAGGAATGTATACATATAATTACAAATGGATATTCAGAACTGCACGGGATAACCAGTGATGTTACTTTGTAATGACTGCCAAACACTTTAAAACAAAATGACATGCTTATTTCCCTATTCTCAGGAGTATCAATTGCCTTCATTCTCTCATCACTGGAGAGCAAACACCCCACATTTTCTGAATGCGATGGAAAATTAAAATAGTGGTATTAGTGGAACCTGTCTGATAATTTCATTACCCTTCTTTCTTTCCTAGAAAACTGGAAATTAATTTCCTTCACTATGGACAAATACTCAGCCTTGGGCCTCAGAGTTTACCCACTTGCTATCTAACGCACTAAAGCTGCAATGACGTTATGTCGCTCAGTAACTTTAGCTTTGCAGGCATGAAAAAGATGTCCCAAGTTTAGTGGACATGATACAGCAAGCAAGCATAAGCAGACAACTTTCTAATATACTAAAGAGGTCAATCGATATGCTGTGTGTCAAACAGCTGAAAGGTAAAAAACAACCTCAAACGTTCAGCCGACAGTTGGAGCTGTGTAGATCTCAGCTTCATCCATGACTGATAATAACAGATGCTTTCTTAAGCACACAGGTGTGGGAAACTGGTAGGGTTCCACAGCAGAAGAATGCAAGAAAAGCTTCTGGGGCATGTACAGCTAGCCCTGGTAGAGGAAGCAAGTCTTGCTTTAGTATTACCCTGTGGGCTTTATAAAACCTCCGAAAATTAAACTTTGACCTGGACAGATTCTTCATATATTTTCATTCCTCTTCATGCACAGAGCTGGATTAGTAATTTCTCATTCCCTTCTTTCAGGTGAAATAAGAGAAGATTAAACTTACCTGCCCAAGCTGCTGGAGACATTCAGCTTGGTTCCCTTTCCTCTATGATATGTGATGTGTGCTCTCCAGTGGACCTGTAAGTAAAGGTGCAAGTTGTCACTTATACCTCCTTGAATAGAGATAGTGGCATTTTGTGCTCTTTAACAATCCCTCTATAGACTTGCAAAACAGTTATTTCTAAGGAACAGTTAAAATACACATAAGAAAATGTTCTGTGTGGACCAGTCTGTTTCCCTGATACACTTTCTAGGGTACAAAGATGATTACTGGACACATTTTGCAGCAAGGAGTGCTACAAAACAACAGAAAATTGAACAGGTATTATAGGTGTAATATGTATCTCTTGCATATTTGCTGGCTTTCCAAGTGGGAATGGAGGAAGCACGTGTTTTATTTTACTAGTTACCATTTCAGAAGTAACACAATGTATGACCCTAATTAAAGGAACAAATATTGACAGTAACCATTCAAAATTTAAAGCTAATGGATATACAGAGAATATACTTAAAGGACACAGGGTGTAACTGACAGAAGGAAACTCCAAAAAGAGGTACATTTAAAATAGCCACATTAACTATCAGAAAGCTGTTGAAAGACAAGGAGAGTGTGGTGTGAATTTTCAACAATGGAAGCAATTTCTCTCTAACAAAATAAAATACAGGCAAATCTTAATCTGATTATTAATTTCTCTGACAGTGGTATAGTCCCGGAAGAGAAACCAAAGAATCTCTATAATTAGTAACGCTTAAAATCACCATTGCTGGAAACTATGCTAGGGGTCAGAGTAGCTCCAGCAGAGATTCGTATGACTGTGACAATGATTACAACTGACCACAGAATTCTTCTGCAGATAAATCCCAGTGAAGTCAACAAGCGTATGTAATGGTTTAAAATGTTGAGTGCTGTGATACGAAAACATCAAAGCAAGAGGGTATGCTTTAAATGATGGTATAAAATTCAGAAGATTATTTAATCTGTTTATATAAGTTATGAATATTGGGGAAAAATCTTATTGATAAACTTACAATTTTTTTTTCTAGGAAGGGAAAACTGCCTCCTGTACTACTATGTTGCGTGTTGACAGTTTTACATTACTTGTGCACAGCTAAGGAGCAGTAAGTACATGGGAGGAAACTCTCAATTTTTCATCCCTAGCACAGCTGAATAGCATATTACTTGATCGCTTTAACTGAATCTGCCAGTATGCTTCACAAGCTCCTAGTAAAGTGTAAAGTGGGTTCTTTCTGCTCCCCAACTGTGAGGATCAGAGGTCACTAGAGCCTTGCCCCTGCTATAAGCCTTAAGCATTAACCGGGGACAGGTGAAGGTAGCAAAGTAAGAGAAGCGTTTAAGCAATTCTGAAGGATTAACAGCCCTGTACTTTCTTTACAGCAGACTGGAAATTTCCCATGCTGTAAGCCCGCGCAAGTCAAGCAGCCCATTTGCAAAGATAAGAAACTGATGTGAATGAACCTGCTTTGTTCTCTGTGCAATTTACTAAATATGAGTTACAAAATCGCTATGAAAAGTTTCTCAAAGGCAGAAAGTTTTCAAATTATGCCAAAAGAGATTGCTGGTCTTCTCTTAACGCTGTGCTATTACTGGATTACTTTTACCAGTCAGCTCTGTCGTAATTGCATTCGTGCTTTTTGTACAAAAGGACATGACCCTTCTTGCTGAAGTGGATTAGGACGCTCATATACATTGGAGTCGACATCCATGGTTATGTAAGTAAAACAGGCATCTTCATAAAGATTCAAATATCTAAATGGGATTTAGACATCTTATTAAAGTACTGGCCCAAAGGCTACCTCTGCCATCTGCTCACTTGACAGAAAGGTAAGTTACTGCCATGGCCAATATTGCTTTGCCAGACAATCCAGACCATTAGTTACAGTGAAAGTAACCCAGTGTCGATGCTTGGTCTTCCACTTCCTTTCAAAAAAGATTCTGAACTTTTAAGGATGTGTTTAGTAGTACTTTGTCATCTTTTCTGTGGTGGCTGTTGCATAAAGACAATAGAAACTGATACTGTGCTACACTCATTAGATCCAAAACTTAAATAAAACATTAATTTTACATTAAACAATGACTTTTCTAAAATGTTCTTAATTGGCTGTGGTATCTCAGGTACTCCATGCCACCATGCATTTTTGATTAAACAAAAAAACTAGAAGATGGTGTGCTTAGGGCAGTCTGTACTATGAGACAGCTCCTCTGCTAATGCTGCAAACTGGCTAGATAGGATTTGGGAGCAGTCCAGAGTTACCTCTCATCTTAGGAAGGCCTCCTGAGACACCAAAATGTGTGAGCAGGGCTGTACAGCTTCCAGGCAAAAGATGGCTCATGTCTGGATGGCTTCGAGAGCGAGCAGGGGAGGTGAGGCATCCATCTGGGTACTGGGCCATATTTAGCTTTTCCCTGAATGAGAATGGAAAGAGACAATGCACTTAGGATTGTCACATGCTCATGGTGGACACTGCATTAATGCACGGAAAAATTACTTTTACTCCCTAGAAAATTGTGCATGATTGTGCTTTTTTCGGCTGAGATAGAGTTAATTTTCTTCATAGTGGCTAGTATGGGGCTGTGTTTTGGATTTGTGCTGAAGACAGTGTTGATAACGCAGGGATGTTTCAGTTATTGCTGAGCAGGGCTTACACAGCGTCAAGGCCTTTTCTGCTTCTCCCAACACCCCACCAGCAAGTAGGCTGGGGGTGCACAAGAAGTTGGGAGGGGACACAACCGGGACAGCTGACCCCAACTGACCAAAGGGATATTCCATACCATATGATGTCATGCTCAGCACATAAAGCTGGGGGAAGAAGAAGGAAGGGGGGGATGTTTGGAGTGATGACTTTTGTCTTCCCAATTAACCACTATGCGTGATAGAGCCCCGCTTTTCTGGAGATGGCTGAACACCTGCCTGTTGATGGGAAGTAGGGTATGAATTCCTTGTTTTGCTTTGCTTGCACATGCGGGGCTTTTGCTTTACCTATTAAACTGTCTTTATCTCAACCCACGAGTTTTCTCACTTTTACTCTTCCAATTCTCTCCCCCATCCCACCTGGGGGAGTGGGCGAGCGGCTGTGCAGTGCTTAGCTGTTGGCTGGGGTTAAACCACGGCAGTGATATAAACCAGCACCTATATTGTAAAACAGCTGTTTAAATAAGTCATGGTAACTTCTGAACTTGATCTTCTGTCAGAGTCTATTCCCTCAAAACTCCTTTTGCCAGAAACTTCTTAAGACTTTAAATGAATCTCAAACAAGTTGGGATCTGTTTTACCATCTACTATACCACATCAGAGGAGTTGCAATAGTCTGGCACCTTTTTGCTCTCTGGCATCAGTAAGGACCAACTTCAGCAGAAGGGTGATGAAATTTCCTAATGCATTTACATAGTTACTGCAACACCACAGAGCGAATTACTAAATATAATGGACATACTGGGAATGCGATCATAGTAGCTGTTGGAGACAGACGACCTTAGTGAGAGTCAGGGAGGCCTGTCACGCTGTCTGCATCGAGCCCCCGGCAGGAAGGCCTGGCCTGGGCCGGCCGGTGGCTGCCTGCTCGCCAAGCGCCACGGCCGCTCTGAGGTGGCCTTGGCGGTAACGGCGCCCTTGCCGTAGTACTGCACGGAGAAAGGGCCTCTTGCGGGGTCACGGCGGTGGCTGAGGGGTTTTACCCCCGCAGAGGCTGACGAGGGGAGCGCTGGGGCCGGGGCAGAGACGTCTGGCACCCTCAGTCCCTTCGCGGGGGTGGCTGCGGGGCTGCCCAGCGCGGGCGGCATCTTCCCGCCCGGCCGCTGCTCCCTCACGCCCTCGCCTCGCCTCCGGGCAGGCGGCCGAGGGCCGAGGGCGGCGGGAGGAAGGGGCGCGCTCCCTCTGGGGAGCCCTTTACCTCAGCTTCGCCTTTCTCGGGCCCCCCGGCCCCGCTCCCCGCGACCCGCCAACCCCTCACGGGGCGGAGCGGCCGCCCACCGACGCTGTCAGGGAGAGGGAGGGGGGGCCGAGCCGCCGCCGCCACCGCCCCGCCCGTCAGCTGTTGCTGGCCGGGCCCTGCGCGCCGGGCGCCGATTGGCCGCCGCGCGGCGCCGCCCGGCCCCCGATATAAGGCGGCGCGGGCGGGGAAAGAGCCGTCGCGCCCGCGGTGGCGTCGGTGGGTGCGCCGCGGGACGGTGTGCGGCGCGGCCGTGACAGACGGTGAGCGCCTGGGGCGGGGGGCGCGGCGGGGTCGATCCTGGCACGAGGGCGGCGGGGGGGGGGCTCGGCTGGGCTCCGTGCGGGGCCCGAGAGCTCGGGCGGGGGCGGGGGGGGGGGGACACCCGCCGTGCTGTGAGCTGGGGTCGGCGAGGCGGGCGTGGGCCGCGCCTCAGGGAGGGTCCCGCGCTGGGGCAGGGACCGGAGCCTCGGGAGCAGCGGGGGGACCGCCTCTGCTTCCCCCCACCCCGGGCCGAGGCCGCCCCTTCCCGGGCGCCGCTGCGGCGGAGCCGCTCTTTGTGTCTGCGGCGGCCCGGCGGGAGGGGTCCGCGCCCGGGCGGCTGCGGGCTCCGCTGCGGCCCTGCCTCGCTCCCGAGCGGTGCCGGGGCGCCCCGCAGGCCTCGCGCGGGCCCCGAGGGGCGGCTTGGGGCTCTACCGGCGGGGCCCGGCCCGGGTGGCGGCTGTGCCCCGTCCTCCCGAGCGGCCCGTGCCGCCTCGCCGCCCGCCCGGGGGTCGGCCCCCTTCTCCCGGCGCGGTCGCGGCTGCCGAGCTGCAGTCACAAGGCGATGCCTCACGGCTTGTCAGCGGCGGCTCGGGGGGGGCGCGGGCCGTGCCGGCCGCCAGCCGGGCTCCTCTCGGCCGGAGAGGCTCGTCCCGGCTCGCTCAGCGCCGCCAAGCTTAGTGCGGGGCGCTGGGTACGTGCCACGGAGTAAGTCCAAACTGACCGTTGTGTTGACAGTCCTGGGAGTTCATGGCAGTGTGACTCGTTCAAAGCGAATCTTGTTACTTCCTCTGAGCATCTGCAGCGTACCGTGCTGTCTCACGCTCTTCCTTTTCCTGACATGAATGCAGGCGTAGACATCTATTAGTAGATGTTGCTTTTGAATAGACCTAAAGAACTGGAAACAACTTGTAAGACTCTTGCCTTGATTAGCAGGTAGGTGGAACAGTATCGGATCTTCTTTCTCTGATCGCCTGTACCAGAAGCTAACGGTTAGATGTCATTATGTAACTCTGGAAAGCCAAGAGCAAAAGGGACTTGGGAAGCGGAGCATCTAGAGACCAATGTGATCCCTCTCCACAGGGGAGGAGCGAGGAGGAAGACTTGCCAGACAAGATCCAAACCCAATGTGACCTTCATTTTTCTAACAAGGTGATTTTGAAACTCTGAGTAGAGGACTCTTAGCCTGAGCTCTTGAGCTACTTGGTACAGGTATGTGATAGACTTTTGCGGTACTTGCAGTCTAAAGATTTGAGCTGAGTATAGAAATTGCTTGAATATCAAAATGTATGGGTACTATCTAGCTGCTGTTAGACAAAGCCATTAAAAAACCCCTGAACTACATTGAATGTGTAAATAGAAAAAGCTTTTTTTATCAGCAAACTTAATGTTGCCATCTTGGCAATTTTTCTAATTTATCAAGAATTAAGCTATGCCACAGGAAATACACAGCATGTTGCTTCTGATAACTGAATGTCAGAAGTGACCCTGTTACGAGAGGTCTGTTCTCATAAGATCAGAGGTCCATGTGGATGTGACACCGATAAATACAAATCTAGAGTGTGACAGATGCTTTGCCAGCCATGCAATTGCCTCTGAAGCAAACATGGTCTTAACAGTAGAAACCTGCTTCTAGGTCTGCATAAACTGGCTGACTTGCCTGACAGGCAGTAACAGCGTAAACCTATTCCACTTGCTATGCAACTGAGAACGTCTGCCTACCCTTGAAATTGTGTTGCTGTGTCTGGGAAACTTCCTAGACTGCTGCTCTCCCCTCTCTTCATCTTACTGTCTTCTGTAAAAACTTCTGTGTGGTTTAGCTTGGTGTAAAGCTTTAAAAGTGATTCTTGATTAAGTGTAAGGTACTACAACACCTCATGTGGAAACTAACTGCTGTTCCAGTCAATGCTGTTAGGTATCGGTTTTCATTCTAGCATTTCTAACAGTTGCTTGAATGCTAAGTTGTTGGAAGCCTGTCCATAACTAGTTAGCCACAGAAAAGCCTTTTTTAGCTGCCTTCCTGTTCTTTTAATCCTTATCACAAGTATAATAAAGGTTGGGAGGAGAAGATTTGCATTGAAGGCTTCTACTAAACAGCTCCCTGCTTCTAAAATAGCCTCTGGCCAAGCCCCAGTTTGTGCAAGGTAACTTGGGTTTATCAGAAAGAGGGGGCATTAACTGGAGCTAATTAATAACAACAGCAATCCCACTGTTTTTGGAAGTGGTGAAGCCTGAGCACTCTTGTATTGTAAAGGCCTAACTCTCTGTGGCTGGGTAGTGTGGGTGCTAATGCGCACTTGTGTGCCAGTGGTAGAATTACAGCTCTGACTTCCCCAGAGGGTTTTCCCTTCATCCCTTCCCTTCATCCCTTCATCATCATTGGCAATAAGGATGCTCTTGTGATGAGTATGCAGCATTCCTCAAAAGTAATCTTACTGGCACATACAGGAAAAAAGCATTTTTCACAATTAGTAGCACATAGTACAAGCTGCTGTTACTTTGTCTCTTAAAGGTCTTAACATGAAGGCTTTTTATCTAAGCAGTCATTACTAAATATTAAATTTTTTAAGCTGAGGGTCACTCTGGTAGTTTTATTTTCATTTCCTTTGCCATGTACCATTCAACATACTTTAGGTGAAATACTGTAATAGAAAGTTAGAAAGTATACCTCCTCCTTCCTCCCCCCCCAAAAAAAACCAGCAAAGCCCAAAGACTTAATACTTGCACCTTAAACATAACTGCTTGAGGACTTCACTATAGTTCACCCAAATATATCAGATTTGCTTTTGAAGCCTCTTCCTATAGATTGGGCTTCTATGGTAGCAGTATTTCTTTTCGGAAACATGCCTGCAGGCATTCATGATAGTGAACTTAGCAGCAGAATGCCTATCATCATGAAAAACTTGGTTTAGAAACTAATGCCAGCCTTGCATTGAATGCAGCCTTCTGCAATTAAACTGCCTTTCTGTTTGTCCTTTACTTACAGCTTCTGAATTGGATAATAAAACTTCACAAATGAAGTTCTGAGTAGAAGCTGGTATTAGGCAAAAAAGAAAAGAAGCAGTTATTTATGGAAAAATGGTTTATAGCTGATTGTTTTCACTGCTTGATTGCTGTAAGAACTGAGATAGGCTATTTGCAGTTCCCACCAGTGAATCTGACTAATCTTGCTAATGAGTAAATATGCTTAGATGCTTGCTTTCATAGCAAGTGTGGTGGGAAGGGATACAGCACTAGAAGTGCCACCAAGTATTTATGGATGGTGTTTGCAATCCCTTTGAAGATCTGGAATTTACAGCTTTGAATACCTTACAGTAAAAGTGATAAATGAAGTCAGTGCTGCTCCTGGTATGCTCATGGGCTTTTTTAGCTCAGGTATGCTTTAAGGGAAAAGTGAGTCTGAAAGCTAGTTGTAATCTCCTTTGGATCAATTTAAGGGGATCTACAGAATACAGTATTTCTCCCATCAAGAAGTGGACTCTGAAGTTAGTCTTGATTTCAATCAGTTGCTGGTGGAAAGAGTAGTGAGGTTGGAGTTCTGCATCTAGAAAACAACACAGAAACCAAAGGCCTCTCTGGTGGTTCTTATAGTATGGTTACAACATGCAAATGCACTGTGCTAAGGAAAAAATTAGGGCTGCAGGAGAGCTTTAGCTCTAGGTCTGCAGTGACCTAAAGCCAGAAAAACAGCAGCATGAGCTAGCCACAACACTGTAGCTTTCAGTGCCAGAACACTGCAGGTGTTTGAAACAAAACTATCCAAGCTAATAAAATTAACAGTGCTACCATCCCAGTTACTATTGTGCACCATTAACTAGCTGTTTGTGCCATTGTCAATCTGTACAGATGCTTAATACCTGACTTGTAAAGGTTGCTGGCTCTAGAGTCCTTGAGTGGTGAGGAGAGGAGGGTATGCCTGCAGAAGGAATGACTTCTACACTTTACCTTATCTCATAGAGAAGTGGAGTTGAAGTGCTTTGAGAAAGGGACCTTGAATTCTATCTAGTTGTCCTTTCCTAGAAGGTGAAAGTCCATGGAATCATCTTTCCAAAGATATGTAGGCTTGTTTTCTCCTAGACCTCTTAGCATTAACTATGGTATGGTGCAAAGATGTGAGGAGCTTTCCAAATAGAAGCTAGAAAGGGCTTCTTGATGCAGCCTGATTATCTTGACAATATTAATGTGAAATCACACTCATTTCTGTGCCTAGAGAAAGGGAATTTACTGGGCAGTATATCCAGAGGAAGTTGTGCTCTTTTCTGTCCCAGAGTTCAAACTGATGCAGATTGTTTCAATTTTTAATCAAATCAAAAAGCATTCAGAATTTTGAAGGTGTAAAACCTATGGATTTGGCCAAGAAAGATCTTAAGAGGAATCTGTAAGTTGCTGTGTTACACTCAAATTTGGACTGGAAATTTCTTAATAAGGGTAAATGAGTCTCGTGCATCCTGGAGGTCCTAGTTCTCCATCTCTAACACTTCCTACCTTGCCATATCAAAGCAAAATCACTTGAGACACAGGAGAGCCTAACCCAGCTAGAAGTAACTTTCTAGTGTAAACAGAGTGAGCATTCATGTATAACATCCTGCCTCAAGGTCAGGTCCTCCAACTTACTGTTCTGCTTATATTTATTACTTTAAAATCTCAGTTGTCTTAAAGAGCTCTTCTATTTAGTTGGTGATAATAAATACAAATGACCCCTTAGACTGGAAGGATGAGTCTGATAATATTCTTCATTGTGTGTAAAGTTAGGAGCAAGACTTCTACAAGAAAAGATGATTTCCCAGTTGTAAAATCGGTCCTTTTTTTAAAGGATTCATGTGAATTTATTCTAGAAGGAGCTGTCATGACTAAGCTGAGTTGACTTGCTAGAGCAGAGGATAAAGAAACAGAGCTGTCATACCCAAAATGATCAGCATGTTCTTCCTGGCCAGCTCTGCACCTTGAAACTCTCTACTTATACTCCTGACTGGCATCTGCTGTAGAACTTCATATATTCTGGAAGCATTAGCTGTGTGGGAGTTGCCAGTGACTGAAGTCCCCCACTCAAGGAGTGCATGTGGGCCTGCAAGGTTCTTCCCAGTGCCTGTGGAGAAATAAGACTGATGGAGACTTGGGTCTGATCTTTGGAAAAATCCTGATATTGAAAGTATACAAAAGGTGGAAGTATGGGTTAAACTGCCTCACAACTCCAAGCAAGCAGTAGCAGTGTTATTAAGCAGTAATTGTGCTGTTAAACAGAATTGTTCAAGACCAGTAAATAAGAATTAAGAAAGTACTATGCAGCTCTTCACACCAGGACAGCAATAAATGCCTACCTCTCAACTCCTCTGAACTGCTCCTGTGCATGCTTTGTTCAGAAAAAGCACCTTCCCAAACAGTGGTCTTCCTGGTACAGCTGTATTCCTCAGGATCCCAAAAGAAGTGGGAATGGCAAGAGCCCAGTGTGTAACCTGATAAGAGAAAGCCTTGTCTCAGGACAGAGGTCTGCACCCTTAAAGAGCCCCGTTTTTCCCTCAAATAGGAACTTGCAGACCTGCCTGTGTTTTCCAGATCAAGCTGAGACCATTGCAGTCTGCGGCTGTCAAAAAGGGGGAAGCAGAAATATATTCTCTTACAGTCCAGGTAGGTGTAGGTCCTTTGTTACCTGGACCTAATATCTAGCTCTTGCTTTCAAACTTCTTTCTCAAAGACGACCTTGCAAAGCTCTGCCTTGTTAGCTATTATGCTGAGGTCTAAAAAGAGCTTGCCAGAAGATCCTGGTGATGCAGAGGATGGTGATGTGCAAAGTTTCACACCTTATATAGCTGGTGCTGTCTACTCACTTGAAGTCTAGCAGAGGGGTAGCATTTGCAATGCTAGTTTCCAGTATTAAAAGCTATTTTCTAGGTGATGGTAACTGTTTAGTTCTAATGTAAGGTTATGTGCTGCACAAAACTGCTGTAGAGAAACAGTGCTAGTAGGTTGTCATTGCTGCTAGCAATTGTGCAAGCTGCAGAACAGGGCTTAATGTGGACATGCAGTGCCTGCATGAGAAGCAAGGTAAACCATCTTTTATGCTGATGCTGTACTGTTGTGGCTAGATAAAACAGTGCTGCAGTTCAGACATGCCCTGAGGAAAATGAACTATGTGAAAGTCACTCTTAATTACTCACAGCTGATTACACTGCACTGAATAAGCATTGCAGAACCAAGGTGATCACGACAAAAAATCATACACATCTCTGGCTGCAGTGGGCACATAGCTCTGCTGAGGGTGTGATTAGTTTTGTTTTTATTACTTGGGCAAAATTGGGTCTGCAGGACTTAGTTGGTTGTATCAGGTATGCTACAAGCTATTGGTTGCTGTAGTTTACAGGGCTGGAAATCTAGCCAGAGTGTGTGCAAGTTAATTATGTGACACTGGCCCCTAATGATACTCATGCTGAACTTCTCGTTAGTGGATGTGTCCTTGCTGAAATGGCTATGTGGAAGTGTGCATGAGTCTAACATTCTGTGAGATGTTAAGGAATAAACTTAGTCTCTAGCTTGAGTTCTGTTGGTGAAGCTATTCCTGTAATTGCCTTGACTTTTTCATGTTGAAATGCTGGTGAGAATTCAAGTGCAGTGGATAACACTCACAATAACCTAATGGTTCTGGCTGGAGGTTGGTTAAGACTGACCCCTCCTGAGGGGTTTGTATGGGGATTCTGCTGTTGCAGCTGAAAGACTGCCACAAGGATAGTGAGGAAGAGCCTTTCCTGGAAAGGTATGTGGCCCTCAATTGACTGGCACTTACAGCAGCCAGAAGATATTCCTATTATTCCATTGCCAGTCACTGGCTACATGTCAGGTGAAATGCAGATACTGTTGCTTTGCACTTGCAGCTAACCCCAGAACCACTAGGGACTCTGTCCGTTGTACCTGAAATTGTAGAATTGAGCCCTAACCTGATTTCTACAGCAATACAGAGGTAAGATGTTGCTGGGTAGGACTGGCTCTGGTCTCTATTAAAGTCTTCCATGAGTTTCTATCTTGTTAAAGAGCTAGGGGAATAGGAAAGAAAAGGTAATGAATGACTTTGTCTTTTGTCCTAGTTGAAGTGGAGGAATGGAAAGCTGCCAACTGTGTGAACAGTAACTTTGAAATTTAAGGCAAGGCTCACATGGCCCCTTAAGTAGCGTTGTGAATTTGGAAGTAGCAAAAGACATTCCCTGTATATCTTTGTCCTGCCAAAACTCTGCAGCAGATTAAGGAAGTCTTGGAGCTCCTCCTCTCTCCCATTTTCCTGCCTGCTGCCTGTTCCAATTTCAGCTGCAGTCCTAACACTACCTTGCTCTTGTGGTTTCAAAGCCACTAAGAGGAGCAGAAGCTTAAAATAATGTTTTCCCCTTGTGTTCTGTTAGTCTTCAATAAATCTAGCTCTACCTGCTTTTTATGAAAAATGCATATGAAGCAACATCTGCTGTTTTTATCAGCTCAATGAACAACTAATTACCATGTAGTCAACCCTTCCAAACAGACCAGTGTTACGGACAGGCTTATTGTAATGCATTAGCATTGCAATTAGCTTACCAATCCTGGAACTGTTAGTATGTAAGAAGGATGTTTGTAAACTAAATTTTAAAAAGGGCCAGACTTCTGACTCTAAAATGTACTGTTTCTGTAGGATTCCTTTAGGAAAATGAAAGGTAGCTGAATTGCTACCCCCTCATGGATTTGAGCACTCACACATGATTTAGCATTTGTATTAAATAGTCTTAAATCTCTCCATACTAAACTGTATAACTTCCATACAGTCCATTATGTGTTGTGTCTTGTCTTCTGTCTCCTAATAAAAATTTTTACCTCTTAGCAGGCTGACCATGTGCTATCTTGACAAGCATGTCAAGAGTTGAAGTAAGTTTAGCTTTCATTTGCTGTAGTTTAGATGTAAAAACCTGCATCTTCAAAGGCAGTTTGAATAAACAGCTTAAAATGAGTAAGAACTGCAGGAGTGTGAAAAGCTCAAAGCACTGAATGCAAGAGGGTCCTGTGCCATTGTGAAGGATACCAACCAGGAATATAATGTTGCTGAATATGGTAAAACTGTGCAACTTAATGAAGTGTCTATTTTTTCTACTACAGGAATTTGAAGATGCAGCAAGCCTGATAGTGAGGACAGAAGAATCTCCTTAAAGAAGTTGGACAATCTGAAATATTGACCATGTCTATTATGGATCATAGCCCCACCACTGGAGTGGTGACTGTTATTGTTATTCTGATTGCTATTGCAGCTCTTGGTGCCTTGATACTGGGCTGCTGGTGTTACCTGCGTCTGCAGAGGATCAGCCAGTCTGAAGATGAGGAAAGCATCGTGGGTGAAGGAGAAACCAAAGAGCCCTTTCTTCTGGTGCAGTACTCTGCTAAAGGACCTTGTGTAGAGAGGAAAGCTAAGCTAACTCCAAATGGCACAGAAGTACATAGCTAACTTGGAACAACACATCTCTATGGACTATGCTTATGATGTGTGTAACCAGCAGAAGAATCTCTATACTGTGAAGAACCTGGTCACATGCACATGACTCATCAGAAAACACCCTGATGAGGATGAAATAAGCTTTGTTTGCAACTGCATGCACTGAGAAGCTGCACTTTGCATCAACTGCGTATCCTAATTCCTCTGTAACAGGAGCTGACCTACCTGGCATAACGTCCATTGCCGGCAATGGACACAGGGATATATCAGTGTGAAGAGACTACTAGTGTTCTTTGTTACTTGAATGTTTAGCTGAGCCTATTTTGATGGAGCTACTACTGCAATGTGAACTACTTGACAACTGTGAACTGTAAATAGGCTGCCAGAAGCTTTTTGCTTTGTGTTCCACAGCATATGGGAATAATATGATGCAACTGTATGTACACACAAGGGGACTCCTGAACCACAACTGTAGATGGGATTCCAGATGTTCAAAACAAAATCTGCAGTTAAAGTTTGCTTCTGCTACTAACTTGAATGCACAGCTGTAAAGTCAGAACTCCTACTCCTAATGGTTTATTGGACTGATGCAGAATACTTTCTTTGAAAAGAAGGTATAAGCCTTCAGTAACATGTTGAGGGAGGAAACACAGGAGCTACAAGAAAGTAATTGATTTCCTTTAGCTGCAGTTAGGTTAAGCTTTTGGCTGCTAGAATAGAGTTCTCTAAGTATGTAGCTACTGCAAGGAAACTGCCATTTTGATGGATTCCAACCTGGGAACTTATGATGGATACTGAACCCTCAGGGATGGTCCAGAAGGTTTTCCAGGAGTTTGAAATGGCAGCAGAGCAGGCTTCTCTCTTCTGTAGGTCTGCATGCTGAAACTGCAGAAGTGGTTACTTATTAAAAAAACTGGCATAAGTACAACTAGTATGAATTTTTCCTAGGACTGCTGTTTGTGTACTTGGCAGTTAGTTAGGGCATATGTTAACAGCCTGTTGTAAAAAGGCATTTTAGTCTACAGACAAATATTAACTGAATTCTATAGTTCACTGTATCTTGTAGATAACTCTTGATTTAACTGTACTACTACAAGATAAGTTTCAGTCTTTCCTATGAAAAAAGTTGATATGAGGAAGGGAAATTGTTGGTCAGTTTGTAAAAGTTTTTAGTTAACAATGGCAAAGTCCTCCTAAATAAGGACATTCCTTCAATTTCCTCCTCAGCTCTAGGAACTGTAAAAAGATGTGTTTAAAGGGGGAGTTCGGGACCTCACATGTTTGTGGGGGAGGAGAGGGGGCAGAAAGGGGAGGAGAAGGAACAACACTGAGCCACCAGTGGCAGCTTACATATTCTAAAATTCATAGGCTAGGCACACATGGTTTGAGGCCACTGACCTGTTTTTCTATGACTTCATACATAGCTTCCTTTGCCTACTGAAATTTTAAACACTATTGCTGAGGAGGAAGAAAACTACTGTAAATCTGTTCCCTGAGATAAGTTACAAATAATGAAGTCCAAGTTCTTCAGCTCTAGAGGAAGCATTAGACTTGCTTCTTGTACCTGTACATACAGCATAACTAAATAACATAGGCCTAGCAAGCTTGCTTGAGAATTGTAGCTGTATACAAGACAGTAATGGCCTAGACAAAAAGTCTTGTCCCTTTCTTCTACAGTAAGATGTTGACTTGCATTTTTAGTGCTACATTTGCTTGTTTTTTTTAATTGAAGGCTATAATTTGATTGATGAAAAGTTAATGCTGGCAGTAGCAAAAAGCTCCTGCTGTTGCCTCTGGAGTACAATATGGGGTACAGCTGGGGTACAGGCTGTTCTTACCCGGGCACATGCTTTTAAGTACTAGTCTCATGAGACTTGCATCTATAGCCAGACCCATACACTTAAACTGCTGTATTCTAGACCTCTTGCAAATCATGGAGGCAAAGATTAATTCAGTAAGACCTTCTTTAGTTTTCAGTAGAGAATAGGTCACACATGGCTCTTGCAGGTTTCAAGACAGATAACTTGTATACAAAAGTGATAAAGTGCTGAAGTTCTAGAACAGAATAGTTGTAGCAAGATGACTTTGTCCATTCAAGTTTACTGATTACACAATGAAGTATGTCTATTTTAATTCTGCAAAGAGAATGCAGTGTAAATGGTAAACTTCAGAAGTTATGGAAAAGTAGAAATCAAAGGTCTAATTTCTCTTCTAGCAGTTGTAAGAGAAAGCCAGTGAAAAATAACTGGCCCTTAGTCAGAGGTGCTTCACACTGCTGCCCCCAAAAATCAGCATCTTTAAATTAAATGGATAGGTGTTTGCAAATTAGTGCAATAGTAAAGTGCAGAAAGTGTTTTCCATTCTCCTCTTCTCTTTAGATGTGGGTATCTAATAAGTTGTTCAAGTATACAAAAATATTCTATTTGATTTTTCTTTTTTTAGATCATGTGGGGGAAAAAGTCTTTATTTACAATGAATTCCAATAAAATTTGCATAAATATCTACCCAATACTGCATCATTTGATTTTGTGTAAGCTATTATTCTGTCCTGTTTCCACTACTGTGCTCTGTCTCTGTGGTATCAATATTATCAATCTTTTTTTCCTCTAATGTTGAAACTGCTACATCATTATCTTCAGCAAGTGTTTGCCCTGATTGAAGGGCTTCTTTAATTTCATCTTTGTTCTGTAGCTTTCCTTCCCTTGATGCCACCAGGATTCTCAGTAAAGTATTCTCTTTAAGGAGGTTTTCGGATGCATCAGCTAATTCCTGAAGCTTTTCAGCCATTTCTAATAATTCTTGATTCTTCTGGTCATATGTGGCCTGTAACTGCTTGCTGTGGAGCTGCAGAGTCTTGTGCTGCTTTTCCAGTGTGTGTTTTTGCTGCTGTAGTCTGTGTTCCTCTCTCCTAGCTTCAGAAAGCTGTGCTTCAAGCTGGTCGTGGGCCTGATGAAGGGCACTGATTTCAGACCTTAACTTCTGAATTTCTCTCTCTAAGTGGGAGATGTGTCCTTGCTGTAGCACTGTCTCTTTATGTAGGCATTCTTTGGTACAGGGCTCTGATGAAGAGAGACTTGAGTGACGTAAAATAAATTTAAGGAGATTAGGAAGGTTAACTGAAAAGTCTTCAGGGAACTTCACACTTTGTTCCTTCCTAGAAAGATATAACAAGTTTAATATTAAAAACATTCAGATAGGTAAGCAGTGATAATTTTATCTAAGCATCTGCTGTTCACCTCCAACTTGCTATCTTGTTTTTTTAATCAAGAATGGTTAATACAGCAGCTAAGAAAAACCTGAACTCATGTACTAAAGACAGAGCACACACTATTTACTTTTGATGAACCCTTTTAACTGTATTCCAGTCCGGGTGCTGTAAGCATCTCTGCACATCTGTCTGAGAGCAAAATTTTCTGTCAAGTTTCAGGGAACAAATTTTACTCTTAACCCATAATTGGGTTACTTACTTTTTTTTGAGCTTGAAGTACATATGGTAGCATTGCTGTTGGGTAGGTGTGATCAGAGCATACTAACATTTGTTAGTAAGTTCAAGTACAGCATTAAAGTGTACATTGTTAGAAGTTAAGTCTAGATATATAAAGCTAGCTGATGGGAAATGACTGTTTTGAGCCCATATATGTTATCCTGGAAGAAGTAGCTTAATGTGTTCCAACATTAGAAGGGTATTGCAAGGAACAGAAAAGTAGTTTGCTTGTAAACAGTAAGTAATCACTTTAGTCAGAGGCAAGACCCTAAACTGTCATAAAAAACAAATCTTTGTTCCTCTTACTTTTTTATCTTTATGCCACTGAGGTGATCAAGGAAGCAAACCAAGCAAGTTTTTCTGGTGTTTTGTTTGGGTTTTTTTCCCTCCCTGAAGCTCATTATATGGCTGTGAATACTAGGCCTGTTACTTTCTGCAACAGTATGAACTTTTACTCTTAACCTGACAAGAGCCCAAGCTGCTTGAAGATCAACAAGTACCAAATTTCTTCCTCAAGACTACTAACCACCAAAAGACACCCACAACCTCCCGCTGTTTCAAATGTTAAAATTATTGCCCTTTTTGGTCCATTTGCATACTTCTATCACAAAACACAGGAGGCCTCTGAGGACTAGACAGGAACTAACTCTTAACCTTCTCTTTCTGAACTAGTTACATCTTCAACCTTTCACTCAGCATGTTCTAGTATAACATGAGTTTGCTGCCTCCGGACTATTGCCATAGAGCTACTTATACTTCAGTATGTTTAACTGGGAAGCTAGCTAATAGTCACTGTATTATCTTTAGCCTTTGCCAGTCAGCAGCATAGTCTCTCTTTCATTAGGGAGCTATCAAAACAGAAGAAAAGCTTAGTTTACTTCCCTTTGGTTGCCAAATTCATAACCAGATTAACGATATGTAGCATACATTGAGACATGGGTTAATTACACAAGTCAGAAAAAGGACATAGGATGAACCCAAACAAAAATTATTCCAAAGCAAGAAAGCCAGGTTCAAGTATAATGCCTAATGCCTCAAAATTTACCACTGCTGCTCCTGTACGACACACATCATGGACAACTCCTATGTCCCCACACAAGTGACTTTATGTTTCTGAATTGCTTACACCGTGCATCTGGAACAGCAAAGTTATTCAGTTACCAATTACAGTTGCCTCAAAAATACTTTCTGTGAAATCCAACTCATTAGCATATGGGATATAAACATAGGCTAATTTCATTTACTGAGAACTACTTATGGTATTTCAGATAGAAGACAGATACCATATTTTTCAATAATTCAAGAACTTCAGCCAGATGAGGCTCCTGTTCATCAAAATTAAGCTGTTTCTGGAACTGTAAGCAACATGATTGTTCTTCCCCTGCAGACTTCCAGTGATCAACCAAGTTACTTTTGTAATTACCATCAGCAGCTTCTCAGCTGACAATCAGCTCACATCCAAGTTCAATGAATCATGACATGATTTAGGCAAAAAATACTCTACATTAAGACAAAACTGACTCATTATACATTGGTAATATTTTACTACATCATCATCCATTCTTGTTGATCAAAACCACAGTATGTATCAGAAAAGCTAAAAGGCTATTTAAAACAAAAAGCAAAATATTAACAGCATGTGGTAGAAAGAAATTGAGAACAGAGTTAATTTGCAAAAATTGTCTTACAAAGGCAAATGCATAAGGAGATGCACAGAAAGCCTTAATATGAGGCACCTTTGTATCCAAAATTAATATATGACTACTCTAGTGGTGCTACTGATACTACAAATACTGTCAAAACCTCATTTTCTTGATTACCCAGATGCAGCAAAATAGAAAACACACTGGAGAGGAAAAGCAGGAGAGAAAACAATGACCAGAGGTAAGATACCTTTATGAAACCAATTGGAACATTACCAAAACAATCTTACTAAAACTATTAAGTCTGTCACTCCAGAGACAGTCTAGAGCTGCTTTATAGAACAGATCAAGGCAAAATGAGTATCTATGAAAAGAAATAGGGAACACTGGACTTTGTAGTAACACAGGGAAGATGTTAAGTATTAGAGGAAGCTTCACTTACCATAAATTGTTTTACTGCTCTAAATCCTGCTTGAGCTATGCTTTAAAATAATTCAAGAAAAACCTTCTCATTACATTATACATGACACTCACTCTGTCCCCTAGAAGGCACGGTTCTGCAAACTAGATCCTTGTTCAAAAGTGGAAGGGAAAGTCACTTGATTGAAGTTTCCAAATAGTATGTTGGGGCTCAGTAACTAGAACAATGGTCTTAACACTGTACCACAACAATATTTGGAAAACAGTTTCTAACTTTTTACAGCCCCCAAATTAATCACATTAGTATTCCAATGGTTGTTAATACAGTTAGATCTAGTAGATCTTCAGCTTATGCCACTTGACCTAATGGAGTAGAAGACAACAGCATACTACTACTTGTTGTCTCAGTTGTCAACAGCACCTCATGAAACACATGTGGTTCATCTCAACTAAAACTGAGACTACTCATCTTTAAACCAGCAGGTCCTCTGCTTGTAGCCACTCAAGCCAGCCAGAACTAATGGACTGGGCAGACGAGAGATAAGAGAGTCTGAATGGTGGAAAATGTGCAAAACTGAAAGCCAGTGGAATCTGCAGAGCTTGACAGGTAACTGGATTTGGGTATTGGCACTGAAGACTGCAGCTTTTGCTAAGCAGCGGATGAAGGTTAACACTGCCTTTATGTAGACAGGTGCACAGCTTGGAACTACTCTAACTGAGTTCCTGCTCAATCAACCCAGGGAACAGAGAAGGACTGGAACTGAGCTGGAGGAATGTGGCAGAGGGAGCCTGATCTGAGGCTGATTTGCAAGGCTTACTGCTCAAAGTAGGGGAGATGATGAGTTGGAAGGTGCAGTGACTCAGACTGATATAAATTAAACTATTTCTGTACTGAATTAAAACCTGAATTTAGAATTGCAAAACTTAAGGCACCAGTTTAAAGATTTTGTAGTAGGTAACACTGCACAGCACCAATAAGTATGAATTATGATTTGCTGATGATAGAGTTCTCAAGGGAAAAGGGTGGAAATCAACATTTTTGATTTTACAACGCAGAGAGGCAGGTATTTATTATAGCGTTTGTTTTCATTTCCTTTCTATAAAACGTGTAAGTGTGTAAGACTGAGCATTAATCTTTTTTTAAAAGAAAAACAAAAGCCAAGGTCAATCAAGTCTGGATGCATCTGCACTGTGTGTACTGGTACAAAGCAGAAATGACACACAGTTTTGACACTGGATTTTAGAATTTATTCCTGCTGCAGAGGAATGGTAGGACTCAGGACCCTTTGTATGCCATTCCAGGTCCCAGCCCAGTCCCAAATGTACTCTCCTGCCCTTTTACATCCCTAACTTTAGAGTTCCTTTTTTTCCTGACCCACCCTTTGTGCCTTTCTCTACCCCACCCTCCTTTGTCTTGCCTTTTTTTTGTTCACCCCATTCATGAATCAATTCCTTTCCTCCAACTCAGCTTTCTTTCATCATCCCAGAAATTATTCTCAATCCTGGTTGTCCTTTCTCTGAGGTCTTGCTTGCTGTGTATTAGTTTCACTTCAACAGCATGTACACCTTGTTTTACTGCTAATCTCCTTTGGATATTTTCCTCTATAGGTGTTAAACTGCTACTGAAGCTTCATTTGTTTTCTCTTTTAAAGAAACAATGCAAGGCTTCTAGAATGCCAACAAATCTGCTGCTACTTTTCTCCTGTAAAAAGTCCAGCACTTGTTACTGAGTTAGAATGAAAACCAAAACATTCTGGCAATATACACAAATTCCCATGATGTAATTCTATAGTATCTGTAAAAGCAATGCTGTGTAATTTTTTTTTTTTTTAAGTTACTGCTAAAAAAATTTAGTCGATAGCATTAAGGGCACTAATAACAATTAAAGTAGCTGTCCTATTTCAACAAAAAAATTTTTAGAGCTTTGAAAAAAATGTATTTATGCCCAAGTAAAAGAGTGAAGTAGTAAGTGTTGTTTTAATAAATAAAAAAGATATTTCAATAACCACAGTGTTAGTTTACACAGGAAGTTCTTACATGAAATTACTTTCAAGCATGGCTTTCACTTGAAGACTGCAGCATAGCGTTTGAAATATTCATTGTTAAAAAAAAATTAAAAAATCTTATGTTTAAGAAACACTGCAGTAGAACAGGTCAATAAAACCCCCGAAGTATTTGCAATAGGTTTTCCAGTTTTTGTAGCCATGCAACATGACAATCTTCCAATAACTTTTATACAATTTCCAAACAATTTTGAAAATGTTTTCATTTTAAGTAAATTTTCTTACTGTGTCATACTTCTGCTTCTTCAACTACCTTTTTTCACTCCATCCCATATTCTCTTTCTACTTGATCATAACATTCATAATGGTTGTTTGGGGTTTTTTTGCTTCATATTCTTTTATGGCAACACAATGATGTCACCAAACAAGACTAATGATATCACAAAAGCAGGAAAAAGTAAATAATTCTATATTCTGATTTTATCAGGAATGAAAACACCTCTTATTTAATGTACATTTTATACGATGGAATTTCTTTTAATACGAAACTTCTTTCAATACAAAAGGGAACATAGCTGACATATAAATGAAATATAAAACAGAGGAAAATTTAACCCTTTTTTTATTAAACCAGAACAAGATATGAGCTATCTCTATATATAATGCCATTCCTATACTATGTAAAATCAGAGATTTTGCTTTAGACATTACCATCTCCTTTAGAGCGCTTATAAAGGCTAGAAGTATTTCAAGTCATTCTCTCTGCCGCTGTTAGACTGAACAGTTCTTAGCTGATGGAACACTTCCATGGTTTATGCAGGTTGCCAAAGAATCTGATATCCAAAATAGCAGGTACAGCTAGACACCCATACATTCCCCCCAAAAGCCAAACAGCAGAATAATGAGGGAAACGCAACCTGAAAGAACTTCAGTTCGAGCAATGAACACTCTGAAGTCCCTCTGATTATGTTACATTCATTCTACCACAGAAGAGTGATGGAGAAATAAAAATTCATAGATTAGGACCACTGTAATATTTCCAAAGGATGCACAAGTCCTCCTTTAGTACTCAGATTCTCTGCTTTGGGTTTTTGGTTTTTTGTTTGTTTGGTTGGGTTTTTTAAGACAATTTTTTTTTTACTTTAAAACCAGTAACAATCTATCTATCTCCTCTCCCTCCATAACGTCAGGGCTGTTAGTTTTTGTTCTCTTAAACGAGACTAAGCTTGGGCTGGATTACTTACTCTCCATCTGTGCTTATTTTTTATTTTTCTTCATTAAAAACTTCGCAAGCAAATCCTTGCATTTTACTGCAAGAATCCATTATAGTATTCTTTGAGATCTCTCTTAGTTTATCCAATTAGAAGCAATTAGAGACAAGTTGCACTAGATCTACGTTGCACCATCATCTACATCATTTCTCCCCCTTTTCCCCCTCCTGTAGTCACTCATTAATTTATTTGGACCATGCCAAAATAATAATTTTAAATACAACCAAATAATAAGGAAAATTTACTGAAGAATAAGGTTAGTAATGCTGCTGTTCATAAATAAAGACTTACAAACAATTAAATAATGGCCTTTGGAGAGAACGTTCACTATCTGCATACCATCAGCTATCCATGTCTGTTGGGATTCTTTTTGTTGTTTTGTTGTTGTTCAGTTTTTTTAATTAGAATATGCATAAAGTAAGAATGCATATATGGAAATGAATTACTGTTTGGCTTTTTTCTCTACCAAGACATGTAACCATATAATTATTACAACTTAGTTAAATGAAAGTTAAAAACCTAAAAACCCACAGGGAAAAGAATTACATTACCTCTGCTGTGGAAAAAATAAAATGGTTGGGAGACGGTCTGTCATAAACTCCCATGGAAGGTCATTTCGAGTGATATCAATTCTGTTAAGAAAAGACACACTGATGAAGAGAACAGGCAGATGAACAATCTTGTATTTTCTTACAGGATGTAATTATTTGCTGCAAATTATCAGAGAGAGGGGTAAAAATTATTTTCTGCTGCGGTTTTATTGATTCACTTCCTGAAATTAGGAAGCTTCAAGGTTAATTGCACTGTTTAAAAAATCATTTTAATTAAACCGCATAACTACTGCAGTGAGATTGAAACCCACCAGATTTATACAGAGAAAAACAAAATAATGCCTTCAAAGAGAAATGAAGCAGATGACACATCTACTATCGCAAGACTGTAGAGAGAAAAAAATTAATTATTTTCTAGGCTTATGACCTCAGTGAACTTACATTATCCTAGAGAGATGAAATTAGAATCTTTTTTTACCTTGCCACAGTGAAATTATCTGGAGGCAGAAGTCGAGCAAGTTGAATAAAGATGTGATTAAGAGAAGCACAGAATCCACACCACTGTGCATAATAGAGCAGCAAGACATTCTGGAAAATGAAATGGAGAATAGTTTGATTATCTATTGCAGTTCATCTGCAGTAAAGGAGGACTAGTCTTCACAACCTCTAAAACTTGGAACCCTTAGTATGTGAAAGGAAACTACATCCTAACGTTAATAAACTTTATTATAAACTATTTACTGATGCCCTCTGTCTACTGAGTTAACACACAAAAACTCTGGGGGAATTCTCTTTCCATAAAGAAAAAGACAAAATGAAGAGGATTATTTAGATTATTTAGTTTAGTGAAAATGCACCAAACTTTACTACAGTTCCCAAAATTCTTTTGCAGTCTTGAATTCCTATGTATCTAACAGTGACTGTATACTTCATATTGGCGGGGGGGGGACGATGACGACAGGGAGGGGAAAGATGATGTCTAGACTTCTGCTTTTTGCCTTTAACTAGCAAAGCAGGAGTTAGGGCTGCTGGAAGCCAATTACTGGAGATGCATATATTCACTGCAGACCTGAAAGACAATTTATATTAATCCTTACTATCACATCTTTAAGAAATCAAAGTAATTTAACTACTGTTCAGGATGACATCTTATATAAAGCAATTTCATGGCATCCAATTGGAAAGCTTTTACTTGTGGGAGTTTGGGGTTTTTTGCTGTGTGCTTTCAAATAATGCCTTTGGTTTAAAACCTTCTGGGGTTTTTTTCATTATGTCTACTTGGCAATACTTTTAAACTTTTTTTAAAGTAAGTTTTTTTAAAAGAATGGTAACATAAAGAAAAAGTTGTGGTATATTCATTTCCTTTGAGGTATAAACACAGAAATCTGAATATTCTTCAATGTTACCTCAAACCCTATGTAGCATGTGCTGCTGCTACAGTGGAAGAAAGGAAAAGGAAAAATCAAGTCACAGATTTCAACTTAAAAAAAAAAAAAAAATTGTATTTCAAACACACAGGAAAAAAACCACACCTCCTCCCTCCAAAAAACAACCCCCAAAACCCCAACAAATCTTGAACTGTGGCAGAAACCTGTCAGAGAATCAGTTGCACTGACTTTTTGATTATTTTAACAGCAGAAGATGATCTTTTATGGATTTACTTAAGATCACACTATTACAAATTGCCTTTAAAAAAAAAAAACTTGAGTTGTTACAGAATAACATTTTATGTTACAAATAAGTAAAAACACATCAATGTAAAAAAAGAATGAGACCCCCTCCTCAAAAGTCTGAGCAATGATTTGCAAGAAAGTTTCTCAGTAACGAGGTGTACCTTTTCACTCAAAAACACAGTATCATGAAAGGTATTAGTAGTCACTTCAGTGATTACACGCTGTTCATGAAAATGGACTGAAGGGTCATCAACAAGATGCCTTTTCAAGGGACTGTAGAGAATACTGAAATTTTTTATGAAGTTCTCTGAAATGAAATTGATACATAACAAAGTTATTTCAGTTTCACAAGTACGTGATTTTGGCAGTTTTTACTTTGGAATTCAGAAGAACTTACAGAAAAAATACAAATTCAAACCTGGTTTCATGCCATTAATTTTTGACAGTTTGGTATCAACTCTTGAGTAACCACCACTGATGTGAAAACAAGATAAAATTTCACTTTTTTTTGTTTGGTCATTACAGTCGTCTTTTCACTTGCCACACTACTCTCTAATCTTGCTTCTACCCTCCTAATCTAACCACACACCTGTTAAGTCATTAATAGTGTCGTCTCAGCATTTTTCACTTTCTACATAGCACTAAAGTATTTGACCCTTATCTTGAAGGCTCCACTTAATTCCACATTTATTTGCATGTATTCTTTCATTTTTAATTACTTTCCTGTAATTCACCTTTTGCTTTAGACCTTTAAAGACTGTTCTATTCCCATGTCAATATGACCAGCTACCTTTTATTTACTAGTGATCACCTTCCTCTTCATTCAGCTTTCTCCGTAGTTTTAAGATACTCTACAAGTAGCTAGCCAGTGGTAAAAATTTAAAACAAGCTCCAAAGCCCTCAACTACTTTCAGCTATATTGCTCTGAGCCTGGACCATGTTCTCTAAATTGCGGCAAGATATTAACTGTATCCTCCTTTTCAATTTAGATAGAGCAATATTATTCTATGCATTATAAAAGAAGAGTATTCAATAATCAAGACAAAAAATATAATATCAAACACACTAAAACCACTTATTTGATCAAATAAAAACATCTTGTCCTGGTATTTCCAGTCCAAAAACTAGGCCTAAGTAAAACTAGCACTTTTGTACATACATACAAAATACCAGATCATCAAGTTTATCTCTGGAATGCAAACAGCAGTACATTTAATTTTATATTTACTCTATTCAGCATGTCATTTAATTCTCACACCAGACCAAAACAGTACTTTTCTTCTAGATCTCCAGATTTGCAATATCTATGCATGATTAAGTAATAACTGAAAGAAGGGGGCTAATTAAAAGACATACTCCTGAATTTTTAGAACCCATCTGTAAAAACCGAAATCTGTTAAAGGTATTAAACACAGATCTGTTTCGTTATTTTAAAATACCAAAAGTTAAGAGGCTTAAGGAAGTAAAATAAAATTTAAAAAAAACCTACAAAACCCAAATGTAAATCACAGTGACTCCCTGACAAAATATGTAGAAGCAAAACTTTCTGGAAGTTCAAATTACTTGGGATAGAAATATACTGAGTGTTACTCAGTAGAGAAATGCTCATCATGCTCAAGAAATCCTGTGACCTGAAAAAAGTTTGAGACAGAGAAGACTGGGAGCAGAAAAGGGAAGGGAATTTCTAATCTCCTCACTCTGTTCTTAATTTTTCCTAAGCATCCTTTTATGGTCACTGGGGTTTTTGCCTGTTTTTCCAGAGTGTTTTTCTGGGGGTTTGGGATGGAGACAGGATACAGGGCTGGATGGGATCCTTAATAAGAACATGGCTATTTGTTCTATGTTGTGCATACTTTTGTACTTACAGATTTATGGCAAAATGGAAACGTAATTAATGCTATAAGAATTATATTGATATACCTTCTTGAACAAATTATTTTAATACTATGTTCACCTGAATTTACTTCAATGTTTACTTATATTGCTACCATTAAAAAAACCCCGCATTTTCTGAAGGTGGACTCAGGTTTTGCACATCATGATAGGTAAATGCATGTGGTTAGGCAGGTTCCAATTCAGCCAGGTAATACAGTATTGACAGATTTGGCCAAAACCACTTCAAAGCTCTACCTTGAAAACACACATAGTTTTCAAAATAAATTTAAAACCATCTATAAGTTGGTTTCAGAGGACAAGAGGAAGGGCTAGTCTCTGCTGTAAGTGGGCAGTATCTCATGAAATTCTGGGATATTTTAGTACACAGAACAGCTGAGCAAACACCAACACCACTATTTATATACAAATGTCTCCTGTAATATCAAATGTGTTAGATGCATAGTAATTTTTTTTTCCACAAGCAAATTAGTTTAGATTTTACCAATTCCTTCAATGCATCAGGCAGTCAAGAATCACACATTTTGAGGTTCACATCTTTTAAAGCAAATTACTTTTGGTATATGAAAATTAGTTCTTACATCATCTAGAACACAATTCTACTTCTTGGTTAACTACTAAATAAATTAGAATAGAACAAATTATGATTCACATTGTTGACTATAGTCTCACTTTTGAAAATGGCATTAAGTTTTCCATTCATAAGCTTACTTGCAAACTTAATTTTCTCATTTCAAGCAATTGTATAGTGGATACCATACCCAGGGTAGATCTGACAAGTGACTGATTTTGATCCAAGACATAATGCACTTCTTCCTTCAGGTCAACAATGGCGGCAAATTCCTTCAGATGAGTAGATCTTGATGCTCCTAGTCTCTCTGCGTATATCCAAAAAAGATTTGAATCCAGTAGATAGAGATTCAAGGTTTTGTTGGTCCTGCAGCTCAGACCAGTAATGTTGTTGCCACTAATACGAAGGTCAGGAATAAAACAATTCCTATCCTCAATGTGAGGAATAGAATGTTGGGTGTTATCTTTCTTCCCATGGGAAGAAAATGCTACTTTGGGGGTCTGAAAGATGGTCTTCTCAGAACCAATGAAACTTAAAAAATGCCTGTTTACCGTCCTGCAACATGCAGTGTAATAGCTAAAGGGACTATAGAAACTTAAGAAATTGCTGCATTCTATGGTATTTGATATAACTTGAAAAAAGGTATGTTCCTGGAGGTAGAAAGAGTCCAAAGCTGCTTCTATCTCTAAAAAGTTACAGTGTGGCACATGGACTTTATTTGGTTTGACACCAAGTGTCTGGTTAACGCAAAGCTCACAGACATTGTGAGTTCTAGATATTGAATGCCACTGTGGAAGCACCACTGTGTTACAGCATGGGTACTTGGTTATTGAAAATGTTTCTGATAATTTCATATGTGCATCTGGTACAGAGGAATCAAAAGCTGGTGAATCAGTGCCTCCTAAGTGTTGAAGATCTGGCTCAGCTGCCTGGCTTTTATTACAGTTGTGGTATTCCAAGGCCACTTTGGTAATCTACAGGGAGAAGGAAAAAAACACCAAAAAGGCAAGATTAACTGTACATAGTTCACTCAAATGCAGTTATCTGTTGCAGGTTTAACAACATATACGCAGTTAGAGATGGAATTTCAGAAACATGACGTTGACTACTCTTCTCTTTTGTTCTTACAAAAAATTATAGGAGGCTCTGACTTAATAACAAAATTAAATTTTCAGATATTTCAGCAAGTAAGAATTAAATGTACAGAACAAGAAAAAGCGGCTTGAAAATTTTTTCACACTGATCTCAAGGTCCTCTTTGCATCATATTCATCACAATGCAATAACACTACATTTTCAGGTTAAATCCCACTACATGAAGCGTTAATCAGTACAGGTTCCTGAATCTCCTTTATTTTCTAATACGAGGAGAAAATAAATAAAACCATTCCCTTATGAAATAATAGAAATATTATAGATCTATAAATATATTGATTATAGATTCCCTCTATTATAGGGAATAGAAATTTTTCCTGGTATAGGAGGTGCACAAATTTTGTAACAATCATTAACAGTGTTGAAGCAATGTTAGTATTCTCCCAGCCGGGGGCATACAGTTGTAATACTGCAGGTGTACTTTGCGTATAGTAACGTGTGACTTATTGGGAAAAGAAAGAAAAAAGGAAAAAAAAAAAAAAGCCTGCCTCTCAATGCAAACACTCCTGTGCTGCATCACCATTGTGTTTTTCATAACCAAGGGGAAACAAGCAGCAAAAAAGGCACGTGTGTGGACCACAGAAGGAATTCCCTTTCTAGGAGACAAATAACAGCACATACAAGAAAGTGAAGTGAGAAAGGAAGTTACCCTTCATCCTCATCTAACACATTAAACATCATTAAAATACAGAACATACACACATTGCTTACATAAAAACACTTTGATAGGAATCATTATAATTTTATAATTATCAAAGGGATGTTGCAGCGTCACATCTAGGAGGGGTGCTGTGTCACAGGACCATCAGTATTAAGATGTGGACTATAGCAACAGCTTGTTATAGTCTTTTAGAAATTCATTGTTAGATGTTTTCATCCTGAAAACAGTCAATTAAATACTTAAAAGAAACTTGACCCCTCATACTATAATCTAACCTGAAGATTTTGACTACCTACATACAGAAACATGAGAAGAGATTACTAACAGAAAAACAGATTTGCAGTAAGAAATCTCATTTCAGTGAGCTACTATCAGAAAAAAAATTCTGCTCTGAGACCTTTCAACATACAAATTGACAGCCTTGTTCTTTGCAACTGCCTTACAGTCAAGTGGTTTCATTGCTTGATGAAACCTACAGGACGGCTGCAGTAAACACCTCTTCCTATGATAAACAAGTAGCATAATATCTCTCTATCAAAGTGGAGCTATACAAGATCAACTGGAATATTTTGTCTCTCATTTCACTTATATATATATAAAAATACTGTTATAGATATAGATAAATATATGTGTGTGTATATATATCTAAAAAACACTGTTATTTAACAGAATGAAATCTGAAACGAAACATCTTATGTTGCACTGATTTGATCTAAATAAGTGGTACCTGTTACTAGAATGTTTAATCTGTAACAAGCATCACTGAATTAAGTCTGCCAAAAATCAGACAGGTTAGTATAGGAATAATCGCAGTTCTTTTCCAGTCTTTCTGCAAAGATTTCCTCAACCCTGTCTTGTACCAGTCTAACTTTTATTGTGTCTAGTTCTAGTTTGGCTAATATTGTATCATAAGTTATTTCCATTTTCTTCCTCATTGATTCAGATACTGCAGTATTATTTAGGCCTCCTTGTGGAAACCACACACTCCAGGACACAGATGCCATGTATGTAAGTCAGCATTGCCACCAAAACTTAGCCCTGCTTTTCAGCTTCCACAGATGCTTGTTTCTTGTTCCACACTGCCCTTAGTGCTATGCGATCACCACTGTGATGTGCAGCTGTGTGATATATTAAACGGGACAATGGATTCCAGCTGAAAAATAGCCCATGGAAAAAAAAATTCTTTTTCAGCCAAGTTAGTTTCCCTATCTCATTTACAGCACAGCTACACAAACTCCTGTCTGAGGCAGTTCAGAAATGGAAATAATGGCAGAGGAAGAGAAAATTGGAAGGCAACTAAGGAACGCACAGGATATAAAAACCAGATTAGTTTGAGTAGTTTTTCAATTGGGCTGTATTTCAAATAACACTGTCTGGTCTAATAAAAGGTCCATTCTTCCTTGCGTAACCACCTCTGGAAAGACAGGAGAGGAGAACTAGAATGGGGTGGACAAAACAGAAGTCCTGCGATACTCAATACATTCTTGCTCTTTCATTTGAGCTATGTCAGCTGGAACAGAAGACCAAAGATCTGCATCTCTCACACAGCACTCACCAGAAAAAGAAGTAAGTCAAGGAAAAGAGTTAGGTGCTTGTTCTGAACAACTGTTGACATGAGACAAAGGCATGTTGTGTGGGATGCAAACCAGCGTAAGGGAGCGGTGATAACATGGCTTGAGAAAACGTGTTTTTAAACAAAATTGAATACGTGGAACAGTGAAATAAAATTATATATCTGTCACAATTAAGCTCAGAACCTTGACTAGAGTTCTCAAGTTCTAGTATTTTTGAAGTAAAAAAATTAATTATTTCACTTACTTCATCTAAAAGAGGATGAATTTCTGCTAAGGGGTTGTAAGGTATAAATATGAGAAGTGCTGGTCCTTTCTTCAGCTCATTGTTTAGAAGAAGGCTTTTTCCACCATGTGGTCTCAGCCAGCGTATGAGCATCTCTCGATTTTCTAAAGCCCACTTGCAAATGTTCTCAGCAGTATAGTTCATGATGTCATTTGGATAGATCTTGAAGGGGGAAAAAATAATTATTTGTCCTCACTTGGTTTAGTCATGAATGCAGTTCTCAGTAATAGCATGCTTTGTTACCGTAATGCCTAAAACTCTCTTTCTAGATTTAATGACACCATTCAGTGAGTTTCAGTGTTTCATATACCCTTTCCCTTTGGGAAATCTTTCCAAATGCTCATCAGATCATAGTAACACACACACTCTTTCAGGCAAAAAGTATTCTACCAGGTAAGCTCCTCTTTCTTTTACTACATCTTTATAATCATTACTTTCCTCACCAGTATAAATTTTCTTTATAAGTGAAAGAACTCAGTCTCTAAGTTGGTATCATCACGTATCTTGATTTACGGCATATTAGAAAACTTTTTCCCACTACTCATTCACCATATTAACTCATTTTAATTTGAATAAATTAAGGCAAGTTTATCTTAAATCATTTGCACAGACAAAAGTAGTTTTATGTAATTACCAGTAATTTAACCTGAAACATCCATGTTTTCCCCAGTCTCAACTGAATAAAAGACACATTACAAAACTTATCTTCACAGAGTTTCCACTCATGGTAGCAGTGTGGATAGATAAGGTCTCTATGCTGAATAGAATCTGAAAGTTAGTATTTTCAGTCTTAGTCTTCCAAAAACGACGCACATGGATTAAGAGTTACTATAAATTCTCAATAAAATTAATTTGCATGATTTTTCTAATCAGTGCAATGTCATACCTTTAAACCAAATGCAAGTTTTCACTATTCCTACTATCTCACCATAAAATCTCTTTGTCCATATCCTCACTCAAGTAGCCTTCTAATTCTGCCCCACTGAAAGAGGTAGAAACTTCAGGAAAAAGTCCTTCTGTAGTAATTTTGAGGTGCTTGGGTTTTTTGGGTTTTGTTTTGATAGAGACAATCAACTTGGGTCTTAGCTACTGTTTAGAACAGCTGCTGTCTGCTAGAATGAAAATGTGTATTACTGTACAAAAATAGCATTCTTAAACATCCTGTATCCTACAGCTTTGTGAAACACTTACTCCTGGTCTGCTACGACAGAGCTTCAATCTCCATGTACTGTCTCAGAGTCACTACAACATAAATACAATACTCACAAGAGATGTGTTGACATGTCTGTGCAAATACACGCTGCCTGAATGCACCAATGAGATCTCCTCTGCAACATGTTTATCCGTGATCACTCCAAAGCGTATTGTTCCAAGGTAATCTGGAAGGGCCAATTTTCAGTTTTTAAATACAACTATACACACTGAACGTCTCTCCTGAAAGGCTTAGAAGAACATTTTCAAACCAAAACACAGAACATTGCTGTGTAAAGGCACAGAAATCTTACTAAACAGCAACTGCCAATATTGGTGATTAAGTGAGGTAGAAGAAAGATGACAAGAGCAGGCAACAAGAACAAACATGTTCCTCTTCTGCACTCAAAGAGTAGAGAATGTTAAGCTGAATTGTCCAATTTCTTGATTTGCTTATTAAATATACAATTTAGTATCATAGTTGCACCTTGCTACGTGTTACGGCATCTCAAAAGCCAAGATGAGATATACGTATAAGGAAAAGGTATGAAGAGTGACTGTTTAGATGATGTACATTTACAGTAAATATATATTATTTAACTATGTAATATAGTATTTCTATATTTATAAATATGTACACACAAGGATAGAATGCTTCTCATCTTTACGTTGCAAAGAACTATCCCAACATATAAATCGGGAAATTACAGAACAAAATATAGGAGAACAGGCTCTATATCGTATACCAAGTCAGTAGCACTGTAAAAATCAGAATAATGGTATCAATTTCCTTCATTTGCTGACAGGAAGAAATATCCATTAAATGTGCTAATCTTAACCTTAAGAAAGTTCTATCTAGAATTTATGCCCCCAAAAAAGGTATTAATCTTATGTAGAGTTTGCATATTTAAATGCAAGAGGTTTTGTATTTTAGATTATTAATGCAAAACAACAGGGTCAGAAAGCCCTTCTCATCATGCTAGCTTATACCAGCTCTAAAACTCCATCCAGGAAAGCACTTTGCTGAATTCAGTTACTAAGTATTGACAAAGTCAAGTTCATCCTAATGCTTCTGAACCTGACATTTCAAATGTCATTCAAATGACAAACACTCTTGGATTCAACTTAAATAAGTACTAGTCTGATTATGGCTCTATATGTGTTGCCTCTACTAATTTAGGCTTTTGAGGAAACTGTATCTTAATGTATCCTTGAAAAGCAGCCTGTACTATACTTTATTCCATTATAGCCGATCACATAATAAGCCTTTCATGTAAGCAATCCTCGCCCTGTAATAAAAGAGTCTCATAATTAGATCAACATCAAGAAACACTCAGAAGGAATTAATTCCCAAGCTACAAAATATTGCAAAAAAACTACTGAAGCCCATATTCATAACTCATTCAGAGATGCCTTAACCTATGAAAATGAAGCTTTTACCTTTCTTTAATGAATGTAATGCTGACGTGAAGAATGTTAAATAACCAGGCGGTTGAGGCGAAGCATTGAACTCAAAATATCCTAGAACTCCAGGCTGAAATAATAAGAATTAGAGTTAGTTAAGCTATTTTCAAGTATAAATACATGGGGCACAGCAATTATTTGCCTACAGTAAAACACAGCAGTTTTTAAAAAAACAATGTTTACTGAAGAACAGTCCTTTTACGCTGCAAGAAAATTTTCAATATTAAAAGACTGAATGGAAATCAGTTCTAAAGTTGTCATTCAAAGCTATGTATGAGAGAGGGTTTTTATGGCTGTAGATGCTAAGTTTCAAACCACATATTTCCCATGTTAGCTCACTAAAAACAATTAATATTTGCTTTGCAACTATTTTATGAGACAGTTCCAGCACCAACTTAAGAACCATAAGCATCATAAAGACTTCTTTTAGAACTGGAATATCAAATGTGATTTTTCAGAGTATAAACAACTTAAACAGTAACACTTCAATTGTTCACTATGTGGCACATAATTAGCAACTACATATGAATTCACACATTTTGTGTGTGAATACTTGAACTGTTAAGCCAACTTATCATCCCAGCATTAAGCTATCAGTCATTGTAAATTCTTTCAGTATATCCTGCAGCAGTTAGTGAGAGACCAGCTGCACGAAAATAATGAAAGAACCCCATATCCCACCTGCATATCCATGAAGTTCTTCAAATTGCCAAACAGACGATTCAAAATTTAGAAGACTCATCCCTAAACAGGCCTATTGACTTTGCCAGGTATGAAGCCTGAATGGCTTCATATTAAATTCAGGAAGAGAATCTGGGAGAAGCTGACTTGGAACAGAGAGGTACATGGTCTTCAGACTTCCCTCGTTCCAAAATTTCAGTTAAGTTTTGGTTTTAAATTTTACAAAATATACTCCATTAAAAATTACTATTAATTATATTTTTTAACCCATCACTCATATTGGCTTAATAAACTTTCAGGACAGAGTAAGTCATGGAATTTGGTTATTTTGTGTTACTTGTTTCCCAGTTCCACCAGTGCATACAGAGAGAGCATTTGATACACAAAGCAAGAGGGATTGCTGTGGAACTAAAGATTCCAGATTCACCAATCACCCATTTGTATGGCAAATATATTCCCACGTAAGTATTTTCATTTGGTATTTCAGAGGCTGCTTTATTTTTCTGTTGTTTTACATATAAAATTTTTAATTTCTTTTTAAAACATGAACATATATTTTACCTGTTACTGTCACTAATGATATGAATTCAGCTATTCATACCAGCCATATGAATTGAGCTAATTCAGTATGCATTAGCGATCTCAGGATGTTCACCAATAACAACATTGCCCATTCCAACTAATGACCTGCTCTCTTTAGGCAGGAATTCTCTTTCATGAAAGAATGCTAAACACAAGACCCTTGTCCATAAAGATTCTTTATGAGGTACCCCAAGAAAATCATCAATAACAAAAATGAGATACAAGCAAGTAGTGAAATTTCTGCCATAACAATTGCCAAGAAGGAAATAAAAATGTAAATAAAACAGAAGTGAAGAAATACAGCAAATAATAGCACTCATTTTTCTTTTATAAACAATAAACAGGTTAGTAATTACTGTTCATCTTTTTCTCCTAGTACCAAAACAGTAAAAATAAACAATCCCTTATAAAAAGCTTCTAAAGCATTCAAGTGAACCAAAATAAGGAGACAGATAAGATGATCAGAATTTTAGTTTCCCATTTCCTAGGACCATTTCGGAATACTGTTACTGTATGAAGTGAACTTATGGCACCAAAGAGTGAATGAAAGAAGAGTCAAAAGTGACAGTAAAATGTGACAAGAAGCCAAAAGTCAGATCTAGAAATATTTATAAAGTTAATAAAAAAGGTGATGTTCTGATTCTGACTGCCAGTTCTGTTGTACACTAAGAGCAGCTTAAGACTTCCAGATTGTGAAGAATAAGATGTTTCCATGAGACATTTTTGGAAAGTGTTTTTTCCAATAAGAAAGAATTGTAGTGGGAGAATATATACTAATGCTATGTGCTTAATCAGTAATCCAGTTAATTAAAATCCTTTTAATGATAATCCCAGAATAGTTAAAATTTCCTCCCTGTTACAGGCTGCAATTACACATACGAGGGAAGTGTCTAAAATGCTGTATTTCACTTCAAGCACCATGCAAATTTTCCTGTTCTTCTGTCAGAATGAAGAGATCCACTTGTTCGTGTTAACTACTCTGTCCATTTTAACAAAATTGAACACTTCCAGGTGCTAGCAACTAACAAGGAATCTTGCTCCGTACAAGTGAGATTTAAGTCTTACAGAAGAGGTATCTTGATGTAAATAAGAAGTTCCTAATTTGAATACAAGTATGCTAAGAGGAGCTTGATGGCAGCAACTCCCACTTCCTTTCATGTAAGAACCTCCAAAACAATCAATAACTGGTGTAGGAACAGCTACCTACATACAGTTTATATGGGCATCTACACTGATGATCAGCTGCTTCCAGGCAACCATCTGTGTGGAGTTATGGATAACTATCTTCATGCAGGCAGTTAGGAATTATCAGTTGAACGGGGTATGACTTGCTGCTATATGAAGTTGGAGGACAAAATATTGGACTGTGACATAGGGATAGTTTAAAGACACCACGTTAGGAGTGTTGGCGTTGCTAGACTGGAGCTTACTGGAGCTTTTCTTTCCATGAAACAACTTTCAGCACCTGTATCAAACCAACTGTCTGTAGGAAAGGTTTTGGAACAAACCTGAGGACATCAATAGCGAAGAGCCATTAGTACCATCTCCTAATGAAACTCATATATGGAAATACAAAATCATTAATTGTAGCGTAGCCTATTTCTTGCTTGGTCTTTACACCAGAGGAATGGAAAGTGATGAGTGATGCCAATTAAATCAAACAAATAACAGAGTTTAAAGAATCTCAACAATTACAGAACAGCAAGTTCATAGAAACTTTAAGAATTAACAGAGATCTGCAAGTGAGTAATTTTTATTGGAGAACAGCCAGCATGGTTTTATTACTGAACCATGCCTCAAGTCTATCGCAGTTCTTTGAAGGAATGAGCAAGCATGTAGATGACTGATGTACTCAACACAGCATACTGTAATTCCCCAAAAGCCTACAAGAAGTTACCGAACACAGTGGAAGAAACTAAGGTGATGAGGAATAACACGGAAGGTATTTTTCTAGATTGGTAGAAAAGATAGAAACTACAGGTAGAAGTTACTGCTTTTCCACAGTCAAAGACAGTCAGACAGGATGCGTACTGATGCTCATATAATTCAACATTTCTAGAAACACTTTAGAAAAGGGAGAGAAAGGTGAGGAACAAAATTTGCAAAGGTTATTGGGAATCATGGAAACTACAGCTGACTCAGAAGAGTTGCAGAAAAACAGTATCAAATGACTGTGTGATAAAGAACTCTGAAATTTAAAGGCCAATAAATGCAAAGTAATGGGAACAGAGAACAGGAAAAAACCCACAGCTACTTATCAGCTTTTATAATTACACAAACTCTTTTACTACTCAATTAAATTATTTCTATCCCAATTTGTATTTATTTATTTTTATGTTTTGGCTATATTGCATTGAGGTAAGGGAGATGATTCCCCCCCCCCGCCCGAATCTCAGGCTTATGCAGGCAGGCAATTCCTGCCTCATTTTATCTGTGAACATAGGAAAGAAAACAGCAAGAGGAAAGGAATGTGTTAGTTTTCTCTGGGGATCAGAAGAACCAATATTACATACCACTAATTCTATACTGTAGAAATGCAAAGAAGAAACTGTTGATTGATATCAGATTAATTACATTTACCAGTAAAAGTCTGTTCATTTTATAACGATGTTAAAAACATTGTGTATCCAGAACTGAAAGCAAATTCTCACATTATCATTTAACATAGGCACCACAGTACCCCACACAAGAGCAAGCTATTAAGTCACATCCACTTCTGGGTCAGATCCTACACAGCTGGTTAATGCTCATGAAGCATTTCTACACAAACAGAGCAAAGAAGAAAGCTGACACCATGTTAAGACACATGCCAGCTACATCCCAGAGAGACCAATTCCTCCCCCACCTCTCCTGAAGCCAGAAAATGATGAGCTCCCTGGGCACATTTAATTTTCATAAGTGGATGAAGCTTTTTGTCTAACTAAAGAAGCTGCATGTTTTCTTCCTCTGTGCCTCAGAAGGATGAGGCCATTTCTAGTAGCTGGGTTAGTCAGGAATGAGACATGCCAGTGTGGATTAGAATGAAACTGTTACATCTCTGCAGTTAAGAAAACAAAAGAAGGCTGATTATAGGTACTTACAGGTACCTGGAGTTATGGCAGGAACTGCGTATCTTTCTCCTGATGTAACTTAGATCCTCCTATGCATTCCAAGATGTTAACCGCTTTCCCAACGGGATTTTTTTTCCTTGCTCTCAAAAATTAAAGTCTAATTCTTATCCAGTTCTAGTTTTGCACTAGTATCATTCCCCAACTACAAAAACCCCTCACAGCATCAGAAATGCAGAACCTTAACGTCTGTGTCGCCAACCAGGGTTTTTCTCCCGGGGTTTGAGCGCCCCCTTGCGAGAGCAATAGGGCGTCTGCCGACAGGCACGCTCTGCTTGAGGGCGGGACGTACCACCACCTACCACCACTTGCTCTTACATTTAGCTGGATTCTGTTCATCAGTGCTTCTTAGAAATGAAAACATGCTCATTAGCATTTGAATACCAGATAAAATACTGCCAGATTTCAGTATCTCTTGGTGTGGTTCAACTTACAAAAAAATGCTTTGAATGTTTACCTTGGTACATTTATAGTACTTGTTAGTTCAGGCATGCTAACATTTTTAATGGATTTTGATACTCAGTTGAGTGTGGGTAGAACTCCTGGTTTTCTTTGCTAGATGCTTTTTCTGTCAAAAGCTGGCTACTGGAATTTGAACGTAAGAGTAAAGCACCAAAGCTTCACAGATTAGATGGAAAAGGACAGCTTATGGGCTTGAAGTCCTGGCTATCAGTAAATTGACAGGCAACAACAAAATGCCCTTGAAACAGGAAAAGAAGGGTGCAGTAGCTCTTTTAAGTGTGAAAACAGACAGTGAGCAGAACTTCAGCTCGACGTGATGCCCTGCAAATGAATCACTCATCTACCAATAACTTACCAACCTATTGCATACTCCAGATTATACATAGTGCTGTCCTTCGACAGAAAAACAAAACAATGAGGACCAAAAGTGAGTGACAGGCAACTGCTCTGTGACCTACTGCTTCCTTAATATGGGAGACCTTAATACCAAAGTAGAATGAAACAGCCAAGGAACAGAACAGGCACTGCTTAAGTGCAGTCTGGGGATCAGCTACAAAGAGGTTCTTTTCAACTGAAATTTTCAAGTCAAAAGTAAATACCCCTAAGTTTACAGAACCCATTCCCTAGCAGAACACAGGACGGAAAATTACATACTGATGATGACAAATCTTTCAGAAAATATTCTGAGCTTCCAATTAATTACCTTTTCAATGAAGAAGTCACAAAAACCTGATCAAGCAGTAGGCAGTGGTCAAAATGCTCAATGATCTATCCTTTACAGTCTTCTCTCCTTTCCCTTCTGCTAAAAAATAACATTTTTAATATATAAAAGATGGAAAATCAAAGGAAGACACTAGCCAAGGCTCTCAAAATAGCAATTAGTTTGTGCCATACATGTACTTCCTGTAACCTACTCTAGTCCTCAAACTTTCTCACTTACTAAACACAGCAGTGACCTCCTGGATTGTACCTTCTCCTACAAAAGGTATAAAGTTCCTTGACTTGCAAGGAAAACATTAGAAAATGTTCACATTTCTAACTGTTTAAAATGATGAAACAATGTGTTTATTTCTGGTTTAAAACTAACTTTTCCTTTCTGCCTGACTATATTTCCCTCTCCATCCATCTTCATATATGATTCTCCATTTCTCAGGTCTTCTCTGGATCCCAGCTCCTGATCACTCAGCATTTGCTTTTCTTACTGCACTCACCTGGACTTGTACTAACCAATGCCCTGTCCCCTGAATGGATCTTACTGCATGAATTGGCTGTTATTTTTGTATCCCCTTCTCCCCCTCCTTAACTTTACGGAAACAAGACACTGAGCACCTAGTGCCACGGTCTGGGAAATAACCTCAGCCTTAAATGACTGTGGGGCAGCGTGACAGATCAGACTCTATTCTTAGTCCATCTCAGAAAAAAGAACCAACAAACACTGAACATAAACAGAGATCGGGTATTTGGAGCCACAGAATTTGAAGCACAGGAAGGGGGGAAGTTTGAACACTGAAATAAAAATATCTGTTCAATTGCTAAGTAGTATTTAAAAAAATATTTTGATTCCCGCATAAATTTGTCTTTTATCGTAAGTCTTTTTCCAAGGGAAGAGCACTTTCTACTGTAAAGCAAATTTAAGCTTAATGACACCATGCTTATTAGTTACCTTTTGCAGACTACCAAGAAATAATTCACAGAACACAGACCAAAAACCAAGCACGGCTGTTTTCAAATCTCTATAGGAGGCAAAAAAATAACAAGAGTTTTAGAATAGCAAAACTGAAGCAGTGAAAGGACAACAGAATTGCTTGTGATGACAGAAAGTATCAGCATCAGAGACAGACACACAACTCACTACTCCTGACTCACAGTTCCCGCTTAAAACACTGGAAAACTAAACTCATGAATAGCTCCTGAAGGATAAACCGAAGCATGAACAGCATAGCACCTACCCATGGTAACTACTAGTGCGCATCCCCTTACGCTGTGGCAGCTTTCATTTATGGAGCATGGTCATGCTCCATCCTCCAGCAGAACCAGTCATTAGAACACGCGCTAATTCAAAGAGGAACTCTGCTTCATTCTGAAACACTGGAAAGCCCCTTGTATGTTTTGGCCACTACTACAGCATCAATTTGTTGATCAGGTTTTCCACTGTGCTTCAATAGCTTGGGGTTTAGTAAGATTGTGGTATTTCTCCATTGTGCACTACAGAAAAGAACAGTTATAAAGGGATTATAAATGGTTCTGTTGTAAGCACATTTTGTCTAATTGGAAGTTATTACTCCACTAGTATCGCTACCAATCTTGGCACCTCTGAACACAACAGACCAAAAATTAATAAAACACAATGTACCAGTGGATTAAAATCATGACATTACAGCACACAAAGTGGTTAGGAGCCACTGAGTTATTTCAACCGATTTCACATTTGTTTTTACTTAACAGACTTATCTTATTAGAAAGGTTTAATATTCCTTTAAAAATTAAAGCAACGATTATATATTCCTCAAATGCTTTCCTAACTGCAAGATTTTTGTGAAAAGATTTCTCCCTTCTTTCTTGTTCATATGTAACTTTTTGGTGAGGTAACAACTTTGATTGCTGTCTCTACATACTAAAGTACTGTAAATTCAGAGCATCACTACATCATAAGAGACACCATACAGGGAAGCAATATTATGAATTTGTCATTTCATATTTTTATGATTTTAACAAATTTACAGGGCACTGATTTCAGGATCCTGGAAATAAACTAGTACTTTGGAGCAGATCAAATTTAATTGTGAAACAAGTCAAACTCTTTCTGAATCACAGTGGTAAAGCTAGAGAAGAGAGACAAGTACCTCATAATTTGAGAGGAAATCTAGTAATTTTGATCGAGACGAGATGTAGAGTAGTGGTGTCATCACCCGGCGAACAAACTTTTCAATATAAACAGCACTCATAGGGCCTTTGTATTCAATTGGTCCAAAACTAGTACCAAAAAAAATAATAAAACATTAAGACTTAAATTAACAATAGAGAGAGTCCCTCCTGGGGGTGGCAGAGATAGGAGTTACATAGACAGCATGCTCAGCCTCTAGGGAATTGCTCGCTGTGTTAATTAACAGTGGCTTCTGTAACCGATAGAGGAGTTGTGTTACCAGACCTGAAGTACAGCACAGAAACTGCAGTGACTCTAATGCAGTGTCTATGGGTAGGAGGTGCAGTGTGTTGGTGGGGACAAAGGGATGGAGACCACCTCTGAGTCCCATTAAAGAAGTTGGTAAAATGCAGGTATGAACTATATGATCATACCCATACCTTTCTGCTTTGTCTGAAGTAAATACATGTGACTTAAAAATACAGATCAGAAAAATATCACTATATTCACTTGATTTTTTAAAATCTTTAGAAAGTTCAAACTGAAACATGTCAATCTGAAAAGATGCAGTATTTTTACATAGACTTTCACAAGTAGAACTCAATAACGCAGGGACAAATCCAGTCCCACTGCTGATGAACAGACTCAGCGAGTCTACAGTTTCTCCCCCAGCCATCTGAGAAAACAGCTCACACCACATTAGGTAGTGCTAAAACAGAAGGCGGGCAGGGCCTTGTGGCTACAGTTCCCAGAGCTTCTCCTTCATCCTCTTGAAATCCTGCATCTGATTTATTATCATTAGGTTGGACAAAGCATCACAGTCCAAAATGAAATCAAACACAAAAAGCATAAGAATTAGTCCATTCCCACTGAAGAATTCAATGTGATGCATTTTTAATATAGTTTATACATACAGACACTCTGAAAAATATCAAACTCACACTGAGATACCTATATTCTGATACTTTGAAATGGTCTTCTAGAGCCCACTAGATTATTCTACATCCTACACCGGTTTATTACAAACCTTTGTCTTAACAGCAACATGCACTGCTTCAACATGTCACATGCCCAGTACGCAACATTTGAGGTTTAATATCTCAGGCATGAGGGCTGCATTGCCCTTGGGGTTTTTATGAAGTATCAATATGAATTTACACCTCATCTTGTTTTACAACTCTGTTTAAGGTTATCCAAGTGTATCCATCTATTGTGTTGTGATTTCAAGATCAAATAAGTTTAAGTCAATGTACATCCAAGTGGGATTGTTGTGGGGTTTTTTTATTACAGTTTAAATTATGCTAGTGCCATCTGTGTCTATTCCAAGTTCATCTGACAAAGATCAGGATTGTTCCTCCTTAATACATAATTCCCCCTCAAAAAACAAGATCAGCCTCTGTAAAGGAAGAGAGCTGCAGTTCAAGACTAGAGTACACATGCAAAATGCAAGTGATAAACTACACAGCATCCAGCTCTATTGTACCTAAACATTAGAAAGTGTGTTTCCTCACCTTCTGCTCCACACAAAGAGGAAAAAAAAAAGGATAATACATACAAATACTAAAAAACAAAAGTGAGGTTATATAAAATTTTGTACAATGATCTCTCAACATTTGGAGCATAAAAAGTGAGTATAAAGGTCAAATTTAGAAGAAAGTCTTCAGTACATAGTGCCATTTAAATATGCACTTGAATTCCACTAACTTAATAGCCCTTAAGTACATACTTTATTGCTGTCACAAGTTGGGACCAGTTGATATAATCCATCTACAGAGCAAGCAGACAACTGAAATTAATATACATATCTGAATTCTTTACTTTTCACTGGAGGCAGAACTTCCAGGAGATGCACAGGCAAAAGAAAATTTCCTTAAGGATGAAGAATTGCGCAGCATGTCATTTAACTGACATTTACAGCCCTCCTTGACACCTAAGTAGCATACAAGATGAGCTTCACCCAGAATCTCCTCCTCTACAACTATTTACTATTGCCATAAATATAACATTTTCAAAATGCAACGTTTTATACAATATCTCTGTTTCCCAAAACAACAATAAAACCCCCAGACTCTATGTAAGAAATCTTACCTCCGATGGTATAAGTGTATCACAGGAAAATAAAAGAAATGCTTCTGCTTCCTGCATTTCCCCTGGTTCCACCAGCAATTTACAGCCACAAACAGCACCTGCAAAGCAGGTAAAAATTCACAGCTAACAAAGTACATTACTGTGACCTTTTTTACCTAACATGTATTTTTTTCAATCCATTCCATCTGCTATTTTCAGTGTCTTTTCAACTTGATATTCTGTATCTGCTCCTCTTAATTCTATCACACAAGACTTTTTTTTTTTTTTTTTTTTGTCATTTTGCAACAGCAATCCTTTTGGTCACTTTTCTCTCTAGTTTTTAAGCTTCTTAGTCTAAATCCTTCAAATTTACTAACTTAGTCATAATTCGCATTAACTACTTTTTCTGCAGAGTGGAGCTCGACGAGCAGAAGTTTAGGACAGCTGTTCACAGGTAATGAACTGCTAGAAAGCAATGCTATGGCTGCAATTTTATATGATTACCACTGCCTCCAAGGATCCTGGAGCTGGAAGCAAACGCCCTATAATTTCTGTCTGAAGACAGGTGAATAAATCTGAGAACACTTTACAGAAGAAACTTGTAGAGTTCCCCACTCAGGAGCAGAAATAACAGACAACTGAGCAGGAATCACAGCTTTTCTCAATTTATTCTAACACGCCGTATGTTAAATTAAAATTAAGATGACTAGCCGAGTTACCCTAAAATGTGCACATTCAAGTCCTACTGGTTCCCATGGGACGACAGAAATTAGCATCAGCTGATTGGAGATTAAAAAGCTATCAGGTCATGTTTAAGATTCGTATCTTCTCTGGAGTTACCTGGTCTGACAATCTGCTGGCCACATGTTCTATTTCTTCTCTTGCTGCAATGGACTGGCCACACCATGGCGCATAGAAGAAATACAGCACAATTTCTGAATCCTGACGAAGGTGATCTGCATAGTCTAACTGTCCCCGAAAAAGATCAATGACTGGAGATCTTGTGGAAAAAAAATTCACTGGAAGCTTCGCTGGCATTGTTACATCTTTTGCTCGGCTGCAGGAAGGAAATCAAGAGAGGTTACTGAGACTATACAGCAGCAGTTAAATAAGTGTGCCCAAAGCCCTAATTTTTAATCTTAGCAAAGGTCATGCAGTGACAAAACTTTAGAAATTGATGCAAATGACTACAACTTACATTATCTGAGTTAGTTTCATGAAATACCATAGAAATCTGAAGATCACCTTTAACAAGCTTTAGAAAGTCACACTGTGATACCATGCACTATGTTTACAGGTATGTTAGCTCGCACTCTTATTGCTGGTTGCTATAGCACATAAAATTACCAGGAAGAGTGATTTCTTTGGATTTCTTCCCTGGCCTCATCCTCTTTTAACATTTGTACTTTAGGTAACAGCACCCTGATAAGAGAAGAGACACTGGTCATAAAGTTTTGTGATGTGATCTTTGTATAAACAGATACTATTACCCTGCCTTACGCTTTGTTTTAAGGTATTCTACACTTTTATTCTTTTACATTGTATTAGGAAAAAATATGTAAATGTGTGTTAGTTTAATTTACTGATTAGAGAAGGGACTGCAGACTGTTCAGGGCACATTTCCTCTTCAATGTAAGGACAATATCAACAAATAGAGAGTCTCGATTTAAAGAGATTATTACAGATTAAGTTTCTTAAGAGAAATTAGTTTGACCAGTAATACCAAGAATGTACACCAAATACTCAGAAAACCATTTTCTATCAAACCAGCAATCAAACAATCCAGAACTCTGCATTTCCAAGGTTTTCAGAAGTTGTTATTGTATAAACTGCCTTAAATGCAAGTGAATGATCATATTCTCTTTTTTTATATTCTCTTAATTCCAAAATTAAAAACGGGACTGCACCACTGTAATGCTCAATCTTGCCATGGTTCCTTGTGCGACAGGAAATTTTAGGAAAGATGGTGCATTCGTTTACCTTGTATCGCAATAAAAAGCTAACACAAAAATCTTTGTACCTGATAATTGACCCTTCTCAGGTTACCATTTTAGTAATTGTGATGAACTTATTAAGCCCCGAACACTGTCAAACTCATACATTAAGCAGCCTCCAAACAACGCTGCCACATTTTCAAACTTTACAATCATTCTGATTTGTAAGAAGTACCTTTGTTTTTACAATACAGACCCACAAAAGCCACTGCTCTTCTCTCATTTCCAGGTTACTAAGCATACACTTAAAGCTCAACATTTAAGAATCAGTCTCACTATATTTTCTAAAAATTATGGAAATTCTTGATTCATACATAAGAGACAGTATTTGCTTCAAAATCCAGAATTTTGAAAATATTAAATGGTTCCTCATGTTTACAATTCATTAATTCCACTACACATAAAATCACGTTTTCACACAGATGGCCAAAAATCTAGTTTCTTCTATGGACTTCTACCTTTGTTCCTTCCCTTCTCCCCCAATCAGTAACCCAGCACCTCCTTCCCCAACCCTTTGGTTCTTATGTCATCTCACAACCAACACCCCCAGCTGCCTCCCATTCCTGCACCCCGCGCTCAGCCCAACTTCTAGCTTCTTCCCGTGATTTCTAGCTGCCAGCTGGACAGGACACACACTGACGCACTACGGCTCTAACTCACCGGTCAGCACGCGCAGGCTGATTAGCTGCTAAAAGCGAAACAGGGCAGCTAAGTGTTGATCTCACACTAACACATACTTCTTCAGAGACATTAACTAGAATTTCTCCTCTTTTAAACCAGTTTAATGAAAATGGACAACCTAAATATGTTTAAAACCTCTCCTTCCTCTACTGAATTAAACTGGAATTAGACAACTGGTTCAAGAGTTACAGCGTAAGCCTTCAAAAAATGGAGCCCTATGAAATTGGCTCCAAATTGCAAGGAAGTGCAAAACTGATCAACAGAAGTCCCATGACATGAATGAGTCAGGAACTACATGGTTACCTTCAAATATGAAAACACTCCAGTAATTATTAAAAACCAAAACACCATAAATCAATAATGACCAGCTTCTTAAGCTGATTTGCTTGGTAGTGTCTCCCTCTGCAATACCAAAGATATTACAGAGTACTTGTACATAATTCCTGGGTTTACAAAGAGAGTAATGCTCGGAACCCTTAAAAATTGTACAAGTATAAACTGAGGATTACATAAGAAATGATTATACAAACTAATAATCACATACGGTTTCCTAAAACACTGATTGTGTTATTTACCTGCTGCACAGAGCCTATAAAAACTTAAACTCATTTCAACAGAACAACCTGGTAATAAAGGAAAGCACATGCGAGTGCCTGTAGGATCAGCCCCTTTGACTGCAAGGTCCTTAGGGTGGGGTTGTCTCGAAAGACATTTGCATAGTGCCAGAAATAATTCAGGTTCTAAACCACAGGCTTTCCATAATAACACATGTTAGGTCAGGCTTCCTTTGGCTATTCCTTGAATCACTATAATCCTGCAATACCTCAAACCCCACTAATGGATTGCCTTCTAGTAAAGGAATTTTCCCTTTCCATACTTTTTGTCCATTGGTCTCGAAAGTTACGTGTTGTAAGCGTAGTGGTAGTAACTGTACTCTGGTGCTAAGACTTGCTTACAAACCATACTGATGTGTGGTGAGAAACTATGTACTGTCATCATAGTTAACACATACAATTAATTTTCTATGTTTCTGACAGCAACAGAACAGGGAATACTCTTCTCATATTAGTTTGTCTATTTAACTACAGTCTGAAAAGCCAAACCCCTCTAATCAAACATCCCGTACAGAGTACAGGGTGGCGAGAAGCACATTCCAAGCACATTCCGTTTGTGAGCTTTCAAACACAGCTGGCAGTAAAATGACAGGAACATGCAGGTTTTAAATAAAGGAGAGCAGGAAGAAAACAGAAGCATCACTGTAAGTGTAAAGAAAAAAATAAATTAATTTTTTAGTAATGGAAAGTAAAATGGGGAGGTGATTAAGTTCAGAAATCCTTCCCCATACATTCTGTAATATGGCAAGAGCTTTACGCTTTCATCTAAATTATCTGGTCACTGTGAGATACAGACTACTGGAAGAGAGGCACTGCTGCTCACAGAGCAACTCATTCATAGACTAAAGTTCACTCCGATTCAAATAATACCGCCTCTGCGGACAGAGGCCTTAGTTTTTTTCTGAAGCATTATGTGTGAATCAAGTGTTTCTTGGAACAAAAATTTGTCAGATTCTGCAGAATAGGGAAGTAATCAGATACTTGTAGCCTTCTGCCACTCCCAAAATGAATCCTCAAATGCAGCAGACATTCTGAAATTAATACAGTATGACGTGAAGCATGTAACGGTCACCTTGCCCTAAAACCCACCCAGAACATTCAGATCCCGGTGTGGGCTCCAGACCTGAGCTGCTCAGCTGCAGCACGTCCACGTACGTACCGCACATCACCCGACCCTCCCGCGCCTCCAGCTACAAACATCGTCTGGATCCGCGCTCCCGCGTCTGCTCCCGCCGGGCTCGCGGCGCACGGGGACCAAAGAGCCTTTTGCAATGAAGTTCCAGCTCCCGAGAGGAGCACCACCAGACAGGCAAAGCGTCCTTCTGCCTGAAGCAGGTGCAGGTAACGGGGGTGCCGACACCAACGGACGAGCCAGAAGAGACCCGTTTCCCCCCACTGTGTACCCCCACACCGACGCTGCCGGCTGAGGAAAGGGTTTCAGCCCCCTGCCCCCTCAGTCCTTCCGTGGCGACGCGAGGTACGAGTTATCCGCCGGAGATGAGGAAAACCAGGTTCCTCAGCAGAGTGCCTGTCCCTCAGGTGCGCGGCCCTCTGCGCGCCCACGGCCGCACCCCGCCGCCCCCCGATGAAGGCACAGCGCCTTACAAGTACCGCCGCGCATCCCCCACCCACGTACTAACGGGGGAGCAGGGGCCGCCCGCCCTGCCCTGCCCGCCCCGGGTCACCGGGCCCCGCTGCCCCCGCCGCCGAGCTGGCGACGGTATTCCCCCACGACACGAGAACGGCCGTCGTTGCCATGGGGATGGCATGTCGTTGGGCCCGGGAGGAAGATGTCCGTCACCCACCCCAGGGACGGCCGCTCCTGACGCGACCCGGCCCCGCGCGGCGCCCGACCATAGAGCGCAGGGGGACGCGCGGCCAGAGCGGGCACCAGGGGTCGCGCCCCAGGAGGACCCCCGGCCCGGCCAGCCCCGGCCGCCCGCCCCGGCACGCCCGCAGGCCCCGGGGCGGGACCCCCGCCGACGGCTCTGCCCCAGGCCTCCGGGGCACGCACCGCCTCCAGGAAGAGCGGCGGGCGGCCGCTTCCCTTGTCCGGGCCCCGCGTGCCTCGGGTCCGCCCGGCGCCCGCCCGCTCCCCCGCCGCCGCCGCCTCCCCCCCCCCCCCCGCCATTACCTGCAGGTGACTTTGAGGGCGACGAGGAAGGCGCAGCCCAGCACGATGGCAGCGCCGCACAGCAGCTCGGGCCGCCGCGCCATCTGGGCGGCGCGAGGCCGCAGCCGAGGGGCAGCCGCCGGGCCGGAGCCGCCGCATAACGACATCCCCCCGGCCGAGGCGGGGAGGGCTGCGGGCCACCGGGCCGCTCCCGCTCGCACACGTCTCCCTGCCGCCCGCCTGTCAGCCGCGCCGGGGCGGCCCCCTCCGCCGGCGAACCCGCCGCCGCCACGTCGCGCCGCCCCGAGCAGGCGCACAGGCGCCCGGGCCCGGCCGGGGCGGGGAGGGGGGGGCCGGGGCGCGGTCCCCCGGCGGCAGGCGGGACCCCCCGGAAGGCGAGGGCAGAGCCGGTCCCGCCGGGACCGGGCGCGGGGCGCGGGCCCGGCGGCAGGAGAGGCCGCGGCCGGGCTGGGAGCGCCGTGAGGGCGGCGGCGGGAGGCCCTCGCTCGCTCCCCGCGGCCTCAGGAAGAACGCGTTAAGAATGACCTCCTTCGCCTCCTGCTACCTGTGCAGGACGTCGGTAAAATCCCCGTCGGCGGGATCAGTGAGTAATAACCCCCCGTGACGCCTCCGTTTGTGCGGGGCCCGAGCCCCGCCAGCTGCTGCTCCCCCACAGCCCCCCGGCACTCATTAAAGATTTCACACCGTCCTTACAGAGCAGGGATTTCATGTTTAGTTTTCTCTAGAATTACTTCCAATAATTTACAGAGCACTTACATTAAACAATGAAAGCATAAAATTGAGAAAACAATTCAGAAAGGCACACGATACAATCAGGTTTTGTCACAGAAATAACAGTGTCCATAGTACTCTATCTCAAGCTCAGTTTATTACAAACAATGTAAAAAATCGGCATTGCAGCAGGTCGTATTTCAAGCACCAAGCTAATTTTGTATGCTTACTGTACATCGTATTCAAAGGTACTTCAGCCTAGCCTGTCAGGAACAGTTACTTCGCAAGTTCCCCTAGCTATGGCTGAAGCATAAGGTGGTGTTCTAATATTCGTTGTGCTTTTATTTTGTGAAGTGAAAGGGACACAGCATCCAGGCTTGTCACGTGTACGGGTGTCACTGAACTTTGGTTCAACACTTTTTACATACACAATATATGGCCAATGACTACATTCAAACTACTGAAGTCATTCTTAAAGCTCTTCTAATTATGTAAGGTCAGCCAGTAACAGAGAAAAATACTCTGGACAGGATAGAGAAGTAAGTCATGGGGAAAAAAAAGAAACCTAACTTTAGCTATTTTGAATGAATGACTAAAAGAAGCCTAGCTGGGGAGAGAAAAAAAAAAAAAAAGGAATTAGTGAACACACAAAGAAAGCTGAAAGCACAATCTGCAGAGAAGCCAAAACGCAACAGAAGCTTCAGTGACTGTAAAGCCAAAAGGCTCGTCAGCCAGAAGTCGTCTCAGCCCATGAATGGTTTTCCATTTCCTGCAGTCTGCAGGAAATGCAATTTGAAGCACCATCCACCTTGCAGCTGAGGTGGTGGTTCATGCCCAAATCAAAATGCTTGTCTAGTTCGCAAGTTAGTTGGCCATTTTTGTTATTTTAGTGATGTGATGAGCTAATGACAATAGAGAAAACTGCAAACAAGCAGCTGGAGACACAATTACCAACTTATTAAATTTTTAGCTACAGGTGCTCAAGCTTTTGCTAATAGGCAGATCACTGTTTGTTTTTACAAAAATCTCAATCCTGAGAGGCTACATGCAGAAAACAGCTTTGTGTAAAGTTCTCTTTATTACAGGCAACATTAGTCCATACGATAATACACAATACTGACATACAAGTGTAATCTTTCAAAATCATCATTTAAACATCAAAGACCAAGAAACAGAATTTTAACTACTTCATTTTCAAAAATTAATACTTTTTTCCTCCCAAGATCCTTTTTCAGTAAATTATATTGAAACATACAAATAGAGAAAAAATACCCATTCAACATATATTGTAGTTAAATGGTTATTTCGTTTAAAATCTTTAATAAGAAAATCCTTTTTAGCAACCTACATATAGATAAGTAGCAAACTTTGTTTTAAACAAATCCTCTCCATTAAAAGATCTGAAGAATTTTCATCCATCATTTTCTTCTTAGCCCATAACACTCTGTTTTGTAATACCTTGATACCTTAAAGTTTTTCAACTGAAGGACTGATACTAGGGGGCTTCCTAGATATTATAACCTCTCTTTCCCCCCTTCTATTTCCTAACTTTCTGTCCAACAGAAGGTGAGTAAGCACGTAATACTTCAGATTTGTTTTTAATCACCACTCTGTTTCACGAGAGCATAGACAGGTCTGCTCAATCCCCCTAAATCTACTATATTTTGCTGTTCAGGAGGAACAATATATGCCAATAAAAGCAGAAAACCTGCAGCTTTTCTGTCACATGCTTTTGATTATTGTCAAATTTTCTGGTTTATGCTTCCAGCTGATAACATGTATGTGTCATCTCAGTATTAGTTTAAATCTTTAAACAAAAAACTATATTTTCCAAAGTCATTATCACTGGGAGCAATCAAGTGGTCTTTTCTTGCTTTGCTGAGCTTCATTCTTAAAACTTGTCTTCGTTCTTCCCACTCATGGAGTTCAGCGTTTCCATGGGCAAATTTACAGTTGTTTCCTTCAGTGCAAGTACCAGCCATATATCTGTTAAGACAGATTTCAAATAGTGTTTTCATAGAATTATCATGATCACTACTGTATCTAGGAATTTTCTTCTGGTCATGGTTTTCAAAGAAACTAAAATATTAAGGACAACAAAAAATAATTGAAAGAGTATTTACTTTTTAAGTAAGAGGATATTAACTCTGTTTAGCATTTGATTATATTTTTCTTTCCCAGCTGTCAAATATTTATAGAGGACAAGAGATGGCTCTCTTCTTTCTGTTCTTCATGCTCCTACTTTACTGAGTCATTTAATGCTTGAAACATTTAATTTATCAGGTAAAGGAATATCTTATCATTTGACTCACTAAAACAAGGAACTACTATTGTTAAAAAAATCCAAATAATTAATTACCCTTTGGTAACTAAATTAGGTTTTTAAGTACTCAGTATGACTTAAGATTCTAGTTTATCCTAGTATTTTTGTATTAAGCTATAAGCATGCCAGTTTGTATTCACTTTATACTGCATATCTGAGGTCTGCTAGTGTTCAAAACATCAAATACATCTAGGTTATTACTTAAAAATTTAGTAAAGGGGGCTTCCATGCAAAGACTGCACACAAAACTTGCTTTATATGCTGTGCAATTTCTCAAGATCCTTAAGGCATTCAAAATCTTTAACTTGAAATGGACTAACAAAGGCATCCTTACCAGCAAATTGAACCTTTAACTCCAGAATGCAGATTCGAAAGTTTTTAGCCTTCCAAAAAGATTCCAACACTGGAAAGAACTTTCAACAGATTTACAAAAAGATCTACTGCAGTCAGGTAAACAGGCTGCATTTAAGAATTAAAGGGAGCAGCAAAACATACAACCAATGCTGGGAAAAACCAACAGGTCTTGGAAGTTGTCTCCCACATGTTCATAAATGATTTCCAGTAACAAATACTCGATTTTAACAAATTTGTTTTGATGCTAACAACATTTCTACTTGCCTTAAAGCTCCAGTATCACTGTCCAGCTAGGTGCTGTTTTTGTGTTCCACAGGTAATTAATATGCAGATGCCTAAGTAAACTTGTAATAATACCAACAATATTTCATGCAGCTGCAATAAACTTGCAACCCTTTATTAACATCACACAAGCAATTAATTTGGTTCCACAGTTAGGCCCTTTGTCACTCCCTGAGTTCTAACAGTATTTTTACATGTACTGTTAATTACTTAATTTCTTGTTGAAAGATGTATGCAAAGCAAGAAATACAAGAAACTTGTCTATCAAAACTAATAACCGCCTTAATTATTTACACTATGAACTGTCATTTTTCAGCATTTTTGACATCTTAAAAACCACATACCTATCACAGATGCTAAAATATCCAGTTGGAAAGCGATACTGCCAGCAGTTTTGATCGTCCTCAGTGTGGAAAACCTTCTCTTTATGCTTTTCAGAAGAAATGTGACCCTGCCATTGCTTCTCACTGTTACAGTTCTTCCCACACATCCAACAGTGAAAATCCACCTGTTTTACAGGGAATTTGAAAACAAGACATTGAGAATTCAAGACTGTAACCACAGAACTGCTCCTAATACGTTTTGAATGTTTTCTTTATGTTGGCCTGTAAATTGTTGTTTACCTGAACAGATACAGTTATTTAAACAATCACCCGAAGTTTATGATCTCCACTGGCTTTAGAGGATTCAGAAGAAATGCTTTACAGTGTTAGCTAAAGTTTGCATTTAGTGTGGCTAGCTATGATCTAAGGAAGCACCAAGAAAATAAGGACAACAACGTATGTTACTGACTGGGGAAAAAAACCCAAAACAACAAAACCCCACATGTTTGAATTTAGAATTATACCTATGATTACTTACTGTAACTTCAGCATAGTCAGTCGGCATGTGAATTTGCTTCCCATTTTCCTTGGTTGCCTGAGCAGCGGTATCATCTCCTTTTTCTGGTTTTTGACTTTTTAGCCATATGTCATACAACTGCTCCAAGTCTTGAACTAATGAGAGCAGAAGCTAAAATAAGTAATTAGCAATTAAGGCAAGAGTTTGAGAATACTAGATGAATGACTGAGTTTGCAAGCATATTTCAGTCCCCACCTATTGTAAGAAGAAAAAAGGAAGGACACAATGTAGACAGTTACACAGTTTAGAGATAAGAGCCAAGAGCAGTATGAATCTCCGGCTACTTACCAAGACCCATTTCTGCCTATCTAGGGGAAAGTAAGATGTTACCCATTTCTGAAGATGCACCCCAAAGTACAGATACCAACTGCATCACTAGATAACAACCGTGCCACTGTGTATCAGTATCTGAATTTCAAAGTACTAACATAAAGTATGCTACAGTTCTTGGTAAATTTAGTCTGCTTTCTTGCAGACCATGATATTATCATTTATGTCATTTATTACTTCTGATTTTCAATTATTTCTCCCCAGTAACACTCTAATGGGGTAACAAGTCAAAACCAGAAAGTGAATAGTAATTCCCACCAAATACACTGCGGGGTGGGGTGGGAATTCTTCCACAAATAACTTGCCCCCGTATGTTGGCAACAGAATCCTAGTGTGTACACATGGCAATACAAACACCAAACAATATTGCTGTGTGGATCAATATACTATTTCTAATACATCTAAAAAATGTATACAAACTACTTTATTGTTAAAAAACACACCAAGCAACAAATATATAATACAGTTATTTTTATTTAATACTGGTTTTGAATACCCAGTCTGGGCTTATTAAAATTTAAAAAAAAAGGTACCTGCAAGGTTTATTACAAAAGACAGTGAAAGAAAGTGGATTTAAAGTAACTGAGGAACAAGAATGAAAAGCAGAACAGTTAGATTTACAACATGTTAGATTTACTCTTCTACTTACTGCTGTTCTCCTTCATATAGGTCCACATCTCTCTTTCCTCAGGACTGTGAGCAAATGAGCAGTTTCCATCATACTGACATTTCTTGCCTGAAGCAATATGATTGCACAACTGGAACGTGAGTTAAAAAAAAAAATCCTTATGAATAGAAAGTAAAATGGATGACAGTAGAAAATGTGGGGTTTTTTTCAGTCTTGGCTAGTGTTTCCCTTCCCAAGCAGATATTTAGATCACATGAAAGATAAAATCATGTTTATTTTATAAAATCTCATATATTGGAGTTAGAAAAAGCAAACTGCTGGAAGCAAAAATTATGGCTGATTTTTGCCTCCTAACACATTACCAGACCACAGATATGTTTAAACTATTTCTGAAATACTTACTAGGAATAGTAAGAATTTAGTTAAATCACTTAAAAAGTTACTAATTTCCACTGATGAGAAAGGGCTTCGCTAGTAACATTTGAGATCAGTGCTTTTCTAAGGCTGAACTCTGTAGAAACACTATTAACATATTCCCACCAACTCCCATGGGAATTTCTGCAGAACTGATGAAACCAGCCCAATTACCAGTATTTTCCAGTTACCCTATTTTCTTAACTAAAATGTTAGGTTTAGGTTAACATACATCAAATTGCAGAGGCACTTGTTTCTTTGCGGGAAGAGGACGAATGGTCATCCACTTCTTGCGTTCATTAGACATTACTAGCACCACACGGCGATCTTTGGTCCATCTGAAAAACAGATGCATTCAATGAAAGAAAATACTATTAAAAAAAGACACACTGTGTACACAGAAGCAGAAGCAGGAAAGCCCAGAAAGGGTCTTTGTAAAGCTTTCACCATATATTTGAGATTTAACTAAATTCTACTGAAACTTTACCATAACTGACAATTTAAAAAAAAACAAAACAAACAGCCACTGAAGTGTTTCTCATTACCAATCATTAACGTACTACAAAGATGTCTAAGTTCTGCTCCAATATGGTTTTTTTAATTCCTTGTATGACACTTTCCTAAGCAGTAACAAAGTTTCCCAAAAGAGGTTTTAAATGGCTGACAAAAAGGTAAAATTTTCACTGTTTGGTCTTACTTACGGGTGTCTTGCCTTTGCACTACAGTATTTTTTGTTTCTGTCTGGCTCATTAACTTGACCATTTCTCCAGCACTGACCACAAACAAACTTCATCTTCAAATTAAGTGATCCATATTTCATTTGGTTCCCAAGGATCTTAAGCCAAAAAAATAACAACAACAATAAAAGGTATTGTGTATCTGCAAAGAAATCCATACATAATCATGAATTACCCCTTATGATAAAAGTTTACAACACATGTCCGGAAGCAGATGTTACACTGCATGCCTTGTCATAGTTTAGCTTGTAATTTCAAACTAGACCTTTCTTAACAAATGCATTTATATTTAACTTATTTCTGATGGAGGTATATGTACCCAGAAGTTGTGATAATATATACAAAACACATAAAAGTCCTACATATTGAAAAAATAATTAATTGTTCTATGGCAGCTGACTTTGAAATTATATTTAGGTTTTATGTTCCGCCTATGACAGAATAAGCAAAGCAAAAAAGGAACTGCATAGAAGCAAAGCAGGCATTTTAGCTAAGTGGAGCAAGCCAAAGAAAGCCTACAGTGAAAGACATTATTTGAACAAAGCATTAAAAAAGTAATTTCTAAAATAAGCTACATTATACACAGACATAGAAAAAGAATTATCACCAAGGTCACTGTAGAATTAGTTTAATGGAAAACCAAAAATACCTGTGATCCATGTGCACTAGCTTCCATGTTCTGCCAGTATTTCTTTGATTCTTGAACAATAGTATCATGTGAAATACCTGCAAAGGAAGGGAAAAAGTTCTTGAACACTTACGACTGTTGTGGAATTTCAGACATGCTCAAACTGGAATGCTACTGAAGCCCCAAAGCTTTTAACTATTTTTCTTTTTATATATTGTATACATATACACACAGTCATCGGTGTGGATATACACTTACATCCATACACACACACACACATATATACTTAAGAATCTCATGAGGGCCTCCAAAACAGAAATATTGTATATATCATCACATTGAAAAGCAAACATAAAAGTTTAACTTATTTGAGCAATCTGTAATTTAAGATGCATCTTTGAGTATTTAAATAAACATATTGTATCAAAACCTCTCATGACAATCTAATTAGAAAAGCTACATTGTATTATGGACCCCAGAAAAACTATCCAAAATGCAAGCTGGCAGACACCAGATTGCCCCTGCCTTCTTTACAAAGATTTTAAACAAGCCCTGTTAATCAGGTTTTGTTTCAGGAAAAAAAAAACCAAACCCATTCTTGTAAATACTTTGGGTAAGGTTCCTATTGGAGTTATACATTGTTCACACACACTGTAACATTTACTGCTCTAATTCCACACAAACACAGACTGACATCTGTGTTTCGATTTGAGGGTCGGTAAAATGTTTCTTTCCTGAGGTAGCGTTCCTTTACTTCCCACCCCTTACATTCAGAAGAGGAACCTCATTCAAAGAGCAGAGGCTGAGGTTTAACTGACTTTGGCTAAGCATGAGGGCAGCATGAACAAATCATAAAATAAAAAATATGCCTTCCGTGGCAGCTCAAGTTTCTTGGAGAACCCAACCCTTACTTCAAAACAGAAATTATAGTGTAAGTATTTGCTATCCTTGACTTTATAGGGGCAGCTGGTAAGAAAATAACTGTTTTACTTTCACACAGAAACTTCTAAAGGCTCATCCCAGGACAGAGAACAGGAAATCAGCGAAGAAGTCTCTCTCTACTTGACTTTCTTCCTCCAAAATTTTCAGGTCAGTATGACATCTCACATCAGTATGCCAGTACAAGAATCTAGATAGAAAGCTGAAGCAACAAGAAGCCTCTTCTTCAAAGAAGGGACAGGTGAGGATAAATAACAAACATAAAGGGGAAAAAATGCCAGCAACATTGTAATGCATTGGGATTGCCACATTTCCCTTTTTTCTCTATGAATCGCAATGTTCCAACATGATTACTTAAGATGTAAAGTACTGCTGTCACACGGAGCGAGGTAGGAGGAATGAGCAACTGTTATGTGCTACAAATTATTTACCGCTAACAGTTCAATTTCTCTTTAAAAGAGTCATGGAGAGTTTGGAACTCATGACTAAGGAATGGGCTGTAAGTACAGAGACACGTCATTGAAAAGCTATTGGCTAGAAACGAAGTAGTAAAATTTGTTATCCTCAAAGAAGCCAACAAAAATAAGCCAGATCAACCAACAGCAGCCAAAATGTCCTGTGTAAGCAAGAACAGAAGAATACTTAAGTTTTATCAACGCATACACTAATGAGAGACAGAGTAGTGAACTGGAAAGATTTATTTTTATTTTGAGGAAAAAAAATCTGATCATAATGGGCAGTTTTGACAGTTTTTATTATCAAAAACTTGCTAATTTGGAATAGCTAGTAGCCTACTCAACATTTTTTAATCATATTTACATTACTGTTTATTGAATATGCTGTTATGAAAGATTCCAGCAAATTCTAAGTGAATGCACTGATCCCAAGTTGCTAATTTCAGAAGGGAGCTGAGACAAGGAAGAAGTGGCATTACAATGAAGAGTAAAGCAAGCATGTTACCAAACATACCTGTTTCCTTTTGCATTATCCAGACTTTAAGCTCTACCAGACTGTGAGCATAAAAGCATTTATCCTCTCGTAAGCAGCCATAATGTACCTCATGCCTGCACAGGTCAAGCTGACATCGAACTTGAAAAGGGCGGATTTTCGAATATTTCACCATAGTTTCTCGCAAAATGTGGACAAGGCACCTGTTTTGAAAACAGTCAGTTTTAGATAGTCCTTAAAATTACTTTGTTCACGTGTGGAAAAACACAGAAAATAACCATCCCTCACCACAGCTTATTCAAATGTCTTTTTAACACTTTCTACTTGAAATCAGAAAGCCAAAAAAGTTTCAAGAAGGAAGTAGCATCTAATTATCATTTCTAGGCTGCGTAACCCAACATCAAGGAACAGTACTCTTGTGAAATCCAGAGGTCCCTCTCCTGCAAAGCATTACTGAATTCAATCCAACTGGATCACTGGTTTCCAAGAGGGAAAGCATACCATGTCCACTATCAAGTATATATATCCTGATCTAATTACAAACCCAAGTACTTATTCTTTTGTAGAGCACCATTAAAGAAAAAGTTGAGGCATCACATTAACAACCTGGCTCTTATAGCTGTAGTGTTTCCTCAATATAGGGAAGTGGAGTACAAACAAAGCAATTAAAATACTCCCACTTACATTTCCATCATATAAAAATGAAGTCTATTAATTCTCCAAAACTTATTTAACACTATTACCACTATGAAGTCTTTGTTAACTGTCAAAGAATAACTAAACACACTTTCCTCACACTACTTTTTATCAACTGAATTAACAAGGACTATGGTCCATTTCAGACACTGTAATGAAGATAAACCTATTCTTAAAAGAGTGAGTTAAAACTACAGGAAAACAGGCAAAACAGACCAAAGAAAGAGCAAACTTATGAATTCCTATATTAATTTAACATCACACATCTATTTACATCAATGCAGCTCACCAGGCAGATAAGCTATTAAACTGACACCAAAACCAGTAAGATTCAAACATGAGGGTGGATATCACTAATTTTGAATGCATTGATAAAGAAATAGTTCACTTCAGTTTAGTTACATGAGACAATCCTGGTTCAGCAAGTTTGTCTTACCAATACCGTCAAAGCATAACAGACAGTTAGCAAGGAAGAGAAGTTAATGAACAGCTAAGAAATGAAAGTCAATATTAAAAAATGCCCTGAAACCTTTGCTTTTAATTTGAAACTTAAAGAGATGGTATTTCAGACATACTTGTTATCTTCAAAGTCATGCATAGCAGGGTGAGAACAAGAAGATGAGTTATCCTTGTTCCTTTTGCTTATTATTCTGGGTTTGTGATCAAAACATTTCTGGAATACAAAAGCAGGTAATAATAGAGTATGTATTTTATACATTTAAAAATACACCTTGCCTTAAAGATTTTAACGGAGATTTCAAGTAGTCTCTAATCTAAAGCTAGCCAGATTATTACTGAACATGCATTTCAAAATTTACAAAATAGTCATGCATGAACCAAAGCATTTCTTTCCAGGTAATTTTATTATGTATTATCATTCTTATTGTATCATTAGAAATAAAGCAGCACCTCACAAAGAAACATAAATAATCCATGATGTTCTTGAAGAAGTCGGGACACAGTCAAGTTGATCTTCCCGTTTCCTCCAAAAAGAGCTTCTCGACTAAAGGCTCCTTTGCGCTCCAGTGTCCACACATCTATCTCCTCTTGGCAATACGCAAACGTGCAATGACCTGGATATCTGCATTCCTCTTCAGCAGCAACATCTAAAATGATAACATTGAATATGGCATTGCTTTTACACAACTTTTATTGGAAGTTCATCTTAAAACTTCCACTATCTCCATTTCAATTTAATAAAGAAGCTACTTCTGTTGTAAATGGATCACTTAAGTCTAGCAGACAGAAGCAAAACCTTATGCTGAATGACTTGCTGAAAATGTAAAACTCCTCAGAAAGGCTGATGCACAACTCCATCAACTATTCTTTTCTAGTCTAAGACAACAATGCTGAGAACCTAGAATACCCTTTGTTTAAATACAGTCAGATATAGCTGTTAATTAATCCATGAGTCATCTTGCTTACATCATAAGAGGTTCATATTGCAAAAGACTAACAAGAATGCTCTTTTTGTTGTTGTTTTGAATAGTAATAGCCCAGAAATGTACAACAGTACACTCCAAGCCTCCATAACAGTCAGACCAGTTCTTTCACTAACTTACAAGCAGCTGGAAAAGCTATGCTTCGTGTCCCTCCCAGTCCAGCCCCACCCAGCCCATCTCCTTGCCAGAACACCCTAACTCATGATGAGAAGGTGGGTGCATGCTGACAGACCTGCTGCAGTCAGAGAGCATGCTCCACTTCTCAGGACTGTACTCTATCTCCCCTACTGGCTGGCCAAACGGTGACACAAATGCACACCAAAACTTTTGGGGGAATATCAGAAACAGGAAGGGAACTACTTCTCATGCCTTTCCCTAGTAATCAATACTGTATGCATAGTTCATAGGAAAAGAAGGGAAATGGGGGTGGCACAGAGCAATACAGTAAATGAAACAAAAGTAGGGCTATACATATATTGCACTTGGAAGCAAAGTTATTCATGATGAACAGTACAGAAGTACAGTGCATGTTCTCTAAATAATCCCATTAATGATCAAAACATGGCACTTTCTACAGCCTTTGAAAATATAGACAACCCAGTGAACCTCCTTCTCCACCCCTCATGAGCAAGAATAAAAACTCATTCTATACTTCACTGTGGAAAAGCTAAACTACATTACTTTGAGTGTAAGCATTAACATTTTACTATCTATAACACATACCTTTACATATATAATATGGTCCCACATACTGTGTCTTTGTTGGTCTTGGACGTATTTTTTTCCATGATTTATCTTCAGAGTTTTTTATTCTGCCAATTAGAATATCCTTCTTACACTTATGTTCTAAACTGGGATGGTAAGCGTAATCCAGTAATTTAGGACCTGAAACAATCACAGAAAATTGCTTATATTTGCATAAATTGCAGCTTACTTTTAACATTTCCATACACAGACTGGCACATCAGCCCAAAAGCAAAGTACACAAACACACTGTACAGAATTTCTACTTGCACCAGCAACTCTGAAGAACCAAAAGTCATTAACAGCCATGTTGAGCAGAATAAAAAAACCTGAATACTTACAAAAGGACCAGTCTTGGCAAGAAAAAAAACCCATAAGTTATTTGGGAGGGATGCCGTGTTACAACCTTAAGATTATTTTGGGACAGCAACAAATTGCTGCCTTTTTTCAAATTCTGAAGTATACGTTTTGATAACACTAATTTAAAACTTAAATTGCTTATTTATAATAATATGTCAATGCAGATGAATTCCAAGGATCAGTAAACAGCTCTCTTAACCTTCAACTTTTATTATATTAGAACAGTTACTATGTTCAGAGACAAAACACGCCAGGTAAGAAGTATACATGTGCCAAAAATATAAATGCCAATCCCAGAACTTTGTAATTTTGGAAACAAACATATGCCTAGCTTTAAACTCTGTCTTCAGGATGATACTGAAGTGAAGATTACATTACCACTATAACGAAGAAATCAGGGAGCAACGCTCAGTGATTTCTGCTATTTAAGGGACTACAAAATCAAGAGTGTAACCCAGTTTCCCTGAACAGGAGGCTGATGGAACAGTACAATTTCAAAAGCAGGTAGTAAAAGCAGGAGACACTTAAAGGCTTTGATAGAGATACAAAGAAACAGAAGAAATAGATGCTTTGATACAAAAAGTCAAGATAGGAACATGTCAAGTACTTCCACCAACATTTTACAGCTTCTGCTTTTTACAGTACGTGTTCTATGGTTTTTCAAGTATCACTTAATGGATTTTTCTTGTAAAAATAATTTTAAACTAATATAAAAGTTCTTAAAACTAAAACAGTCATCCCCTAAATGCCTTGATACAATTCTTTATAAGATCCGTTACTGTGCTGCACTTTATTAGAATATCAATATCAATGACACCTATAACTTGAAACACAATGCTTATTTTTAAGATTAGTCTTAATAAAACCTATTGCCTCTAGAATACGGCTCTGTTTAAACAGCAACAGCTCAGGCCTAAAAGATTAGTTATATTAAAGCCCAATACTGGTTAAGATCCTTTGAGTCAATACAGTGGAGTTAATTATTACTAAGGTTTGGAAGCCTCAGGATTATGATTTAGAATTAGTTCGAAAGAGCAATAAAACAGATGGGATGTGAAGGTTACCAGGTACTTTGAACTGCAGTTCAATTCCCCATGGCCAATCAGAGAGAGTATTGCAAGTTTTTTTTTAGTCTTGAGCAAAGGTGTCATTCTTCACAGTACCCTGGGGGTTGGGAGGAAAGCGAATACAGAATGTGAATGACCTTACATAGTAAACCTACAGGTTGGGGAAAGCGTGTGGTGATTTGTGGTGGTTTTAGGAATCAAGAATCTATTAGGACAAGAAATAAAGACAAGAAGAAAGAAGATAAAATAGTTGTTGAAACATTTTACCAGTTTCTTAATCATAAGATCGTACTACATCTGCAAAGAACACGTCAGGATTAACACTGCTTAGAAGCCACCAGCATTTTACCTTATGAACACTAAAATTTTAAGTGTGTGCTTTTTATTTTTTTAAAAATCAACCCAATTGAGTCCAAAAGCCCCTTACCTTTTTTGACAAAACATAACTGGCAGGCCTGTTTTAGCTCATGCGTGCCTTCTAATGGGTTTCTTCCCGCAAGTGATGAAGATACAGGTATATTAGCAGTTGCACTGCTAAAAACATTTGAAAAGTCATTTCTAGTTTGGCCTGCAATTCCCATGTAATTTTCGGACCCAAACAAACTACTAGGGCCATTTATCTGTTGGAAGAAAGCATATTTTACTCGATCCATACAATTTGATTTATCTACAATTAAAATTTAACCTACTGAAATTATTCTTCAAAGCCTAAGAAAGACTACACACAAAATATTCGTAACGCAAACTTAACCACATGTCTAAGAAGGGGGCAAGAAGATTTTACAAAAGCCACGTACCTAGCACAGGCTAAGCATATAACAAGACCCAACCAGGTACAGGGAGAACAACAGCACTTGCCAGGCTAATTATTACTCCATCATGGCTCATGAGGATGCAATCCTTCATGCCATCCTTCCCCACATAATCAATGGCCAGCAGCATGATCAAAAATACACAGCATGACTAGAATACAGAGACCAGATGGATTCTCAGACACAAAGTGATCTCTGCTCTGTTCCTGTACTAGGACAGTTCTCCAGGATTCCTAATATTTGGCACTCAGATCATACGAGATTTTCTCTCTCTTAGGTTGGTTATTTTACACTTCCACAGTATTTTACAGCAAGTTCCTCAGAATGGAAAAGTGGCTATGACAGGAGTCAAAGTTTGCATAGATAAAACAACCTTTGTAAATTTTTTCTTGTATTTAATTACTGTTTCTGTGAGCTACTGTACAACTGTTCTCCAAGCCAGAATCATATTTTAATGGTAAAGTGTCATTTTTTAAAACCAGAAACTTCTACTGTAAAAATTAAGATCTATGATAAGCCTTCAAGGTGTTAACATTTGAACTGATGTGAAAGAAAACATGGAAAATACTTACAAACAATGGGGAATTATTGCTGCTAAGTGCTGGTGTTCCATCTCTAGAAGCTGAACTTGAGAGGTCTAAAGGAATAAAAAGTTTTTATTATTTCAGTTCCCCAAAACATCCTATGCAAAAAATTATCATTCCTGAGAAGTATCAAAGGTTTGGTTTTTTGACAAACACCAAAGATTTTTTTGTTTGTTATGATTATTTTTTTCAATTATGTAAAAGCCCCTTGTAAACATCTGGGCTGAAAAATTCTTAGGTAATTATCTTCAATGTAACCACCTGATTAACATCAGCAGTAGCCTTTAGAATTCTTGCTTGTTGCCAAATCATGAGAAACGGTTTAAGCTGTAAGATCACCTTTGTTTTTAAAAGGAAAAAAGTTTGAAGGAACATGGTTCCTTCTTTATACTTATTCACCTGAAACAAATAACCTACACAATAAATGCAGAAAAACTGAACAGAGGGAGCTTGGAGCGTGCTTATGCAGACCCCAAGTAAACAAAAGCTTTATTTTTTGTGTACAACCAACACTGATTATCAGTACTCTCAAAAAATTGTGAGCACAGATCAAATGTTATGTGTTAGATATTACTGAACAGTTGTGAAAACTCATTTGTTAAAAAGAGAAGCCAGTTGACTCATACACAACTGACTCCCATCATAAAAGGTTAAGTATTAAGACTCATTTCTTACCTCTTTTTGGGTCACTGATTGAAAAGGTGCTTAATGGCGAACAAAAATTTTCTAGTGAAGAAGCCAAAGGCTGTGAAAAGATTTCTGAAAGAGAAGGTGAAGGAACAAATCCTGCACTAACTGGCAGCGTCCCCAACAAAGAGGCAGAGAAAGGTACACTAGGAGCTACACTTCCTGCAGGAATAGGTCCTCTGGCTCCTGTAGTTTGCTGGAAAAAAAGAAATTTAAAAAGAATGTTCACACACAGCAAAAAAACTCTCAAGAACACAATCTGCAATAGTATTTCTTTTAATAAAGTTTTTGCAAAGTTTTTATAAACCTACTGAAAAACAACAATAAAAGGTACACTACTGTACAGAGCTACAACAATAAAAGGTACACTACTGTACAGAGCTACAGTACACTTAGAGAACTACAGTAATCAAACCCTAAACAATGCCCTAATGCAACGAATTACCCATGACTCAACAACTTTAAAGGTTCAGTTAGCTGATATTAACTTATTGATAGATTTGCATTTTTTTATGAATCAGATCAGAGCTGAATTTCCAAATTATGTTAAAAACATAAGACAACAGGGAAGAGTAGGAAGAGTCTGAAATTGACACAATTTTTTTCCAAATAAAAAGAACATAATTCAAATTGCAGTACAGTAAAGAGCTAAGAGTTAGCTTTTAAATAAATCCTCAGATACAATCAAATGATACCATGTTCTGTAAAGGCCAGATCACCTTTTTCCCCCGCCATGGAAAAGAACATATCCTTCTGCACACCTTTGTTAAGGACATAACCAAGTCGGGGAGTTACCCTCCCTTCTCCCTGTCACCCCAAGAAGCTCCCCCCTTGTCTGGAGGTTGACCAAATAGGTCTGCACAGACCTTGGCCAACATGAAATTCCCTCTGTTCCCCAAGTTGTTAGCCTACACCTCACTCAGACTGCAGTCTCATGTAGTGTAGAATCCTATCTTGGCAGATTGTATTTCCTCCTGGCTTTCACTATGGCAAACTTCCTAGGATATCTTAAAAATAATTACCTTCCACATTTCCAAAATACCTTCTACAAAACAAAGTGCATAAACCAGAAAATTAGAAGCCCTGGCATTTTTGATTTAAAGATTTACAACTGCATCCACAGCTGAATAAGGAATTAAAATCACAACTAACTGAAGAATTAAATATGCCACAGCCTCATTTAAGGTTGCAATACTAAGGGCGCCAAATGTCTGGCAGGGCCACAGCACAGAGTCAGTAACCTTGCTAATAAGTTCAGACAACTCTGCTCATCAATCAGAGCTCTCATTTTGACTAATATTTGAGGAACCCTGTATGCTTCACAGTGTATTCTAGTGCTGGAATGACGGTATAATTAAGAACAACTCTTCATGTGCCTAAATTTCTCTAATAATTTCTCTAATCTTTTCTAAAAAATATAAAAAATTAGACTCATGATGGTCTAACTATTTCTGGTTATCCAAGAGGTGGATTTGGACAAAGCTCTGATTGCAGAGATACTAGTGACTGCACCAGAAGACCACAGCACAAGTACTACTGTCCTGCAAAGCTATTCACATATGATTAACCATAGTTTCTACAGCTACAAGGTGGGCACTCCAATACACTCTCAGGTTCTGAGGGTTTATTTGCACAAAAAAAAAAAACCAGACACCCAACCACAGTAGCCCAGACTTCTAATGTCTACTTCACTTTTCATAGTACTTCCTGGAAGAAGTATCCCTCCCACTGTGGTCGTATTGGTAGTAGCATAGCAGTATTTCTGAAGTAGTATCCCTCCCCCAGCAACCTCACTCAGGTTTTCTAACACATAAACCCAATGCAGTTGTCCTTGGAGCTCTGCTAGGTCCTGGTATCTTTACAGCTACATTTGCAAGAATCCACACCTGAGAAAATCAACCCAGCTATGCACAAATACAGCTCAATGTAACTAGGAAAGGTAACTCACATTTCACTACTAGTCTACTTGATAAAAATACAAGATCCCACTCACAAGGACAGTCTTTCGAGAAAGAAAACAAACAAAAAAGTCTTACCATTACACTTTCATCTGGATCAGGCACAGAATCAAGTAATTCATCAAGTTCTTCCCCAATAATTATATCTCCATCTCCACAATCTAAACATGCTTCTGGCATAGAGAAAGCAACATTCCCTCCATTTGCCAACACTGCAGAAGGCAAAGAAACCTTTTCCACTTGAAGAGGCATAACAGACGATAAAGATGGTACAGGTGCTGATGACACTTTAGACGCTTCAGAAACAAAGTTTGATGAAGAAGCAGCAGAAACCACCTCTTGCTTCTGGTCAGATAAATCTGAAACAGGTAAGATGGGAATGACTGGAACTTTTGTTCAAAGATGTAAAAGTATCTTGCATAACTTTTACCCTGACAATGTGGGGGGTGAGGGAGTGGAGAAACAGGAAGAATGTTTAAGCAAAACCACATCAAATGTTTTCAGCTTCCACTGACTTCTAATTCATGTGTACCTATTATCTCAGTGTTTATATATTACTCAAACTAAAAAAAGACAGGAAAAGTTACAGACCTGATACTTTACTAAATCTTTGGCATCTTCTCCCCTCCCTATTTTTCCAAGTTAAAGAGAACGGTATGAGATGATCACCATAGGAGCTACAGTCATATCAAGTTGAGGAGACCGAGCAGCTACAATCATATCAAGTTGAGGAGACCGAAAGGAAATTTGCTCAGTCACTTAAATACACAGTTTTAGAGAGAAATAGATCAGACGTTTTACCACAGATCTTTCAAATGACAACATGAATTTTCTTGAGAAATTTCATAACAAACATGATGAGATATGCATGGCATAATTAACTTCCTAGCATCAACATTGTAACACAACAAGACTCACCTAACTCAATGTCTTCTACAGAAGACGAATTCTGTAAGTGAGAAAAAAAAATACCTCTCAGCACTTTGCACAAGAGCCATTAAAAATTTTCAAATACATATTTACAGACTAAGAATGTTAAGTCCTCAAATTCAGGTTTTATAAAATTCAAAATCTATGAAGTCTAATGGAATTTAAAGGTCAAATAATTTTTTCAGCGAAAGCATCCATTTGCAGACTGAAATCCACTCACGGTATCACTAAAAATCTGCAGCCGACCAACAAAAGTGAGAGTGATACTTCAGGGAATGAAAGAATCTAAACAGTATCTTAAATGAGCTGTTCCTATGTCTCCTCATTCATTTACAGCTAAATTGTCTACATTCCCCTGAAAAAAGTCTGTAAGATAAAGATGAACTCCTCTCCATTACTGCTAGTCAGACACACTACAAATAGCAAAATAAATGCAAATTCAGCTGCTAGTGAAGGTCAAATTTGGACAAATGCACAAATTAAAAGGGATTTTATCCCAGCACCCTTCATTTTCAGAATTGTAAAAAAAATAAAATAAATAAGCACATTAACTATGCCCTTGCCTCAAAACATTAAAAGTAAATATATTCATTGCACTGGATTGAATGTTTTAGCTAACATTTCTTCTACAAAGATAACTTGAATGATAATCTTATGTCCTAGTCTGCCATAAATATACAGCAAAACTGAACATGAAGATCAACAGAACCCTAAAGTCCAAAATAACAGCATCTTATATAAAATGTCAATTGCACCATTTTCACTTCATCATCATGAAATTATGAAACAATTATTCCCTGTAGTTTAAAGTCAGCTTGCACTTGGAACATGTAAAACCTTACCTGAGTTGATACATCGCTAGAAACTGAATTTGAGGAGGGTGGCTGCAATAAAAAAATACCTTCATTAAATACAAAATTGGTATCAAAAAAGGGAAAACTCAATGTAAAATGTTAAAATAAAATCCTACCTTTGCTCTTACATATGCTTTCCTTATTTTTAACCCTAGTTTTTGAGCTAGTTCTTGGGTAAGCTTAATCACACTTTCATCCTAAAAGACACAAATAAAATTTCATAATTTACATGTACTGTCACCTAGCCAAGACATCTGTTTACAGCTCAGTCTATACTCTGCAAGATCCCTATATGCAGGATGTCTCATAATGCATCTTTATTCTTTCACAAACACATGGGACTACAAGCTAACGCTGAAAAATACAGCCACCCTCAAACAAAATTACTCCAATATTTGGAATTCTAAAAAAGCCAGAAAACAGACAGTATCCTTCTCTTCCATTTATTTGAATTTAAAATAATGTAAAGATTTTTCCAAAACCAGAGAAGTTCAGAGAAGTGGAATTTTTTGTGGGTGGGGATTTTTTGTTTGTTTATTTGGGGAGGGTGTTTGTTCTTTGAGGGGACGGGGTTTTTTAATTGTTACACAAATTGAGGGCTACATTTCTGATTACCATAACGTCAGCTACTACATAACACTGCTGAATATTTAATGAGAACTCTGTATTTTGACAGTTAATTGCATCATACAACTAGAAAAGTTGAGTTAAAAACTTGGTCATACTTCACTCTGTCCTATAGTTATAATAACTATCCATTTAAAAAAAAAATGCAACTCAGTATTCTGTCCTGTGATCAGTCTATTTTGAGCAAAGCATGTAGTTTCCATCAGCATTTAAGTTCAAATCAGGAATGCATTTCTGAAGTGAAATCTCTTAATCATCCTCACTCACTGCATTTTAGTTTGCATTATGAAGGGTCTCAGAGAGCCAAATTAGATTCATTTGGGATGAAACTAAATTGAATGTGCTGCAGGAGTGCACTTGATGCACTCCAACTCTTTAAAAAACAAAACAAAAAACCCCGCAAACAACCATGGAAATCAGATCCTCAGGACCAGCATTTCAGTCTACAGATCCTCTCCTATTATACCACACAATTCTTGCTAATATAGATACAGCCTAAGATGGGAGATGCGTAGTAAGTGATTCAGATGGAGGACAATGCACAGATAAGAATGTTACTAAGTGTTTGGAAAGCTAAAATACAGTTATCAAAAGAATCAATATTTTACATTATAACTATGGGTGGTTTTTCTCTTTATGTCATGAGTATCCTTCTGACTGAAGAGAATTTTAAACAATTAGTTCAGTGGTTCTATTGTTTATTGCAAACATTTATGGCACTTGACCCCTACTGCAAATTGACTATTTCTTTTGCTGAAAGTTAACACAACAAACTGAGCCTGTGGACTATAATCTCTGCTATCAGTCTTCACTTCCACAACAAAAAATAATTCTTAGAGGCATTACAAAATATTGTACTACATTAAAAAAAAAACAAACCAACCAAAAAAACTCTAATGGTCTTGATGGAAGTATACGTTTTCTGTATTAAATCATTAAAAATAATCATAAATATATAATTTACCTACCTGCGGCACAGCAAGAGAACATTTTGCTACAGCATCATAAGCCTTCTTATACCTTCCCAGTTCATTCAAAGCTTTTGCTTTCCGATAAAGAGCTCTGAAATTGTTTTCATTCAATCTTAATGCTATTTCACAGTCTTCTAGAACTTTTTCATGCAATCCCTATGAGGAGAAAAAAGAAAAAAAGGCACTAATCAGAACCATTATCATCAAAACACCGAATTTAATCCGTATTAGATTAAGGTATTGAAACACTATACAGAACATTCACCAAGGCCACTGCACACCACATGTATGAGTTTTGCTAAGTCACCAACTTATGCAACTAAAAACAACCAGGGCCATCATTCATGTAAAATCCAACAATAGTTACGAAGACAATTTAGCTCTTTCACAAGAGCCATCTTATTGCACAGAGAAAGCAGCAGACTCAGGTGCAATCAGCAGTATAAATGGACAAAAACACTGTTCCATCAACTTCCAAGCCTAGTATGACTCTTTTACATTTATATTCTAGTATTAGTAACTAAAAATATCTCAATGATTATACTTGTAAAAAAGAAGATATTAAAGAATATGCCAAAATAATGATTTGAAACATGCTAATTCTCAAACCAACACCAAGAGTTTTCACTCACTAGGAAACCTTCTGTGTCTTTGTACTCTGTTAGCACACTGTTCTTGAGAAATCATACAGTTTAAATGGAAGCTTACCATATTTGAAAAACATGCTATCCTGTTCACGTGCAGCTTCTCCAAAATATCATCAGAAACATGGATTTCTTCAGAATTAGCATAATCAGCTATGTTTATAGCTTCTGTATAGTGACTCAGTGATCCCCTCCAATCCCCTTCTCGATATACATCATTCCCTTCATTAAAAAGATTTCTAACAAGCTCTCGTATAAATAACTGGAACAAAGAAAAGAAACACTCATCAACAGCAGTTTTGTTGTTTATTTTCCGTATTTCCAAATACATTTTTAAATAGAAAATTTATACTTGTAATTTCACGGAATCAAAATGAAATGCAGAACTATTGTCTGTATTAGTACTTTTCTTCTGACATTTTTCCAAGATAGTCTTTAATATTCAACACCACAATACATGTAAATAAAAGAGAGACTGAACTACTGATAAAAGAATTACTTTGTATATGTAAGTTAAAAAAGACATATATACATACACATAGGTATATATATGTTCCCATTATTTGAGCAAGCAGCAGCCATAGCAACTGGCAAATCAGTAGCAGACAAAGGCAGCCTTTGCAGAGCAGATTTTTTTTTAATCTAAAATGTGAGCGATTGCATTTTTATCTAAAATGTTCTCAAATCCAGTGAAACCACCTACCATTGGATAAAAACGCTAAAAAGATGAGTCTGAGAATATAAGTCAAAAATTATGCAAAATAATAACATGTACAGAAACAAAACACGTTATGAAGATTTAAGTTACTGAGGTCCTTTTATCTCACTTTTGCTATGTTACTCTAAACTTTACTCAGAATAACTCACTGGTTTATCCAATGAATGCCACAAATTCATCCCTAACACCGGTAGAAAAAGTTAATTTGAACTGCGATACGAGTGAAATCCAGGCATCCAAATATCTGAATACCTGTATCGCAATGTAAGTAGTCCTCCAGTTCCAATACTGAGACATAGTAAATTACCATTCATATTCTATCATTACTTAAATGATGATTAAAAACAAGAATAAATTTAATAAGATAGGCCCATGTTAAAAACATTTCTGGGAATGCAATAGTAATTTAATTACCTCATATTGTTCTTGTGTCCCTGGATAGGGCAAAGTAGATCTAGAAAAAGAAATTACAAAATTTACTTACTATACATATTGCTTAAAAGATGATCACATTGGAGAATTCTGGTTCTTGCTAAGAGCAGTCTCACTTGCTGCAGCAGGGAAATCTCTAAATATTGTCTATTGCCTCCACTGAACAAGCAGGGAGTACTGTAAATTAGTTTTGATTAAACAACTGTGTTTTCTTATTACTAATGACTCATTTTCATTTGAAGTTACATAGCCAGTCTTAACTCCGCTGTTCAAAATGCATTAAGGTTTTGAGTGCTTTGAGTTTAAAACCTGAATGTTGTTTGTTTAAAACCAATTTCCTTCCTCTCCTCCACTGCGCAGAAACAGATTCTACATGAGGAGAACTGCAATCTTCGTGTAAGTATTATAAAATGACAAATTATCTGTCAAACGAACACATCAATTTTAATTAAGTCATACCAATGACACTACAAGAATTTTAAGAGCTCTTTTCTATGACACACAGCAGAAATTTTCTCTAGCACAGAACAGAGGTATTTACTTCTAACTTTTCAGGAAGATAAATAGGAACGCCTTCCCTTCCCATAGAGGTTATCTGAGAAAGTTTCTAAATAATTTTTAAAAGGGAAGTTTTGGGTTTTTTTTTTTTTTTCTTTTCTTTTTTTCCTAAAGAATGCCTTATGTGAGCAGTGAACTACTGTGAAATTCCACAATGATTTTTAAGCTAGCCAGGATCTTCTCTAGAAGAATTTGGCATTGATCCAAATGAAAATTAACTACTAAAGATGTTTTTTCATTAGGTTAAATTTTAACTCCAGAGAGTTGAAACATTTAGGTAGTGGTGAGCAAACCCATCCCTTTCAGTAACAACTCAGTCTTAGGTGTAGCTGTCCATAAGTATAAGGTGGATTTTCAGGCTATCAACATTCTCCACTCACCAAAAAAATTCAATGCTGATTTTTCTCAAAGGCAGAAAAGAAATACGCTCCCACCTTCAGCCTGCTCTGTTTGGGAACAAAGAGCGGTTCTGTCTTTTCTTTAAGACTGCTCCCCATTTCCATGTTAGTGTTAGCAAATATTCTGAGGAGAAACACAGGTCCTCCTCCTTCCTCTGCTGGTGCCATACTAAAAAGACTTTCCCAGAACTATCCATCTCATATATATACATGTATAAGCATACAAGAATAAACCCACAAAATCATACTCTATAAACTGGAGTCCTTTCTTAATGTCCTGTTGTCTAGTGCTTCTCTCTTCCGACACATTGGACATGTTATCCTGAACATCCACTTTTCGGATATGCCACTCCTCAAAAAGGAAGAAAGATAAATGGCTGTTAATATATAGCAGTTTGCATTAGGACCAGAAGGATCCATTCTCACATCAACTCTAAGTCCATCATACAAAGATGATACTGCACCACAGCTTCAGAGACCACATTCTGAAGAAACTTCAGACAAACACTGGAGTCCCCACAATGATACAGGTAGAAGCCCCAGGTCAGAACCAACCCCCCCCCCCCCGCCCCCGTCAATGCCCAGTTACATAACACTTCTACAGAAAACCTTTCTTACGATTTCTACTCTCTCTTTGGTTTTCCGTTTATTTACTCTAGATGATGCAGCGTCATGTTAGTGAAACTAAACCAAACTACATGCATTACCACTAAACCAAGCTCAAGTTCCACTTTGTCCCCTTTTAATAGCTTTATACTTCTTTTATTTGTTTGTTGAACTAGAAATAAACTCAAGACCTTGGTATATTTATTAATAAAACCCAAACTAATTAGAAAACTACCATTAAGTCTAATTCTAGAGTCTCTCTAGAGAACCCAACCACTAAGGTGTAATTAGAAGCAAAACACTACTGCTTTAATAATATCTGCCAGTTGACCAAGGTGAAAATCTTAGAAACTTCACCAGTAGCAAAGACTACCTAGTTCATTTGAAAAACTGAATTACTTTAATGTAATTTCACATTGTCGCCTCAACATTTCAATCCAATTTAAGTAGTCTGATTCAGTGATTTTTTTTCTTCATGTCTTTCATTTACTGTTTCGTTCAAGTTAAACAGGCTAAAACAATCTGTATAACCTTCAAGTTAAGGCTATTTGAAGTATGGTTTCACAGGTGCATGCAGTTGTGACTAATTGCAATACAACAAGAAAACTTATTTTTACAGAAAAGATCAGTAGGACAAAGTGTTATTCTGAAAATACTGAAATTCAGAAAAAGCTTTTAGATTGAAGAAATACATATTTTTTTGTGAACAAAATTACTTTTTGTAGGAATTTATAATTTAAAAATTGAACTGCATGCAGTACATTGATGTTAGTCTTGAAACCAAGCTAGAAAAGGCCAGTGTTTTGTGCCAGGTTACCATTTCGCATCAATGACGAAAGAATGAAAACAAAGTAAAATGAAAAACAAAGTAACGCCCAGCAAACTCAACAAAATCCCAACTGAGAATAGAAACTGGCTGGAGAAGAAACTCTACTTTCTCCAAATGATTTGGAATAATGAAACAATCTGAAGACCCTTCAGCTCTAATAATGATTACAAACCTTTCCAAAGCATCTTAAACGAACATATGAAGTCTACACCATTTCAAGAAGTCATTAAGAGTTAGTCTTATTGTAACACATTCCTAAAACGAGCATAAGAAACTGAGTAATTTTCTTAAGGTCACTAAGTAAACTAATGGAAGCACTCCAAGGTCCCCAGTTCACCTCACTTCCCACTGTGACCTCTAACATCAACAAACTTTAAAAAAAAAAAAAAAAAAAAAAAAAATCAGTCTGTAGATAAATATCACGGACAGCTACAATAGTTCACCAACATGAATTGTTCAGATATTGCTTGTTTAGGTATATAAATAGCATTCAGTAATCTACTCTCCGGAGAGGAAATAACCATGAACACCTTTTGTAACTGTTTTTCGGGTTATTTTATGCATCACCTTTTCTTCCACAAGTTAGTAATACATACTTTGCTTTGGCATATATATGAAAGACTTTCATTGTAAGGTAAATGTTTTAATGAATTACAATAGCATTTCTATGAAGAAATCTAAATATAAATGCCAAAAGGAAATTTATTGGGCATCTGAATATTTTTTTATTTTATCATTCATGGTTTAGGATTTAGAATTCAAACAAGGGCTAGTAAGAATAAGAAATTCTCACACTAACCTAAGACAGCAGCAATATCACAGCATATGCTTTTCCACAAAAATACGTAAGCTACATAAAACATTTTAATCCCTGAATTAACAACTGGCAAAATAATACCTTGCCAACACAGGAGTCTTGCATATGTCAAGATCTGGGCAAGTATTAAGATCAGCTTTACTCTACTAATTTTAAGCAACCCCAATACTCCACACCAACAGCTTGCAAAGACATGAAAAAATTCCAACACAGTAACAATTGCTTTTATTTATCACCTCTAGCATAAATATTAAAGAATAAATCACAGAATCATTAAGATTGGAAAAGACCTTTAAGATCACCAAGTCCAACCATTAACCCAACACCACCATGCCCACTAAACCATGTCCCACAGTGCCACGTCTACACGTTTTTTGAACACCTCCAGTGATGATGAGTCCACCACCTCCCTGGGCAGCCTGTTCCAAAGCTTCACCGCTCTCTCAGTAAAGAAATTTTTCCTAATATCCAGTCTAAACCTCCCCTGGCACAACTTGAGGCCATTTCCTTTCGTTCTATCGCTAGTTACATGGGAGAAGAGACCAGCACCCACTGCTCTGCAACCTCCTTTCAGGTAATTGTGGAGAGCGATAAGGTCTCCCCTCAGCCTCCTCTTCTCCAGATTGAACAACCCCAGCTCCCTCAGCCGCTCCTCGTAAGACTCGTCTTATGAGATATGATATATTCAAATGATACACTGAAACTTGAGGATGTGCAGATCCAATTTCTCCACAACAATGAAGTTAATGGAAACGTTACAAACCGGCATCACAGACAGATGAATAGCTAGCAAATGATGAACACATGTGAGTGGTGTAATTTATAATTCAAAGCAGTTTTCTATTTTTTTCCTACTTACTCATTTGCATCCATAAGATGTTCAGGCAAAAATTGTCTTTCCTTAACATAGTTTGACAGTCACATTGCCCCAATATTTGATGATTTTGCAAAGGATTTAAAATTGTTTCAGATAGCACCTCTAACAGCATCTCTCCCATCCAAATTATCCTTAGATCCTCTTAAGCAACCAGAGACACGTTAGACTCAGTTATATACAAGGCAAATAACAATCATGTCTTGACTTTTAATGTCATCCACCCACTTTCAAAGTTTAAAAAACCCACCCGTTTAGCAACAGCTTTTCTCCTCCATCTGCAGGGACAGAATTTAAAAAAAATATACGTATGTACATACATAAAAAAAGTTAAAATGTTGCTTTGTTGCTTGTAACTATTACTAGAAAAGCAAAGCCTTTACTATTGCTTTACTCCTGCAATTCACTGAAAGAGACAAGCTAAAGGAAAGGAAAGAAAAAAAATAGTATGGGATCTGAAAAAAAAAAGCAGACTAATGTATCAGTAATTAAGGTCATAGGCAGAACTGATTGTTGCATTAAACGTAATATTTCTACAACTGCTGCTACATGACCAATACAAGCTCAATTTACTAAATCTAGTAAAGCAAAAAAAAAAAAAAAAGCTGCCTAAACCCAAACAAGTTAAAGAACAATTCATTCTGTTTTATCTCTATCACAGGCTTCAGCTCATCCTGTTCCACAAAAGCCGAAGCCAAGTGACAGAAAGTACACAGCCAGCAGCCAATGTCACCTTTTCTGATAGATGCTGGTCCAGTTATACAAATCGGAGATACGGAGGAAAGCAGGTTTGTGCCAGCTCTGGCAGACAGGAATACCTACACTTGCCTCTTATACAAAGCCACTTACGCCTCTTACTGGTTATTTGCTTTCCTTCCAGCACAGGGCAAGAGAATTTTCTTGTTTTCTACATTTTGGCACTTCTGAGGCATTCAAGATAAGTTTTAAAGGACACGCACAACATTTAGGATATGCCTGGGATAATTCTTCAGGTACAAGGCCTTTGAACACAACTGTGAGACTATCTTGCAAAGCAAAATTGATCTTTGGAATGCAAGTCAATAAATCCTATAGAATGCAGAGAATTGTTTTCCTGTAGAAGGAATACAGGCCTTGGTTATTCTGAAAAGGAGGGTCACACTGCTTAAAACTTGGGATAGGCTGGCCTTTCTGTTTCTAAATTGCAAATCCAGGGAGCAAGTATCTACAGTTCATCATGCACACAAGTTCCCCCAGTTGAAAATTCAGTCCCAAAGGATAGGAAACTGGGCAGGACTAATCCTTTCTCCTGCTGCATACAGTTGTGCAGACAGCTTATTTACAGATGAATGGAGAATAGAGGAAAAATGCGTTATTTGGGGACCAGAACTACTACCACTGGGAATTAATGACCTTCAGCTGACCAAATAATTCTGTTATTGTTCGTTATTGACATTAATGGTTCCAGCTATTGTAAATACTTCAACTAAGCATTCTCTGCACCTTCAGGCCTAAATGCTGAAAACAACTGGAAGTCAGTGGTCCTCAACTGCAATTCCTTCTCCACACAGCTAAAACTTAAAAACTAAGTGCAGTGTATAGATGTGTCCTTTTAAGATACAGAAGTATATCCTCTTGCCATGCATCGCTGAGTTCACTATTAATACGATTATTGAGTTACAGGAATCTCAGGTTAGATCTTTGTAAAGTACAAAGCACATTGAAAATTTTATCATGATTGCTGCCGATAGATCTCTACCAGCCTCAGTGGTTCTGCTGAATTATGAACCTTAACCAGGATGCAAGTCTAGTGAAAATCACACTTAGGGAAGAGACCCCCTTTTGTATTCTATCATCAGCTTTCTCCCCCTCTTTATGACACAGGCAGGAGAGAAGGTAACAAACTCAAAATATTAAGTCAATCAAAAATTAAGCCACCATCTATACCACCATATGTCAAAACTTTGATGAGTAATCAGAAGTTGTGAAACCAGAAGTCTGTGTATAAAATGAGAACATGAACAGTTCACCGATGTTTCCATATAGGAGAACTGTACTCCAGAAGAGAGAAGTTACACCCTGGGTCCTAGAATAAAGGGAATACTGCAAAGAGAACGGAGAAAACTGAAACAGAACAGTAGGAGCGAATATATGACTAAAAGGCAGGCAGTATAAATCCCTTTTGTCTTTAAGAAGCAAAAGCCCATCTCTGCTGCTACCTCCTGCACCACTAACAGCAGCAACAAGCATAATGTGTTCAGGCATCTGGATCCAAAAAGCTATATAGATATAATTCCCACCCCAGGGGCACAAGAAAGCAGGCCTCTACCTCAACAGAGACAAGTGAGAGAAGGAAGTGGCACACATGCAGCTATACCCTAACTGCTTCCTAGAGAGATGTCACTGACAACATCATCTCCATTTCCCCCAGTTCGAACCCAGCCAATAATCAAACTCGACATCAAGCACCTGCCCGACATAGAACAAGCCTGACCCAAAGCAGACTTCTCAAAGTAACTTTATTGCCCATCCTAACCATCCAACAGTTTAAATGAGCAATTACAGATAATAAACTACAGTGCAAATTAAAGCATGCTTTACAGAGTTTGTAAACTGCTCAACAGACTTGGACTGGCATCAAGATAAGGAAGGGAAAATACAAATCTTGATAGAAAACCTTTTTAAAAATATCTTCCTCAGATAGCAAAGGCACAAAAGATTTAATATTCATGCTCATGCATCACTGGGCTGTTACATAAGACATTTCAAACATGTAACACGCTGGGGGGGAACAGGGAAAACAGTACACGACACATGTTTCAATAGTTTCGAGTTCATTCCTCTGCTTAATCTAATACTTCTGATCACAATCACACAATTCTGTTATGCCAGCTGAAAAAGCCACTTAGTAACACAAACATAACTGAGTTTCAGTCTTTATTTCTGTGAAGACAAACAAAATTGACTGTAGTTGAAATGAAATATCTAAATAAAACAAATGAAACAGAATATATAGCAACAGTTTAACACCTATTCATTCCACATTCTTTATTTACCTTAGGTATTTAGTTGCATCTCCTCCCACTCATTCCCTACCCACAAAATAATAAGATACTGTTCAAGGTTTGTTTTCTATTTTCATAGCTTTCCTACACTTTTTTTTTTTTTAATCCATGAAAGAAACAGGAGAGAACAAAAGACACTTTGTAAAATCGCTTCATTTCCCTAGGAAATTAAGGAGTGGGGCTGGGTTCCCTTAGACAATTCAGTAAAGAACAGATCCAAAATTCAAGCTGAAGAAGGAGCATCTTGGCAATAAATTCAGATTTATCAACAGAGGTTACACCAAAATAAGCTTTGGCAATGGATTTTGATGACTGCAATTGACAGCCTTTGGGTGGTTTTTTGTTTTTACTTCCTGTAATACAGTTATGACTTTCTGTAACAAAACAGGAACAGCGCTGCCTAACCGGGAATACTGTCGCAACGAATTAAAGAAACGGAAAACGGGCACCGTTTTTCCCTTTAGTTGGATGGACGAGAGCAGATGTCACAGCGCGCACTTCTCCGCGCTGAAAGCCCGAAAAACCCGTCACGCGCGAAACGCGACGGCGGCGGCCCGGGAGGGACACCGGCCCGCTCCCGGCCCCGGCCGCCGTCAGCGCCTCGCTCTCCGCTTTCCCTGCCAAGCGCCGGGGTTTTGTTCCACTCACGAAGCAACAGGAGAGCGGCCGCGGCAAACCCGCCGGCCCCGCGGAGCGCACCCGCCAAGCCCGGGCCAGGCCGGGGCTGAGCGGGCCCCGGGCCCGCCGCCGGCACCCTCAGCCCCTCGGCGCCGCCGCCCGCGCCGCGCCGGGCCGGGCCGGGCCGGGCCCGCCTGCCGCCGCCTTTGTTCGCGCCGACCGGCTCCCAGTCGCCGACGGAAAGCCCTCTCCAGCGGCACCCGCCGCCCGTCCCGGCCAACTTCGCCGGCGGAACCGACAACGGCCGTAACCGACCGCGCCCGCCGTCCCCCGCGCCGGGGAGGCACACGCGGCGGGAGGGCCGCTCCGCTCCCCCGGGAGGGGCGTGACGGCGGACCCCGCGGCGCGGCCCCACCCTCAGCCGGGGAGCGGCTGGCACCCGCGGCGCGGGGAGGGGCGGGAGCGGCTTCCCCCGCCCGCCCCGCCGAACGGGGCGGAAAGCGATCGGGCCAGCCAGGCGGCGCCGCCCGCGCCTGGGCGCTCAGGCGGAGGGGCCCCGCCGCGGGCGGGGGAAGCGGAGCGCGGTTCCGCCCCTCCCCCCCTGCCGCGCAGCCCCCTACCTGCTCCTCAGGCCCGCGGGAGCGCAGCGCCGCGGAAGGCGGAGCCAGCGAGCCGGGCGCGCGACAGCGGCGGCGGCAGCGACAACGACGACGACAACGACGACGACAGCACCGCCTCCCCCGCTCCGCCCTCGGCAGCGCCGCCGCTGCCGCCCTCTCCCGAGCGCGCCCTCTGCTGCCGGGAGGCCGCGGGCACCGCCGACGGGCGGCCTGACTCGATTGGCCGGAGAGCTAGCACTGCGGGCTTTCCCATTGGCTCGTCACCCTTGTTTTGGAAACCTGCACTTCTGATTGGTGGCGACTGGGAAACTATTTGCTGCTGATTGGCTGACTGCCTACGCGCCCCCCCCCCCCTTTTTTCTTGTCAGCTGGTTGGAGAGCGTAGCCCGCCCTTAGGCCTCTCCATCACCCTGTACGAACTGTGGCTGGTTGAACAGAGAACGTCCGCGCCACCAGTGAGCCTGTCGGGTGCTATCGCCCGGAGATGCCGCTCCGGGCAGCCCGACGCTGCGGACTTTTAAGTCTCCCACGGGTTCTCCCGGAAGCAGCCGAACGTGGGCAGCCTGCTCGCAGCGCCCCATGGGAGTCCTCGCGCAGTGACGTCACCCTCCTCCTTCCGCTCCGACGGAGGGGCTACTGCGCATGCTCCGGGCTGGCGCGGCACCGCCCCTCCCGCCTTGCGCGTGCTCCGGTGCGCTTGCGCCCTGAGCGGCCGCCGCCCGTGAGGGAGTGTGAGGCGGCTGTGCCGCCGCCGGTGTTGGGGCGGGGCGGTGTCCTCCGGGATCCGCTAACGGCCTTCGTCTCGCTGGGACTGGGCGCGGGAGAGGCGGCAGTAAGTGGGCCGAGGGTCGGTGTTGGGCGCTGCGCCGTCAGCCGCGTTGAAACGAACGCGGGGCGGGCCGGCGGGTGTGAGAGCCCGGCGGGAGCGGCGCTCGGTTCTGGGAACGGCCGCCCGGACGCTGCCTTGGGGCGTACGGCTTCCTCTGTTCCCACACCGCGGCACGGCCCGAGGTTTTCTCCGTCGCTCGCCTGGGATGAGAATTTGTGAGCCCGGGAGCTCGTTACATCTTCTGACTCTTCATGTGGGATCTCACAAAACACGTTTACGAACACTTTCGCCAAGTAATAAAACACGAGTACGCAGAAGCTAAAGGAACGTTGTTTCGCCGTTGCTTTGTCTGGCTGATCTCGCCCGAGGCGGGTGAAGGCAGCGACGCCCCGGGCGGTGTGCGCGGGCAGGCGTACGGCGTACCGGGCCTCGGGCGTTGCTGAATGGCACGTACCTCGAGTGCTCTCTCAGATGGGAAGGGCTGGGGTTTTTTCCTCTCTTACGGTGGACATAATTGACGTTCTAATAATACTATTTCCTTTTTTCCAGTAGCGTTAGTGATGGCAATGCCAGTAGTGCAGCTGGCCAGTCTTGTGCAGATGTTCCCGCTAATAATGTGATAAAAAACATTTGAGACGCTCATGTGGCGTGTATGGTAGAACTGTATGAAGAAAAGCTTTCCAGGTTTTAACATAGTATACAAATCATACTACCATTAATTGAGACTGAAAGGAATTCAGCCAATTAGTAGTTTTTCAGGTAAAGTTATGCTGATGGGAGGTTCCCTGACCTGGTGAAGCATACCTGTATTAAACAGTGTTCCACATTCAAGGATGCATTTAAACTGAAGAACTGACTCCTGCATTCCGAGAACACACAAACCACAGTCTAAGATTCAGTCACTGAAATATGCCCTTGTTGCTCTGCTGCTGGTTCATCGTATCTTCCAACCTTGCTATGTTTCTGTCTGTTTTCAGATTCAGCCAAGCTACAGCCTGAAAAACATGCAATCGTAGATTTATTTTTTTTTAATAGTAGTTATTAAGACAGAAGAAAATACATATTCTATCATTTCCACTGCTTTACAAGTAAATGTGTTCCTTGTTGTTAAATTATTATAATATCTTAAGATTTGTGATTGAGTAGTTAATTTTAAAAAATCCCTCATGAATTCCCTTGTTTAAGTAAAGTGATATTTTGAGCCAAGGAAGAGTTGGCACTTACAGAAAAAAGAAATTAAGGTATTTATGCAGATGCCTTTTTCAAAAACATGGCCAGCTTTTTAAACATTTTTTTCCACAGTAAGCTTATAAAACAAAACAAGCAAAGGGACTTCTCTTGAACTTTAAAAAAACTTCTGGAGAGGAAAAAAAAACTAGCCTGATTTTTATAATTAAAATGTTATAAAGTAAATTGCTTTGGAACCCATATTTATTATGTGCTCACTGAGGGTTACAGGGGGGTTATATAGCTGTGAATGATAGGTTTAGACAGATGGAAGACAAATAAGTTTTTTCAGTGCATTCTTTTATCTGCAGCATCTGAAGTCCTTATCATGCAACACTTTCTGACATTAGCATTACGGTTCACTGGAATTTCTGACGTAAATAAGTTATTTATGTGTAGAGATAATTCCAGGAATGTATTCCCTTCAAAACTGTTTTGGTTTTGCTGTTTTGAAAAAGAGTCCTTGATTCTTTCCCAGACCCAGAATTCTATCTCTCTCACATACATATCTGTATGATGACATTGCTTTCTTTCCTTAAACAGTGTTTATGGAATGTAACTACATATGGAATATATGGTTATTCCAGCTCCACGTATATTTTGGGGAGGAAAAAAAAGCATATATCTCCCTGAATAATTAAACCAGGAAATTTCAAAATATATTTAACATCTGTAAACCCAGTCAGACCCGAATATGTTATGTTTTAGCTACTACCAAAGGAAATATTCAACAACAAAGAATGTATACATAAGTTCTAGAAATACTTCACCAAGATAGAGCTGTATACAAAACAACAGTATGAAATACAGAACTCCTTCAATGAAGCCATGCTTAGGAGTATTAACCTGAATTAACCAGATTGAAACAGTTAGGCCATATTATATCTTTACAAGAAGAGAAACCTGCAGAATTAAACTGAACTAAATTAAGATTATGAACAATTCCCTTCCAAAGGCAAGTGACTTAACCAAAATAATGTCCTTTACTTTAAACAATAGTGTAGATTAAATACAGTTTAACGTAATCCATTCTAAAAGTCAGTCTGCAGTTGGTGTGTTTTTTGCTTGTTTGTCTGGGGTGCCCACACTATTATTTTTCTATTTTCTGCCAGTACTTGACACCCCTCTTTTTGCTTAGGATACCCAGAGATGAGTGAGCGTTGCTCTGACCAAAATAGGAAGACCTATTGCACCTTTTTGTAGCTGGCCAGCGTATGAAGGAGGCCTCCTGCTAAAGGTATTGCCAGTCTTAGGTTTTGTTTCTGTTTTTTTGTTGTTGGTGGTGGGTTCTTAATATCTTCATGACAAAACACTGAGTATTGCATGCGAGTTACACTCTCTGTGTTTTTTTATCTGTTCTGTCACGTGCGTACCATGCTGTTGAAAACCCTAACTCACTGCATTACTGAAACAGTAAAAGCTTTTCCTTTACAAATGTTTATGAAATTGTACATTGTCATTTCCAGGAGTTACTGGTCAAATTATGGGCTTGACCCTTGAAAATAAGATGAACTTCTTTTTTTTTAAAACAGCAACTACATCAGTCTTTTTTGAAAGCCATGCAAGAAAAGAATACCCTATACTAGACAACACATCTCTGTAGAAATAAAAAGGGTTTTCGTAGGGTTTTTTTTACTTTTTTGTTTCTTAAATGTTTCCATATTATTATTTAATTGCCCTTGGAGTTGAGCTAAACAGCATAACAGTATCTTCCTACACAGATGGCATGTTGCAAAATTGTGTTTGTGACTTGGTCCTCTAACAACGGTTTTTCGGATATAGTTAATTTACTTTTCTGCGTACAGGGGTAATGCCTTGGCAGAGAAGCGATTTCTGCTATCACTAAGAAATTGATGGTGGTGAAGGGGCAGCGGAGATTTGGAGAACAGCTACAAGGCAAGTTAAACTGTAATTTCTATGATACGAGCCTGATGTTAGCTATGAACATTTGTAATTTCCTTAGGAAACTACTTAGCTTTTTTAAAATTAATTTAAGATTTCTTGCTTGTTAGAACACTGTTGGAAATGGTTTAAGACAGTGAAACACCTGTGGGTTTTTGCACAGGAGTTTGCGCAGAAATCCATCCGTTCCTTGACATAAAAATGAAGTATTAGAATACAATAGAGAGTATCTTGGTTTTGTTTCAATGCCTCAGTCGTAATCCGCAGCAAAAATTAAAAGCTAGCGACCAGCCGCCCCGCAACGCCTCGCCGTGACTTCTGGTTGCTTCACTGAACGGGAGTCAGCGCTTCGCCTCCGCCGCAGCGGAGTCGCGGTCCGACAGGCCAGCAGAGGGCGTAAGTCCCGCTCCTGCGCTGCTGGGGCGTGGCCAGGCCCGCGGCCCGTGGGAGCGGAGCGGCCCCCTGGCGGGCAGCTGGGAGCTGAGGGCTGAGCGGAGCCCCGCAGAGAGCAGGCAGGCCAGGGTTCTCTTGGGGGGAAGGGTTCAACATGAGAAAGCGCTTCTGGAGTTAAAAGAAAAGCCCGGCCATTTCACTGCAGTATTTTAGCCCACAGAAAACTAATGCATTAAGCGGGGCTAGCTGAGATTTGTTAATGCCGGCCACCATCCTTCAGGCATCAGCTTCAGGCCTCTGAATAGCCTCTGAGGATAATCATGAGTAAAATACGTTGCAGCGTGACAAAGTTGTGGATGACTGGTCAAAGAGGATGTGAATGGAAAAGATAGCCATTTTCCAAAATGGGTGACCTGTTAGAGATCTTCTGTTAGCCAGAAAAAATAAGGGGGGGAAGTGCCTGTTCCTGCTTTTAACCTTCTCTTAAGAGTATTAAGGGTTATAATGAGCAGGTGGGAGATGGATCTTGGGGTTTTTTTCCCCCAGCTAGCTTTACTCCTTAAGGTATCTAAGTTACTCAGACCTCTCTTAGTATGTTTGGAAACAAATCAAAATGCACCACCTCGCTTTGGCCGGGGGAAGAAAAGGAACAAAAAAAAGAGACATGCTGGTTAGGCTGTCAGTGGTATTACAGTTTAGACTATTTCCTGATGTTGTCACACACATTTAAACAGGAAGAGTGGCAAAACTGGAACCACGTGAAGCCATACCTGAAAGTGCCACTCTTCAAGCACACTGTCCCAAAAATGCAGTAGTTAAATTTTTAATCATTACAATCAAGGTGCCTAGCTAAGATATCCTTCCTAAGTGTTAGTTGTCCAAAGTGTGTAAAAGTATGCAAATAAAACTTGTTGCTGGACTAGAAAATTCAATACTCATTTGCAGACCACACAGAGAGCTCTGAAAATGTGATTTAAAAATGGAATGGAAGACATAGGGCATTCTGTATTAATTCAGACAAGAAATACTGAACAGTAAATAAATTTGAGAGACTGACACAAGTAGAAGTTCTGCCCTGTAACCTCTCAGTAGATTAACTTCAGTTTTCCAGCTTGCTGAGCCTTGACACTGCCTACCCTTAAGATCTGCAAATCTTTTAAGGTGCTTTACCATTTTCTCAAGGGAGTCACAAATTTGCAAAATTTCTTATGATCAGACAAATGTATCTGTCTGGACATAAGGGCTGTATTTCAATAGGAAATTTTCATTTTGTTAAGCTTCTTAGAAAGAAGAGAATTGACAAATTAATACCTTCATGATGTGCTTTCCTTGAATCTCTGAAGTAAGGTAGTCCTTCCAGTTTCCCTAAAGAAAAGAATATCAGAACTTTTCCTACCCTTTAGAAATAATCTTTTTCTTATTATTTATTGTGGTTGAGAAGGTTTATATGTAGCAATCTATGTCCACTTAATTTATTGGATTATTTTATTCTATTCTATTTTCTCTATACTCTTGTCTTACTCATTTGTACGTTATAAATAGGCATTGAAGATTAAGATGAGGTAAATTACATCTATTTTCTGACCTGTTTGCTAATATAATATTTGCATCACTGTTGTAACTAGGTAACACATTATCATGAGCTTCAGCTGTTTACATCAGGTCTTAATTTTATCATTTTCTTTTCTGTAACTATGTCTGCACTGATTAATTTAACAATGTAAGGTGTGTCTGATTACTTCCTTTGGAAGACAGAGAATGTCACTGCATCCACTGTTAGCATGACTCTTAGGAAGTGTTTTATTCAATGTATCATGCTTGTTGTAGCTGTACTTTAGAGCTATACATTTTTGTTAGATTCAATATCTTGATTTTTCATCTCGGGAGTCCTGTCTTTATTTGCTTGGCTTTATATTTAGAGGTTAACTACAACAGGTGTTTAATGCTAGAGAATTCTAGTGTAACTGGTGTATGTTTCTTTCTCTGTCACTAAATACGAAACACTCTAATTCTTTTCACAATTTCAACAAAAAGAGTAGAGGCAGTATTTGCTTACAAACCTCTAAGCTGGCAATCAGATTATCCTTTTCGTAGGTGAGCTAAGTAGGTTAAATATTTTCAAAGCCTCTAAACTATCTCTTATATCCTGAAAGCTATTAGCACATCGGCACTGTGTCTACTTCCCTGCAGTCTTAGGTAAAAATGGCTAAACGTTACGCCTCTCTGCCTTGCTCAATCATATCCATGTGGCTAAAATAGAAAGTCCCCAATCATCATATTGGCTCTTATGATTTCTTGACTTTCTCCATATACTATGGAGGAAGCTCAGGCCCTTCACATAGAGAACCAGGCATCGCAATGCTCATTTATAGACCAATACCTTAATTCCTGCAGACAGTATAAGCAGTTATTCACCAGCTGATCTTAACTGTCATCCTTATTCCAAAAGGTCAAGCAGTCATCCAAAACTCAGATTTATAAGCACTAGTAAAAATGGCAAAGCATTTTCAAGCTCAGTATAAAAACACACTTAGGGAATTCTTCAGGTTTACCTCTGACACATTCCAAGGAATTGAAGTTTCAAGTCCTTGACAGTAGTGTTTACTTTTTGCTTTATATATATATCATTCTATTTCATGTTGGAGAACATACTGAAAAACAAAACCGTTTTAATAATGTCTCCTAAAACGTAGTGAAACAAAAGCCACATGACAAAACTAACAATTTTACATATGCACTGAAAAACTCTGGGTGAATTTAAATAAAAATTTAAGTGAGAAGTGGCCAGACTTGACTAGATTCTTTCAAAGAAAATACTTTTGACAGAAAAACAGGAGAACAAAGTTAGCTGATGCATTTGATCTATCTCATTTCTGTTTATTCCTGTTTTTATATTGCTGAGCATCAAACTGATGAGAGGCTTTTCTGTTTTCTTTACAATCACTACTGAAATTCAGGATTCAAAATACAACTTTTTCAGAGGGCGGGGAGAGAAGAGTCTTCCCACCCACCTCTCTGGATAAAATTTGCTTGTAGTATTCACCTTTTATTTCTTCCTGGCAAACTTCATTTCAATTCTTGATTTTTCTTGAGCAACAAACTATCTTAAAATACAAAGAGGCAATTACTTTTTTTTTTTTTTAAACTGCAGAAATTACTGATAAGTAATGCTGCTGTGTATCAAGAATTATAAATGGATACAGGAATATTTTGGCAATGTGTAGATCAGTTGTCATCAAAGGTCATTTCACTAAGTGATCTAGCCAGCAACTGAAACTTTAAAAATGTGTCAAAACTAGATACTAGAAACTTGTACATCTTCCTTTCACCTCTCACTTCTTTGGAGAAGCAGATTCTTTGCTTCAAATTAGAAAAAAGTAATAATACTTCATAACTGGGATTCTATCAAAAGAGAAATATTTTAAAACAGTATTTTAATTGTTGTTTGTCAAACTGGAAAGATTAGCATTTTAAGGAAATCATAGAGGTGGAGCAGAAAAGCATGAGAATGCTTTGGACAGGACTTTGAGTGGCCTGATCTGGTGAAAGGTGTCTCTGCCCATAGCAGGGGTGTTGGAACTATATGGTCTTTAAGGTTCCTTCCAACGCAGACCATTCTATGATTCTATAAATGCTGCCATAAACACCCTAAGAAACTATTTTCTTTAAAGAATCATACATTGTATCCCTCTGTCCAGCATCTTGGTATTCAAGCCGGTATAACTCTAAAATTATAAAATCTCAGGGATTTAATTGATTCACCACTAAAGTTGCTATGTAAACGACACAATCATTGGAAGTTAATGATTCCACAGGGAATTCTGAAGAAATTAATATCTGGAAAAATAAGGTTAGCGCATTTTCTTCTTATCTGAAAGAGTCAGTATTCCCCAGTATGCATACTGCTCAAGAATTTTGGGAAGCACGTGTAAACTACTGTGCTACTGCTGCCTAATTCAGTAGTGCTGACAGAACTTCTGCTGTGAGCCATATTGTAAGCATCTAGGTATATACAAATTACTCCCATAAATATATGCAATTTCAGAAGTGATAAGAGTTCCATGACAGTGGACCAAAACAATATACTTAGTTTCACGGAGTTCCAATTCTGAAGTATGGAAGAGAATCCATATGAATAGGCAGTTTACGGTGGCCATTACAAATAATGGCACTGATGGAACAGCAAGACCTTTCACAACAATCTCAGTCCACGTGGGTATTACAAGGCAGGATATAGGATACATGAAGTAATGGAGGAATGTTTTTAGGAAACAATTGCAATTGCAACAGAATTGCACTGCCATTAATGTAGAAGTTGCTACAACAGGCAGAGTCTGCTGTTTCTCATACCTTTGTGCTAATCAACTTTTCATTTATTTCATGTCTTTTAATCTGTTTTATAAAGCCATTTTTGTGTTTCTAACCACCTGTGCTTTCACTAAATTTGAGTTTTGAGGTCGTATGCTGTAAGACTCAAAACAAACCTTAGATGGTTGGTTTTTTAACTTGAATGCTTAATTCCAAAATGTGGCACTCCACCCATTGGCTGTATACAAAAGGAGGTTTTAAATTGACAGGAGAGTTAACATTTCTTCCAAACCTCAGTCTGGAGCATGTATAATTATGCTAAATCATTGTTAGAAGCTATTTTAAAAGGAAATGTTGCCTGCCTTCTGAGGTTTTTCTCTATGGATATAGTTTGGGCATGTCAGCCTCTCTTTAAAACTACAGCATTATTATTCTTGATAGAATAAGCAGCACTAACACACTTTAAAGCACGGAAAATAAGACAAGCAGCTAGGCTCTTCCAAGTTTATATCTCTACCTTGCCACTGATTTTTTATAGAGTTTCAGTTATCCTGGGTCTCATTATTTAAATTTGTAAAATTGAGCTTTCAGTTTTTAAACCTACGCAAGCTGTTGCAGTGATTATTTGTTTACATAAAAACGTACTTTCTTCTCTAAACTGCTGAATCTCAAGTATTAGATAGTTTTATACGTTTTTCTTTGTTACCTTTTAGAGATAGTAGGAATGTACTGGTTTAACTGAGGACAGAACCTAACCTGTAGGAAATACTGTTTACACTTTATTTACATTTTCTCAAGACTAAAGTTTCTCTGGCTGTCAGTTGAAACATTTCAGTATTAAACTTACTGCCATTCCTTCCTTTTCTCAGAGGCTCTCTCAAATTATTACCTCTAACAAATATTTTAGAGAATGAACCACCTTTTTGTTACTGAGGAAGAAACGTTGTCTTTATTAAATTTTATTTTTACTATAAAAACATGACCCACTTCAAATGTGTGTAGTCCCATCTTACTGTAAGTCAGTTTTAAATTAACCCTCTCGTAACTAGGCTGTCCCATCTCTACTTCTGGTGCCTACTCTTGATTCAACTTTTTTCCAGCCACAGGCCCCTTACAAGACGTTCTTCTGTTAACAGAACAGGAAGTTCCTTATCTTCTAAAATTGCATGACTCCAAATTTAATTATATGCTTTAAAGTGGATAGAAAATATGCCTTGCTCAAAGAGAAATGACTTGGGCTGGTACGAGAAATTTCAGGGCCTATGGCATACAAGTCAGATGAGATGATCTGAGCTTCAACTGTTTGAATAAACGACAAGTGACTTAAGAAGCTGAAGAAGGAAAGATGATGGGCAGAGGCCGAAACAAAGTGATGAAAAACAAAATTCAAAGACCCAAAAAACTTGAAAGAAGCAGCCTACCGGTAAGCAGTTAGACTTGTTTCAATGGCGACCCTTCTCTAAGGGATTGTGCTACTCAGTGTTCTCACATGTGTTCTAAGTCCAATATTTCGAGTAAAATTAGGACTGCTGCAGCTCTTCCTCTTCCTTCAACTTGCAGTCATAGTGATCATAAAAGGACCCACCTAATTCCAGTCCTTCCAGTTGTGGGGTAATCAGCTAATTATGCAGATTACAGAAAACTGAAGAGGGGATGCAATTTATGTGCTATGGTACAAATATTTCTTTCTTTATATTTTAGTGCTTCATTTCTATCCAAAGGAAGCATTTCCTTCCCTAGGATCAGGGGTGAAATCATTACAGAGAATTAACTACTTTGCTTTACATTTTAATTCTACTTCATTGCATGCATATGCAAAACACGTTTGCACACATCCATAGGCAAACTATTTGTTGCTTCAACAAAAATTAATAAATTAAAAATACTGCTTGATTGGAAGTGGAGAAAATGAACCTTCAGCAGCATCTCAACACACAATTATCCTTGAACATCCATACATTTGAAAGAGTGATGTACAGTATTGATTTTTGGTTTTTAAAATAAATCCTATACAGGTATTTTCTTTGGTGACTATCAGAAAGAACAAATGTAAACAAAAATTCAGTATAATATTTTACAGAATAAATATTAATTAGAATTGTTTATGTAATTAAGTTTGGGTATGCCTCCCCTTGACCCTCCATTCTAAATGAGACTTGGAAACAAGCAAAGATTATCTGTTCCCGGCAAATCCTTCCTAGGGATTAGGTGGTGCATAAACTAATAAAGGTTTATCTTTTCTTCTTTCTGAGCGAGGAAATGACTAGAGCAACATTAAAACATTCATGTGGCATTAAAGAATTCCAAACAGAATTAGGAAATTAAAAGGTTAGGATTCTCACAGCAATATCAAATCACCATTAAGTTTAAGTATGCAGATCTTATGTGCTGACCACACATAAAATTCCGAATACTCCATGTAGGCGCTACTGTTTTGCTCTGTGGAGTAAAAATGTCAAGTATGCATAAGCTGTTTATTTTCAAAGATAATCTGAATATGGTCAGCATAAAATTTTGTATGCAGCACCATATTATTCCTATTTTTTGGGGTCCTATAGTCACAAAGCAAAGCTAGACAAAATTTCTACAACATAATTTAAATGAAAATACTTAAGTAAGGTAACTGAGACACAATTAGAATGTGCTAAGTTTTACACCATAAGAAGGTAAAAATGTATTTAGTACTTGCCATCTGGAAGAGTTTGATGATCACTGTAAAATGGCTATCTGGGAATACGTTTTTATCTGTTTATTTCTGCAAGCTTTGGAAGGCTAATCAGTGAAAGCTACAACATAACTTTGAAACTAGGAAGTTACCAAATAAGGCCTCAGAGGAATGAACTACTTCGTTACTAATCACCTTTTGACTGCTGGTTCTTGAGATCACCTTTGACTTGATGCTATATATATATTTTAGGATAACTGCTTTAAAGAATTTAAATCCATTTAGCAAGATTCAGACCTCTAACAGTTGAAGAGAAAACTCTTCTTTTTAAAGCTTTGCTATGACTGATTCCTTGTTCCCCTGTTTTTTCTTGCTATCTTGCACATCCTGATGCCAGTTTGCAAGGCCTATTACATGCAGTGTAGCAAATTCCCTTATTCTGAAAATAAATGCAAAGAGAATGACAGTTCCATCATTGCTAGTACAAATGGGGTAGTTCATGGCATTTGATATATTAATTTTATGATGGCATCTCATATGCAGTTAAAACTTTTTCTCCTTTATACATAGGAACAAGATTCTTCATACATGTTACTTTAAAGCATACAGCCCTTGTACATGTTTAGGATGGTATGAACTTTACTAGTTACAGGACCTGTAGACAAGAGTTTTTCTAGATGGCTCTCTATGAAATTCAGTAGATACAGTATCACCATTAGGAATTTGTTATATTTAAAACCAAGGAAGCAATTTATGTATTTGGATCAGGTCATCTTCCTTGGTTTAAAATAAAACCAAAAAGAACAACCAAGGCTTAAGACTGCCAAACCCATTGGTGTCCTAGTTTTCAATTTGTACAGTGGAAATGATGCAACATTTCTGTATGTCTTTGAAGATTCAGTGAACTCTAAGAGTTACGTATCATCATCTTCCCTGAGCACTGTCATATTTACAAGGTACTGGGACTTCACTTCAGCAGCAGCATTCAGACTTAACTGTTTTCTTAGCTGTTTCTGACGAGTCTACAAGTCTTCTTTTCGTAAGTGTCCTGAACTTGTCTTCTCTCATCCATAACTGATCACTTTTAAGGGAACATAAAGCCCATAGAATCATAAACTCTTTCTTAGTTTTAGGAAAAAGTATTCTTAAGCCAGTAATTGATACTGCAAAGAAGCATAAGCTTAAGTCTTTATAATTACAGGGTATACAAATTGTTCTAAATTGTTTATATTATGTAGTACCCATGGCATTTGTTGCCTTCCAAATGCAGTGGAAAATAGGCCTACATAGAAAACTTAATAATATGTTTGTCATGACGGCACAGATTTGAGAATACATTTAAACTCTTACCTTTTATTGAGATGAGAGTCCTCCCTTCTCACTGGAAATCAAAACAGCAGCTAGTGCCAAAACAATAGCAGCTAAGCAAACGTTTTACTGAACACTGGCCTGCATGTTGTGCACTTACACTTTATGCATACTCCTCAGCAAATGACTATTACATCTTTTGGCTGATTTGGAAGTATCTGGTTTGCTTCAGGTATAGCAAATCATGATGTTAGTGCTGACAGTTCTCTGATTCAATTACTCTTAATCCCAACCACAGTGCAAAAGCAAAGAGTAAAGATGGGAGACAATCCAACAGCAAAGAAAGATATCCAGAGCCTGCTTGACAAGTGAGACATACTCAGTTCTTCAACACTATCGAGCCCCTTTTTGATCCCACATGTCTTAAGATACCAGATTTTGGGTATTCACTTTTTTCCTACTCATTAGTTCTCTAGCTATTCCCAACGTTCCCCATCCCTCAGTACTTCCGGGGGTATTTTGTCTCTCAACAATACATTCAGTAACTTCACAGTTCCCAAAGCAGTCTGGATGGCATTTAAGCTGTTTAAGGATAGATAGCTCTTGTACCGATTAGTCTGGAACAGACAAGGGCTACATTCTACTCACCTTTCCTTTGATGGACACATAACTTAGGGGTTTTATCCTCTGCCAAGTGTCCAATTGCCATAAAACTCTTCACAGCTGAGGAAGCAGACATCATGAACAGAAAGGTCATGAAAGAAAGCTGTAGCACAAGCAGACCACACCAATAGGGTGTTGCATCATTGATAGGATGAAGAACAAAACAATGAGAGGTGAACAAATAAACAGATAAGAAAAATCTGCATTTTATTTTTAAGCAATTTAAAAAATTTAGAGACAACGAAGAGCCAGTAGACATACTAAAAGGAAAAGTTACACAAAATCATGATATATGCACCTCTGTGTCTTCCCTCTTATTGGAATGTAGTCTGCACAGTCTCTATAAATCCATGGTCTATCTTCACCTTGAATACTGCATACAATTCTGCAGCTTCTGCCCCATCTCAGTAAAAATAGAACTGGAAGAAGATTCAGAAATGGTCAACAAGGACAAAGGCATAGAAATGGAATTTCAGAACAGTGAGTTAAAATGGTAGAAAAGTAGTTCTTTATGAAAAGGGCACTGCTTCTGTTTATGACAAAACTGTCTAGATAATAAATGTAGGCAAACAAAATCTCAACTCTCTTTGAATTCAGTACAGATTATTTCCCCTGTGCATTTGCACAGCTTAGCTGGTGATACGTGGAAAAAATAATTATCAATGAATTTGTTATTGCAGTAGAACAGGCCTCCTGCCTTCCCTGCCTGCCAAGCATAGTTTCATGAAAACTTATGGGCAAAAGGAAAGTGGTGTTGGAGCCTCATTCCCTGGCAGGGTGGAACAGCTATTTTGAAGGTATCTGCTATCACATCACAAAATCATAGAATCATGTAGATGATAAAGGACTTCTGCGAGTCTGAAGTCCAACTTTCTGCTCAAGGCAGGTTCCATTAAAGCAGGTTGCTTTGGGCCATGTCCAGTTGAGCTACGAATATCTCTTAAGGATGGAGTTTCCATAGCCTGTCTGGGCAAGCTGTTTCATTATTTGACTGTCCTTTGTTAAAAAAAAAAGTTTCCTATATTGAATTTCCCATGTTGTAACTTGTGCTCATTGCCTCTGGTACACCTCTGGGAATAATCTGGCTCTATCTTTTCTACAGCCTTCCATTAGGAAGCGGTAGACCGCAGTATGACCTCCCCTCGCCATCATCATCTTTAAACCTGAGTGAATCCAGCTCTCTTGGCTTCTTCTTGTCTGTCATGAGCTGCAGCCCCCTGCACAGCTTGATGGCCTTCACTAGCCTTGCTTTAGTATGTCAATGCCTTTCTTAAAACAAGACATGGAACTCCGGATGTAGTCTCACAAGTTTCAAATAGAGGGGAAGAATCACTTCCCTCCAAACCTACCAGTTATACTCAGCCCAGTATGCAGCTGGACACATTTGCTGCGAGAGCACACTGTTGACTCACATTCAACTTGTCCATCATGACCCCCAGCTTCTTTTCTACAAAGCTGCTCTCTATTCAGTAAGTTCGCAACCTGTCCTGCTGCGTGGGGTTATGCCAGCCCAGATGCAGGGCTTTGCATTTGCCTTTACTGAACTTCATGAGGCCCCTAACAGCTCATTTTTCCAGTCTGACTAGGTCCATCTGAGTAGCAGCCCTGCCCTCCAGTGTATCAACCACTCCCCCCAATTTGGTATCACCCACAGACTTGCTGAGAGGTCACTCTATCCCATCATCCTGGTCATTACATCAGCCATTTCAAGAATCCAAGTTGATGTAACCTACATAAAAGAAAGCAAGACAGACATCCTTCAAGAGATGTGCTAGAGACTTTAAATTTTGTTTTGCAAAAATGCAAGAGTTGCATTGCAAAGTCTCTTCTTCCCTAGATACAAAAATAAAAAATAGCCCTAGGTTCCACAGGAAGCAGGCCCTGGGTCTTTTATTGGGTGCAAATGCTAAAATGTGTAACTTGACTTACAGTGTGTAAGAAATCTTTTGGAAAGCAGAGATGACTGTAGAAACTTTAGAGCTAAGCAAGCCAGAAATTATTTATAGAGTCCTTCCCCAGAATCTTCCAGTCTGTGGCTTTGCTCAAAGAGAGACTATGAATTTCCACGTCATAAACATGGACAGAGTTGCACCAGTATATACATGGTACTCCAAGAACATACTTGCAATCTTGTTATTATACTTAAGGAGCAGAGGGTAGGATCTGGAACAGAACAAAACAAAACCAAAAAAAGACAGATGAAAGACAGAAAACTATAGGAGTAATTTAACTCCTCTGCATACATTATAACTGTAAACCAGTTTCAAGAACATTTACGTAATAACAACCTGTCCAGCACACAACTGTCTGTTATGGGCAGCTACGCACTAGCACAGTATTTTTGCAGAATGGACAGAATAACATTGCTGCCAAAGGGCATATAAAGGACAACGCTACAAACATGGTTCCCAAAATTCTCTCAGAACATATTATGCTACTCATAGGCTTGCTATTACCAGAGACATTACAAGTTATACGATAGGCTGGTGTATTCTTAAATGAAAGTTGGATTTTGTTCTGTATGCTAGAAAAAGATTTGAGATAATACCAACTACATTGGAAAATACTATAAATGGCTTAGCAGAATGTTTTCTGATCTTCCACATGGAGCTTGTCTCTCCAAACTATGCTCTATAACTCTCGTAGTTTTTGGAACAACATCTCCAACAACATGAGCTGAAGATTGGTAAACAGGAAGCATTGGTTTTGAAAAGGAACTAAGACAAGATGGAAAGATGTGAAAGAGAAGAAAGCCAGCCAAACCTCTAAAAATGGGAACAAAAGCACTGAATGTTTCCAAACAAATGCTTGAGTAAGTAAGGCTGGGGTTTTTTTAATGAAGACAACAGTGATAAAGAAGTTGATTGTGTGCTACTTGGACATTCAGTATCTGAAGGAACATATACTTGTAAGGGATGTATTCCAGGCCAGACCTGTGTCCCAATCCAATATTTAAGAAAATGTGGGGTAATTTAGGGACATTTGCCAAGTATAGCAATCAAGTAAATACAGTCAGTTGACTTACTGCTGGGAAGCAGCTCTTCAGTTCTAATTATTCCGATACCTTCACAGTGAAGCATGTGTTTTCTTTCTTTATTTTATTTCAGAGTCAGTGCCACAGAAGAACCCAATCTGGGACTTAAGCTGGGATGCAGAACACCAAGGTGCAGTTTCCCAGCTCTGCTACAACCATCATATAACTCCTTGAGCTAATCACCCCGCCTCCATTCCCATCTCTAACAATGGGAAAATAATTTCTTTCACCATTCTTTATTAGTTCATTAATTCAGTGGGGTAGCAAATATGCCATATAGCTTAATTGTCACATGTTTAATGCAGAAGGATCCTAATTTTGTAGGACTTTGTTTAGATACTTACAGACCCTAGTACTTCTATACTCATCATCATTACTACAGATCTTCGTAACAGCTGAATGCAGAGTATATATAAATTTGACCAAGGTAGGTGGTCAGTGCTTTTTCATTTCTCAGTAAAAATAACTGCTCTTACTAAATAAAAAGTGTTAATGGAACCAATTTCTTCTATTACTAGAAAAATACAGCTTTGCTGCTGTTTAGTCAGCAGTAAACATACTGTTACACTGCTCTCAAAATCACTACCTTCACCTGCTCACAGGGAAGTGGGTACCTTGCACTTACATTAACCATATTTTAGACTGTTCTAGCACTTTCCATCAACATTTTAACATTTTGGATTAATATACTCTCTGATCTTCCTGCATGTACAGAATCACGGACACTGAGAAGCCAGGATTTTACAACTAACTTAACAAGTTTGCCCGTAATATTGTTGTGCTGTGAGAATGTTCCTCAGTACAACGATGTGTCTCAATTATATTAATCTATTCCTCAAATTTAAAACAAACTTAATTAAAGCAACAATTGAGCACATGCAACCTTGTTTGAGAAAGTATATATGAAAAGCAAATGCTTCTCCCCACCCCTGCACAGCGCCAGTTGACAAAAAGAACTAATTCATCAGTAAGAAGGAAAATGCCATTTGTCACATATGACTTATACCAGTTACGAAATACTTCAGATAAAAGAAAACTACAAAAAGCAAATATGACAGGCCTGCACTGCCACATAAGTTTTTATTTAAAAATTTAAAGGGAATTTTAAATCTTGTAAAAAAAAAAAAAATCACTATATTGTTGTAATCCATATTAACTTCCAATCTGTTACTAGTATATTTTCTTAGCCATATACCATGGCAGTTAACTGGACAACCTAACTCCCCCTCGATAGAAGTATTCCCTTCTATCAGATTTCTACACCACCACCACCCCAATTTCACTAGATGTTCTCCTTTGAACTTTTACTGCAACTTACAGGAAACAGAACTCCTGACTTGCATTCCTTACTTCATCACTTCGTATAGTTTTTGTCACTTCACATCTTTGTCTGCTTTCTAATAGAAGCAGCTGTAGTCTGAACATTTCATTCTCACTTGATTTTTCAGTGGTTTTAAGAAGATTACTTTCCTTCCTTCAGAGAAAAACATAACAACTGCACTAATCCAACATCAAGTGCACTAACACGTTGCATCAGTCAGTCTCCTGAAGAACAAACATGAAATGTAATTCATGTTGCTCCCCTGGATACAGTTTTCATTGTCATATCCAATGGTATGCTGGATGGGATACTGTTCAGCTGGAAGTTTCACTAAACTGCTGTTGAACACTATTAAAACGTTCTAATAGGTGTGACTTATTGACCGGAAGAGTCGGTAAACAAATGCAGTATAAGTGACAGTATGAAAATAGAGTAACAGTAATTAGCGATGTGACTCCATGAGTAATAGGAAAATTGCTTTGACCCACTTGATGGCAGTAGAAACAAAATCTTAAAAAAAAAATTTTTAAATCTATCCCAAATAGATGGGTTTTCTATTATGACTTACTTGTACATCACCAAGACTTCTCAGGGTCATTGACAACATTTATGGTTGCCACAGATCCTATTTCGCTAGCATTCTAGTCCATCTCTGTTGGGAAACACAGTGGTAGCTGTGGTCCACTACGTTCGTAGCACCCAAAAGACGGGGATAGAAAGACTAGCCGGCAGCGTATCACAGCACACTGTATCAGAAGCTACTCGCTCTCTGTCAGCAGGAAGTCACAGTCACACACCAAGCCTTCAACGACTTCCATCCCTTTGCAGAATACAAGCTCTCGAGCTGGAAACCCTGCTGTCTTCTGGTTTGTCAAGTTCATACCATGATCCCATCTGCTTGTTCAAGCACCATGCACAGTTTTGACTGGGCTAACGTACCATTTCTGGTGTTCTGCATGTAGTTGCACAAAGGCATATCAGGTGTACAAAGGCCAATCAACATCCTACCTTAAACCGTTGTGCTTCCACATTTATCCCACGCTACCCTAACTTCAGTGCCAACACAAACATTTCATAGAGCGTGGATTAATGAGAGCATAACAAAAACAAATCTGATCTGTCTGTGCATCCTTTTTGTCTTTTGGAATTGGACCACATACGATTTTCTACTTCTGATTAAAAAGGAATGATATAACACAGAAATCAGCACATTTTAATGCAAAAGTAGAATTATCCTTCAGTATGCATATGAAAAAAACATTTTATTTCTTTGATGAAAATATCATTCACTACAAAAAAAATCCTACCAGCTGCTCTCCAGTAGTAAGATGACATGACCAAGAACCCGTTCTTGGAAAGTTCCGTAAAAAACCTCCTTCCTTATCCTAGCAGCGTAGGCCTCAATGGGATCCAATGGGGGTCATATCCTGGAATAAAATAATGCCAAAAAAAAAAAAAAAGGAAGAAAACAAAACAAAACACAGACACACAAAAGAAAAAAAAAATCAATACCCAAAATTTCAGGGGTCCTGATTGCTTGAACGACTGACAGGAAATACACTGGTTTCAGTGCAATAATAAAAGGTCTGATGAAATACTTGGAACACGTGAGCAAGGAAAAAGTAAATGGTGTTGTCTTGTGTTGAGAGGGGCAATGAAACTGTGATTGCAATATGGCATCTAGTTGTAGGTTTTACAAAATAATACAAGAGTTGGAAAGGGAATGGAAAAAATATGCAAAGATTACAGAATGTACAAAAAAATACTCAGTGTAAGACTCTATTTTGGTTGAGGGAAGGTTAAAAAGCTATTTTGATCAAGCTACAAATATCCATAACCAGTTTAGCAGTTGGTTGTCCTTTAGTCCTCCAAGAAAAGTAGCAATCGGGAGATGAAGTTCGGCAAATTCAGACTACAGGTACAGTGCATGGATTCAGTGCTGGTTATAATTAACCACTGAAATAACTTACAACACAGTTCACTGCTATCTTAACTCTTCAGATCTAGATTAAGTTATCTAGGAAGTGCTGTAATTCAAAGAGAAATGATAGCTACCAGAGCAGGACAGTCCTGGAGGAGCGGAGTGGCGGCCCCCTCATCAGAGACCGGCAGACAACCTGACTACAGGGTTCCCTCTGTGCCTGCACGGCGCTTCGCTGCCCGAGTGGCAGGTCCCAGCGCTCCCCAGCCCTTCCAGCGGCAGCTCCTCCCTTTGGCCAGACGGACAGCACAGCATGGTCTGCAGCTCCGGCTCCGGGGGACCTGACTCGGGGCAGAAAGCAGCCTTTTATAGCCGGCACGCAGCTGCCCTGGCTCACACCTACACGCTCCGCTCCCCGAGCAAGGCACTTCTGCCAGGAGCCCGCATCCCTGCCTGCCCCCGGGAGCTGCCCATGGGACCCCGCCGCCCGGTGCTGCCCCTGCGGCCGCCCCTGCTGCTGCTGCTGCTCGCGGCCGGTGAGTAGAGCGTCTGCGGGCGCGGCGCCGGGGCTCAGCCTGGGGCAGGCGGGGGGCTCAGCCTGGGGCAGGCGGGGGCTCCGGCGCCGGACGAGCGGGGCACCGGCGAGCCGGTCCTTCCCGGCCGGCGCCTCCCGGGCCGTGGCTGCTGGACGCGCTCGCCCCTCTCCGGGCGCTCCGCACCCTGAGGGACGGGGCTTGGTTGCGTCGGGGGAGTGGTAGGAGGGAAAGGGAGAGGAAAAGAGCGTTGGGAGAAATGATCACGGCAAGCGAACACCTTCACCCTTGAAACGAAGTACTTCGAAAGACTGCCTAACGCGCCTGGGCACAGCCTGGGTGTCCCTCGCCCGAACGGCGACCGCCGAGATGCCGGCGGCAGCTGCACAGCACGGCTGCGCTGCCAGCCCCGCCCCTTCTCGGCGTGCATGGGCGACGGGGGCGTCGGCGGGAGGGTCGCGCTGTACTTTTTTAAAGTGCAGCAGGAATGTGCAAGTGCGTTAAAAAGTTCAGTATTTTAAAACAGTCTGCAGAGTGCCTGTGAAATAATAATCCTTCTACAAAGCCAATACATTTACCCACGCTCTTCTCATGGGTATTAGAGAGAGCGATCTCGGAGCACTTAAGTTACAAAGCAGCTCAAAAGCTGGGAACTGCTAGAACTGAGATTGCCTACAAAACCATAACAGGGTTATTCTGAAAGAATGAGTCAGTCTTTATGAATAAGTTATGATGTGAGAAGGTAATTAAAGGACCCCTGCCTCATACCTGAGCATAGCTGACTACTCACTTTGCAAGTATTTAATTATTTTCTTTGTCTCCTATGTCCTATTTATTAAGTAGTATTAAAGACCAGTTGTAATAATTTACAGTCCATTTCCTCATAGGTTTTCTGAGGTATTCATCAGTACAGTATCCGAATGTACTTATTTCTTTCACACTTCTGTGACACTGTATTATCATCCCTCTTTTTCAGATAGGTAGGTGGGCTGACACAAAAAAGCATCTACTGATTTTAGGTTCCCATGGTGACATGTTAGAACCCGATTTTACCTATGACTACTTAAAATTACATGAAACTTCAACTATCCAAAGCCTGGCTCTCACTGAGTATTGCAGTAGTTTGGTACTCTAACCCCTGGATATTCAGCAGGCTGGGAGCATACTATTAGTAAACATTGGCAGGCATTGTTTTAAAGTGATTAAACTAACCTCACGCTGAACCTTTGTGACAGCTGTAAGGATAAAATCCAGTTTTCCAGAATAGCACTCAGCTGCCTTAATTAAGAGATTCTCTTTTGTCTTCTTGCACTTTTTTTATACATTCCTACACAGCTTGCAGATTCCCCAAACCAAATCTTGCAAATAGGAGGATCCTGAGGACAAGAGCCTCAATTCATTCTTGTAACAAATTCTATGCACATAATGAAGCAGGGTCGGGGGGGGGGGGGGGGGGGAGGCAATCGCACGATTAAAGACCACAAGGTAAGGTGCTTGCATAATGGGGCCAACTTAAGGTGCCACCAAGCTCGCTGCCCCAATTCTACTTCCTGACCTCAGCATGCCGCTATTATTCCTTCTGCATTTGATCATCCTCCAGACTTCATCCGTTGCACGGCACAAACCTCAGCAAGAACATTAAAGAAAGCAATGAAAGACTGTTCCACTGCTTCTGCCAGCCTAGAGTGATCATTCCAGAGATCCTGGCTTCAGTTGGGTAGCTTTGAGTCAGGCATCACAGTCACCCAGTCTGTAGGCAGCGAGGAGGAAGGGAAAGCAATTTACCTATTTCTCAATGCTTGGTCCACAGTATCAAAACAGGCAAATTTATCCTTTCAAACAATTTACGTGTGACCAGCTTGTGGAGATACTACATCAGTAGTCTGGGCAGCAAGATGAGGTGAAAAAAGTCTTTCCTGATGGCTTACGAAACAAGGAAAAAAATTTAAGGAAAAAAAAAGGTTCTACAATGCATACAGTTCAAAGGTTTTCACTTCCAACAAGATCTTGGAGATGCATCAGAAAGTCTGCTTATACCCAAGTTTCAAGTTCTGAACTACTGGAGCATTATGACTGTACAAAGGAAATATCACTATAGGAAATCTTACACATATTTAACATCAAAAAATGTTTCTGTACCCTCAGTCTTTGAAAAAATGGCTCAAAATTTCTTTTAAAACCCACAAAACATCATAGACTGTATTAGATGCTAATGATTAATGTAGTTATGTATCATAATTATGCAAAGCTATGCATCTCAATTAAAATATGTATCTGCAAAAATAATTATTATGTTTGCATTGTGCCCATTGCAAAGAGTAAAATGTTATGGGAAATATGACCTTTCACAAAAAATTCATGTGCTTGAAAATTTTATTTTTTTTTTTCCCCTATGCATATGGAAATTTAAGGGACTGGATTTTTAAATACTATTGTAAGCTGTTCAGAAAACTAGGGAAAAAGGAGAGTAGGAAGGTATAGGGGAAAACACCTTGCAAAGACATAATAACGTACAGCATTTAGCACAGTCTGAACTCTCAAGAGCTTACACAGGCAACAAACCAAGACAGTATGATGAAGTTCAAACTCTCCAAACATGGCAGAGCTCCAATTTGGGCAACAGGAATTACAGTATTAAAATAAGCACAAGACAAATATAACGTGATTACTTACTGTTACTTTCTCTCAGGCTGTTTTCAGTGTTTACTTACTTCAGAAAAATCACCTCATGGCTTTCGATCTCTCTGGTTTAGTCATTACAATCACAAAGACAACTGCATAGATTTGTTTGGGGGTTTTTCTTTCCCCATCTGCTATTTTATGGTGCCTAAAGTAGCCTTAGGATTGGTATGGTTTTGGTTTCCCTCCAACCTTTACTCTTAAAGCAGCTACATCACATCCAGTTAAATCTGGGTTTGCTGATGGACTAATCTCTTGTAAGTTTTTTTTTTTCCTCTCCCAAATATCTGTCTTTAAAGTTTTCTTTCAAGAATGAGAACAGTTGAAACTTCAACAAAGTTCCAATTCCTATTATGCAATAAACACTGGAATGAAATATTACAAGAATATTAAAAGCTGCAACAAGACTAGACTCAAATTGTCTAACTGTAAATTATTTTTGCACTTAGTTGGACTTATTTCCTATGGCCTCTAGATATCATGACAATGTAGTTTTGATTTTTTCCTACACATTATAAAGCAATGAAATTAAAATAAATTGCATTCGGGTTCTCTCCTTTTTTCCCCATCCACAATATTGTGTTTGATAGAGCTGCACTCAACGTGCATGACAAAAACAAAAAACAGCCTAGACATAGAGGGATGACACTACTCTTTCAGGAATGCAAAATCAAAACTACAGGAACACTTGTCCATAAAGATAAATGCGAAGTCTTCATAAAAATAAACAAAACTACACAGAGTACTTTAAAAACATACCTTACTCATGAAACACTTGGAAATACGCAGAATGTCACTTCACACTCTGACTGTATTCCACAGAAGTTCTGATAAAATACTCTGGAAATTTTATTATGTTGCTAATACACTAACGCTACCATCATCATACTGATACTCTTATTGTTTCCATAGTTCTATGCGTTCTAGGATGGTCTTTTGTCGCTTTTATTAAACTCAGGTTACAAAGGTTACTCAGGGACAGAGACTTTTCTTTCGGTCATGTTTAGAGTATCTACAGTACAATACAGTCTTGGTTTATACCTGGATGTCCAGATGCTGTAACACAAATAAATTGCACGGATAAAAAGTTCATGTCTTTTTCTTTAACTTACATGGCACATTTTAAAGATTTGTACCTGAGCTTCTCCAGGAGCAGACAGTTCATCACTTCTACTTTACATGGATTTAAATCGAGAGACTGGGATTTGTCCAAAGTTAGCAAACAATTCTCTGGTGCAGCCAGGAATATGACTTGGAAATTCTTAGTTTCCTCTTCCTGTCTTGTAGCTCTCCTACACCGTCCTACCCCATTTACTAGGAACTGAGACAGAATGTAAAAATTCTTCAGGGATTTCTTCAGAATCACTAACACCATGCAGAGCAAACCCAGCTTTGCCATTAACCACTAACATGATTCCTTCAGACATTACTGGCTAGCTACAAGAGTCTAGCCAAATCTTACTAAACATTTAAGAGTATAAGCAGTTGTCATTGTAATGCTGCAGCCTTACTGCAGTTTTTTTCAGCTGGGAATGTACTGAACCTGTACTGACAGTGAAGATAACACTTTTAACACTTCATAAAGATAAGAATATGGTTATACTCAAACGGATGCTTCTGCTACCCAGAGCTGAAACATATATTCAGAGCTGCAATGGAATGGGAGATGATCATGTGCCAGTTCCACAATGTGACTCTTATTCTGACACCTCAACCTACAGGTTCCAGAGTCCACCCAGTATACCTTATCGACCCTTTGGGAAAGCATGGGAGGATCTTTTTACCAGAAAACCTATATAACTGAACAGCAGATAGTATCCTGGAATGGGAGCCATGGCACAGTAGGTACTATTCACTATCTTAGCAAGGAAGTTTTGGTGCCAATGGAACAGTTTTTAAATGAAACTGCAAATGACTACATAGCCAAGGAAGCTTTATTTAACTCCTCATGATGCAATGGCTTTTAATCAATGGCCAAAGATGCATATGCAAGTTTAAGCACTCTTGTTTCAACATCCTCTCCTCTCCCTAGATCACGCGCCCACAAAGCAGGAGGGAACAAGCTCTGGGAGTAGTTGCCAGTCAGAGAAGTACTAAATATTGTCTTAGGAAGCCTAGCTATTTTCATAAGTAAGGATTAGCTACAAACAAAAAAAGCCTTTTTAACCGTTTTCACATACAAACCAATTGTATTTCTTTGTGAGGTGATTTCATGAGGTGTTTAAATCCCTTTGTTTCATGAAATTACGAGTGCTGGTGGTCACCAGCATCCCACGCATTTCAAGTTACTCAACTGTGCTGGGAACATCTTCCATTAACTGATTATAGTTAATCTTACAATCTATTACAATATATGTCTATTACTTAGTCTATTATAATAGATTATATGATTATACACATTATATACAAACTGTATAATCATATAGTTCTTCTGTAGAAAAATAAATATCAAAGCCTTCAATGAGAAAGTCTAAATATTTTTTCTGCTGTCTGTCTCTCTCTCTCAGGTATTATCAGCAGTTAAAGCTTAATGTCTTTCCCAATCTGTATCCAGTACTGGGAGTTAAGGTTTATAAACTGTTCTCCTTATACCAAAATAAATCAGTAGTTTAATTAGTAAGACAACTCTAATCAGCAGCCTTCCACTAATTTGTTTTGTACACATCCAACTCCTTAAAAATTGCTGCAAATAGCTTGGAGCCTGCACTGCAAGGAAATGCTGCCTATTACCATTCAGGATCTTTGATGCATTAGCTCAACCTGAAGGATGACATGAAGCCTTAAAAAAAGTCATCTGGTTTATCAACATTAATTTGCTGCCCTGGACCTACTGCTTTACTACTGACATGGGAAAGTTCCTAAATACAGTCTTGTTCTGGAGAAATAATGGTGAGAATCCCTTAAACAACAACAACAAAACCCAAACAAAATGAAACAGAAAAAATAAACAACCCTTCTTCTAATTTCCCTGGAAATTACTCCAAGCACCCTCCCATTTCCCTGCTCTACACCCACCCCACCACCCCTGCCAGTTATTTGGAAAAACAGAACCCCATCACAGAGGACATATGTGTTCAAATGTAAAGCATTACATTTTACAAAATAACAATATGGGCAAAATTGCATGTTATGATAGAGAAAATACTGTAATGCTTAGGGCATCTAATCTTAGCAGATTAGTGGACCTAGACCACAGAACACATGCTAGCCCTCGCCAGTTTTAAGACTGGAAATGACTGAAGTCTGCCGTTGTATGTGGCCTTGATGGGAGGAAACCACTGCAGCTATTCAGAATGTTGTTCAGTATTCTGGTCACCATAGATTGGGTTAAAAAGAGACTGGGTCAAGCAGCATGGCCCCAGAAGCATCAACAAGAAAACTGTATTATATTCAAATACTAACATTCATCGATGTTTAAAAAAAAAAAAATCTGGTTTATATCTGCATGTTTATCTGCAATAAAAAATAAAGAGTTTTTCTTCCACAGTTTATAAAGGCACTTTTGGGGAAGCCCATTTTAGAAATCGAAGAGGAATTCTTGAATTAGCCGGAGCCATTAGATGTACTACAGGTCGATCTCCTTTTGCCTACCTACGTTATGGATGCTACTGTGGTCTGGGAGGAAGAGGATGGCCCAAGGACAGAGTAGACTGGTAAGAGTAACTATTTATCTGAGTAATTAAGTGCTGAATGTATGCAAATGACAGAGTAAAAGGACTGAAATATGAATTAAGCCTATTTAACATCACTGAGGGAACCAAGTTTAACACATCTCAGACTGCTAAGAAAACTCTGAAGCATTAAAATTGTGTAACTGTAGATCTACATGCGTCTTACTTGCCTTTAACTCAAACTCTCATTGCATTCGTATTGGATTCATGGCACAATTGAGTTTCTTTGCTGTTGCTGTTTGGCCAAGAGCTGAAGAACTAAAGTCTTCTTGGAGAAGCTTTAAAGCTCAAATATTCAAGCAATCTATAAAAATAATAATTTTTTTTTAAATTGCAATTGAAAAAATCTTTTGATTCTACTGCCATCCATCCCATTTTATTAGTATTCAAAATACATAGAAATTACGCAAAATTCAACCTGTTGAAAAATAACTTTTGAATAAAAGAAATTATTGTTACTAAAATAATTCTAACACCAAACCTTTGTATTTAGTAATAAATCTCAGCATATTGACTACCATCAATTTATTTTATAATTGAACATTAGCTGACAGGAAGATGATTTTCTTGTTACAGTACTTAAATAAAGGTTTCATATTTTGAAGTTTATCATTATAATGATACATTTCCCAACCGTATGTGACATCTCAAGTTCTGACTTATCAGACAGATAATTGTAAGTTAAAAGGAAAACAAACGTCTGATACTCACATTCAGGGTAGAATATATGGAAAGTTCAAATCTGTTTTTTTGGGGGGGTGGGGGGTGTGTGTTGCATAAAGATTTTAGTCGTGATTAGACCTAAAACTTTTAGAATCTTTGCATACAAACATTCTTACCAAGTTTGATGTCTTCAAGTTTTGAGCTACATTGTGGGCTGTTTACATTCAGAATTATGCCTGAAAGCAAGTTAAGTGCAAATACAGAAATACTTCATCTGAAGTAAGAACGTCTGTAATGGAATTTTTCAAGTAATAGTTACTGCAATTTAGATGTTTGCCTGCCACATATGAAAATAAACTTTCAAATGGAGACAATCATATATTGCTTTCGTAAGATTACATGTAAAATCCTTAAGCATCTAATATTTAAAATGCTTGAAGGGGGACTAAAGTAATTCTAAAGATTTTTGTAAACACATGAAGATAGACTGCACAATGGCGAAAGAAGCCGTATTTCCTGGTTTATTTACCTTAGTACTGCTACAAAGACTCACTAGGATTCAAATTTTTTTTTTATTTCTGCGCACGGAATGGATGTATTGAGCTACTTCACAGGCATGTGCTGTTCAACTGTTACTTACTGCAGGATCTTTAAATGGAGATTTGTGTGGGATTACCAAGTAATTACTTAATAAGCATAGGAAAAAACAGTAATTGCAAGTGAGAACTCATAGCATTAACTTTTTCTATTGCAGACACAAAATCCTCAGGCAATCTAAACACCATCTAAACATCACATGCCTACTGTAATATGATGGTTTTAGGCTACCAGGAGGAAACTGAATGACTAACTGCAAAGAACTCGTGCATACATCCTGTTCTTCCACCAAGTCAAAAAAAAAAAAAGTTAGTTTGCAGCAAAAACTTAAAACTTACAAGCTATCTAATTTCAGATCCTTGTTACCCACCCCCCTTGGACTGTAGAGTCTTGCAATGACTCTACACCAGAAGAGTAATTCCTTTTTTAAGCATTAAAATATGCCATTAATGCTTACCTGTACTGTTCAGTTCCACAATGTGACAGAAAGTCTACGAATTCATTGTCCCAATTATGACAAGGATAATTTTGAAAGAGTAACTTTTGGCAATTTTCCAAATTTTCTCATGACACTGAGCAAACAGTTTTAGTTATATTACGGCATTACACAGCACCCATGCCTATTTATTCCTGAACATTTCACCTGCTCTCAGCTTTTCTGCCACCAGCTAAAGACTTTGCTATAAGATGACATTATGATAGTAACTATTACACTAGCATCAGTAAGTGGCAGAAAAATACATCATTCATTATCTGACAGACTATTCTGGCATTTAATCTTTTTCTTGGAAGGGGCTAAGAGAGAGGCATACCCACAGAAAAGTTTACTGTATTTAAAACTGAGAATGCTTTAAAGATTCCTTGTATTTTCATCTATGAGGAAGTTCAACTAGGCCAATGCGTATCAGACATTTTCCTCACCACTGATTACATGAAAGAGTAATAATTTTTTCCAGGTGATCTGTTAAACAATTACCTTGCTTTGATTCCTGAGCAGGTAACTGTTTGTACATTCGCATACGTTGACTGTTTTATTATTTCACAGCCTGTAGAAACACGCTGATAAAACCAACCCAGATTACGTGACCATAAATCACCACAGTATGAATTAAGGCAAGCCCATTTCTGTTACTTTCAGGTGCTGCTTTAACCATGACTGCTGCTATGGTAAGGCAGAACAAGCAGGTTGTCACCCAAAGATAGAAAGTTACCACTGGGAATGTGAAGACAATGCTGCTGTGTGCGGTGAGTGAACAGTTCTAGTGTTTGGTTTGTTTTCTTGTTTTTTTTACTTCTACTGATTGTCTCATTGAATTCATAAGAACTGTAAAGTTCTTATTTTACCATCCTTCCTTTTGTGACTTTTTTTGCCAGGGTAAGCTGTGCCTCCAGAAAGCACAGCTATGCCAACCAAATGAATGCAGTTTCTTCTTCTTAATCCCCACCTACTGACGTACATAAGCAAACAAAATTCTGATCTACAAGCTTCGAATACCCTTTCAGAAAACTCTACCACCCCCACCCCCTCTTTTTACTCGACATTTACATACGTTGAAGAACCCATGTTATGCTACTCCCTGCAGGTCTCCAACTGGACAGCAACTACAAACAGGAGGCAAGAAAATTCTGTTTAAAAAGCAGCCTTTTTATACTTACCAGAAAATATTTCCCACCATTTATAGGTTTATGATGGACAAGTTTTTGGCATACTTACCACTGATCGGTTGCACAGCCCACTGCTAGTGGCTGCAATTTATGAATGAATTCATAATTACAACGTACAATTTCAAACACTGAGGTAATAAAATATTTGATGAGTATGTTTATTTATGGAAGTAACATGTCCACAAGCCATAAAATGTTAGTTTGAAAATGTTTACATAATTAGTGTACAAGTTGCAACAGATGGCTTACCACATCCTGATAAATTTTGTTCGATTGCTCTGAAATACGAATGTATTTGCCACACTATAGTATAAAAGGACAAAGAAATATCAAAAAAACAAACAAAAAATGTTCAACAGGAAAAAGCAACATTTCTTTTACATTACGTGTTCACAACTCCTTAAGTTTTAGCAAATATTTTCCAATACATTTCAAAGAGTTTTTGAAACTATAACCTCTCACAAGCCCCCAAAGTTTGCAGGGTTTTTTCTTGTTGTTAGGTTTGGGAGTTTTGTTGGTTTGTGGATTTTTTTGTTTGGTTTTGGGTGGGTTGTGGTTTTTTTTGGTTTTTTGGGTTTTTTTTAATATCAGGTCCTAGGTCAAAGTTACTTTGCATGTGATTTTATGCTACTAGCTAGAATGCCAATTAGCTTGAGAATTGGTTATTATTTGCACCACAAAAATGCAGACCTTTATATGAACTTGTTTACAACAATGAGTCTGAGCTTCTGACTACCATAGTTTAAAAGCAACACAGTAGGCTGCTCTGAGAAAACACAAAAACCTCTCAGTTCATAACTCAATTTAGAATTTGCCTGACCGGAAATAAAAGTTTTTGACAATATTTCCTTTCCTCCTTTTCATTCAACCTTTACTTAGCTCAAGTGTCTATCTCATGCAGAATCTCTACTTGCTGATTTCCTCCTCTGCTCCCAAAGTTCTAAGGGTCTTCTCTCTCAAACTACCTGGTTAACTGTCAAGTTACAGTCCACCTATATTTGGCTGTAAAGGTTCTGCTCCTGTTCCAGTCCAGAATCTGACAATATTTTAAAATACTGGCCAAGATAGTAGGCATGTAATCAAGAAACATAGCTGAAACAAAGTCCCTGGCATATCATGGAGAAAATTAAGTTTGGAGCAATAACAAGAGAAGGAATAGTTCTTCTCAGTTAATGCGGGGGTTTTTATCCTATCATGTTGTTTATGCTACTTATACTATTGAGTAGTTCTTAGGGTAGCTAGTTGCAGCATCAACATACATACATTAAGAAGACTTCCATTTCATAGCAGAATTTGAGTTCATTCATGAAACTGAACACTTGTTCTTCTCCTAGACAAATCTCAAGCAGAGATTCAGCTAAGCTTTCAAAATGTTAAATACTCAAGCCAAAATATAATCAAGGATTTTTCAGTTTACAGACAGTTGCAGAGAGAAAACACACACACTTCTGGGTTGGCACAATAAAACCAAAATATATTGCTGTAGAAGAAAATGTTCATGCCAAGAAGAAACATTGATGCCAAGAAATCTGTTAAGTTACAACACTACAATTATAAAACAAATATGACCAGACGTGGATTTTATCATCCTTAAACACACTTAGTCCCTAACTTCTTACTGAATAAAAAAAGGTGGGCAATTTAAGCTGAACATGGAATATCTTTACATCCCTTATTTCACATACATAATTTTAATGCTACATCCATTAGTAGATTAAAGCATATGTGAAATGGAAAATATCTTCCCAAACTCAAGTTTCACTAGAGCAACAGGGCAGACAGGGAGGGTCACATACCACTTCCTAAAGAGGAATCAGTTATCAGCATTCCTTTATTGAAGAAGGTGAAGAAGAGTATTTAAGTCTTTATCCAATTATTTTATTTTCACCTGCCAAGATAGTTCCACTGACTATCAACTGCCACTAAACCAAACCATGCTTGTATATTCTCTGTTGCTGAGATGTCCTAGCATGGAGCTCTGCCTAAAGAACAGGAAACAACTGTAAGTCTTACTAAAGCTCAGTACAGTTCCTATTGCACTTGAAATATAAGAGCCATTTATATGGCAAATATGGAACATGAGGTAGAAGTTCTTGGTATTATATTTGGTATTTTGAATTACTTCAGACTAACATCAAACTTACTGTGTTTTCTTTCAGAATCACTAGAAGACAAATGTCAAAAAATGGCCTGTGAATGTGACCGTGAAGCTGCCAAATGTTTTTCTAAAGCTCCCTATCACACAAAATACCTTTTGTGGCCAGACTTTATGTGTGGTGAGATTCAGCCTGTATGTAGATATTAGATATACAACATTAGTCCTTATGAAAACTCTGTGCGTATTTAAATCCAAAATTACTTTTTTTTTTTGTCACAGTAGTGACAACAAATGATTTTCCCCTTTCTTGATCCTCCTTCCTACCACCTCATCCTCTTCACCCCAGAATGGCCAAAGTAAACATTTATCCTCTTATTTACCTTCTACAGCGCATGGACTAAAAGCAAGTTCATTAGTTCTGCATAAGCTTTTATTGACTAAATAGGAATTTGAGTTTACCAGCTTAAGGAGTAACTGACTTAAAATTAATTTCGTTTACATTCAGATTCACAGATTTTGCAGATTTATAATATCACTCACTGCAAACTTTTTATCCTCCCTCCACTGGCTACAAGATGCAAATCAAACTTTTCACTAACATTTACCCTAACATTTGTTAACTTCGAACTGACAGGAAGAAATGCATGAAGTGACAGTGTCAGCACAGAGAGCCCTCTCATCTATATTAAACATTCATTATGATGCCTAATATGACTTTTGCATCTCATTCACCTTAAGTAGTCCTAACTGTATTAAAAATTGCCTAATATAATTCTTTTTTTCTAGTGTTTACTTTTTAAATAGTTTTCTAAGAAGTTGTTCATTTGATATGGCTCAAGTTCCTTACTCTATGTACACCTTGAGTTTCCTGTAGGCACAGGAAGAAGCTCTACCCTTAAAACTTCAGAGCCAGATTTAAAAGTGCAAATGCAAACCATCATCAAGACAGATACATGAAAAAGGCAGCAGTTACTGGGACCACCTGCCTTTCCCATAAGCATGAGTTTGCAAAGTTCAGAAGTGTATATACCTCATAAGGATGTAAAGATGGTTTTAGCTAGGGTCACTTCATAATTTTTTGAAACCTTTTGGGAAGAGAAATCAGTAACACGAATTGCTGAATAATACACTTTTTCATAACCGGTAATTTTAGCAGTTTAAGAACCAGGAGTGGTTTGTTTCTACTTTCACCCACCTAACTTAAAGCTGCAGGCCTACAGAACATATTTACACAAATTAATGACAAGTTCTTCAATATTAAAAAAAATAACAACACTTCTTTAGGAAGGACAAAGATTTCAAGAGATATCTTTAATCTTTAAAGATATTCATAGGCAAATTTTAAATCCATATTAATGATACAAATGAAAAAACCCCCCTCAATGTAGAATGCAAGGGGTCAAAGCTCTTGAAAAATCTAACTTCTGCTTCAGTCAAAAAACATACATTAACAAATGGCAATCCTGTTTAAACAAAATAACTTTCCAGTCAATATTTGCTTACAGATTTAGATACACACATTATACTGCAGTAAGACGTAATTACAGTGTCAAGTCACTTTTCCAAAACAATCCTTTTAAGAGATAACCCTGAATTGAAGAATTAGCAACCAACTTCAAGAGGAGAGCATTAAAGAAGCTACTGAAGAAGTCTAACTGATCTGAATAAAAAATTTTGAATAGCAATCACCATATTTTCCAAAAGACAAGAAAACTCAAGCAGTCTTTGCCTTTCAACAGGGGGAATTTTAGAAGAAACTGTACTATGAGACTGTGTATTTGACAGTCACAACTTCACATGTAAAGCAGACTGAAAACACTGAAGTCGTTTCAGTATCAAGCCTATCCAGGAAGAGCTTTCCTTTGGCAAACTTAAGTTCTGAGGAACACACTGCTGGTATGAAATGCTAAGTTTAAAAAAAAAAAAAAGTCACTGTAGCTGTTCAGAAGACACTGATTTTAAGGCAGTCTTGAAAATAACCAGAATGCTCAAGACAGAACAGAGAAGTTTGATTTGATCAAAAATAGGGTGACGTGATTGTGTAAGTTTTACATGGCTAAATTAGGAATGCAATTTTTTTTTTGTTTCCAATAGAAAAATCCTATCAGATAATATAGCCCATCCTCAGAGTTGGAATCAGCTGCTTTAAGAGTAACTTACCTTAAGGCTTTATTGTATGTTTAAGTTAATATAATCCACCACTTTCACTGCCATGTATATAAAGAAGAAAACCAAAGCTTATTTCAAATGTCCATATTTAGAAGCTAAACAGCTCAAAAGTTCCAATGCCAGTCATTGCACTTGTGTCTCCAGATGCCTTACTTCTTTAACCACAAGATCAATGTTTATAATTGGGTTAAAGTACAAAGCCCAGTAAAACAAACAATTGCAGACAAACTGAGGAATAAAAGGCCAAAAAATGGCAACAAAAAGACCCTGGGTTGAGACTTTCCAGAAATGTCTCCACATTCGGTGAGGAATAGTCCTGTGAAAAAGGAAAGGGAGAGGCTTAGAGGAACTTTCCGTTTGGTTTTTACCCATTCTAAGAAAAGCTAGTATGTGCTGCAGCCTCAAATTATTTAGCACTTACTCAGGTACCTGTGAAACATCATTTTGCACTCCAGAAAAACTTCATTAAAATACAGTAATACTAGATTTTATATGAGGAAGCCTTAAGTCCATTTATTCAGACCACAAAGCACAGCAAGTTAAAGTGGTCGAATTCCAGATTTGTCACAGAGTACTTCCAGGTACCCTGTTCTCTTTTGAACATGTTCTGCCCCCTAGCAGCTGGCAGAGGAAGTGACAGCCCAGTATACACCAAAACAAGAACTTCTCCCATGCAAGTTCTAAAAACTATAAATAAAAGATGGCAGCAACTATGAAGTAATATTACTACGCTTGAATTAAGGCTAAAGCAGTATCTGGAAACAGCAATTTTGATCACCTATCAAATAATATCAGTGTAAACTTGTTAAGAATCCTGAGGACTCATTCTTTAATAACTATATTGTAAGCATATCATGATAAAACTTAGTTCTCAGCTGACAGCTAATACCAGTTACCGTAACTCTTACCTTGAGAACTGCCTTTTAATATTTACCCAGTGGTTAAAAACATGCTTATTACCATTACCGCATTTGCTACATTGGATCAATAAAACCAGCTGTAAGAAATCCTTTCAAGTATTCACAAAAAGAAAGCTATTCAAGAGTGAGTACTAGTATATTTGCAGATTCAGATTCACATGTTCTTATTAACCTCAGAGTTGTGGTTAGACACTGTCATTTCAGTAAGCAACCATGAAATCGTAAGACTGTTACCTTCTATTTATAAGGCCATGCACTTCCTACCCGCTTCAACAAGCTCAGCAAGACTTACTTCAATTCTCTTCTTGACCAGAGCCTCCAAAAGGAGAATAATTCCAGAACAGAGAGCAACATGGCATTTACAATTATAAATCTTGATGTCCAGTAGTGCACATCCAGCCAATCCCAAGCAAATTCAGCTATCAACTGGTATGGCAAAAATAGGTACTTTACAATGAATTCCCTCCACTGTTTCCAAGAAGGATCTTTAAGGTCCTGTAAATTAAAATAAAATGACTGTTAATCAATTTCCTGTTAAACAGACACAATACTGGCTTATTTCTACTACTCTTTTGTGGAAAAATTGCTTTTTCATACATTGAAAGCAGTAATTTATCTTTACTTTACTTTCTGGTAGATAATATTATAACCCAGTAATTTCCATTAGATGAGAATAAAACATCATAGACAGCCAGACCTTACAATGCCATTTGTTAAAATACAGGTATTTTCAGCAAACAACCTTTCTATAGTCATGTGAACGTCAAAAAAACCAGTTTCACAGATTTAAAGTCTTAAAAGCCTAAAATCAATCTTACTAAAGGTAATGGTCACAACACTGGTGATCACATACAATAAAATCAAGGAACCACTTACTTTGTGGGACTTTTTTTTTTTAAGTTGTATTGTAAAGACATGAAATGGTGAATAATTACTTCACGTGTTTTTACAGTGCTAGTCTTAAAATTCTTATAACTAAAGCAAGTAGAATATTTAATGTTTTGAACACTTACTAGTAATTTTGTGACAATATCTTCATACTTGTCGTCTTGTGTAGGGCAAATTGTGTGGATGAAAGGTAGGAAAGCTTCTGCATAATCAAACAAATACAGGTATAACATACTGAGTCTTGGAGAACTCTTCATTGCATACAGAAGAAAGAGTGATTTTCCTGGATTTACTGCCTGAAAGTTATCAAATTATCAAGTTTCAAACAATGAAAAAGTAAAATAAAAGGGGCATGCCAGTTCTTCCATTTTTCTGACAATCATTTCTCAAAGGATCATTTTTCAAATACAACAGTTCATTAAACTGAGCAGTTTTTACAAGGGTAATTCTGCTACCTTAACACTTCTCCTGGCTTTAAGAGAATTTTCTTTTAAAGATATTGTTTTAAAAATACTTAATATACATGATGGACTTCATATAAAATTTACCTTATATTCCCAAAGGTTCTGTGGTGGTTTAACACCTAAAGTTTTCACACATTCCAGTTCTGCCATAATAGCTTTTCTATGGTTACTGTTCTCTATACTGTAAGGCTCTTTTGTGAAATCCTCCTCTGTCAGTGTTAGAAGCAGTCTACAAAAGCAGAAGGATTCAGAATGTAAACAGTGTGTCTTCACCAAAAAGATATGACTAACAAATTAGCCATTACATGCTGAAACAATAATCTACTGATAGAAGGTATCACCTTTTGGATTACATTCCGTATCAAGTGTTCTGAATCAACTGCATCTCAGAGCCTGGGTTTTAAATATCCTTCAAGTTTTCTCTTGCCTGCTTTCAGCATGCAAATTAATCAGCTTGTTGGCTATTACTGAACACAGTTCTTCAGTACTTCACAGATCTAGTCTGGTCTCTTGAAATCAAGCCTAGAGCTCTTGGGTGGAATGCAACAATGCACATAGCATATGCATATTTTCACAAGAAAGAAAAGGTGAGAGGGGTGGATAATACATTAGTAGACTTTTACTTTCAGCATCATTTCAGTCTGCATTGTCAGCATTTAAAAAAGTTCTTAGAAAATTTTCAGTTAGCTTGCTTAGTATCTACTACTAAAGTTTTCAACCGCAAGTGTTAAAACTTCCCCGGAATTTTATTCTGATACATCAACAGAATATTTCCACAATCTATGGAATGAAGTACGGTCATTTCACAATATACCATCCCTAATGAAAGCTATCCAGTAGTTCAATCAAGTGATAGCTGTTCTTGACAATGAGGCCTCTCACCTTCCATTCACTTTCTCCAGTAAAAAACTTTCTTTATAATGTGAAGCCCACGGGCCCAGCTGCTCTAGCCAAAGTATCACTTCCTCAGCAGTCCATTTAGCAACAGGCTTGTGGACAAGAAGATCTTCTTCAAATTCTCTGCTACTCCAGTGATATCCAAGTAGAACCACCTATAGGTAGGTTTAAAAAAAAAAAAAAAAAAAACACAAAAAGAAAGAAGAGATCCTTTACCTGCAAAGCAAATATATTAATGATACAAATAAACGCACATTAAGGGGCTTGACATGTAGAACCTTCCATTTTATGGACCCTAGAATAACCAGGTTATAAGAAAGTAACTTGAAGTTCTACCCAATTTGTCTAACTTCTGTTTGCTGTATATTGCAATTGTAGTTCCTGACAGACAACTCTGAATGCTACCTTATTTACTCTGCTCAGCTGAAGTCTTTTCTGTGCTGACATGCCCATTAAAAAGATCGTAATTTATGTATATTTGATTGCATGCTTAATGAAGTAAATATGGAAAACCAACCAGATGAAACTTACTGCTACACAAGTTAAAGCTGTCAGAACACCTGAGAAAAACCCTCCTCCTCGAGGATTAATTCTTCCTGTGTTCGGAACTGTAGGAATCTGGTCATTCCCATATTTTTGGAAGGTTGCTAAGCTGCGTGCTACATCACTGTTTTGTTGAATATCTTCTTTTCTTTGTTCAATGGCATCAGAAAATAGCTTTTCAATAACATCCCTAATGGGGAAAAATATTTGTCATTGTACAGTAACCATTGAGGCTTAACATTCACAAAAGGGACTAATTTTTAGATTTTTGTTTTCCAGCCTCTACTAAAGACTGTACTCTTTGAAAGCAAGAAAACACTAGTTATTAATACTTAGTAAAGTTAAACTTAAATCAATTACTTCCAAACATTTTCCTTAGCTTCTAAAGATAGAGGAAGTTAAAATATCACACAAAAAAATATAAATCCTTATTTCTTATATAAAACTAGAATTGTGTGTGCTACTGGCAAGCTGTGATTATTCAAAAATGCTACACAGAAGACAACATAAAAGCCTACCATCAATCCTACCATCTATTTATTAAAATATTATTAACCTAAGATAAAGTATTATTAACACAAGAACTTGTGGGTAATTCAAGACAGCATATTGATATTTCTAGCTTTGTTCTGCAATAAGATCACATTTTTTCCTATAAATAATTCCTATTAAAAAAATAATTACACAATTATCAAAGATCATTCTAACTTAGAATTATTAGGAAACAACCAGCTGTATTAAAAGATGCAAGTGTCTCAATACTAGAAAAGGATCCCTCCTCTCCATCCCCCAAAAAAGTAAGAAGGGAAAAAAAACCCCAAGCCCAAAACAAAGCCAACCAACCCACCCCTTAGTTCCATGCAGAAAAATGTGCTTGAACAGTTCAGCACAAGTGCAGAACACAGAAGACTTCAGGATTTAAATGTCCTTGCGACAGACTACCAATAAACTATGAAAATCTGCAGCAAACTCGAGAAACCAGACAACTAATTTCAGTGGTTTTAGAAATCCAAAAATGGCATATTACACTCACCTGAGGAGGATGTTGACTTTGGGGAATCCTTCCCATTTTTCTCTGCATTCAGGGCATTCATTCTTCTTGGATGATACCCACCATAAGGCTAGGCAATGTCTACAGAAACTATGCCCACAGTTCAGGGTGGTGGGATTGACCAGAATGTCATAACAGCAGTGGCAAAGGAACTCACTAACTGATATCTGCCGACCGATCTCAGGAGTAGCATGCATTTCAACTTTTGCCCTCTCCGTTTCAGCTTGTGAAGTCTCATCTTCTTCCATTTTCTTTTATGGCTTATGCAAACCGAAAGCTTTCTTAGATCTTCAAACCAGGTAAGGCATTACTTCTGCAAAGCAACAAATAAACCTCATTATGAAAAAAGTTACTGTAGGAGTTTAGAATTGCAAGCAGTATAATTTATCACTGTAGATTTTTTGTTGCTCTGATGGTTTTAAACTTAGCTCTCCACAAAATGAAACATGATCTTCTACTTTTTCAGCATATTCATTGCAAACTACAATCAAAACCAGATTCTAGATGTAAACAGCTGGGCTTGATCGCCCTATACTTTCTTTTCCAGTGTTACATAACACATCAAAGTGAAACAAAAAACCTCACTATGATTCAGATGACTTTTGACAGTATCTTTAATCAACGTTTTAGTAAAAGACACCAATCAAAAGAACTATCATTAGAAAATACCATCAGAGAATACAAAAATAAAACACCAGTATAATGTAATGATCTAATTTACTCTATCACTATTACTTCCAAGCATATGGAATAAAACCTGACTAACAAAGGTCAACGCTAGACATTGCTGGGCAATGTTAAAAAAAAAAAAAATAAAAATCGATCCACAGTCATATGCTTCAGAATTACAAGGGATTGATCTGCTAGCCATCTCTGAATATGGACTGAACTCCGTATTAACTTTACTGGTAATTACTCTTTGCTAGTATTCCAGAAAATGCACGAATGAGAAGAGTTTAAGATTGTTCCAAGCTTACTAAAAATATAAACCTATTTGTGTGATGTTCCTACTATATTCTCTCAGGTGGCTTATCCAGTTTCTTAAGAAAAATCCAGATCACGTATCAGTCATGATGTGTTAGAAGCTATCAAAAACTACACAATTTTCTCCCCAGGCACTACCAAACCAAAGTATGCTTACACTCTCCCCCATGTGGCTCCTGCTTACTCCTAAGTTACCACCTTTCCATTCAGATCAAAGCACAAAGAGGTAAGTATGCAAGTTGGTAAAGAATAAAAATAATAAAAAAAAAAAGAGCAGTACAGAAATACAAACCAATAGTGCAACTAGGATCCTCAGACTGCTTACAAACATGTCTTTCCCCAGCAAAGAAAGATTGCTGGCTTTCTAAAAGACAAACCTGAAACATCACTTACAAAAGGAGAAATAAAATCAAGGTTTTGCACCGAAGAACATTCCTCTAGTCTTCCTAGAAGAAAGAAGCAACAGGATTTCTGCGGGTGCAAAAACGTTTCAGCACTCAGTCTCTGCACCAAATAAGAGAAGGGGCAGAAGTAAAAGCTTACTAGCTCCTCTCCTACCTCCTCTTTCCAACTTCAGCCCGCTTTCCCCCCTCTGCCCTGCTACCAAAACCGAGGCACGGATGGTGCGGGCCTGCAGCGACGCGACAGCCGCTTCCTCCCGCCCAGGCAAGGCAGGGCCCATCTGGAGGGAGTCACCAGCCCACCCCCTCTACGCTCCCAGCAGCGGAGGGGAGCCCAGCGAAACGCCACCGCCCGGGCACCCCCAGTCAGCAAGCACAGCCGAAGGCTCCGCCGCGCTCCGCGGCAGCCCCGCCGGCCGCAGGCAAGAAGCTGTGCCGTGCCCCTCCGCCCCCGCCGACTCACCCGCCGGCTGCCACGGGCCCGCCGCACCGCGGCCTCCCCGCCACCGCTTCCGCAGAGCCGCCGCCGCCGCCCCGCGGGGGCGCGCCCGGCCCTAGCGCCGCTGCTCCGCCGGGGGCTGGGAGGACCGCGCAGCTCCGCGGCTCTTGCCACCGCCCCGCGCCCGTCGCCTCACGGGAAACGCGGATGAGCACCGTCCCGGCCGGGGGGGGGGGTTTGGCTCCCCGCGGCCTCCCCCCCGCCCGGGGACTGCGGGAGGAATAGGGCGCTCCCAGGTCCCAGGACAGGCTCCACAATGAGGAGGGCGCTCTGGGAGGGGTAACCGCCACAGTCTCCTCTTCTGCGGAGCAGCGGCAGCAAGCTTATCGGTACAGCCTATGTAAGCAGAGCCCGTTTCTGTTTTATCTTTAAGCGTTGTATTTCGAAGCCTTTAAAATCACCGGACAGGAACACTGCTGCAGTCACGTTTTTCTTAATACGCTCGCTTCCATATTCGTGAGAATTGAGCTACGTTTGCTGATGTATGGCTACACGTCCAGGTAATCTTCCTTCCCAGAAACTTTGTTCAAGGTTTATTTTACAAGTTAAGATCTAGAGGTCTAATCTCAGAAGTAAACTGGACTTTTAGATGCTAATTCGACTGCAATGCTAACACATACTGCACCAGGTTGGTTCACACAGAGACTACTTTTACCACACGAGAGTATATCTATATATACACACATTCAAAAGTATTTATATCAGTCTCTGTTCCTTTGTGGCTTTTCTTTTTGACTAGTGTCCAAAGAAAATTGAGTGATTTTTTAAAGTACTGTTGAGATGTATTTTTTCACTGTGCAATAGTGACATTTTCTTCAGGTTCTTGTTTCAGTTTGGTACAATCTACAAGTCCAGTTCAAATGACATTTGAGTTACCAAAACCAAATAATCCACTTTTTAATTATTCCAGCCTATTTCAATAAAGAAAATAATAGTCTCTCAGTGTTTCCTCTCCCGTATTATCTAGATTTCTCCAGAGGACAATTATTACTGTGCTGACACATACATAGCTCTAAGCAGATTTCTATGGGACAGAAAAACATGCAGCTGAAAAGTTTGTCAACTGTTTGTATATCACACTTCCATATTTAGTTGTTTTACTTAACAGTTATTGCTTCTTTACTCACACGTGGAGTTCTGTTAGCAAGACTGCAGTATTATTGCTCAGATCCATCTGTGACAAAACAATCAAGACCCAATTCTGCCCTTCTTTAAAGTAATACATTGAAGGTCCTAGACAAATTTTCGATTGACATGGAATAAACAGGCATTTATGCTCAAGTGTACATGCCATTTCAAGATTTTTTTGAACACAAAATTCTAGCTATAACAGTTCAGGGATCATAGGAATGATTATGGATTCCAAAGCAGTTTTCAGCTTTAGTCAAATACAAATTAAAACTCTGCTAGCAGCACAGAAGTGCGGAGAAGCAGGTAAGTCTGTACAAGCTAGCTTCCAAGTCTTATTTTATGAAAAGATCTACCAACCAGCTCATACTTAAGTTTATTTGTAGTTTTAATTAAATATTTGAAGTTAAGTCCCAATCAGCAAATCCTTAAACTAGCCTAGCCTGAGAGCATTAAACCTCTTCTAGATCCGAGGAAATTCATCTAGATCTATCCTAATACATGTGAGGTGAAAATGTCGCCCAGAATACTTAGGCCTTGTTCTAAAATCTAGTTTTTTACTACTTTTTTGTGTGTGTGTGTTTTCACTTAGCTTCACATTGGATGTTCAGTAAAGTAACAACATACAAAAGTATTCGATACAGTCTGCACTGCAGACTTACCTGATGTTGTGGAAATGTAGCCTTTTTGTTCTAGTTTGTAAAACTTCCATGTATGAAAAAGCAACATAGTCTTGTAACTAGCTGTTTGTATTGCTCTCTCCCAAGAGTACCAGTAATTTGGAAAGCAGCCAACCTTTCTGGTGTCATTTAAAAAATGAGAGATTTGAAGAATTCTGATTACAAACTATATATTCCTAAGTGCAGTTGCTTTAATATATACATGGAAGAGAACCAAGCAGGTACTTAATTAATTAGGCAAATATGTTATCTTCTGAAACTAAACAAAAGTGAAGATGTATGCCCCCTGAAACATTTCTCGACATATACAATTACAAGCAGAAAACTACACAATAACGGGTATTAAAACTTGAGTAAGTATCATGAGAGTTCTAAATTATTCTTAACACGTAATAGCATTTCCTTTTTATTGCAATATATTATCTAAAGGAAGACAGTAAAGAGGAGACTATTCCTAAAGAGGAACAAAGCCAGAGAATGAGGCACCTGAGCTGTTAAGTGCACCATCAAAAATTAGATTTTTCTCCAAACCAGATCTTTTCAGAAAGCAAAAGGAAGGCAAAGTACTACCATGTATTCAAACTCTAGTTGTGCAGTTTGGGACACTAGTAATGACAGTGGCAAATGCAAACAGAAGTCATCTAACAGGTCCAAAAAACCCCTAACCCAATGCAAAGGTAAATCTGAGGGGATTAATTGGACATTAGACCTTCAAAGAGAAAAGATGTCTAGTATCAAATGGTAGTGCTGACTACTATCAACTAGACAGAAATTGGTTGAGATAGATAATTGTCATAATTCAGCAGAGTACTTTGCTGTTATTGTAAAAAATTACCTTGTAACCTATATGCAGGGCACATTTCCAAGATGATGGCACCAGAAAAAATCAGAGCATACAGTACTATATCCAAGGTAAAACTGTATTAAATTGTAGATTATTGCACTGCATAAATATTTTTGGAGCTACTAGCATCAGAGTCAATGCTAACTCTAATTATGCTGTTTTAGTCCTGCTATTCAAGTTCTTTATACTTTTTCTCCTTCCAAGTTAAAAATACCTTTTTTTAATAACTGAACAAAAAACCCCAAAAGATTCACTTAAGTGTTTCAAATTTTCCTTCTAAATACATAATAGTACACACATGTTGAGGTAGAAAATGTCTAATCTGTAACACATAATACTTCAATTCCTATTAAGTAACTGCACTTTATTACAGCATCTTACATTTCTACTTGCAGTTTAGCTTTATCTGGTAGGTGAATGAAACGGAGTTCCTGGATTTGTCAGTTGCTTGGGGAAAAATGTCAGATTTCTAGAACAGCCATCAAGCACTTGAACTAGAAACTGCAGGAGCATTTCTTAAACACTAGAGGAGTAAGATGAAAAATTTAGGCTTCAGCCCATTTACTGTGAAATAGAAAAATCTACTACTATTTTAACTAACCTCTTACATGATTAAATAGTGCTCAGTATGGTTTGCTGGGAGTGCATATAGAATGAATTGCTTATACTGAAAAGGCAAAATCTTGAGGAATCTTTACAAGCTCTCTCTGCTCAGTCCTGCATAATTCTCTGTCTTCTACTCTATGCAGAAATTACCTCCCACTTTATGGAGAATTTTCCATTTGTTTTAATTCTGCTGGCATTCTGGAAAAGAGTCTTCATTTGCTGTGTGAACTCTAAACCTGCAGCACGTATGCTGAACTCTGCATACTCTCCTTGCCCACAACTTCTGCTTTCTGCTCTTGTGCAACACCTTATCACTTGGTAGCCGTTTCCTTCCACAGCACAGATGCGGGGACATCTTGCTGAGCATTGAGCTTTGCTTACGGTTATTCTAAAACGATGTGTGAAAGTGCCGCTTTTATCATTTTAACAGGAAGACAAACGCTTCTTTTGTAATACTTCAAGCCTAGCAGTTCCTCTGGACTTTTCATCATTCAGGCATAATCACCAGTAGTTCTCCACTATCCTTCTGGTATCTCCTCAGCAAATTCCCATCCCTTCTTTCTTGCTGGTGATAGTTCTGCCTTTCCGGTCCGAAAGGCAAAGACCATGTTTTTCAACATCTGCGACATTTCAAACCCCCCCACAGAAAAGCAGCTGGTTTAGGACTCCTTTTCCGCTGGCGGCCCTACTACAGCTTTTCCGCGCCGCAGCGGCGAGCAGGGCTGTCCTCCGCCGCTGTTACACAGGGCGGCAGGCAGCTGAGGGGCACTTTCCAGGCCTAACGGTCCGCTACAGCAGCGGCGGGTCTGCTGCCGTTCAGACGCAGGCGGACATGCCCTCCCCCTCCGGGAGCGGCTCCTCAGCCGCCCCGCGGGCCCGGGGCTGTGCGTAGGAGCAAACGACCGGCACGCTGAGAGACCAACCGCCGCCCGCTACCAGCCACCGCCCGCGGGGAAAATGGCGGCCGCCCCGCCCGCCGCTTCAGGGCGCTCACGTGGGCGCTCACGTGCGGCGGGGCGGGAGGGGCAGTTTCCGGAAGCGCTCGGCGGCCGTTGCGGGGGGTGCCGAGCGGGGCCGAGCTCCGGGCAGGCTGGTGCGGGCGCGGGATGGAGGTGATCAGAAGCAGTGAGTGACCAGCCGCCCCTGCGCGGGTCGTACCTCGCGGCGGGAGGCTCCGAGCTGGCGGCGCAGAGGACGTCCCGCTGTCCCGGCTTCCCTTCCCCAGGCTGCCGGCGGGGTCCGGCCTCAGCCTCTTCTTCAGAGGCGAAGGGGGGCCCCGCTCCTCCCCGCGCTCGTGAGGGACAGCCCTGAGGGGGAAGGTGCGGCGGGCGGGTCCCCGCCCTTGCCCCGGGGCTGAGGCTGCGGCGGGCGGCCCCCGGGGCGGCAGGCCCCACCGGCCCCGCGCTCGTTGGCAGGTGCGGGCCGCCTCTGCTCGCCTGAGGGGCGGCGGGCTGCGGTAGGAGGTCGTTAGTAGTCTCAGGTGTGTTTTACCCCTTTACCCGCAGATTTTAAGGATAACCTAAACAAAGTTTATGAAGCCATTGAAGAGTCGGACTTCCTGGCCATTGATGGGGAGTTTTCAGGTACAGTCACGCCTGTTTTGTGATTGTGAACTGTTGGCAATATCTGTGTGGGGTCCCAGGTGCCCGAGTTTGCTCACGAACGTATCTCAGTGTTGGCTTGAAAAAGCTAAAGCTAAGGCTACCACAGAATGATTAAGCCACTCACTATATGTGCGCTAGCAAGGTTTTGGTCAAGGAACGATACGTGTCATATTCATGCTGCTTCTACTCCCTCCCCACAGTACTCTTTCAACATGTTAATTGATTTTCAGCTGCAGCTCAGGAAAAAAAAAAGATGATTTTATGCATGTCACAAAAGCAAGAGGTTGGGGTAAATAAGGGAGGCCCTGCAAGTGTCTGGAGAGGGAAAGGCAGCAGTGAGAACTTTTACATTTGTAAATCCCAGAGGGTCTATGCAACAGAGAGATGCCTTAATAAGTGCTTTAGCTTTGGGATATGGAGTTCAGTCAACCATGAAACATAAATGTGATCAAGATTAGGTTTTGTTAGATGTGGTGCTTATGGAAATACGATTGTTGTTATGTATTGCTTAAGGTGACTAAGTCATTCAGTAAATCTATGGACAGCACTCTTCCCATTTTTAGTTTTACTTTGATCCTTCATTGTGTTGTAAAGACCCATCAACATTATGTTACTGGTAGATTTTTTCACGTTACTATCATGTCGAATAGGAACCAGAGCAGCAGAGCTTTACTGCTAGAACACTACCATTAAACTGGGGTGGCTTTTATGCTAAGATGCATACTTTTATGCAGTAGAAGGTCTTTCTCAACTGAAATAATCTTAACATGTACTTTAAGTGAAAACGTTTTTCTTAAATTACTAGTTGGTACATTTCTTTGCTGTGGCTGATTTTGAAAAGCTTACCCAAACCAAAATATGTTCTACATTTTCAGGGATCAGCGATGGGCCTTCTGTTAGTGCATTAACCAATGGCTTTGACACTCCAGAAGAAAGGTATCAGAAACTTAAAAAGGTAAAGTGTTTACCTTGACTAAAATGAAAATGCTGGAAAAAAGTTAGATCTCCTTAGTTCAGAATGGAGACAATGTAGGGAAATATGACAGAGGTCTGTAAAATTGAGTTACATAGAGCAGACAGGGATTGCTTGTTTCATTGTCTCTACCAGCACAAGAATTGGGGAGTGTTGCATTAAATTTGCAGAAGTCATGGTCAGAACAAACAGACAGCCATGATTCCTCACACAAGAGTTAGTAGATGTGTAGAACTTATTAAAGGATGTCGAGAATGTTAAAATTTATCAGTTTAAAGGGGCACTGGGTAAGAGAAATTCAGTGGCAGAGAAGCTACATCAGAGCTAGGGTCCTTCCCAAACTACCTCCCTTACCAACATGTACTGCCCCTAACAGAAGTTAAATGCCAGCTGTCACCACCAGCTCTGCCTCTCTGCAGCACAAAAAAAAAAAAAAAAGGGTGCTGGAGGGCATCAAAAGAGTTACTGAAAAATAGCCAAATGACCACAGGAGACAACATATGGTGTGTGAGGGTCAAAGGGTCAAAACTGTGATGTTTTGGGTTGTGGGTTTGATTTGGTTTTTTTTTTTTTTTTCCATAAGAAATGCTAAGGATCTCGGCACATGCTGTTTCTTGAATTGTCCAAGGAGTCCATAAACACTGTTTACTAATATTGATGAGGGAATTACTGGTTAGTGCTCCTACTGAGAAACTAGGACAACAAATGGCAAAAACTGGGGAGGAGGCTATAGCTAAAAAAAGAAGCCCAAACACTAAAGGAGACAATAAAAGTAGAGACCAGTCTCTGAAGAGTATCCAAGAAGCTAGAGGATGCCATATTCTGTTCATATGGCTGAATATGAGCCTTTGAGGGCTTCAGGGTAGCTGATGATTCAGGCTCTGCAGGCACAGTCAGTCTCTGTTGCTCATTGTAAGAGGTCTGATGTATCGGAAGCCAGCCCCAAATTCTTTGTTGTCACCTTCTTAAAACTTAACTTTTACCAGCTAATAAATTAACTTGATTATTGATATTTTTGATCTTTATGCTCAAAGATAAGAGGACTAATTTTATATGTCCTGTTGTCACCCATGTTTTTTCCCCTGTGACAGAATTGAATAATCCTATGTCTTCTTTGTGTTAAAAATGGTTGTTTGGCCCTCAGAAGGAACGAGTCTTTCAATGAGACCTCAATGCTTGTTTATTTTCTTGTACACTTGCAGTGGTGTTAAGTTTCCAGTATTGATCCAACAATTGTGAAACACTAGAGGATGTGATGGTAAAGCGCCTGGTGACTATGCTAGTACTTCTATCACGTTATCCACTGTTAGCCATGTGGATTAGAAGAATGTTAAATGTATTATTATGTGTATTTGAGAACTATATACAGCCAGTGTCCCTCACAGCCTGCTCCCACACTATGAGGGATATAAATGAACATTGAGAAGGAGGACTGACAGCTGTTTTAGATGCAGCATCTCTTGTGTGTGAGCAACAGGTGGAGAGAGATGGGACTTCCCCCAGTTCCTGTCTTGTTTAGGGAATGGAAGTGCATACAAGTCATCTTTGGGCAATAGTAAGATGATTAAATGGGAATGAAGACTAGTTGGAAAGCTCTGATGTATTTTCTTCAAAATTACCAACAGAACAAATGTTGTTTAAGAAGATTCAGATTTGCTTAATTTTGAAGTGGAGAGAAATAATATTTATTGTGGATGCACCCCAGTTATCTTTAAATATGTACAATTTTTATTCTCATGCAAAGTTTTTGTTTCCTTTCCAGCATTCCATGGATTTTTTGCTCTTTCAGTTTGGCCTTTGCACTTTTAAATATGATCACACAGAAGAGAAGTATGTTATTCTTTTATTCCTTATTTTCTGAATTGAGGAATTTATGAAGTAATATTGATCAGCTGTATTGACATGCAACTAATCTTTTTCACAGGTATATAATGAAGTCATTTAATTTCTATATTTTTCCAAAACCCTTTAACAGAAGTTCACCAGATGTCAAGTTTGTCTGTCAGGTTAGTAGAAAAACAAGTTTGATTTTTTTGTTTGGTTAAGGTATACCTGCAGCAAATTTCTAAAAAATATTTCTAGGAAAACTCTACATCATTGTAGAGGGAGAAGTGTACAGTTCTTTTAACAGCTTAAAAGGCAGATAAACATAAGTTTCTGGGATTTGGTTTTTTTCTTATAGAAGAAATAAGCATCAGTTAAGAGCAATCCCTAAAAATGAGCTTCAAGAGAATATCTTTGACTTCAGTTTTTAAATCTTGTTATACATTACACTGTGTGGTTTCTGGAATTGGAGATAATGTTCCAAACTTGGCAAGATGATTCTATTTTTTTTTTAATTCCTTTCTTGTCTGACTTCCTGCTGCCTTGCTTTTTCTGTTTGATCCTTTATTCCCATCTGCTTATCTCACTTCCACTGCTTCCTAGGCTATTGCCAGCATTTTTCTGGTCTCAGATTTGTTCTCCTGAACCACATTTTGCTTTCTTTAGTTTCCTCTACACATAGCTCGTTCTTTCATCTTTATCCCTTTAGTGTATTTATTGTTCTTGTACTTTATGGAAGTTGAAAATAAGTAACGAAAGTAGCATAGCCTAAACTTGCTGTGGCTTCTTTAGGGTCACAAACTTAGTTGCTCTTGACTTTGAACCTAGTATAATTTCTTAAGAAGTGTAAAAAAATAACTGATCTTTTTATGCCACAGATGCTCTTGCCAATTGTGAAGCTGTTTTTTTTTTTGTTGCAGAGTTCAAGTATAGATTTTTTAGCAAACCAAGGATTTGATTTTAATAAAGTTTTTCGCAACGGTGAGTTGTTTTGGTTTTTTTCTTTTTTTCAATGTCTGCGAAATTTATGATGACATCTTTCTTCATTTTCTGCAAAAAGAAAAAGGCAGCCACTCATGATACTCTCTTAACACATAATTAAGTTCTTAGAATCATTCTCCTCTGATCTACAATTGTCCTGATAGTTACTCCCTTTCCAAAAATTCATTGTATAGATTCAACAGGATAGAATTCCTATTTAGATAAGTGCTTGGTTGTTTATTTTTGTTCAGTGGCTAAACATAAATAGATAGGTTAACAAGTTATGTAGCTGTGTAATGGATCAGTAGTGACATTTTAGAAAATGATTGAATCAATGCATTGTAATAGGTGCTGCTGCAGTCTATTATTCAAGTGATGCAGATAGCAAGGAAGAGGAGTGCTAAATATTTTTGTGACTGTGATCTACAGCTCTGCAGGCCTCAGGCTCATGCCTTGTGCAGATGAGGCATATAGCTCTTGAGTCCAATGGTACCAGCTAATCTGGCATATGCTAGAAGGAAGCCTGTATACACACAGATAAAGAATGGGGTCTAGAACAGATGACTGAAAGGGAAGGATGTGTTTTGAGCCTTCAGGGGTGTAACACTGGCAAATGCTTGGTTAGTAATAAGTCTTTGCTAAATCATACATCGCTATTTTGTCCTAATTATGATGAGCTTTTAAATGTGTGGGTTTTTTTTTTAAGGAATTCCATATTTAAATCAGGAAGAAGAAAGACAGCTAAGGGAACAGTATGATGAAAAACGTTCTCAGGCCAATGGTGCAGGATCTCTGTCATACATTTCTCCTAATGCCACAAAGTGTCCTGTAACAATTCCTGAAGATCAGAAAAAATTCATTGATAAAGTAGTGTAAGTAAAATTGTTTAATATCCTCTGGTGTTGTTGAAACTAAAGCATAAGCAGTAGTGACGTGTTCATATGTTGAAGCTATTTTTATTAGTTCACTAGTTGTGAAATAGTTCTCTTTTTGTTAAGAAATGTTTTCTTGTCTTTTGCGGAGAGCTGTAAACATAGTAAAAAGAAAATGGTAGATATAGATGCAAATCATGTATTTCTTCCAGGGAACAGATAGAAGACTTATTAAAGAATGAAGAAAATGAAAGTTTGGAACTGGAGCCATGTACAGGGTCAGTTTCTGAAATCACGTATCTTATTAAAAAATTATTTATTTTGGCCATACAGAATTAGGAGAGTGACAAGGAAGAAGACTATCTTTACTTGGGTTAACTGTAGCAAAATCTACATTTGACTAATGTCTGAAGGTTGACAAGATGTGGTAACTTATATGAATGTCATACTCTGCTTTATGAGCCATAACTTCTGCATGTAGAGACAATATATTTAAGTATAGCCACGAAGTGTCTTGCATGTGAGCCTCCTTTTGCTACTGCTGAAGTGCTCTATAAGCCTTGGATATGCGTTTTATAAACAAATTTCTCAAATCTATTGAGCTATCAGTTATTCGTAGTTGACACTGTATTGAAACTGTTTTTAGTGGGTCTCCTTTCCAAAATCTATTTAGCTTTGGAGTCCAGATGTTTGGAGAGTACGGTTATTGAAAAAAATAAAAAACAAACAACAAAAAATTGAATTTAGAAATACTAAAATACATTGATAGAATATATATATCTATTTATTCTATAAGTAGAAGAATATATATATATGGAATACGTTGTGAAGCTGGGGGTAAGGTAACATCACTGTATCTATATTCAGTAATCATGACTACACAATATTTCCTTATGAGAAGATATGTGGATAGCTGTAGAAAATGGTGTAAATGGCTTTAAAGCTTGGCAACTGAACATCAGAATTCCGTAAAACCCTTCCAAGCCTATAGGTTCTGGTGGCAGTGACTTATGCTTTAAGAATCTTTCTACAAATGAATGGCTTTAACTGAATATTAATAATTTGAAATGCTTTTGTAAGTGGAGTATTAGTAACACAACTGTTTTTTTATTTTAGATTTCAGAGGAAATTAATTTATCAGACCTTGAGCTGGAAGTAAGTTACTGGTAATACTGCCTTACTGTATATTTTTAGTATTTCTGATAAGAATCTGGCTAAGATCTGATCTGCTTAATCTCAGAGGTGATTCATTTAGACTTTTTTTCCTTTAAGAGAAGACTTTTATAATTTTCTGAAGATAAATTGCATTAAACTTGATTCATTTGAATATTTTAAAGCTTAGTATTTATTTTATCATTCCTGTCTAAAATCTGAATAGAACAGCACAGCCTAGAATTATGTAACAAATGAAACTTGACAGGTTTTTAGTGAACAGAAAGTGCGTGTGCTTACAGAGATAGTGGGCTTTACTTGAAAAACTACTAGGTCTATAGTAGGTATTGGTATGTTTATAGTTTTCTGTTATATGCCAAGTATAAGCATTTCTGATGACTTAAAAATCCTAATTCTAGTAATAATTCCTTTCTCCTTTCTTGGCTTACTTTATCGCTCATCTTTGCCTAAATAGATCCCTTAAGGCCTTAGGAGAAACTGTAAGGCTGTAGAGATGAGATTTTCATTGTTCTGACTGCACGAATAAAATGTGGAAAATACAGTGGAAATCTTTTTTTGTGCATTTAGTTAATTCAGTGTTGCAACAGTATCTGGCACTCTGTTACTTCCACTTCTCTCTATAAAATGGAATCTCAAGAAGTGAGCTTGAGAACTAATCTGAAAAAAAGAGAGTGTTTTCAATAATTTTTCTATGTGGATTTTTTTTTAATATATTGATAGAATATCTCTATTTTCTAGTAGCACATAGTGTTATGTTTGTCTGACGCTTATTCTTGCATCTTCTCTCAGTGGATGGAAGAGTGTGTTCACGAATTGTATTTTTTTAACATCCAGCTGTGTTGCTTTATGTGTAGACAGTTGTGTACACTGTGTGTGTATATTAGCAAGAGAAAGCAAAGTTGTGAAGTTAGCATGGAGATAATTAAAGCAGAAAACAGTGAGGTTATTGATTGCCCTTGTGTCCTGAACTCTTCACAGGTCATTTTCTCTATTGAAGTGTTCTGTTGTGCAACAGTGTTTCGATGCATCCAAGGTTTGTGACATGAAAGAGCTTGCAAGTGAGGTGTAGGCTCAAAATTGTGTGAGAAGACAGGGTGGAGAGGAGACAATAGTACTGTAGTATGTGTTCTCTAGTACTAGTTTTAATAGTAGCCAGAGGATGAAGGAAACATGCTGGTTCTGTGGTGGTTATATAGTTGTGGCTAGTTTGTTATAATGGGAAGATCAGAGTAATATCTACTTGTTAAGCAGTGAAAAACAGTATTTTCCAAACTTGCTATCGGTTGGATGCTCTGTGTGTGGTAGTACTTTGGTAATTAAATGTGATTGTGACGGAGTGATGCAACCCTGTAGCAGAGGTAATGACATTTGTATTAATATTTCCTGTTAGAGCTTACTGTTAACAGGAAGTTCAGGGTTGTTTATAAATCCTAGAATAAGTGACATACTAAAGGCATGCAGTTACCAAAGAAGCTGTCTTGTGGCTGCAAGTAAATGAGAGCTTTCTCACCAGTTTTTTGGTTTTTGGATTTCTTGAAAGCAAAGATTCTAGATTGTGATGAAATATCTAGATGATGTTTACTTAATATTACTAAAATAAGAAGTTATAGGTTCCACAGCAATAGGATGGGAAATTACATAAGAAAATACATTTTAGTGCTAGTTCCATTAGGTAACATAAGGAGGCCTGTTTAACTAGCCTATTGCTTCAAATCTTCCATTATTTTAAATTAAAAAGGAACTTTTAATAGTTCTTTTGCACTTAAGGCTTATAGTAATAATGAAACACGAAATTACTGAATCACTGTTCTGGTTTCAATATACTAAATGTCAAATCAAAAACTACTTATATTCACTTTTCATTTCTTTGATGTAGGTATCCAAAAGGTATCCATGTTGAAACTCTGGAGTCAGATAAGGTAACTAGGCATGTTACTGCCTGTAACATTTGTTCTGTTTAAAGGAAATTGTATTTCTCAATTTTACCAACTCTCCTAACTTTTAGATCTAGCTTGAGCTTTGTTATGCAAAGTGCAAAACATTTTAAATGAAATAAAATGAACTAGTTTCTAAACCTTAAATCTGACCAACATATGAAGTGTAAGCATGTATTTGTGTGGCTTAGTATTATGGGTATTTTAAAAGCATACTAAAGGATATTTTAGGATGTAGTGGATCTATCGTTCAGTTTTGGTGAAAAGTCAGTCTGTTGGTGAAAAGTAGATCTTGGTGTTAGAGGAAAAATAGTGGCATCACATGTTGTATCCTCACTTCCCAGTACAAATCTCTGCTTCAAAAGATATTTGAAATCCACTATTTACAAGGAAATGCTGATAACCTTTACTCAGAAGTAAAAAGTGGATTTAGTAAAAGTTAGGTTTGGTACATGAATGTAACACAGCTTTCTGAAGTAGGCTTTCAGGAGTAGGTGATAAAGTGGTGCTTTCAATAGAAACAGTCATGTTGCCAAGTAACTGCTGCTGAGGTATAGCTTAATTTTCTTTACAATGTAAACTTACAGAGACTTGCAGTGGTCCTAAATATGAACTGCTCAGAGCCATTCCTCAAACTATACATTTTTTTTATTTCAGAAGGAGAGATATCTTGTTATTAGTAAGGTAAATGAAGAAGAACGAAAAAGAAGAGAACAGCAGAAACAAGCAAAAGAACAGGTAAATAAGTTCCATTTCATTAGTTTACATAGAATAAGGAGGGGGAGAATCTATGACTTCAATCAGCTGTGCAAAATTGTGTAATACAGTTTGGAAGTATTTCCCTTTTGTTTGGCTATTGTCTGAAATTGATCCTCCAAATTCTACCAGATAACTTGGGCTTTGCAATAGAGCAAGAAGAGTTGCAAGACACTCTACAAAATTTTGTAAAGAATGAGTAACTGTAGAATACTGAACCAATACTCTGGAGCATATAAGACATTCCTCCTTATAAGAATCTGCTCTATCAGAGAAGCATGGTCTAGTAATAGGAGGCATCAGTTGATTGGATTTATTAGTGCTTTATAACAACAGTCATTGCAAAAAGTCTTGCAGAAATTCTTGAGCAAGTTTTCACAGTATTTGCATTCACAATTTGTCCTTGGACAAGGGGGTTTTTTTGGTAGTACTGAAAGAAGAAAGCCGAAGCTACTTGACATGGTGCAGTCATCAGTGCTGCTAGTTCAGGGGTGTTTATTGTTCCACAACGATGTATTTTCAGGTTTTAGAGACCTGTTTCAGTCTTTCTTTGTATAACCCATTAATGGTTAGCTATAGGGCGGGTTTAAGGGCCTTATGTTCAGTGATTTCTTTGTAGAATAATAAATGAGGTAGGTATTTAACAATCTTAAAAAAAAATCTGCTTTAAATCATTCCCATTTGTCCTGTCTTGATTTTTGAAATGACTTGGATCTTTTCTGGAATAGAAACCTGGACAGGACAAAAAAATAACCCTAAGTCATTAAAAAAAAAGACTACCATGATATTTTATTGAAGTTTCATGCTGTGCATAAACATACAAGTGATTAAAAAAACCCAAAAAGTCATGCATGATTTCTACACTATTTGACCACTTTGCAGGGAGTTAGAAGTAGTTACTAGGATCACACTTAAGACAAATGCCATCATAAGCAAGTTTCAAGAGAATATTTCAGCTGAACTTCAAAACAAGAACCAAAAGCAATTTGTCACACACCTCTACAGCATTAAAAAGTTTCAGTATAAGTTAGAGGTTAAGAGAAAATAACTCAAATTATGGTGGACAGTGGTAAAAACTATATACCAACCACCATTACTTGAGCTGAAGTAAACCATGGTTTCATAGAAAAAAACCTTGTCCTTTGTAACTCTGTTACAAAACTTGCTTGTTCTTACTGAGTTAGTGTCCTGTACAATTAATACGTCATCTGACTTTTCTTGATAGAAATGTGCTGTACACAACTTCTGTAGTAAGAAGTTGACTGGAAGGTCATGTCTGGTATATTCAGGCACTCTCAGCATTGTTTATGGGACTTGATATTTTTGCTTAGTGAGTTTAACGCAAGTTTCAAGAAGTCGTAAGACTTGAATTGTGGGAATTCTTGATCACACTCTTGTGATTTGTGCTTATAAGTTTCAAGATAAAGTCAACTTGGGTGGAGCAAATAATACTTGCATGCACAATGCCTCTTAAGAGGGAAAGAGATATCTAACAGAGACCTCAACTAACATGACATCTCTTTTTCCAAAAGGCAAGTTAGGGACAGTTTACTACTACAGTAGATTTTTCTGAAGCAGTCTTTATAGGTGTACTACTCACTCTTGACTAGTGGCTGAACTAAAATAATAGTGAATGATTTTATTGAATTTAATTTCTGGTTGAACAAAGACAAATAATGCAAGGCAGAAATTACTTCCCTAGACCTGAAAAAGAAAAATCTGTTACAAAAAATTCCTTAAGTGAAGCTAAAATAGATGCTGTAGTCAGATCCCCCAAACCCATCTGAATCTGTTTAAAATGTGTAGCTCACATTATATAGTATTGTGTATATATAATACTATATATTATATATATTTTTTGTGTAGTATTGTAGTTATATAATATTTCTTATTTTTGTTTATATAAATGGTGAAGAATGTTTCCTCCCCAATGTCAATGTTAGCATAAAAATACAATCTGATTTAATAGAAATAACAATCAGGATTCAACCTGTTGCATGTTATAACAATGTATGCAAAAAATATGGGTGAGGATATGCAGCTTAATTTTAGTATCTCCTTCAGCTGTTTGCAGTCTCATAGCTGTTGAGCACTAATGAAGATACTGTCTTGACAATGAACTGACTACAGCTGTATTGATCTGGCTGGGATGAAATTAACTTTCTTCATAGTGGCCCATATGTTGTTGTGCTTTGCATTTGTGGCTAAACCAGTGTTGATACCATAGAAGTGTTTTGGGTACTGCTGAACAGTGCTTCCACAGTGTCAAGGCTTTCTATCTATTCCACCCTCCCCCAAAAGCAAGTAGGCTGGGGGGGTGGGCAAGAGGTTGGGAGGGGATGTTTGTGGTCATGGTGTTTATCTTCCCAAGCAACCTTTAAGCATGCTGAGGCCCTGCTTCCCAGGAGATGGCTGGGCATCTGCCTGCTGATGGGAAGTGAACAAATTTCTCTTCTTGCTTTGCTTGTGGATGCAGCTTTTACTTTTCTTACTAAACTTGGCATTATATTGATCCATGAGTCTTTTTGCCTTCCTTTGAATATTTTTTTTTTTTTGTGTCCTTCCTATCCCCTGGGAAAGGGGAGTGAGCAAAAGGTAGAGTGGGTGTTTGGCTTCTGGCCAGGGTCAACCCACCACAATAGCTTGTGACTTGTCCTACTTTATGGTGAACTAGAGCTACATATGAAACTGGAATTCTGTCAGCAGCATCCTGCTTTGACCTTGTGTATCTTCCAAACATAGGCATGTCCTCTGTGGTCTGGTTTTGGCTATATCTGAGAAACAGTCTGAACAAAACTGGTGTGTCTGCCAGGTCACAGGTATAGTTTTGACATTATTTGTATTTATGTTTCACTAACGTCAGAATCTTTGCTTGCAGGAAGAATTGAATGATGCGGTAGGATTTTCCAGAGTCGTTCATGCCATTGCTAATTCTGTAAGTTAACATGATTTTTAATGCACCTTTGGTGGTAAGAAAAAAAATTAATTACATTTTGGAAGATAAGATGAAATCCAAGTTAAAGTGGGTTTTTTAGTTGATGTTGCTTCATGTTTTACAATGATTGAGTATGGTAGGTTAAGTAAGCTCTTAAACTAATGACATGAACAACCTCATTATCTGTAAGAGTCAACAATACCAATTTCTTAAGGCTCTTAAATAGATTCTTTTAAGTAACTAAGTTTTGAGGGCTTTTTTTCTCTGTCCTGAAAAGATTGTTGGGTTTTTTTTCTGGCAGTTAAAGGCTTAATCAGAGAAGGTCATCTGGTTCTCTTCTACTTCCACAGTTAAAATAGGCTATAGTTTTACATCTGTCCCCTTCAGCCCAATTATTTTTGTGTAGTTGTTACAACCTGCTGTGTAGAAAGAAAAAAAAAAAAAAACCCAAAACAAACCTATGCATATCATTTCCTCTAGCAAATGGAGGATGTGGAAAAGCAGAAAAAGTTGTTGTGTCAAATGAATCAAAGTTAACATTTAAAAAATTTCTTGTACTTTTTCAGGAAGGAACTTGCTTGTACAACATCTGGCATGAAAGGTTCTGCACTGTGAGAAGCCAGATAGTGCCCTTAATAGCTATCATATATTACAACTGTAAAGCATATATTGTGAGTTGTTGTACAAGTTGTAAATTAAAAGGTAGTGGACTGAGAAATCACTTGACTTCAATCTTAAATAGATTACATTTGGAAACCAAGTTGTAAGTAACTGTTCTAGTGCATCTTCTCAATGTTTCAAGCTGCTGCTGAAGGCTGTGGTAAGTGATTGGGAGTAGAGGAAAAAGGAGTGGCTGCTCTGAGAGAATGGAGGAGTCTGTAGGGCAGGCAGAGAGCAAATGGGGAGGTTTGATTTGTATTTGTTTCCAGCTGCCCTCAGCTAGCGTCTGGGATAGGTACTTTTCACAAACTGCCCTTGCCATGGCTGTGATTGGAAGTGTAACAAACATTTCATGTTCTTTTCACAGGGCAAGCTTGTTATTGGGCACAATATGCTCCTGGATGTTATGCATACCATACACCAGTTCTATTGTCCCCTACCTGATGTAAGTAATCTTCTGAGTGTTCAGATGATGAAATAAATGCCTTAATTTATTTGTCTTTAGTCTTATCTCCAAACTTTCTTGTGAATGGCAGCATATGACAGTCTATTAAGAATGACAGAAAAGTATTTTAAAAAGAACACTTGCTACTCCTGGGCTACTGCCTTATTTTGTTAAATCTTCATGTGGAAAGCTTAGTTGGATTGAATTCTTCTCCTTTTCATTTTTAAAATGTTCAAATTAAATGTTGGAATTGAATTGTGGTTTCTACTCGTATCTGTTAGTCCTTCAGAAGCTGCTTGGATAATGGCAGGTAAATTTAACTGACTGACTTGTTAAGATACTGGTTTGGAGCTTCAGCATTATTGCGTGGCTTTTTTCCCCCTGTAGTTTACAAAGTGGGAATATATGTTTTTATATAATATAGTAAAATTAATAGATAAGAAATCTTGTAGCAGGATGATCTTCATTGGGGTGAAGAGGTGGAATGTCCGAATAATTGGAGGGAGCATACTTTCATGGCTGCAGTAGGGCAGTCTAACAGTTCATGACTGCAATAGTCTAGCAATTAAGTTAAACTAAGCAATGTATTGGCACTGACGACATTGTCTGAAGAAGCCAAAGGCCTCATTGGAAGGATGGCCCTCATGATTGTTGTATTACTTGCAATCCTCAAGGGCTTATGGGTGTTATGAGAAGGACTTGATTATGACATGGGAGAAAAGTTTGGGACCTGTTTGGACAGTGCTGGAACATAAGCAGATGTCAGTTGTTCCTGCATTTTTGATACTTGGAAGATCTAAACCTGTAGGCAGTCAACTGTCCACCTGGAGCGACTGCTTATATTTCATTGACATATTTAATGCTGGGAACATTTAAGTAAAAGTGTTCACACAGCTGGAATTAGGGGTAGTCTAGGTTATATAATAGGATAGGTTATTGGAAGTGATAGAACATTTCTCTTATAAATCACAGATAAATCAGAAATAACCAGTCTGTAGTTCTATGTAATTGCAGGTGGTATTTATGGTAATGCTGACAGATACATCTCTTACGAGATGAGAATTCAGTCAGTGTATCTCAATTTTAGAAACTGATTGGATAATTGTAGCTATTGCTATCTAGTGTCCTGAGACTGATGAACAGTTAACTTATTTGGATTTTATCTTCTGGTTTAATGTTAAATTAGGACCTAAGTGAGTTCAAGGAAGTAACATCATGTGTCTTTCCCCGGTAAGTTCTTAGTTAAAACTTTCAGCTGTTTTAGAATTGTTTTAGCAAGCTGATACTGTTTGTCTTCACCCTGTAACCTAGCTGTTACTGGAAATAAAAAGTTAGATAAATATAGTTTTTAAAGTATTCTGTAGCATCTCTTTTTCAGAAAAGCAGTGCTATTGTTCTGCTTCTTGGCAAAAGATGTAGCTTTGCTACCCCCTTGGTTTCGGCATGATGTTTTGAATCTGCACTACATCTGGAACAAGATTTATTTGCTACTTATTGTTTGCATCTCTTGCTGTTGCTTAGTTGCTGTCCTTTCTCATGCTGAACAAAGCCAAGGAGTGTTTTGGCTACTGTAAGGTCTGAGAGTAACTTTTTAGTATGGTGAAACTGCTGTTTCCCAGCTAATACACCAAAATATTTTTGAGGATTTGGCAAAATGGACATTCTTCTGTTTCAACTTATTTAGCTCTTACTTTGTTTCTAGGCTATTGGATACTAAACTGATGGCAAGTACACAACCTTTTAAGGTAAACTAATATAATATTATAGAGTTATTTGAAGATACAAGTTTGCATTAAGTGTGTATTGAAACAAATTAATTTTTTTAGAGAATTTTTTTAGAGAAAAAGTCTAACTATTTTCTGTGATACTTTTTTTTTGTAAAAGAATGATTTTTTCTTAACCCCTTATCTAAACTTACAAAATTTTTAGAATACAAATTTTTGCTTTTGTATAAGTGACTTCTGTGTTTGTTGCAGTTTTAGCTTAGCAGCTGTGAATTCCAAAATATGTACAGTTTTTGCTACTGAAAACGTGATTAGCAGATTTTTTTTTGTTTTGTCGATTAGCACAAGACTGCATGTCTTCTCAGGAGAAAGAAAAGAACAAAAATGTTATTAATGAACAAATAGGACCTGGAAGCTACTCAAAGCTTTAGAATATTGTGAATGATGACTTAGATTTGTCTAGAAGAAGATGCTTGAACATCATCATTAGGTTCTATTGTGGCCTGCTGTTCAGTGGGTAGTCAGCAGGAGAAAAAAATTAAAGCTTTCTCTTAAAACCTCTTGCAGCATGAGTTTTATTCTTCCAAAGAAGTATTGAGATAAGTGATCATACTATTGCTTTCCAGTGTGCCTTTGGAATGAATTAATTAAAAAACATGCTTATGAAGCAGCATCTATCTTTCTGCATACCTCTCTGACTTTAGAGCATTGCATAACAGAAAATCTCATTAAAGCATACTTAGTAGATATTTTCAGGTTTGTCTTGCATACTGCTGTAGTAAGAATAGAGGCTTTTGTATTCGGAAAACTAATAATCCTGCACAAGTTTTGGTACGGTTATATTGATATTTGTAATTTTTACAGTAGATGCTTGGGTTTTAGGCTATTGTTATCAAATGGTGCTTTGGGATGCAAATATAATGCATCATTTAAGCTTGCTCATTGTATTGGGTTCTTGATAACTTTTCAGACTGCAGACTTGATGATAACTGTAAACAGCTGTCTTGATTTAGAATCAAAGGAAATTTGGTCCTCAAAAATTTCAGGCAACTTTAAGAAAGATCATGTGAGATTTTTGGTTATCTCTTGCTATTGATTCTGCATGTTTTTTCTACTGTACTGATTGACAAAGTATATTTGATTATTCTGGAAGTTTGGTTTGAAGACATTAATAATCTATGTATCTTTTTTGCGACATTTTATATATGCATATGTAGATTCAGTAAAGCTGAAGTGTGGGAGCAGCTTTCTGATTGTCAGGCTTCTTTCAATGTCTTCGTATTACTTTAAATCAGCAGTATTTGCACTTATAAAACTGTTCAAGAATGTCCAGTCAGCAAGCACACTTCAATACTCCCCTTGAATGCCTTCAACCATTGTGATCAATGTTTAGGATATTTTTCCTTGCTGTTTGTGCTGCCTTTTCCCCTGCCACATGTACCATGCATGGAGCCAGATTCAAATAGAGATACTACTTTGGCATAATTTTTCATCAAGAATTCTGAAAAGTATTAATTAATGCTTGTGACTCATTATGTTGTAGGTGAGGCAAGTTAACTTTTTAAAACTTGTCTTGACATATTTCTCTGGTGTATTAGTTTGAAATGAGGCTATGTATAAATCCTTAGACAACACAAGGTGGCAGCAGTAAATACTTGTTTTATCCTATTTGATTTCAGTTTCCAGGGAAAATGTGCTTGGCATTGGCAGTTAATGGTGTCTTTTCTTGCAGGAGATCATTAATAATACATCCCTTGCAGAACTGGAAAAGCGTTTGAAAGAGGTTCCATTCAGCCCTCCTAAAGTTGGTAAGGATGTATCAAAATGGTTTTATTTCTGAAATGTTTTCCTTTTTCAGAAGAAAGTAAGCATTTTGATTATTTTTGTTCTTGGTCTGAAATGTGAAGTCCCCTATTAATACGAAGTGTTTTGATGAAAGGGACTCTAAACATGGGCAATATACGTATAGTGCAGTTGTGTTTAGACCTATTAATGGAAATCAGTAGGAATCCTTCCACTTTATTTCAGGTAATAGAATGGATGTGAATGGATGTATTCAGTGAACAGCAGTTTCATCATCTTCTAATGATGGCATTTTCTTTTTTAGCTTGATTTTCGATGAGTAACTTGAAGTTGTTTTAAAACTGTTTCATTTGGTTATTATTGTCCTTCAGATCAAAATCAGAGCACTCTAATAGGCACTTGGGCAAACAAAACCAATAAAACTTACACAGTAGAGACTAGTCATGTGTGCTCTAGAAATTATTAAAGTTCCTTTAGAACTTTCTTTGCTTTGAGGTAAATGAAAGGATATTTAATCAAAGGGCAAGCTTACCGCAAGGTTCTGGAATTTTTCTTAAGCTGCTGATTTTAAAAAGGGAGGGTAATACTGAACAGTAGAGTATGTTGGAAGGGAAAGTCTCAATGCTTAATCAAAAACAAGGTGAGTAATACTTTTTTATATTGCTGAATGTGCAGAGCAGATGCACTTAAGCAGTAGTAACAGGACAGATAATAAGACAAATAATCTCCAATCTTCTTGGACAATAAGCAGGAGCTGTTGGTGCCTAGACCTAAGTAATACCATGCATATGGAGTGTACAGTAATTGCATGCAGACCTTTTAGTGGCGTATCCTCTGTAGCTTCTTCTCAGGATGTAATATAATTTAGTAGCTGTCAGGTACTATTTTTTGGTGATGTAATATAAAACAATAATTTTAGAGATTTATTTTTTTTTTACCTTGAGTGAAATATGACCGTAACGTTTAACTGACTCAGAAGTGTTAATATTTAATCAGAGATGATTAATGAGGTTCAGAACATCTAAAGTAAAGCATGTTTAAAAATACTAGATACTTCTGTTAACTGTTAATTTATGTATTCTTTTGGATATATATCTATTTAAAAAAAAAAATATATATATATAAGCACTAAATGTCCTTTCCAGCTCAGCCAGTATAGCTTAACATTGTCTGAATCTCAGACAACTTTATTTTTTAAATAAATATTACAAGGGCTCATCTGATAAAAGGCCTGATGTTTTGCTACTCTAGTTTTATATATAAATTTTGGATTCAAGTTTCTTTTTACAAAATACAACAAGTATATATATGCTTACATATTTCCATTGTATAAGTTATGCTAGTATTTCTGTATCACTGTTTTAAGTCCTGGGTGTGTTTCATCATTGTTATAGCTTCTTTTGCTAGGTTAAATGCAATAAATTAAATGGAATTAGAGTTCACTTTTCAGTCTGTACCTTAATGTAGGGGTCATGATTCTGGCTTTTTAAACAGTTAATTTTGGTCTTCCAGACCTATTCTCAGTATAACTTCTAGAGGAAAATGAGCCAACTTTCTAGAGGTTGAGAAGCTAGCTACAGAGGTGAAGTAACTTTGATGTTGGGAGTGGGAAAAATTTAAATGATAAAGAAAAGTGTGATGTGCACATATTTCTCTGTTACTGAGACTTGGGCACTTTCGAACACTTCTCTTCAGAGAAGTGCCTATTAAGGTTCCCACTTTTAGAGGTGATTCAAGGGATACTTCTCAAGGTCTTAATGTAAACACCAAGTGTGTTTGTCAATAAAGTTGTCAATAGAGACATCCTTTAATCACTAAGTTCCATCTTCATCATTTAGGTACCTTGAAAGATCTGACCATAGGTCAATCGGGTGGTTAGCAAACAGGTTAATAGTAGAGTTTTCAATTAGCCTGAGTGTCTGTTCTTTTAAATGCAAGACAGTCAGGAAAAAAATACACTGTGTGGGGCATCCTGCTGTCATTGTATTAGAATTAATACTCTGTTTTGGCTAAGCAGGTCAGTGGATTAATAGCTTTTCAATAGGAAAGAGTTTCTATCCTAGGAGCCTATTCTTATTTAAAAATACAAAACAAAACTGTAGTTTTTTTCAGACCTTCTGAATCTTCAAAACTTCTGAATTTTCAGAAATTCTGAAAATCGTATAAACTTACCCAAATGATGTTACGCTCTGATGCAATAAGTGTGTTGGTAAGCATACAGCGCTGCCTTTAACTTCTGTGATAACGTGCTTACAAATTATTTCTTCTCCTCAGAAAGTGCAGAAGGGTTTCCAAGTTATGATACAGCTTCTGAACAACTTCACGAAGCAGGATATGATGCTTACATTACTGGGCTGTGCTTCATCTCCATGGCTAATTTCCTAGGTATCTGTGTAGTCTTTTTCAAACCTTCACTTTAGTGCTATCTGTAACTGCTTATTACATACTGAATTTCTTCTTCATTCATCAGGTTCATTCCTCAGTCCTCCGAAAAACCATGTGTCTGCTAGATCAAAACTGATTGAACCTTTTTTTAACAAGTAAGTAGTTGTTGTATTAAAAGACCCGCTAAAACATGTAAATGTTACACTAGCCTTAGAGTATGTATCTCGAGCCTTAGAATCGGTGGCTAACTGCATTTTTATTTACGCTTCAGTTTTGATTGGCTTTCTGGTTCACATTAGTAATGCTGCAGAGAGGCCAGAATTTGTAAAGTAAATACCTTTCCTTTTGAAGAGAATGGTTTACTTTCTGCTAACCTGTAAAAGGACACTTAGAAGAGTACCTGGACTGCTTTAATGGCCTTGTCCATGAGAATACATTTACAATTTAGAAAATTATTTTTGGAGTAAGCTTTGGGAGTAAGTGGAACTGAAGAAAAACTAGTCAGGTGTTCTTTATGTTGTAGGACACTGTCCAAAACTGGTGAGAGTTAAAACTGAGTATGCTAAACAGTCTTGAAAATCTAAAATATCCCTATTGTAGTATCAATCTAAACAACACAAAACTATTGTATTAACGTTATCAGGTAACCCATTTTTAAGAAGGCATAATAAACATATATGATTAGTAGTTTATGGGATGATGTTATGATGAGTGTTTTGCTTTTGAATTGGATCTTCATGCAAATTACTTGAACAAATTGAAGTGAGACTTGATAAATCTAGAAGTCTTTATGCACAGATTTGATTCTTTGCGTATTTAATCTGTACATTTTACCTTATGAAGCTTCTAAAGATAGTATAAACTGTCACGTAAAGGGAAAGGAGTTGAAATTAAAAAGCTGTTAGTGCTTTAGTCAGATTATCTGTTTGTTTAAATTCAGGAGAAATTCTGTCCTTTCAAACCCTATCATATAGGAGTTGGCAAAAGTAATTATTTTAGCTTCAGGTGGCCCACACAAATGAGGGAATAATCGTGATCAATGGCTTTCAGCTTTCATTGGTGTGGAAACCACATTACTATAGTGACAGCAGTTAAGTGATTCTCTTGACACTGAGGCATGTGAGGCAGTAACTCCGTATATTCTAGCAGACGTTACAAATTGTACGTACATGCCTTAGTTTGAACATGGACCCGCAGTGACCACATGATTTGAATGTGAAGGTGATGAAATTATGCTGATCAATTCTATCACTTTAAGATAGGATTTGTCACAGGGTTGTTTTCAGTAACACCAGCGCACACACATGTCAACTAGTAGATGCCTATTGAGGGGGTTACTTTTTCAATCATTAACCAAAATGCTTTCAGTTCTTTCTAGAGATGCATATCTGCAACAACTACAAACTGAAACTTCTAAAACTGTCACAATAATAAGCTAAATTTAAGCTTTTCAAGTTAATTAGTGTACTTCAAATGTGACATTCCTCTAACAGTGACATTTTGAAGTTTTGAGAGGAAGCCTGCCATGTCTATTCTGGCTTCAGAGTTAACACTGCCTAACTGTAACTAAAGGGAAAGTTAACAAAAAAATTGTAGGCAGAACAGCAGCTTTGCTTTTGGGGTGGTTTTTTTGTTTTGTTTTAGGGGTTTTTGTTTGTTTTTTTTTTTTAATCAAGAACTGAAAATTACTATCTAGAAGAAAAAAAGGAAGTTTATCCATTCTGTCATTATTCAGCACTTGTAGCTTCTTGTTTCAGAAAACTTATATTATTTTTAAATCATGAAAACTTGGAAGACTTGCCATGTCTTACTTTCACATGATCTTAGAAGCTTTGCCATACTCTAACATCTGCCACCTCACCTCAGTCAGAGCTTGGAGGTGAGACCATTTCACCTTTTCCTTATAGTGAGCAGGCCAAGGCTTGTATTTTTGAAACTATTTTTTTCTTTTACTATAATGCAAAATAACAAACCAGAATAAGACAACTCTATTTATTTAAGTTTTTTTAAAAAAAAGAAAAAAGATTTAAGTACATGTCAGAAGTCGGAGCTGTTGGATATTTAAATGAACAAGTCTTTTGCTCTGTTCAGTATGTTCTTGCAGACCAGACGGCTTTTCTAGCACTTGGTCTGTTCAGCACCTGCAAGTAGCACCCAGGGCTTGTGCAATTTACATAGTTACCTTAAGGTCCCCTGTAAGTATGTTGCTTCTGGGGCTTTTTTGCAGGTATGCTCTGGGCTGCCAGCTAGCTTCCTGTTGCACCTAGTTTTCTCTAGTTTGTGGTCTAGAAGCTTTTCCCTAGCTGAGCATCCTCTCTTCCTCCTGGGGAGAAAAAAAACTATCTTCCTCCTTCCTCCAGAAGTTCTACCTGATCCTGTGGGCAGCAGTCAGAACAAGGAAACCTTTTCCTTTGTGCTGTAGTCATGTTCTTCAAGCAAAACACAAACTACAACATGCAAACAGTAAGCTAAACAAATGAAAGTTATACTATCTGTCACAAAAGTTTTTCCTGAAAGCAGCTGAACAGAGTAGTTTATTATAAGGCAATTATTTAGAAGCAATGTTTTCAAGACTATTATCAAGATAGTCTTGAAAATGTTCTTTAAAAGACACCACTTTATGATTCTTTGGGTTGCTTATAAAGTCTTAATTTCAAGATCTCTGAATACTAGGTGTTCAAATACAGTTCAGAGATTACATTTTTACATGATTGGTGTGACTGATAGGATTTCGGAAATGTTTTCTGTTTGATTAGACTTGTCACTAATGTGAATAGTGGGAATAAATTTAAAACTGGAAAACCAAGCTTTGATTTTTACAAACTTAGCCTTCAAAGGAAGGTAAAGCTTTTTTCAGTAGTTATTTTGAACTTTCATTATGTCAGCAAAGTTATGGAACTTCCTGGCTTCCTGTTCAAGAGTGGTGGCCAGCATATAGGTTAGTGTTCATATAGGTTAATGGTGAACATAGGTAAAATCTTCAGTTTCAACTTCTTGTAAGAGTGGAACTGATTAAAAACAGACTTTGCCTTAGGGTTGTTTGGCTCTTTTAGGCATAATGCGGTAAGTTATATGATAAACAACTCAATAAGCCAAGAATTCCAGAGACATATTTCTGTAATCTTTATGCTTCATTGTATATACAACATCTTTGAAAAATCATGTTCATGTGAACAATCTGCTGTGAGTAATCCCTGATGAACACTTAGGAGTTGAGATGATGGGACTTTTTGTATTGTAGTATCTAAACTCTTATGTGTATGATTGGGATGCTATATTGTGTTATATGCTTTGGAGTTGATTTGAAATTTTTTGACCTGTTTTGTTTAGAGCAACATCTCTTCTCTTATTCCGTACTTCCCTGCCCCCACCAGCAAGCCCCTCCCAAGCTTTTAATGGCAACATTATTGCAGATCTCTTTGGGTTGTTTGAATGTTGTTGGTTTTTTTTTTTCTTTTGTTGTAGAAGGAAGTAGGGGGTGAAATAGGTGTAGAGAAATGAAAACACCATGTTTTATTGACCTGAATAGCATGATGGTCTGTAGAAATATAAATTCTCTTAGAAATATTTTTTTTCGTACAAAGGGATATCAGAAACCAAAATTCAACAGGGAGCTAGGGTCTCTGGCATGTATTGCAAATCAGTTAATTTATCCCTCTGCTTTTCTATATTAATTTAATTTTCTTTGCAAAATTATTGCAAAAGAACGTCAGCGTGCTTTTCTGCAGTTTGACTGATAGCTTTTCAATTGCAGCGTAGGAGTAAACAATTGCTGTCCTTGTGCTTTCAGCCGCATGTGGCTGTACTTGTTACTGGGTTGGATTGGTAAACTGATCTGGGTTTAAAAAGATGCCTTTTTTTTTTTTTCCAACCAAATCAGTTTCTCTACACATTTCATCACACAGCTGTGAAAACTTTCATCCTAGCTCAGTGCAGAGGAAGAATGTTGACTACTTGAGACTACTTATGCGTTGCTGTGAAGTGGCATGATCATAGCCTTGCTCCCCTTATTTTACTTGACTTGCCACAGAAACAATTGTCTTCCAAGTGGGTGTCTCAAAATACCTCAGAGTTTCTAGGATATTGTTGTATATTGAGAATTAGACCTCTGTCCTCTGACTATGTAATCTGGCTGTAGCCTCTAAACAGTGTATGAAATAACATATTTTAGCTTGGTCAGTATAGCTTTTAAATAATTGTGAATGACTGTAGTGAAAAGCAGTGTTATAGCTACAACTTCACAAATCTAGCTAATTTAATATAAAGTAGGGTTCATGTTGTCATAGAGAACAACCTTATTAGTTTAAATTTTCTGCAGATAGATGAGGAATCTTACAACCATAATTATGGATACTTAATTATGGATTATGCTTCAACTCAGTGTTCATAATCTATGTGATATAAGTTAGTGCTACACCACGCAGTTACTGCTGTAATGTACTTTATGTGCACTTAAAATCAGTATTTATGCTATCTCTTTAGGGAGTGTGTGTGTGTATGTGCTGTTTAGAGACATAGCTCTTTGACCAAACAAATAAATGTCAGATTTGTCTCAGAGGATAAAAAACTGATCTTAATTAATCTCAGGTATATGCATGGTTTTGGCATAAGGTCTGTTCTTGCTGTTGGCCATTGTATTGTTTTCCTCAACACGATAACCTGGGGGAGGGCAGCTTAACTAGTATTCTCCCCAGAAGTTTTTGTTGCATTTTTAGCAAACTTAATCTTTATTTTTATGAAAACTGCTACCTAGGAAACTAGTTATTTGAGTACTTCAAAAAGTAGGTGGTTCCAAGAATCCTGTGAAAGCTTTTTCTTCAGATAGCTCAACTTAAACCAAATCTGCCTTTTTTTTTTTTTTAACTTTTGCTATCCTGCATGGATGATGGACAACCTTCATCCAGTGAAGACTAAACTGCTTTTACTGACTAGCTGAAATACTGTATATTTAGGCTATGCGTATCCCTTGCACTGGAGTCCAAAGAAGGCTGTGGCTCCTACTATCATGACATTTACATTATTTCAGATGAAGACATGAGCACAAATCATAGGTAATAAATGGAACTGAGCATCTTTCGACAGTCTGAAGTGAAGCCCAGCTTACTAGCAGAGCATAGATCCCAGACACCTGCATGTTCTTTCCTGCCCAGCTAGGTGCTCTGTGGTGGTGGTATGATCCTGCCTGATGTCTTCCACCAGAGATGGAATATAGTTACCTCTCCCCTGTTCCTCCTTGGAAGATGTGTCCCACGCTCCCTCTTTGTATTCCTCCTCCCTTTAATCTGATAAAAGATACCCTTATGCCCTGATCACTGTGTCTCCTGTCTGTTGTGTTCTGGGTGGACAGCTTTTTTCTGTTTCTTTTTTGAGCAATAGCACTGCATGTCCTGTCAGCATTACCCTGGATCTCTAGGAGATGTCAGAGTAAGGACGTTTTCCTCTGTTTCCTTGTGCAAGCTGTGTTCTGAAGCTAGCTTCGTTCTCAGGATGTCACTCCTGTCCTGTTTAGACAGATAGCTATAATGAAACCAAGGCTATCGGGGTATGGCACCTAAGGCTAAACATTAGAAGAAACTCTGGCTCCTTTGTAAAATATCTTCATTACTCAGTGCTATGCTGGAATTGTTGAAGTTTCTAAAGTTAATTGGTGCTGATGTTTCTAATTTTTATTGATAAAATTCCTTTTAGGTTCTGCAGTGCTCAGGGGGACACAGTGCACATTATACCATATCTTTCCTGAGACTCAGGAGGAGAAATTAGATGAGACAGTGTATATCACAACTGGTGCCAGTTCTCTGAAGACCCTCTGGCTCATGTGTGAACATGTCATGTAGTCAATTTTCTCCCCAGTGTTTTTTTTTCTTTCTCCTGAGTATTTATAATACAGACAAGTTATCAACTGCATTCCAGTAGACTTTTCAGTGATACAAGTAATCGTAAGGACATAATATTCAAACTCTTAAAAACTAATAGTGAGTGTGGTATGATACAAAGAATCTGTAGGGAATTACAGGTCAGTCTGCACACTTAAAATGTTTTTATCAGCTGTTTATATCAGTTATTACTTAGCTGAATACTGTAACTGTAATCTGATAAGCATTTTAGAAGCTTTTTGAAGTTATGATAGAAAAGTTATTTATTTTAGCCCTCTAGTGAACACTATACACAGCAAATGTTTTGTAACAGCAATGTGGCATCTATACCTATGACAGGATTTTAGGCTACTTAGCTTATTTTGGAGGGAAATAGTTTTCAGAGCTGAATATGAGGTTCTATTGAAAGCATTTCTTGAATGTTTTGAGAAACTCTTCAGTTACATGTTAAAGGGCAAAATACTTGTCCTGGTAATCTCCACTAAAGTGTCACGATGGCTTTTGCAGTTTTATGGTTTTAAGATCCGTTCTGTCTAAAGCATGATGCAGCGCTCAGAAAATGGGAAAGTATATGTGTATTTAGAATGACAGCTTTTGCACTACCCACCATGTAACTGACTCTTACTGTGCAGAGCTGCTACTCTCTAAATGTTCATTTCCCCACTTGTTTTAATTGTTTTTAGCAGTAACAGTTTGGGGCTTCTTTGTTCTTGTTTTGTCGAATAAGTAAAATGACTAGCATGATGCCAAGTAACTTTTTTAATCTGGATTGTTAGATAATGGATTGGACTTAATTAGATGGTCTCTTTGTTTTAATATAGCTTAAGATATGGTTGGGATGATTAATTCTGCTTCTTCAGAAGCAACATCTAAAAAAATATAAAAAGGAAAGCTTATTAAAAGGTCTTCATGGGGAAATTTGCTGATGGTGCTTTTCCATTTTGCTTCAGGCTATTTCTTATGAGAGTAATGGACATACCATATCTCAATTTGGAAGGACCAGACTGTAAGTAGCTTATTTCATTGTAAACATATTACAATTCTGACAAATTTCCTGGAGGAGGAAGTGTAAAGATTAATTATCATATATCTAAAGCATGGGACATTAGCTGTGTTTTGGTTATTAACCACTTATCAAATAATCTAAATGTTCCCCCTTATTTTTGAATGAAACAGTAAAACCGTAAGTTCTTCAACTTTACCAGAGAATCTACATTATAAAGGGGATTGACTAGAATGGATTAAACTGTTGTAACTAAATGTAACAGAGTTTGAAGTTAACAGGTTATTTTGGGTCACTATTCTTACATACCATACAACATATAAAGTGGGGTCTTAACACTTTCCCCTCTCCCCTCACCCCAGCAGTAAATACAGGATGCAAACTAATGAATAGCAAATGGTTCTGAAAATCTTCTGGCCACTTCCCTTCACAATTTGCATGCAGCAGTACCTTTACTTAACTTCAATCAAAACATCAGAATTCTTTTGCCACATGAGATTATGATTACATAAACGGAAAAATGTTACTTGAAATATTTTTACATTTCAAGTTATTTCAGGTTACAGACCTGGGGCTGTAATAAGTTGCTAATACATTTAAATGAAAACAGATTTTGCTAATATAAAGGTCCTTACTGTTATGGGATGTTACACTGTGAGGGGGAAAACTTCAGATGGGTGTTACCACTGATGTCTTGACTTACAAAAATGTGAAGCCCTGGAGGTCAATCTAGTCCTCGACTAGATGAAAGCTTAATTTTATACTGTGAAGTCAGATACACGAATGTCTTAAAAATGATACCCATCTGGAAGCAATATTGATGTGAAGACATTTTCCAGTCCATGCATCAGAAAGCTCAGACTGGAGGATGACCCTTTATTAGATGCTAGTTTAATAGTAACAGAATGCAGTTCTAGAAAGAAGGAAGTAACTACTGGAGAGGAAAATACATGCTGTAAGGGCATATATTTAACTTCTAAATGCAGTTAGGTGATCAGATCACTGAGCTCTGGCGCTGTGGATCTGTTGGAATGGTTATCTAATTATGTTGCGTACTTCTTTCCCCAACTGTTTGATATCGAGTGGAAGAATGGATAAATACTTTGGGTCATTGAGAGAATGCCAAAGCTACTAAGCTGTAAAGATGCTCCTTCCACTTGCTAGCCAATTTACAGGATTGTTTTGATACTTTGCCAAGAAGAGTTGCCAAAAAAGAGCCTGCCTCTGAAAGTCTGTCTCTTTTATCTGAAAGCCACTCCTGTAGAACAGACTGATGCAGATGTTACAGCAGAATCTGAACTGGGAAGACTTTCTAAGCTTCAAAACAGAAAGTACATCTAGGGTGGCATGTTTGGCTGGCTGTTTTAGAAACTTTTATTTCTGTTCTGAGATTTAAACACTGCTGTAGGTTGAGGAAGGTATCTGGTGGTTTATTGTCTGTAGGGGGCATTTTTGTAGAGAAGTAAAGCCACGCAAAGAATAAGGCCACACTTCTGTGGTTGATACACTTGGAGACTGTATTTAAAAAAAAAAAAAAAAAGCTGAGGTGCAGCTAACTAGGTGACTGTCATAAGCTTTGTGTTTGTCAGTTTGTTTGTCCTGTAGTGTTATAGCTAGTTTGTGCAATTTTTCCAGAAATAATGGAGTTTGGTAAGATATGCTAGGTCAAATAGTATTGAATATGTGAAAGTGACTTTCATCATCTTCTTTTGTTACTTTGTATTAAAAACTAATTTAAAAAGAATGAAGTTGCTACACAAAATGACTGCAAAGCAGAATATGAATCAAATATTTCTCACCTGAATAGGTAGAAGTTGTAGAATTTTATCAGAGGATTGAAAGTGAATTTAAGAATAAACTGATACTGGAGGGTTAGAAGTAGTTTCTTCTCTCTAATCAATAGAAAAAGGCTGTTACAACATCCGAAACTGGAGTTGCTACAGTTACAATTCTCTACTACTGGATTGCAAATACTTCAACCTTTGAATTGCTAGCTGTTCAGTAGGCTATATATCAAAGAATTGATCTTCATTGGCTTGTTAAGGCAACTTGTGGGGTTTTGGTGTTTGGCTTTTATAGTGTCAAAAAAATTGGATTCTGGTGCTTAAAAAATTTTGTGTCCTTTTTGATTTTTTGAAGCAGCAGATTTAAGGAACAAGACTTTCCCCTGTGCTCATGAGGGGATTGCTTTCTTTAGCTACTTGTGTCTCCATCCAATCTGATGCTCAGGTGCTCATGCAAACCTGAAACTTGTTAGCAGGGAGTTTTCGAATAAACTCGTGCTAACCCAGCTTGTTTGGAGTGAAAAAGATTGAAGCATTTACAAGCAAATCACAAGTGGCTGGAGGCTGGCAGCTATAACATCTTCAGTTAATACTGTTTCATCTGGAAAAGGCTATGTTCCTCATGCCTGTCTCCAATATCAATTTCATTTCAGCCAATATGATCAGACAGATGAAAAATTTACCCTTTTCTAAGCTGCATGGGTTCTACCAGCTTACCACAGGATCATGTTCTGGTCTTCCATTTTTTTGCAACTGAAAAGCTAGGTTCTTTACTTATGTGGAGCAAAACAAGTAGTTACTCAAAACAAAACTTAGTAAACCTGTTTTCCCCTGACTTCATTAAGCATTCAATATTTCAGTTACAAGATGCTGAGTTATGACTGTATTATTTTTACTGTTGGTATATGCATAATGGTGCTTTTGTGAAGTTTTTTTTTAATATTATAATTGAGTTCATGCTGCAGTCTCTTCCTTAGAAGATAGATGCATTTGGAAATCTCTGTCCTATTTTCATGACATGTTTTGGTTAGGAATTTGTGTTTTAGAGGCCTCTAAGTAACTGTTCTGTTGAGTTTACACAAGATGTTAAAAAATTATTTGGTAATAAAAATTCCATTAACCCTTTGGGCAGGGGTGGGAAGGCTTAAAACCAAAGTGCATAAAAATCTGTTCTATCTATTCAGGAAACACTGTAACTGTTGAAAGCTACAGTTATCAAGTTCATGCAAAAATGAAGCCTTACTGGTGGAATGGAGTTATACCTAGAAACGTATATGCTTTCTACTATGAAGTACATACCAGGCTGAGGACACTACCACTTACTGTAATTACTAGTCATGACTAAATTGTAGTAGTTGCTAATGTTTAGCTGTATTTATGAAATTAACAATTCACAAGGCTTTCATCAGTAAACAGTGCAAAGTTGCATCTTAAACAAACGTGGCAAAAAACCCTAAGAGGCTTGCCGTTGTATAATAGGGTCAAGTACACATGAAAGTCAGATATAGCAATAACAAGTGGCTAACGGTCCAGTTTTGGAAACGTGCTCCATGAATGAGATCCACCTTGAAAAAGTCTCCTAAGATCAGAAACTAGAAAAGTTTGTATCACAAAGGAATTCAGGAGGGTAATTCACTAAGATGAAAGTCAGTCCCTGTATCTCTCTACCCAAAGAAGAGAGAAGCTCTTCCTGAGAGTGTTTCCATGTGGTCAAGTTAAAATCTGATCATTAAAGCTGTGTGTAGTTAACCCGTGAGTTACCTTTAACAAACTGGAGCACTAAATTATAAAGTGGAACACTCCACTTTGATGTTAGACGGAGGCTGAACCATTAAACATAAAATGACAAGGGAAGATCTAGCAATGTGTCATGCATAAAGACATAAATCTTTGCCGATACCTGTGGATAGACTCAATTAATGACTTGTAAATAGTTTCATATGAAAATGGAAAATATTTCAATATGTTTGCACCTTAAAATTAAGTATTCCACTTGCTGCTTTTTAAAATATGATAGGAATTCACAGGTTCTAAAAGCTCAAGCGTCTAGTGAAAGGAACTGCAGTTGCATGTAATTGTCATGATCTCTTATATACAAATGATCTTTACTGGGCGAGGTCAAAGGTCCATCTTGTTCAGTAGCCTGCCTCTGATGATGAGCAATACCAGATGTGCAGGGGGAAGTGTGTAAAAGTAAGACAGATGTATAGTGACAATTTCTGCTATACCTTGTCCAGCAGTTTGACTTGGATTCTCTCTCTCAAATTCAGAAAGCTCCAAATAACTTCCAGTGTACACCAAAGACTTCTTTTGCACTTCTTCTTTAGATGTTGGCCTTTACTTTACATGCTGTTTTTTTCTTGGTGTAGTTTTTAATTTAAAAAACCCCAAGTCTGTCAGCATGTATATTCTAGCTTGTACCTAATGTTATATGAAAACTGAATTGAACATTGTTTCACAGTAAGTTTTTTATTGACAGAAGAATGGCAACATTGAATTATTGCTAAGAATTTTTTAAAGCTAGAGCTGGAGCATGAAGAGGTTGTTAGCTTTTTCTTCTCTTCTTGAATTTGGCACAAAGGATGTGAAAGACTGGATTTGTGGGCATTTCCCACTGCATGTAATGCTGTTTCAATTTCTTATACAGATGATCTAGTAGGATTTAGTATGTTTATTTCATGCATAATTGCAGGCACATTTTTGTTGGTGCCTGATGTGGTTTCATAGATCTTGGTCTGTTTTTCTATTAAAAAAAAAAAAGGCAGGAGGAAGCTACATGACCATATTGGATAACTTTTTTTTTTTTTAGGATATTCTAAAGATACCAGTAGTAACTCTTAGTTTAACAAATCCTGTTTTGCTTTGCAGTGCAACCAAAACGAGATCATGTTCTTCATGTTACTTTTCCCAAAGAGTGGAAGACTAGTGACCTTTACCAGCTTTTCAGTGCCTTTGGTGAGTGATATAGTCTATCCTTTCTTATACATTTTTTTTTTTTTTTTCTCTTTGTCATTAGTAAGTACCTCTGTTTTTGTTTGTGGTTTTTAATCTGTGGGTGCAGACTTACTCCTAGTATAGGTAATGATGAATAGCCTTTTGTAATTTTTGAATGGTGTCCTTTGGACTTTCTTTGTAATGTTGTGTTGAAAATGTCTGCCCTAATGAACTGCTCATTAGAAATCTTTTTATGTGGTGCTTGTTGAATATTGCGGACCTTTGATCCTTTTATTTACAGCCTCTCCTGGGAGGAGGTAAGAGTTTATAGAGGTGGGTAAAGGGAATGGGGATTGGTGTGAAAGGCAGATCAAGGTTTTGGGAATAAGGTTCATCCCGCAGTCTGCTTAAAGCCAGACACTAACTGACATGAGTCTAGGCAAGCAAGCAAGCTTGAAAATAGCCAATTTGATTTCAAGATTGTGAACACCATCCAAGTCAGAAGAAACAACAAAAAAGCTATCTAATAACTGGGGACTAGCAGTCCTGTTCCTCTGTGAAGTGTTAGTATATAATGTAAGGAATGGAGAGCCTAACTAATTGACAGCGATCTCCTGATACCTAACTCTTGCAGCAGAAAACAGTGATTATGCTTTGTATCCCTGAATCAGAACAAGAATGATCTTTCATACAGCCCTGTGTTGGATGTTGTTTCCAAAATTTTTATTGCCGATTGGTTTCTAGTTTCTTATTGCTAGGTAAAGTAATGCTTCAAAAGAGATCTTTCGGGCTTGCAGATAATCTTAAATTATTTTTCTGTGGTGTTTTTTTTTTTTTTCCAAAGAGGTAACTTCTTTCTGTTTCTTAAAACGTTTAATGTAAAACAAAAATTATCACTCTTATTAAAATAATTTTTTGCATGATTTTCCAGAAATATTTGCTTGCAATACTTACATTACTGAAAGTAACTTATTAAATGTTATGTATAACAGACATTTATGCATCTTGTCTTCCTCAAATTATGTAATGAGGATTTTAATGGGAAGTTGCTTTAAAAAAAAAAAAAGGCAAGCTATTTACCAAAGTGTTTATTGGGGGGATCACTTTCTCATTTAAAAAAATAAAATCTTTGCTTTATATTGCATTAGTGTTGGCAGCTCTAAGCCAAGCATGTAGGACTGAATTTGTAATTTCCCTATTACTAAAAATTTTCTGCTTGGCACTATAGTTTGCCCTTTTTCCTGCCCCTAGTCTTGCTTCAAGTCCCAGTACCAATTTTGTCCATTGGAGTATAATTGCTGTAAAAACTGTGCATCTTTTTACATGTGTTTCTAAGCAGAGAAGTGACTAGTTGGCTCTCTATTATGAAATGGACCTTTCCCCTTTTGGAGACAAGCAAATGAAGAGGTGTCTGTTTAGCTAGTACTTGATCAGTGTACTGCAGTTGTTTCAAAGTAATAGAATCACAGAATCATTTAGATTGGAAAAGACCCATAAGATCATGGAGTCCAATTGTTAACCTAACACTGCCAAGTCCACCACTAAACTATGTCCCTAAGCACCTCATCTACACGTCTTTTAAATACCTCCAAGGATGGTGACTCCATCACCTCCCTGGGCAGCCTGTTCCAATGCTTGATAACCCTTTCAGTGAAGAAATTTTCTGTAATATCCAATCTAAAGCTCCCCTGGTGCACCTTGAGGCCATTTTCTTTCGTCCTATCACTTGTTATGTACCACACTTAAAGACTTAAGTCAGAGTTTGTGGTGTGACAAACGGATTCAGGGCAAACCTGAACCTAACCTCTGTTGAAATAATTTCTGTGGTATGCATAAGGATGTTTAATCCCCAGTAAAAGGAGGGAAGTCCTTCAGTGTACTCAGTCTTGCCACTCCTGTGCTTGCTGTGGGTCACCATGCTAGTTTACAGAATGATACTGTTCTTTTCCTCTTCACCTAGAATTATGACTTGGCAGTCTGTGCAGGGTCTCTGGATCTATATAAAATTCACTCAGTTCCTTCTGAATTTTGATCTGTACTGCAGCATGATGCTGGTCTAATGCTGGGTAGGATTTAATATTCCTGATTGGGAAATCTAGAACGTGAGAATATTCTAGCGTTGCTATTACAGGGGTAAGAAACAATGCAGTTTGGATGTTGTTTCTATAGGCTTTTAAAGACTCAGCCATATATTCTTTTTCTTACTTTATCAACTCCTCCCCTTCAGTCTTGTGAAACGCAAGCACAGATCACTACCACCAGGGGTCATACTTACACATCTCAAAATGCTGTTCAATTTTGAAAATCCCATTTCTCTCACTTCTCCAGATTTCGGAGCTGAATGTTTTCATACGTGGATTTACAAACTCCTGGTATTTGGGTAGTACTTAATCTATATTTTGTGTTAGGTCTTATTGCTATAGTATCTCAAAACAAACTGCAGATTGTTCCTTCCAAAATTCTAGGAGTACCCATGCTTTTTCCATTGTAGCTGGACAGAGAGACAGAGAGTGGTGCAATGTGAGGTTAAGTGATTTGCGAAAAGCCAAACAAAAATGGCAGTAACAGACGCTAATTATCCCGATTTATTACACCAGTTAAACAAAAGTGTTTTTAAATTAAGCTTTTACCTAGATTAAAAATCAATTGTTAAATTGAATAGCAACATTAATCTGACTTTATAGAAAAAATATTTTGATTTTGTTATAGCCTAGTATGAATTGAAGCAGAGTTGTAATCTTCCATGAAGCTTCTAATGAAAGCAGTGAAACAGCTGAAGGGACTGCAGTGTCAGACTTGGAACTGTTTTACTTTTGCTACTCTAGAAGGAGTGTTCATGATTTTGAAGTCTTTCAGTACTGCATGCATACCAAGTGGACACCTGTTCATGCAAGATGTTTTTATAGTCTCATGGGTGAATGTAGTTTCACTGTACAAGTACTTGCAGTACTATGTAGTCTCTTAAAACACTTTCTTTAAATTCTTGTATTTGTGTAGTTTATTTGGTCATGCTGATGTGAAATACGAAGGTATTAAAATAGTATTTGCTGGAATACAGCTTTAGTATATAGCCTTCACTTCTACTTAAATGAATGTCTCTGATGGGCTTTAGTTAAAACACATATTATACAGTATTACAAAAACTACCACTTAAAAATTTTCCAAGTGAGTGGAGCCAAACCTATGCATTGTATTTTGTGAGAGTCGTCTTTAAGAGGCAGGTGAACACTGATATAGTTCATGGAGTCATAGTGATCTTGAAGATGCATAAATTACTTTTAAAATGTAGCCAGTCCTTTGTGTGTTTAAATCTTGTTATAGTAGTCCAAGCTACTATATAGGTGAGTTTTAAGTGACTCTTAAATATTTTTTTGAGACTCATTTACAAGTTCCATATACTATGACATCTGTTCCTGCTAACCACTGTACTGCAAACTCAGTTTCACTTTTCTTAAAAAAAAAAAAAAAGAAGGAAAAAAAGTGGAGCTTGAAAAATGTCCCTTTCAAAGGTTCAAAATCTAGTTTAAGGAAAACTTCTAGCACACAATATATGTATTAAGTATTCTCCTGAGCTCATGTTCATACAGACATGTGAACTTTGAGTATTGTTTTTTTGGTTTGTGGGTTTGGCTTTTTTTTTGTGTGTGTGTATTTGGTTTTAGTTGTTTCTTTTGGTTTTGGTTTGTTTGGGGGGGGGGGGGGGGGGTGTTGAATTTTCTATCCTCTGCATTTCTGGCCTTTCCTCCTCCTTCTCATGCCATTGCTTCCTTCAGCTGTTCTTGCTTTCATTGTACCCTGTCTTCCTGCTAGAAAGGTGGAAGCTCTGTTAACCCTTCTCAATTATTCACCAGAAAAATGTGGTTTGTGTTTAATATATGCTTCACCCCTTGCTCATAGACTAAAAGCTTCAACTATTTCTGTTGTCTGATGCAGTCAGTGTCAAGAAACTGTTAGCAATTCTATCATGGTGTCAATGTGGTCAATTTTTTTTTTTGTTGTAAGAAAGTAGAATATATTTTAAAACTTTTTTGGTTAAATGAAGGACCATATAGTCCTAATAACTATCCTAAGTGTTTAATTGCCACTAACAGTTGTTTAGGAAATATATAAGAACAGAGCCAAAGTAAAACAACTTTCCTGCCTTCTAGCAATCTGTAACTTAGGGACTCATGAGCTAGAGGTCATACTTGCATCTTTTAGTTTGAGCCTTTCACAGCTTTCTGTAAGTTGGTCTAAAATAATTCTTTATCCTATATATATTCTTATCATCCACAGTACTTGATGGCAGTTCCTTAACTGCAGTTAAGCATTATGTGAAAAATTCTTTTGGTTTTAAAACTTCTTTATATTTTAATAGATGTCCCTTAGTTGTTCTATAATGAAATAGTGAAACCCCTCTGTATGTCTTTCATGTAATTTATGTTCTCATATCTTCCCCGTAGACATCTATAGGCATCTTCCTTAGAGTTTTCTTTTGAAGACTGAGTCCTAGTTTACTTAGTTTGTTATACAGAAGCCTTTCAATATCTTTGGTTATTGTGGTATAAAAACCGAAGGAAAATCTGTTTGACTGACATAATCCATCAGTATAATTTTATTCTGTGGATTTTAATGTTGTTTGTATGTTTATGTTTATATATATAGAATTTTCAAATTTATTTATAGAAAAAAACATGGTACTTTGTGCCTTCATGTCAGAAGCCGCAGATCAGATTTTCATCTACTCCTGTTTGGGTGAAGATGTTTTATTTCACTTGATAATTCTTTACTTGATGTTACCCTTTTTTTAGCAAGGGACGTTGTTTGACAGTGCACGTAGTAGCAAATAGACAAGGGGACATATAGGCTAACAGTGGTGTTCTTCAAACTATTGAAGACATTTGATCTATTCTAGAAATGTAGAGAGAGAAATTTTCTGTTTTATTTCTCTTCAGCTGGTATTATATTACATTGCTGTATATGGCTTATTTGGATTAGCCTTGCAGTAAGTTGGCATGCGGCTATGTTGATTACTAAATATTGTACTTGAAGTGCAGATGCATTTGCTTTTCAGCTCCTTATTGCCCTTTCACCATACTTTTGAAATGCACAATATTTACTGAGTGCTTAGCAATATTGCTAAATGATCTAATTTATTAATCTTGTCTCTCTTAAATTCTTATTTCTTAATGAAATGTGACATAGTCTGAAAAGAGTATCTTTTAAGCATGGAGAATTGCATAAGAGCATTTGTTGCAGTTCTCTTCAGTTTGCAGCTCAGTGTCCACTATTTAATGTTTGACTTATTCTTAAAATGTATAAATCGGAGTATAAAGGCAGCATATGTTGGCAGGTATCAAAACCCTTAATTATCTAAAATACCAAAATCACTTAGAGTGCAACAGCCTTTCTGCAGCAATGAATAAGTATCTGATACTGAAATGATGTGCCATCAACAGGTTGGATTTTTATTTATTTATTTTTAATTGATACTTAGTAAAAACATGGGCACTGTAGTCCATTTGAGTAGTAACTGAACTCCTTCAGGATCAGTCCATCACTGATCCTCTTTGATATTTTACGCTAAGGGCTCAATTGCAAGATGTTCGGGAGAATTTTTCTTTCTGATCTTTCTTTTGGTCCGTTCAGGGTAGATATGGAATTAATTAACCATATATGTAGGAAAGGGACAGAATCTGGACAGCACTTCCATGTTGAAGAATTACAGAAGCATATGGTCTCAGATGTCTCAAATGATTGTTTGGAAAATTTTGTAATTAGTAATGCAAGAAAGGAGGACTTCGTACTCCAACAAATTCAGAGCAATAACTTGTCAATGCATTTGGAACAGTGTTATTGTGCAGTAATTTCTAATATTTAAAGGAAGCTCGGTGTCAGGGTCTTACCAAATGTGCTATCAGCTTGGGCTTTTCCTGTGTTGTGAAATGTTAAGTGTCCTGGCAACAGCAAGTTCTCCCTACAGTGAAGACCCTTACCCATAGGCAGCAAAGATCTATGTTCTTCAGAGACTGAATTATTAGCAATTGAATTTATTTGCCTTACAAAGTGTTTAAAGAAATTCTAATGTTTGACTTCTCACTGTAGGCTCTTCTTAATGGCAGCCTTTAGCATAGGGAAATGTCAGAAACCATACTGAATTAATTATGGTTTTGGCAATAATCAAAATTGTTATAACTTAAAGTCCTAAATAGCTGGCTACTCAAATGTATAGCATGCAAACTAAATCTGACTAGGCTTTTATTTTTTATAATTAGAAAATCTGTTTATTATCTGGCTGGATTTCAGAAGAGACTTCTATAACTTTGTAACCTGTAGGCTAAATTAGATTTAAATAGATTAAACATCTGAAAATAAAATGCATTTTAAGCCATTTTGCATCATTGTTTTTAACCTTGTGATGTCTGAAGGTTAAATGGTGGTGTAACATTATATGTAACTTGATTTCCTAGTCTGCCTGAAAAAAATTGCACCAATTTTCAATATCTGAATTGTACAAACAGTAGAGCAGTTAGATGAGGACAGGAGATGTAAATGGATTTCAGACTATAATAAGACCTTGTGTCTGGAATGGGAATCGTTTCCTCCACTTTTGCCTGGTGATGAGCTCTTGTAGTGCTAGTGTGACACTTTAAGCCATTCACATAGAAAATGGACTAACTGCTTGATGAATGGAGGAACTTATTTCCAGTCACTGTTCCATTGTCACAGCTTCCAAATGAGGTCCCTGATTTTGTGCATTTGTCCTCATATTTACTCAAATTAAGTTTTCATTCCACATCCAGGAAATATTGTATAGTGTGATCCAAACAAACCAGAGTTTGAAGATTCAGAGTGTTGCAATAGCTGGAGTTCTCTACTTGTGTGAGCAATCTTCCCCACCCTGCTCCATTCTACTGGAATTTCTTATCTTGGGTGTCCTTACTAGCAAAGGAACAGTGAGTGGTAACTAGAGCTTGTCCATGCTGTGTCTTTAGGAAATGCTGCAGTTCTGAAGGATGGATAGGTTTTAAAACCCAAAGAGCTGTTCTTTATTTTGGTACAGAGCTGAAATTTCCCAGAAAATACAGCTTCAATTTTTGTTGTAGAATTATTTAGAACACATGAAGGGGACTAAAAAACCCCGTAAGATTACTTGAATTACAAGATTTAAAAAAAAAAAGCTATGAAGAAGCAGAAGAATACTCTGGGAGTGAAAAAGGTATTAGATGTGTCTCTTTTTCCTTTTGGCTCTTACTGTAATGGGTCTGAGGGTATACAGGATGTATACGCACCCCTAACAGTTGCTGCTTTCTGAACAGTTCCAGGCTCATGTACAACTGTGTATGCACTACGCACCTTTACAGTGGACAAAAGCCTTCTCAGGTGAAGTTACTCTTAGTTGCCTATCTTCTTTTATGTCATGGCACATCAGATAAAATCTGTGACTAAGCCTAAGATAAAAATAGTCATAATCATTTCTTTTGTCCTTTCTAGGTAACATTCAGGTTTCATGGATTGATGACACATCAGCATTTGTATCATTGAGCCAGCCAGAACAAGTACAAATAGGTAAGTGTTACTGAGTTTACTTCAGTATCAAGACTTGGCTTCAACTGTCTCCTGTAAAATGGTCTGAGCCAACAGGATCTGTGATTCCAATGGCAAAACTACTGACTTGGTTCAAATGCTACAGGAGGAACTAAACTTTTGTACTGGCATGTGTGTTGCAGCAAAGACAAGCCCAACGGGACTTGGTTGAGAGAGTTTTGTGTTTCATTCCATGACCCTCTAAGTACCTGAACCTGTAGGTAAAAGTAATGCTAGTTTCTTCACTTGATGCAGTATTTATTGAGGTTATTTACTGTTACTTTGCACAAAGCAAAGCTATCAAAGACTTTTACAGTATTTGCCTTCTTAGACCCTTTGGAATGATATACATGTTTGGTTTGGTTTACATTTGCAAGTAATAAGTGCAGTGGAAAGCCTTTTAGTGTGTTGTAGAACACATGCAAAATAATAGTCTCCTAACAGTCTGGGCTGCTGCTGTTTCTACAGTTCGTGTATTAATAATACGCAATCTTTCCAGACCTTAATTTTTTAATTTTCTTTTGAACTTAGCTCTGAAAAAAGTTAATGAAAATATACCTGTTTAACTTTTTTCTTGAAAGTTGATTGGTTTGGGATTTGTTTTTTTATATATTGCTTCTTGGTTTGGATTTTAGGAGAGGGATTAGTTTAAATAAAAAAATTTGCACATGACTACATAAACACTCTCACTGAACCCACATTGCTAATTCATGTAATTAGGACAGATACCAATATTTTACTATTTACAATTGTGCAAGGTACTCTAGAAAGAACCAGTATAAGAAGCTGACTGAAAGCATAGAGCGAAACCATTATCTAGGTATCATAAGAAAAATATGGAATAAGTAACAGATTTGAGAAATCAAGAATTAAGTAAAAAACATAGGAAGAGACCAACATCTCTGAATTTACTGAAAATATTGCTTCTAGTTATGAGGAAACCCAGTCTTTTTGGGGTGTGGGTTTTTTGGGTTGTTTTTTTGTTTGTGTTTGGGTTTTCTGGTTTTGTTGCTGTTGTTGTTTTCGTGGTTTTGGGTTTTGCGTTTTGTTTGTTTGGGTGGTGGGGTGGTTTGGTTTTTTTTTTTTTTTTAGGTTTTTGGTGGATTGTAGTTGGATCCACAAGCTCTTAGTGGTTTCTGTAGTTCTTTTGGGCATATATTTGAGGACTGACCCATAAACTTACTGCTGAGAACAATGACTGGAAGTGGACCATTATATATATATCATTGTTTGGGGTACATGATGGTGGTGTCATCCCTATTTAATTAAATGCTTGCATCAAATGCTGTGGTGCCAGTAAGAATAGCAGTATACATAGCACTTTTGATTAAGTGGCTGAAATTTTGTTGCACTTAGGAGCTATCCTGCCAGAATTCCCACGATTAAGTTCTGAAAAGAACAAAACAAATTAGAAAACCCCACAGAGTTCACCATCATCTATCTTATGAAGTTCAAATAAAGAAGCTTTCAGGTTCTGGATGCATAATCGGTGCATCTCTCTAATTCCTTACTGATATTATGTGAGTGTTTATCATACTTCCTCATACATACATATCTCTGTAGAGGATTTTGAGTGCTTGCTAGCAGCCTCCTTAGAGCAAATGCTCCATAGCAGCAAGAGCCATTGTTTCCTCATCTATGTATAGATATAAGGACCATATAATTTCTAGTGAGAAGTTCCAGATAAAGAATTATGTCAAAATAAATGTGGCCCTATTTGAGCTAGCTCTGTAACTCAGGAAAGTATTGCTAGCACTTCTTGCATGTGTCATCTTAATTTCTTACCTTTGAAGCATTTATGATTTGTAAACTGTATGTATTATAGTTAGTGGTGATACCAGCACACCATCAAAGGTTTGACGTTCATCAAACTGTTCATGCAGGGACGAGTAGATTACAAGATTGGAGGGAATAAGCCTTAATCTAAATTATCTTAAGTAAAAAAGTACTCTGAGCTGTGCAATCACAAATGATATGTTTGTGAAGTAGCAACTTATCTGAAGTGTCTGAAGCTTTTTGTTTCAAACCTGATTAATCTAATTCAGTTTGGTCTCCATGTGTGAGGTATAGGCTGAGAAAAAGTTGAATAAAGGATTGGAATTGTTCCACCTTTTTTCTTTCTAAGAGGATTTGTCTTTATGGTGAAATGCAATGAAGTTGTGTTTTTTGCTTTTTAGTTCAGATGCCCTGATGTACAGAGTGTCTGTAGGTCACTAAATTCATGTATCTGTGTGTTTTTTCCTTCCTCTTTTCAAGCTGATTGCTTGTTTCTCTGAGTGGGACTTGCAAGACTATTTGTTTTCTATAAAAAACATGTGGTTTATGCCATTTCATCAGCTGAAAGCCTTCCTAGATGCTGCTACAGTAACTGCCTCACCACTGTCACCTCAGTTACTTACCTATTGTCTGAATGCTTGGCATACACATTCACCACCACTCTTCTTTTTTTTAATTTTTATTTTTTGTTACAGCAACTACATATAGTGGAAATAACTGAATGTCTGCAGAATTTTTAAACAATCTTTGTGGCACTGCTCTGTGTGTGTGTCTCTTTTATGCTTTGACGAACAGGGAGGCTTGTTCTGTGGCCTACGTACTAGGAAACAAGTTATTTGTTTGAAAGCTCAGGTAATGATAGTCTTTCATAGATTTTTATGAAATCAGGTTAGTAATATCTCATATACTGAAAGCAGTCAGCCAACCAAACTATAGCAACCTCAATTACCAAAAAGCTGTGTGATTTTTACTGTAAAATCGCTTAAACTTCTTGATTATTTCTTTTTTCCTGTAATAAATAGTTCATAAAATCAATTCTGTTATTCTATTTCCTGATCTTAAATTCTTTAATGAACTGCTTTGGCAATGAAAGTCACTATTTGTACTTCTGATTTAGTGAGCTGTGTTTAAGTGAAGAACCTAGGAAAAACTGTGGCCTGTTTTTTAACCTGTTTATATAAATATGTCTGCATCTTCTGGACTATATAAAAAGCCTTGGAGAACTGTCAAACAATATGATACAATGCAAGATGTTGCTGCAGACATACGTTTATGCTTACCTCTTAAAGATGTTTCTGGCTTTGAGCTGGTATTAATATGTGTAGTTAACAAAGCACACATGTGCTACAAAAACGTTTATGGAAAATAAATGGATTGAGAACATGAAGGGTGTGTGGAAGTTTCCCTGTATTGATGAGGTGGTCAGATTTGCATCATATATGAGTCTAAGCACTCTAAAAATATCTAGACTTATTTTGCATGCTTTTAATAAGGGAACTGCGTGGGGAAAAGCTATGAAAATAGTATCAGTTTTGTAATAATCTGGATGGAGTGTTAACTGATTCTAGGTCTACTAAATTTTTTTTGAAGTCAGTTCAGATCTGCGAGGTGTCTTAATTTTTCAGTTGCAGCAGTGATTCAAATACTAAATATTTGGCTGAACTAATGTAAAGTTAGAGAATTGAACAGCAGATCATTTAAAGACTGATCTGCAGTCATCCTTTGACATACATACTCAGGATAACCTGTTGATTAACCTGGCTTGTTTCTTAAAAACTTTTCTCCAATGCCTTTTTATTTTGTTCAGCCTTGTAGGTGTTAAAGCAGAATTTGAAACATATGATTTGTCCATATTACTAGTAACTGTATCTAAGGGTTGTATTGAAATGTGATGGTTTTGTGTCCTAAATACAGGGGGTTTTCCATGCTGCTTTGAAAACTGAAAAGTTTTGCTTTTCAAGATTAATTTTTACCTGATTAAAAAAGGTGGGGGGGGGGGGCGGTTGGAGGAGAGGATTTTTTTTCCTTCAAGTTGTCTTTGACATTTCAGATAATTAATTATAATTAATTTTCATCCTTAACCTTTACATCAAACAAATGACAGATCTCTTAAAATGTGACCCTTTGTATAAGCTGTTTTAGGCTGTTTCTGTTGCTTCTAACTCTCCTGGTTTCAGGTATTTTAAATGGACTAAAAACTTGTTCATCTACACCCTGGGAATATGTTGGATTTCTCATGTTAATACGCACAGAAATCCATTTTGAATATGTAGGTAATAAAATGTATCTGTTCATCCCCCAGTGCCCTTTAAAACAGTGTTCCTGAGTTATGTAATATCATGGATGGTAACCATTAAGACCTAGTCAAAAAGTGATGGATAAAACATTGGTCCATATGCTTTTCTGTTTAAAAAGTATAAATCTGATTAGCTGAATTAAACTAATGAGTAGCTGTTCATATTTCACATGGTAATCAGTAGTGTGTATGTAGCCAGGAAGAATGCACATTCCAATTTTTTAATTGCTGAAGTGTTATCCTGAAGGACCTATGAATCTTTGCATAGTATAAAGAGACTTGTTCCCTCTTCCACTTATTTCCCTCTGAAAAAATAAGTAGGGGAAAGGGTAGTATTTTTATAGGCAATTTTGGAGCTGCTTCTACGTTTCAAACTGAATATGGCATGCTTAAAACACATAAAACAGAAACCTCGAGAAACAAGAAGCAAATCCCTTAACCTTCTCATTTTCCTGCTTATAATAATGTCCAAGAATCTTCACTTTATTTGGTTATTCATGCGACTCACATATTGGCAGACTCTAATTTAGTATGAGTAGAAAAGGCTTGTTCATGTATAAAATGATATTACTCTTTACAATTAGAACATAAACTTCAGCTTGAAGTGGAAGCTGCATCAAGAAAAATGGTAGTTAACCATTTCATAATCACCATGGAGTTAGGTGGCTGCTGTGTCTATATATGCAAGTTGTACCTGCGTATTTAGTGGGGGAAGACTGTTCTTCAGTACTAGTGGGCTGTCTTCTCTGTGTCATCAGTCATCACTGTTGAACTACTATGTTGTCATGTTAAAGCCAATAATGAGTTTGTGAAAGTGGTGGTTTAGATGGCTCTAATTTGTCGCTTTTTGCAATACTCTCTGCTGTAAGCTGATTTCCAAGTTAAAAGCACCTGAAGACAATAATGGAGAATAACCACAGTTTATTTTCTGTTGAGGTTTGCTGTTCAAGGCAGGTAATTAATAAGACTTTGTTAAATGGTTGCTATCCCTTTAGTTGGATATCTGGGAGACAAAACTTACTGTTGCCAAATTGTACTTCATGTGGTCTCAGCATTTCTGTCAAACATGGAGCACGTGCTTTTTAGGTGTGTGACAAAAGGTAAAGCAGTGTGCACTCTTGTAGTTGATAAATACAAGAAACTTCAGAACAAACTTTTGGTGTACAACTTCGGGCTCTTACGACTTTCAGCTTGCTAGATAAGCTTGCTTTTGGATGCTGTTCAGCTTTGTATGTTTATAAAGACGGCTTTTCATCTGGAAAGGTTAGTGTGAAATAAGTACTATTTCAATGCTTCTTGACTTATAGGGGTCTAGAATTCATACAAATAGTGTGGAAAAGGTGGGGAAGACGGGAGATAATTCAACTTGTCTTAACTTCGAAGTAAACCTGGTATTTTATTTTAATTAATAGACGTAACCTGAAGTATTTCAGTGTTTCAACCATTTCAGTATCTCAACCATTCTGGGCAGTTAACTTGTTTGTGAGTCCTCAATTAATGCTTTGTATCAATGATAAGCTCTTGTTATTCATGGTTTCCTTGAATTTTGTTGCCAGCAAACTTTCAGTGACTATCTAGGTCACTGGTCTAAAAAGAACCTAGATGCACTCTTAAAGGGAGGTTTCTTTATGGAGTCTTTATAGGCCATCTAAAATGTACTCTTAAAAATTGCTGTTACATGAGGGTGGGTTAATTTCTAAGACATGGAAGAAGTCTTCTGTTAGATTTTTAAAGTGCTTGAAAGTAAAATCAGGTTTCTGTTCTGAGACATTTGACATAGTTATAAGTTAATGGAAATAATGGACAAGTTTATCAGTGGTACTTCAGAAAATATACCTGGTTTATTTTCCCTTAGCTGCTAACGCTTGCTCTTCATTCTCTTTACCTAAGGCTTAGGTGCAGTTTAATAACGTCTGTGTTCTGATTATAAACAACTTCTACAATATTTTAAGACTGCTGGACTTAAGAGTAATTTCAACTTGAGAATCTTTGTGAGAATTTTTTTCTTGCTGTTTTAAAATGCGATAAATACACTTAACATGAAATTTTAAATACATGTGAAAAGCAACTGCTTGACATAAATGGCAAGCATTGAAATAATGTTAAGTTTTTCCATGTGTTAGTGCCCTGATACATGAGCTCATATAGAATTTACTGTGTGCAAGATATCTTCTTCCTCTAGACATTGAGTAGACCAATGTATTTAGACAGCAGGGGAGCAATGGACTAAAGCAGGTGCAGCAGCTGAAATTGTGATGGCCTTTCAATGATTCTTGTTTAAATCATCAATCTTTCTGAACTTGTGAGTTTCTTAGACAGGGTTGGACTTTATGGTTTATTAGTGTTTTATAATGTTTACTGTAGAACCTTCTACTTAGCATGAATGCTTACCACCAGAATTCTAAAATATACACATGTATTTTGAGATTGCGTGGGTATCGGTCTCTTCTTACTGAATTTGGGGAAATGGCAGGTAGTATCAACTGTATTAGCCAGATTCTTTGAAAAATTCTATTTCATATGACTGTGTTCTCACCAATAAGATAATGTGACATTCATGTCAGTTACATACTCCGGGCAGGAAACTTCCTCAATGTAGACCAAGGAAGCTGGAGTCATACTGCAGTATGTCTAATCTCAGCCATTACTGTTGTTACTTTTTATTCAAATTATGTGCAGTCTCAAACAGCTTCTCTAGCTTTTTGTGATTTCCCCTCTCCTGCCCCCCATCAAATTTTGAATTCTTAAGATCCACAAGGTTTTTACGGTTTAGGAAAGCTTGGTTTAAATTTTGCATCAGTGGCTTGGTATTTCTCATGTTAATTTTTGAGTGGCTTGAATTCTCCTGCTGCATCAAAATGGCATTTAAGACAAGAAACTAATAGTTGTAATAATTGTAGCAAGATTTAATCACCTTGTAGATGTGTGCTTTTACGTTATTTTAACGCAGATTGGATTCTTTAAAAACATATGTTACCCTGAAGCTGGATATAGTTTTTCAAAAGATCGTGATGATTTGTTATATGTGCCTGTATGCTATGTAAGGACTTGAATGAAATGGTTTCACTAAGAAGACCTGAGCAGTTAGTCTGTAGGTTTTGCACTCCTCGTGGGTAATAAGGGTTATCAAAATGGAAAAGTTAAAGATTAGTTTTATTTGGAGTACCTTTTTAGATGGAGACAATATCAACACACTTGTTTGATGCAGTAGTGAATATGTTAATTCTGGCAATGGGGTGTAATCATTCCTGTAGCAAACTGTATCTGATAGGCAAACTCATTATCTGGATAGTTCTTTCTGAAGCACCAGACATGTGGAGTATTAATAGATGCTTCAGTTAAAAATGTCTCTGTTAATCTTGAACAGTCTTCTGGACAACACTGCCATGAGCATGTCTCCCAGCTCAGCTTGCTAGTTCTTGTTCTGAAGTTCTTAACAAGTGTCAGAAATACCATCAGATTTCACAGGACTGTGGTTCTGTGTCCAGAAAAAATAATAAAGGAAAATTCCTGCTGGTTCAGTGAGGTGAACTGGCTCATCAGCAGGTCAATAAACGCCAGCAGCAATGTAAAGGAGGGCATGGGGACCAGGTGGCTTGGAGCAGGGGCGAAGGAATGAGGAATGGGATTCTCCCGTGTGGTAACAAGCTGTTAGACTTAATCAGCTGTCTAGTCAGACCATGGTTTCTGTTTGTTCCTGAGAAGTCTTTCAGATCTGAGCTCTCTGTGCTTTGAGTAATAATAGACATTGAGACCTTCTATCTGACTAGAAAGGAAGTGTTTTGTACATTTTAACTTTCAATTTGTAGATTAACAGGTCTGAACACTCTACTAGTACTCCTGGAAATTAAAATTCTCCAGTGTTGATTTAAAAGCATTTCTGTACTAGTAAATGTAGGGAATGAGATGTGGTGAATTTCTACTTGTGTTGTTCAGGAATCTTGACTACAACAAGAAAGTGAATTGCTGGCTGATATATTCTAGTCATGGTTTTACAGTGGAACCTGTGGTATAAATCATAATATAGATAACCTATTTTACAACTTTTGGCATTAGTGATGCAGAATTAAGAGGACGGATTATAGACTTGCCTTCAGGCACCTGCAGCCATATTTTTCTCATCAGTTAAAAAAAAAACAAAACAAAAACCCCTTGTGCCCTGTAAGTTTGAATATAGTAGTTTTTTTCTTAAGAAAATGTTGGAAGTCTTTGGACTACCTTTTAATTTGATTTGGAATTTTTGAGACAGGTTAATACATTTCACAGCTTTTGTTTCAATTACTGAGGTATTTAAACAGGGTGCAAAGGTTAAGTAGCTTGAATTATTTCAGTAATTAAAAAAACTGCATCTGTAAGAAAGTTGAAATCCTTTATAACAATCTGCATACATGTGCATAGTGTAAAATGTCTCAGTGGACTATACTATCATCTGTGTTCTTTGTCAAAAGAAATTTTTTGAGTTTAAAACATTGTGTAAGGATCCTTCCTCTTTTTTTGCCATGCTTTGTACTTGGCAGTTTTTTCTTTCTCCTGTAAAACCATATTCTTTCAGATCACCTGTTCATTTTCCCATTTTCTCAAAAATGGAGAGTGAAAGACTTACTTTGGTTTGCTCTCTGACTAACTTGCCATCCTCCTTTGCAAGGTGAACAGCTGCTTTGTCACCACATTGATCCTGCTCCCTGCTGGATTCAGATGTCAAAAGAGATGACAATCTTTGTAAAACAGTCTTTTTTTAAAAGTCTATTTTAGAATCTGTATAGGCACCTTCCGCTGTCTTAGGCTAATACAGGAGAAGAAAACAGAATGAGATGGTCAGCACCATGTACCAGTTGGAGTTTTCAGTTTTGATACAGCCTGCAGGTAGTTGCTATTATCAAATATAATTCAGAGACTATGGATCCTTCAAATTGTTAAATTACTTTTCTCCATCATACTCTAGTATACAGATTCCTTGGAGCAAGGACATACATCTTCACCAACCTTAATTTGTGTTTCTGTGCAGTGAGTATGCAGCTTGTGAAATTAGGTACGGCGTTAACTAGCAAAGTTGATCTATTTTGTAACTTGGAAAAATGTTGTCCTAGCATAGTGATTTGTCCTTGAACATTTTGTACTTAATTCTGTACCTATGTCTTGGAACAAAATTGTTGTTTTACGAAGTTAAGATTTTCTTTATGGGTGCCAGAGAATAACCTGGTATTTTACCTCAGTTGTTTTGTTTTGGTTGGATTTTTTCCTAAGCAAAAATTTTTAGACATCTAAATTTCTAAGCATGTGAAAATGATCAGTCAAGTATTGTTTGTTTTATTTTAGTAAATGCAGTGCAGATGATTTCAGACAATTAAGCTCTGACTTCCACATGTTTAAATGTTTTTTTAACCAGCAAAAGAAATTGCAAGTGAATTTTAATTATCTCCTGACCTTAGAGCAAACCAAGACTTTCCCTTCCTGATGCTTCAATGCAGGATGATCCTAGAGGATCTTCCATGAAATACTGATATCTTGTTTTATTTATCTTTTTTTTTTTTTTTTTTAAATAAACTGTTTGCAGTGAGGGTTTTTCTTCTCTTTAACCTTCCTTGAGGACAAGGATGTTGAGAAACACACTGATGAAGTGTCACTTCATTCAGTAATGCTGGGCAAGTCTGCTGTAGTTACCTTGGCATGTGCAAAAGGGTTTCGATGCAGCAGCACAGCTATTACGGAAAATGGAAAGCAGGCAGTCAGGCTTTCTGTAGCTGAATTAGCAGTTATTTTTGACTCTCTTCATTCACAATGTAAATACTTGTTTGACTCTATTAGAAGTAGACCTGTGCAGGATACTTCTGTTGAAGGTGGAGAAAACTATTTTCAGGATAAGGTTTCATCTCAATAAAAGCTTTAGCAAAGGGTGTGCTGAATGCATCCAACTCTGCCAAACAGCTGCATTGCTAGTGTGGGTTGTTGACCAAGGCTTTAAAGAATTCTGTTTGTCATACGTAGGTGTCTTAGCCTGGCAAATTGATGAGGCCTTAGATCAGTTTTGACAGTAACAATGTTAGATGGGTTTACTCTCCTAAAACTCCACTGTGCTCCTCAGCTGATTGGTGATGAGTTGGTGTGAGCATTCCAGATGAAAAGAATTAAAAAACAAAACAAAACACCTCAAAAACCCCAAACCCACAAACAAAACTGCAACACTTTAAAAGCAGGATTTAAGGAAACATTCCGTTTTTTCTGTTGAAATACAAATGAATTTGAATCCTTCTGACCTGCTGTCAAAAGTAACACAGTTTAGCTAACTTTTTTTTGTAATCAGACTTGAGAAAATGGTCTAGTCCATTACATTTAGTTGTTTTTTGAAATTATTCTTTTGTCAGGGCTAAGAGTAACATATTACAAAGGGCACTTATTCCTGGGATCACTTCTTTACTGCTAAGGGAACATACTTGTTTTGTAGTCTTCCAGATTCTTCTACATGTGTGTGAAATTTTGAAAATCACTGAATAATACAGTAAAGTAGCCAGCTAGTTTAGAACTTGATTCTCTGTATGTGCTGGGAGAGAAGAGAGCACAAAGATTGTGAGATTGAATCTGCGCTATATTTCTGTATTTGAATGAGTGCCATTCATAATTAACTCTGGGGTACTACATGGACTTACTCCAAGTGAAGAAACATTAAGAAGGAAAACTAAACACAGTAGTTTATTGGTAGGAGTCAGTACAGCCTGCCTCCTTCCTAATCCTAAAGATTGCTCATAGTTTTAAAAACTGTTCATTTAATCTCGTGGGGGAGGGAAAGCTGTCCTGGTGCTGTCCTTGTTCTTTACAGTGTTCTTTACTTTGGCTTTCAAACCAGACTATTTTAAGAAAAAAAATAATGGTAATGGAGTAATTTTTATCATATGTTTTTATTTGCTTGTTTGGGGTGTGCTGGTCCTTTTAGAGGTGGACCAAGGTTTCATTTCACCAAGGTTTTTTGTAGGGCTGCATAGACCAGCGCATGGTTCCAGCCCCATTGCCAGCTCTGCCTCCTTGTTTTAGCCAAGGGATGGCCAGGGGACTCGTGAATGGGGGTGATATTGGGAACTGATTAGTTTACATGTTCAGATGGAGCAGAGAGGCTGTGATTGGACCAGGTTTAAAAATAAACTGGTTTGACGCTAAAGAGAAATGCATTTGATAAGGACTACCCTGCATTAAAAAAAACTGGGATAAAGAACCAGAAAAGGATAATGGGATGTAGCTTGGTTAAATTGGGGAAAACTGGTGCCTAATGGTAGCAGAGACTAACAATCTAAAAAAGGAGGTAGGAGTACTGCCTTGCCAGAGAAAGTAGGAAACAGTGAGTTTAATATTGAAGAATGCTTAGGGTTATGATAGATTGTAAGACCAATATGAGATAAAGACACACCCAGAAAAGACTGAACTGGGAAAAAGACAAATTGGAGAGGATAGGGTATGAGCAGAAATCAGCAGAAATGCAGGCTAATTAGTGAGAATTCTCTCCAAGTTCATGCATCTCTTTCTGAGAGAAGCCAACAGAGAGTGTGCCCAATGCTTTTTATATTGAGTTGACACTAGCAATGATCAATAACTTTTATAATTCTAGCGGGAGAGGCTGGAGAAGTGCATTTAAAATTTCTGGTCCAGCTAATTAGTCGTGTGTGTAACAGTGGGATGCCTTGCAGCAGAAATTGTCCAGGTATGTTTAAAGGTCTGAAAACTGCATATAGGCTAAAAAAAAAAAAAACCCACAGAAACAAACATCAGTGAAATTGGCATTGCAATATTAATATTTAACATAATATAGGTGAATTATGCTTATTCATAGATAAAGTCCCTGGCCATGTGATCACATGCTGTTTCTTTTGGAGAATTTTTATTTATGGCTTCTCTGGGAATATGTTAATATATTTGCTGTATAGGAACCCAGCCCTGATTGAATGCTCTGTGTAGTGGACAATTTAATTCTATTTAGGTTCATTTAAAAGATACCCTCTAACTTGGGATATTGAGTTTTCACTTCTGCTTTCTGTTTATAAAATAGGCACATAGCACTGCTGCTTCAGCTTAAGAGCTTTACTTTGAAACGCTGGATACTGCCATGATGAAAAAAGTGCACATGCAAACTTCACATTTTTTAAATGGAGCATGAATAGCCCTAGAAGTCAGTAAATAAAGCTGTGGAACCATACAATGAGTAATGAGAATAAAAAAAAATACTGAATTAGCTACTCAGTAATTGAACACTGTCGATCTGACTGAAGCAGCAGTCCCATGTTTTAAGTAGTACATGATCAGGTAAGACTTACACAGCATCTATACAGAGGTCACTTTAAGGCTTCACAGGTGAATTTTTACTTTAGTATTTCATAAACTTGCGTGTTTAGTATTGCAGCCTTAATCTGTGTAGTTCTGTGTATTTATTTTATTTGTACATTGTGGGTTTTTTTACCTACACAGTTCACTTAAATATTTGTCTATTTATTAAGAGACTTAATATTGTCAGTGGCCATCTGTCAGGATTTTGCTCTGTGTAAGAGCAAGGACTTGGTGAAAGAGTATCTTTGCACACATTCCTCTTGGATCACTCAACATCAGTCAACCAGTTTAAAAGCTTGCCTGATAACTAGGGAAGATGCCATACTCTAGAAATGTTTTTCCTAAAATAATGTGCAATTACTATCATTCTACTATAAGACAGAAACTTAACTTTACGGTTGCAACTAGTGTAATGAAATGCAGCCATGTGGTGTTGGTTACTAGGTCAGGTTTCTCACAGAAGGGTTTGTCTTCTCTCCTATGATTGAAATAAATAAATAAACGCCCTAAGTTCTCTTTAGTTTGTTAGAATTCACAAAGTGTTCTAGCGATGCATTTCTTCTGTTGGCAATGCAGAGCGATGTAACTGTATTTGATTTGTTTGGCAATATGGACAACATTCATCAAAAAAGCATCAGAGAAAATGTATTTTAAACTTTTACTGGGAGCAGCTCTTCAGTTCAAGACCATGCAAGATTGATTTATCTGTGTGGCTCTGTAGAATTCTCCATATGCCTTCATTTCAGTTGTTTAACGCATGAAGCAATATATTCGGCATACAATTTTTTATATTAAATAGTTATACATATATATATGCATATATTTGTGTGTGTATGTGTATTATGAATGGGTTGCTATAAAACATAGGCCTTATTTCACGAAAGCAGAGTTGTGTTTGTTCAAAAATACTGCCTTTCGCACAGATCGATTTTAAAATTATCTTTAGGCTGCATAAGGGTGATTTCCCACCCACCCCACCCCCTTTACATACAGGCTGGGTCTGTCAGGGAATTAAATGGAATAGCCATAACTTTGGGTCTTTGTTTATAGCAAACCAAATAATGTGAAACGGTTATTGTGTTTTAACAAATCACTATTTATCAGATGATCCATGGTAACTATGTGCTTGATTTTAGCAAGTAAAAACATGCTTGAGTTTAGCTAAACAAATTTTACCCTGAGGAATGTCGGCTGGCATGCAGTAACTCCAGTGAGCATTATTAATTCATTCATGATGCCTGTGCCATAACTTCATGGGCAATAAATATACTCCTAATTCTTACAAACAGATCCTGTAGCTTCACAGTTCAAAACAAATATAAGGGGTGTGAAAGGAGGTATGCATAATATCTCTTTGGTTAGTGCAGCAATCTCATGAGGCTTTTAATCATAATTGCTGGTATCTATTCTTGGGATTAAAATGAAATATACAAAGCTGTTGTCCAGTTTTATGTATGTTTGAAAGACTTCGCAGCAGCATCTGTATGCTGTGACTGATATTATAGGTAATTAATTTCACAGTAGCATAGCCGATATGCAGAAGAGATGATCTATTCTGAAAGAGGAAAAAACCAAATCCATCCATCTGCCTCATCTTTTCTGAATTGTTGGAGCTTGCTATTTCTAGTGCTTGGGCTACAGGTAATATGGAATACCTGTATTCAAGATGACCACACTTCAGCTAGAATCAGGAAGTTGGATACATATCTGAAATTTCTACAAAAACATTGGAAGGACATAATGAAATCAGAATTTTGGTCTCCACTACAATTATGGTATTTTAAAATGCACATCCCAAGTATATGAAAAACAATCTGGGTTGGTTTTTTATATATTTAAACTGGTTTACTGGTTGGTTTACAATACTTTCTTTCCATGGGTTAGGCTGAAAACAGCAGAGGACACCAGTTGACAGTCAGTTTAATTTGCTGATTCATCTGTTATAGTGATGGCTTCAGGCCAGAATCTGGCTTGCAGACTAAAGGCTGAGAGCTGTGAAGATGCTCGGATTTGAAGGAATGTTGGTAAATTGTTGCTGAGTGAAGGCAGTGAAAGTTTTTTCTTTATTTTTGAAGTGATTCTAATTTTGCATTGACAGAAATCCTTCTACCTTGAACTTGCAGTCTTTTTTAGTTAAATGGAGACCAAGCATTAGAAAGATACAAGGATGGAACAGCTGGATATTAGTTAAGTGCTGCTTCCACGGATATCTTGTGCAACCAAAAATGCAGCTCAAATAAGCTTATGTTTCACAGCAATCAAACAGAGTTTTGGCAAAGGCTTTGCAAATGTCGTCTTTTCCTGGCAGACTTGCAAAATAAACCTGCTGGGTTAAGTAATGAGACTAAAAGGGAAAAAATCCAGGAAATCTTTTCTTGCCAACAAGCAATCTGGAAGAGGGTTACGACTGAAGAATTGATGGTTTCTAATTTAAAAGAAAAGTCTTAAGTACACTTAACCCTTTTTGTCTGACTCTGAGAATTTCTTTTTTTTTTTCCTAATCACTAACAATGGAACTAGAAGTCATTTATATGAACAGAACAAATAGCTCACTGCCTTCTGCTTTTCAAAATAAGTTATTTCAGGAGACGGCATGCTGTCATTTAACAGTGTTTTGTATATAACATAACTCTTCTTCCCCATAGCTGTAAACACCAGCAGGTATGCTGAAAGTTATAGGATCCAGACATATGCAGAATATGTTGAGAAAAAACATGAAGAAAAACAGGCAAAGAGAAAATGTACAGAAGATAGTTGGAAAGTGATGGAGAGAAAGCGATTAAAAACTCAATGCACACCTTACGTTTCCCAGAGTCGATACTACTGTGTTAACAGGTGAGACTTTTCCTGCATTGCCAACTGTTATATTTTTATTGCATTTTTATTAGAAGTCTAGCAATTTTCAGGTAGTTGTTAACCAATAGGTGACTTTTTTTTCTGTACATATTTCTTTGCATATAAATCAGTAGTGGTACATTAGCTGTCACAAGATCATAGGTAAAGGAGCAGAGGGAATTTGGTCACAAACATGATTAGACAAATTTTTAAAACATTGGGATCTTGAGGGCAGGTCAAATTGCAACTTCTAAGCTTTTGATCTAGTAGCACCATTTCTTACAACCGAAAAAAATATTTCCTTTATTCATTTGACTCCTCTGAATAGCTTGTGTCTTCTGGAAACTAGGCTGTCATCTTATACCCATGTAAAGGCCATCTTGTTTTTTGGATGACTTTCCATGGTGATAATACTGCCACAGAGAAAAGTATAAATTACCATCTTGAGCAATCCTGATGAAGTTGTCCTTATGCTTCAGAAACGCAAATGATGATATTTGCATGGCTTTAAGTTTTTGGAATAAAACTTGAAAAGGGTTTTAGTTAATTATTTAAGGACAAAATTAAGTCAGGACATGCCAGTTTTGATTCTGGTACAGTATGTTGCTGTGTGTATTTCTTGTTCCATTTTTACCCTCTCATGTTAATGACAGGTTTTAGATATGATGGTAACAGGAGGCTTCTTTCTCAGTCATCTGTGTAGCTGTGAATGGGAAGGGTCTTTTAATGTTAGTATAATTATATATCATTAACCTATCAAGTTATTACCATTCTTTCTCCCTCCTCCCCCCCCCCCCCCCATCACCCCCCATGCCGAGTCTATCAATTCTATATAAAAATAAGTTTCAGTGGAGTGCATAAGTTACATATAAGGTGGGGTTTGGGGGCTTTTTATTGCTTGTTTCTCCCTGGTTAGACAGACCAAATGAGATGGTCGTAAAACCAACACTGAGATCTTTCTGCTTTATCTTGGGAATGCTATGATAAGTTCTAGCTCTCATTATATCTTCCTGTAAATGTTATCTGTCATGTAACAAATAAACTAAACTTGTTCTGTTCTTCTCACTTACATGAGCTTATGATTTGTCTACTTTGCAAAATTAAATGCAGGTGTGTATTTTGGCTAGCTGTCAAATTTTCATGGCTTTTGTCATGGTGAGAATTCTGAATGTGTTAGAGACATGTTTGATCCCTAAAAAACATATGGAGGAACCTGGTGTTAAAATCCATAGTCAATGAAGTTAGTTTAATTGAACTACTGTACTTAGCAAAACTTTCAAGTGCACCCTGTGAAGAGGTGAGGAGCTCTAAAGATTGTCCTGATACTAGTTTACATGTGGCTACAGTTTAGGTCTATAATGAAGTCTGTGTTAAATAGTCTGAAAATACTTACCACATCTTGAGTCTACTGCAAAGAAATACTAAGTCCTATTTTTATTTCTACTAGAGGAAGTATCTCTCCTCAATGAATGTTGTTTTTTGGGTATCTTACAGATTCTAGACAGATGGTAAGAGAGGCAGCTTATGGTTTGAACCATAGACAACTTATTCTTTTAACATATACTTTGGAAAACAGTAAATGCAGAAAGCTGATTTGTTGTTATCTCACAAAGAAGTTTGAGGACTACCACAAATGTATTATTTGGAAAATTGCTGAATAAAATTTTCAGTGAATTCTTTCCTTAAAATTACGATACACCACAATGAGTTGTATGCCTAAGCGCTTAATCTACTTGAGAATTTTTAATCTTTTTTTTTTTCTAGTGTTGTAAAATTCCACAAGAAGCAGCCTTGTTTTTAGGTGGTCAACACTTTGATAGCCTTGGATTGCCACCTTTATTTTGCTGATAGAACTTCTTTTGTAATTGATGTTACATTAATTTTTGTTGTCTTGTTATTCCATTAATAAAATTATTTGGTTCTGTTCGAAATTCCTTTTCATGCATGTCTTTTGACATGTTCTTCTTAATTTTATTTTTATTTGCTAGTAGTTAGATTGTGTTCTCCTATCAACTAACCTTTTGTAAATGTTTCGTCTTAATCTGGTTAGGTATAACATGGAACTGCAAACCTTGTGGTCTTTCAGTTCACTCATGATGAATATTTTCCTTTTGTTCCCAGACAAAGATATCTTAAAAATATTTATTTATACTTTCATATATAACCATTTTTATATAAAAATATATAAAATATAACATAATAAAAATATTTATGAAGCAATCAGGACAAATATATGTGTGCATGTGTATGTGTGTATATTTGTCCAGATTAATTTGAATCATATATAGTTGAGCATTCAACACTGTGATGTGTCTAGCAGCTGATCTCTTATAATAGCTTCACGTTACTATATCCTTTATTTATTTATTATTTAATAAGCTTACTGCTTCAGTTTCTGCCAGGGAGCACAGCTGCAGAATAGTTGTTCCTCTCCATGATGACAATATATCCTGCCTACTCTTTCATTCAGTAGTGAAGTTGTTGGGTATTTCTTGTAAGGAATTTTTGTCTTTAAATTGACAGATTGATAAGTATGTAACAAAGGTTCTTTAATTTCTGTCTTAATAAAAAAAACTATAGTCCCATATTATAGAGGAACTACTCTTCAGAAAATATAGTGTAATAGTATTAATAGCAGTCACAAGGTAAAATCACTTATAATTAACATATACTTCTTGCATATAACTTATTACTACTGTTAGATATCAAAATTGATTTTAATGGAAATATGCCTGATTATTAGTGTCAGATACAGAAGTTGAGGAAAAACTGATGCATTTGACAAAACTTAAGTAGTTAATAAGATCCCCTTGTCTAAAGCCATTCACTATTCAGAATACACTTTCGAAATGGATGGATCACGGCCTCTTGTGTATTATACAGTACCGGCTATGTTGTGCTTAGCAAGTAACTGCCTGCCAGCTCTGTCATGACTGCTAAATGCATGGACTTAAGATCTTTTCCTTAGCAAAATAGTGTTAAACCATAGCATGAAAAATCAAATAGGGTATGTTCTATGTAAAACTAGATACCCTGCTCTACTTGTAGTCACTTGTCCCATTTTTCCTGATCATCATCTGGGCATGAGTAAAATAAAATAAGGCCAATGGTGAAAGACCTACACTAGTATGAAGTACAGGAAGGTGATACGTCATTTTGCCTTACAAGTTTTCTAGCTAAAACCAAGAGTGTTGCATCTTCTGTCAAGTCAGGGTCCTGTTTGTAGCACCACTTCCTTGAATGTCTTTATTTTGCTGAAGATAGTTTGCCTCATTTTTGAAATGTTCATGTATTTCTGATGATGATTCTTTTGCTTTTTACAGAAATGGTTGTTTATAGTTGTTTATTACTAAATAAAAGATAAGAATTGGGAAAAGCAAAGTCATTAAAGATACAGATAATAAATATTGCAAGCAAATTATTATATCCACTATTCTGGTGTTATTTCAGATTTCACCTGCTCTTAAGCTGAAAGGACTGATTTTTATGATGGGACAGTAACTATTCCCCCCCTCAATGTTGTTCAAAGTGGCAAGAAAACACAGGGTTTATGTTTTCATTTAAATGAAATATACTGAAGTTGGAGGTCTGTATATATCCAGGCCATTTCAAGATGCTCTGTTATGATGGAAGTAAGTGGTCTTTTAAAAAGTAGGACATGCTTTTCCAAAACAGAAAATGTTTAATGCTACATCATCATAATTTTTTCCCACCTTTTGCTCCCCCTCCACTTGCTGATTCTGTCAAAATAATTACCATAGTACTAGTTGGATTACTGCTATTTAGTAGCTGAAATGACATTACAAAGTTCATGGGCAGTTTAATCAGGTGGAGTCCATGCTCTTTCTGGCAGTAGAGTGATACATAAATCCTCCATATCCTGTTGATTCATCTAGTGCTAATGTTGCTAGTCATACTGCTGGAATTTAACAAAAATACTGTATTCTTTGTTGAATACGATTGTACTTAATAGGAAGAGAAATTCAGAATAAACCCTATGTTTTCTGTTTCTACCACCTGTCCTTCAGTGGCATTCATCCTGCTCAGGTTTGCCTGTGGGCTGGCATCAAAATAGGTCAACAGAAGGGAGAGGTTGAGGAAAGACTAGTGGAAACTGCCATCACTGAAGACACTTGGAACCCCACCTACCATCATCGTTGACTGATGTGAAAGTTATATTGTGTTCACTAAGTAGATTTGCCAACTGGCAACGTATGATAGGCTTTTCGTGTGGTTTTGGTTTTTTGGTTTTCTCCCTACCCAAAAAAAACCCCAAACCCAAAACCCCCACACTTGGCTAGTAATTTTATTTTAAAAGTGAGAACGATCTCATTTCAATATACAAAAGAAATTTCAGAACGTTCTTAAACATATTCTTAAAAAAAAAGAAAAAAAATTGTCTGGATGATTGTTGTACATGTGTGTTTTGAAACCTAAGTGCTACGTTTGTTAATGGCTGATGTAAGACTCCATCTCTAAATGGTTCAGGTATCCAAACAGCTGAGGATCCTAAACAAGTATATCTGAATTGGACAATTACTGATAGCTATTACCTTATTTGATTCTTTGACTTTAGCTGTTTCTCAACAGAGTAAGGAAATTGAGACAGAAATATGGACTTACTCCAAAATAGCTGGTATAATCAGAAAACTGAACTTTGCTCTGAGTAGTGCTTTAACTTGTATATACAACCATACTGATTTGCTACTATTGTTAAGTGAATAAATAATGTTGCTGTAGTCCTCGAATCTTATTTTAGGTCAAAGAAGAATAAGACACAAAAAAAATCAACCCTTCGCCACCTAGAATCCATGCAATCAGTGAATGAATGTAGAATAAAATTAATATTTTGGGAGAAAGCAAGAAGTCAGCAGTTTTTAATTATAAAATATATATATTTTGGATTTTGTGCTGCTATTTTTTTGCTGGGTTATTTTCCCTTAATGTATCTGCAGGAAGAACTTGAGGCCTAAAATTAATTTTTCTTTTGTACTTTGGTACACAGCTAAATGCGCACTGAAGGTCAAGAACTTGTTTCTCTTTATTTGCAATAACTTCTCAAGTGTCTAAGTTGAAAAAAATTAAACTCAGCCATAAGACCTTTCAAAAAGGAAGCTTCTTCCTACAGTGAGTGCAAGTTCCCTTCTAAGAGTCAAGTGCTCATAATATGTCTAAGAAATCCTGGGATCATAATCTATGGCTCCTGAGTTTTTCTTCCTTATGTATTTTTTAGAGTATCTTTCACAAAAGTAGAATTCTTACAAACTTTTCTAAACAATGTTTTAAAAAATGTGTAGAGTTATTTTTCATTTTCTAAATGCTCTTTCTTCACTAGACCTTTTTTCTTTCCAAACCTAGCTTTTGCCTGGTTTACAATATTGAAGTGTGTATGTAGGCTAAACAGTTCTACCCAGCTTTTTGGCTTGTGTCTTTTTATTGATGGTAGTTGCGGTGTGATTCAAAATGATGATTTGTAAGAAATGATGCAAGAAGGCCGCCTGTGTGTGAATGTTTGGAGGAAAAGCCAGCTATTCATCAGAGTAAATGGTGTTTGCGCTCCTAAAGTGGAAGTAAGAGCATGAGGCGTAATCATATGTTTCATGTTTGTTTATTGCCTTTGGACATCCCAGAAAGAGTCTGTTTTAAATTGCAAAATGTTCAGCTGAAAAAATTCCATTTCAAAGCCAAAACTATACAGCCAAATTTAACAGTCCTTTAGCTGAAACCTTGTTGAAACACCATAATTCCCTGCTATTATTGATTAGAAAGAAAAAATAAAATAGCTTGGAAAGCTTTCTTATATAAGTTCTATGTTAATTTTTGTTTAAATAAAAGAATAGAACATGTTTTAGATGCATACAGCCATTTTGTGTACTTAATGAAAAACTAAAGGTTTGTAAGTCTAAAACTACCTTTTTTTTTTATTTGGCTGTTCTAAAAGAGCATTAAAATAGACATTTAAGTAGCTGATATTCACATATCTAGAAGTTTGTAATGGGAATTATTTTTTTAATTAGCCCCTTTGATACTGCATTCTTTCTTATACTCATGCTAATTTGATTTTAATATTGTCATTTGTCTGTCAGGGAAACTTAACAATAGCATTCCAGTCAAATGAAAATCTATGCAGTGTTATTTCAATGTATGCTGAATGAAATGGAACTCTAAGTTCATCTTCATACTGTATTAGTCAGGCTTCATTCAAATACGACTTATGAAATGAGTGTGCAATTTTTTGTGCTTTTTATTTTACCAGCTGGATGGATAGTAGGACTCTTCACTTTAAGGCCTGATTTAAAGTTTATTATATGGAGCTTGGTGGTTTTCTCTACCTTTATATAATAGAAATAATTTTAAAACTGCATATAGTTCCAGGACAGAGGACGAAGTTGGCATGTAGAGTCCTTCAATACCAAGATGTGTGTTTGAGGCTTAACAGTTGTATATAACTTAGTGTCTATTGAGAATGCTTTACAAGAGCTTTCGTAACTAAGAGAATAAAAATTAAAATTAAGCAGGGATAGAGAACAGCTTTAATTACATTTGAGTTGAGTGATCTTATCAGAATAGCAGCTAAGCCTGAGACATTTATAGTACAAAGAATGAATACCTTAATCTACCTAAGATTGGATTAGATAGCCAACTTACAGAATTTTATAGTTGTCAGATCTTCCAGATGATGTAATTTCATGGTACACCACTTACTACAGCTTATTCTACTACCTTCATAAGCATTTAATAGATGTACAATAGCTAGTACCTATGTTATAGTTAGTTATTCTTGACTTGTTCATAATCATATTTCTTCTACATTTCAGTTTTACAGGTACCAGTACGGTGGGAAAGAGAAGCATGAGTCCTATTCAGGAAGAAACTGGTTCTGATGATATGGAAGAGGGAGAAGGCCAAGATCCAGAATATGATCAGACAGACTCCTGTGCAGACTCCCTTCCAGATGGTAAGAAGAGAGCCAAAAAGTTCAAAAAGATCAAGACAGAACAAGTTCCAGCAGGTAAGCACAATGTTTGTGCGCATGGTTTTCTTTTCTGTTTGGAACTGCCCTAAGACTGAACAGAACTGAAGTTGTTTTCTTAAATCTCTTAACTTTTCTGGACTTCTATGAATGTAATGCAATAAGTCACTGTTATAAGTTATTTAGCAGTAAGTTATTTAAACTGGAGATTGCATCATACAAAAATTGTAAAAACAAAACCCACAAAAACCCCAACAAACAAAACCCCACAAACAACCAGAACCCCACCTGAGACAAACCAAAGGAAGCAGGATGTAGTTGATATCTTACTTGCTTACTTCCTTCCTTAAAATAAAGCTCTTTTAATATTTTTAGCTATTTTCAATCTCTCTTTTTTTTAAATGTGACTTTTAGTTAAGGTTACCCAGTATGTTTTGCATATCACAAGCAAAATTGAAAGAGTTCTGGAAGTAGGCTTCTAGACTAGATTTCCCTGTTGATCCAGTACTTTATAAGGAAATGTAAGGTTAACTTAATGTGGACATTTTCCCTTAAGCTTGATTGGACGGAGTCATGGCATAATTGAATGCACATAGCTTGACATGCCAGATGTGTGTCGTTAGACAACCTCTGTTGCTTGCAAATGAGTCCAGTTTTAATAAACGTACCTGCTGCCCTGAAAGCTAATATTAATGAGCACTTTAAGACTATATATCCTTACAATATTGCATTGACATCCCTTATTTACAGTTATTTATGAGATATTTCTGTAAATTGAGAAAACAATGGAATTTCTCAATCTGGTCAGAATATTATTTACCTCTACAATTAAGCCAAAACTTTGACAGTCTACCTGCCTGCCCCTCACCACTCTTCTGGCACACCTCTTGCCACAGTGCTGTTTTAGGTTGAGTGCAGTTTGACCTAGTCAGACTGCTGGTTTATATCTCCTGGTATAAATAACCAGGCTGCAACTCTACTGAAACGGTTTCCTCTCTAGAACATTTCCTGAGAACGTGTTGGCTTTCTGAGACAACTCGATGAAGGAGTAAGCTGCCAGACAGGTGCTGATCTACTGGGGTTTTAAAAATGCAGGCCTTCAGCTTTCTGGGTGCTTTGCATTTATGAATCACTTAGTGGTGGTTTTTTTCTGATAACACTTGGCAAGCCAGTGAGGAAAAGTGAATCTGTTTAAAATCCTTTCCAAACATTTTGGACAGGTGGATCATAGTCACCCTTAACAGGTCTTGCAGTCTACCACATGCTCTGATCTACCACATGCTCTGAGTAAGCCTTTGCTTGTTTGAAAGGCTTACCGGACTGTGAGCAGATCATTCACATTTTATGGACTGCTGGTTGTTGAAACTTGAGGAATCTCACTTTCAGGAGATGCAGATTTTGAAAAGTAGAAGAAATAGTAGTTTTTTGTTGTAAAAGTGTCAAGTTGTGGATTTGCCCAAGTGATTTTTTTTTTTCTTTCTTCTGTTATGTATTTTATAAATTTTCTTTTTTTAATCTGTTTTAGAACTTGTAATGCTTGAAAAATCCGATAGTGTTTCTAATACAAATTATAAATCCAAATAATATTTTTCTTTCTTTTAAAAACTGTTTTGATGTATACATTAGTATATGCAATATTCTCTGTGGTTTTTGTAACTGTAGCCATTATTGTTCTTTATTTGGTTGAAGACTTTTCACCTAGGGTTGGTGTAAGGGGGTTTTTGCAGATTTTAATACCTACATATATTTTAGCCAAAGTACTTTGAACTGTATCTGACTGACTAAACACAGGCAGGTGACAATCAGATGACTATGGTTTCACCTGATATTTTTGCTATGTTGTGTGAGTTATTGCAGCCTGTACAAAAAAAAAAAAGTAAATAACCTTAGGTCATATGAATTTAAACCTCAAAAGACTTTGATTTTTATTGATCTAGTTATTGTTGATTCCATTTCAACTTTTGTTAGTAATTTCTTGCAGAAATGGATTAGACTATTTTAAAAAATTTAGTCATATCTTAATTATTGGTCATCTGGAGCACTACCTGTATTGAAGTGTATTCAGGTATTAATAGTTAAAAATTCGTTTCAATATCTGCTCTAGCCACTTTTATCCAGAAAGTGGTATTGTATACCAAGCATCCTTCCTTCTGGTTTGGTAGAGGAAAATCTTTCTTAGCTGACTCAAAAGCTGTGCTTGGAAGTTGCTTTCTTCTTGTAGTTCAATAGGGCAATTGGGCCATGCAAGCATATGCAAAATGACAAGACTGCTGTAATTCCAAGTATAAAATTCATGCTCTGTATTTGGCATTATGGAAATATACATTATCGGTATTAGTGTGATTCATCTTTCTTCTCCAATTAATTTGGGCTGGAAATATTCTTCACTGTCTTAACTGCCTTAAACAAGAACAATTGCAGGCACACTTGGGAAAATAGTAGTATTTAACTTTATTATCGCAGTTGTTGCAAAACCAAAATTACTTGGATTAAAAATATTCATTAATTGCAAAATATAATATCTACCATTTGGGTAAGAAACTTGACATTAACCTTTTTTTAATTTATTTTTTGAAGTGCCTACTCATAAACTATCATTTGGTTTCCCTTTGTAAATATTGATTTGCCAGTAATGTATATAGAGCCTTACTTTAGAGGAGAAAATATGTCTTTGTATGCTCTGAAAGAATAAAAAGATTCTTGATTTAATTCTTATTCCTTTCATCGTTTATATGTTGAAGTCTTTAATACACTGTTCCATGACTCTGTCTTTTAGGAAGCCTCACAACTAGTTCCACTGGAATTTTTGAAGTCCCTGAAACATGGTAGGAAACAACTGCCTTAACAAGTGGAATTGATTGAAAGCAGTTGCGAGAATACACCTCTTGGAAGCCATACTTTATTTAAATAAAGTGGTGTTAAAAAAGCAGTATGTGTCCTGAAAATCAGTTTAATGATTTTAAACTGTTTATTGAACAATCACTGTCAATTTTACTTGTGTGTATATTAACTAGTATATGATTTGTTGTTGATCATGTGAAATCCTTGCTGTCGTAAATGATGTTAGATTTAAGAAGCAAGACTAAATGTATTTTGGTCACCTACTTTGGCATGCTGGCTATGAAATGTACAAAAAGAACTGGCACTCCATGATTTCATGCTAGGCTGTTTCCTGTGCTTGAGGGGAGTTACCACAAGTCTCCTAATGTTTAGCAATTTTTTTCAGGCAATATCAGTATGCTGTCAGCATTCTTGAAACAGGTAGAACTACAGTTTCGCAGATCGCTTTCTACCAGTTACTTTATCTGTAAATCTTTTTTAGCTTTCTGTTCTCTACCCCCACCCCCTGTGCAGCCAGTATTCATCTAAATAGCAATTTCACACATACCTTATCCTTTCAAAAACCTGTAACTTATAAATTTCTCAAACATTAATTTCCTGGTGGGAGGTAGTTTTTCTTTGTTTTCACATCTGTTGCTGTTTTCACTCAATCCTGATCTGTTTCTTCCCCAGCTTGTGGGGTTTTTGTAAAAATGTTTTTTGGTACCTGTGACAAACCTGCTAACTGCACCAGCCCTTTATTTGTTTAAAAAAAGATTTGCGTTGGTAGATTTCAGAAAATGTTTGATATTTAACATTTTTGTATCATGGAAATAAAATCAAAATATGTATTTCCATAAAATGAAAATTAAAGACATTTTCTTAGGAACTGCTTTATTTTTATTTGTTAGCTTCTGAAATGTTTTTAGTGAACTCTTCTTTTTTCTTCATAATATAACAATTCTTTTGTCAGCCTGTGTTTAGCAGACCGTTTTGGTCCATGGACTACTTTCAAGATACTTGTGAAATGTAACCAAGAAAAGCAAGCTTGTTGTCATAAGATTTAAATCGCTATGCGTTTCCCTTGGAGGGCGGAAAAAAAAGAAGAGAGTTCTGCAAATCAGCGAATTTAAAACCATTGCTGTGGAAGAGTGGAATATTAAGAAGGCTTAATCAGATTGTATTTACATTAGAGTGGGAACCAGTCATTTAAACAATGCAATAACCTGTTTGAAGGTATGCCACAATTTGTGGGTTTTTAAATGATTGTGAGAGCTATCTTGAACTTGCGTTGCAAATGGGAAAATAATTTAAAGATGTTAAATGTGAAATGTTTTATTTCTAACCTTGGAATGCTACCAGAAGTAGTATAATTAAGTTGTTGGGTTTTTTTAATAGCAGCCATATCATCACATTCTTACACTAAAATGTGGGAAATATGACTGTTATTAGTGATGCAAGGGGAAATTAGTAACTGAACTCTTCTGCTCTCAAGGATCCAGCAACTTTTCTTCTCTGAGACTCATGACCTTAGGAGTAAATACTTAAATCACTCTTATCTTGAGTATCCAAACCTATAAAGAAACTGCAAATTTAGTTCTCAGTTATATGCAACACTTAAAGAAAAATTATATAAAATACTGATCTCTTATGGAGATGATTCAGGTAACTTACACAGTGTTCCACCCAAATGTTGGGGGGATGTTATTATCTATATGTCCTAAAGAACTGGCATAATATGATTTGGGAGGGAGCTTAGAGTCACCGTGTCAAAAGGATGCAAAAGGATTGACAGATGTATAGGTTGAGGCAGGGAAGTACCTGCTCAAGACCTATAGAGGCCCACACTGTTGTAGAGAATCCACCTGGAGTCTGTACCCTGAGGCTGTTAGTATCTTTATGGTACTGACTTCACTCTTGAACAGCAACACTTACATACCTGCAGGGAAAATATGTCTTCATTGCATTACAATGCAATCCCTTAAAAACTTCTTTTTTCAGAATAGGCCATGTATATCCTTCTCTAAACTACAAAGGTTAATAGATACTCCCAGTATTTCTACCTTCCTCCCCTCCTGCATTGTCATTTTGAGGAGCAGGATATTATTTATCTCTACCTGTAATTAATACCTCTTAAGAAAATAGTGTTCTTCCATTTTCTAGTCCTTACATGTGTTGAATTTGACCAATTAACACCTAGGTAAGCTAATACAATGTGACCTGATGCGGGGCTATAATATTTCTAATAACTAAGTGTGGGTGAGAGCTGTCAGGGTCAGTGGCTGGTGGTGTCCCAAGAAGGAACCGGCCCCCTTGATACTGCATCAAACCTCGTTATTCTGTGGGGTTTGGGACGCTTCCCTTGACTTTAAATGAAATCATTAATTCTAGAAGGGAAAGAATGTAGCTTTTTAAATTAGATCCACGTTTGTTTCCTAACGTATGTTTAAAATGTGTGCATAGAACTTAGATCTTTACAGCATTTGTTTCTGAAAAACAAAGCTGTCATCACTAGTCGTCATGGCTGCGGAGATTCCTGGGTCTTGCTCTCCGGGGGTTTGATGTACTATTACTCGACTCCAGAGGTGTGGCGAGGCATCGGTCTGGCTGCTTCGTTACGGAGCAGGGATAGCCGGTAAGTTGCTGAGAGGCTATGTTTTGGCCCAGTAAAAAGTCAGATGCGTCTGTGTAATACTCTGATTGAATTACTTTTGTTCAATTACTTTTTTTTTTTCTTCATTCCCTTTTTCCCCCGGGGTGGGGGGAACCCACAGATCTGTTCGATTTTAGAGCTATTGTTTTGCTTCCTATTTGGAGGAGCAGCGATGGCTACTCTTAGTTCAGCGTCCTGCACCATTGCGTCTGTCCCGGGCCAAACCGGCCCTGGGCAGGAGGGCCCTCTTCGGTCCCTTCGATTTCTGCTGGCGGATGGCGGGCGGGCGGCGCGGCGCGGCCTCCCCGCTCCCCTCAGGGCCGGGCGGGAGGTGGCGAACCCGCTCCCCTCCGCGCCGCGGGGTGGCGGGCCGGGGCCCGGGCCGGGCTGAGGTGGAGCCAGGGCAAGGTGAGCCGTGTGGGGCCGCGGCTGCAGCCGCCTTAAGGGTCTCGATTTCTGCCTTCCAGTTGTATAAAACAGCCAGCATTACCTTGCTGTTAGTAGTACTGAAGTGAATGATTTTCTTCAGCAAATGGCCACGGGCTTTACTGTAACGGGGTGTCCTGTGGAAGGTTGTGCTTGCTTGTGGTGAGAAGTGGCCTGTTCCTCACCGCTGGCTGTGAGGGGAAGGGAGCTGGGAGGGGTCGGGGTGGGGGGGACGCTAAGGGGGATGTTAGAAGCAACAAGCAACGGTATATGGAAGTGCTGGAAGCTGGGGTTGAAGAAAATGAGGAATTTCCTTGAGAAAATGAGGGAATTTTGTGAGTAGCGTTGAGGAGAAAAGATGAGAACTTGGGAGTGTAGACCTGAAGGTGTGACGATCTGAAGCAATGGTGTGTAGAGAAACACGGGGGAAGTCTGTCTCAGCAGGCAAATGACGTAGGTGGGCTGAAATCCTGCCTCTTCAGAGGAATAAGAATGTGTTTATTTGACTGAAACTAAAACTTGACAATGATGATGTATCAATGGTGATTGAGCGCTTCATTGTTTGCATCAGAAAGCAACTTAAAGCTGTATCTGAAGTAACTTTCAAATCCATCTCGAGCATTTATGGGTGAGAAGTATTGACGTGTGTCAGAATGCACAGGAGTGACAGCACATGGTATAGGAAGTTGCCGGTAGACAAGAAATCTGGAGAAAAGGGTAATCGTGTAGTGAGAGTAAAAGGGAAGAGCTTGAGTGTCCCTGTAGCATGGATTTGAATAGGGACAGGTAAGAAGGAATTAAGACTAAGGGAATATGAACTATCCCACATAAAATTGAGATTGCTGGGAGTGCAACAGCCTATTCTTGGCCTCAGTTTTGAGCTTATGGTTTGGAGCAAAAAACTAAAGGCTTCGGATGATTTAGGTGGAGGACTAAATTTAACTATCCATCCAGTGGAGAAACCAAGAGAGTAGAAAGCTAAAACTTCTGGTGATTCTGGGGAAAAAAAAAATGTTATAACTCACTATTTCTTTCTTTAAACCTTTGAGTTCTGTCATGGTGCCCAGAAAATGTCTGGTACCCTGGATGTGTTCTCTATCTTTAAATCATAGTAAATGTAATGCAGACAAAAATGTCCTCTGCAACTGAGCTTTAGAGCATACACAAGACGACTCCTGATAATCAAAAGTTCTTGGCTTCTGAGGTGTTTAGACTATTGCCAGCTGACCAGATGTGTACATTGAAGAAGATTCCTCAAGTTACTCCGCAGTACATTTAGTAAACGAATAAACACTTACTTGTCTGTATTGTACTGTTGTAGCTTTAAACTTGACACTAAACTAACAGTCCCTGTGTGCTTTACAGAAACACTGCTACGCTTTCATTGGATGAGGAGCAATAGATGGTGGGTTAGGCTGGGATTTATACGGTCAATATACTCATAATTAAGATGTTCTTTTTGCTTTAATAGGTATGCATGAAGCTTCTTTAAAAAAATACTTTTTTCCAGCAGAATAATTATTGGCAGCCATGTGCTTCCATGAGCACTATAGCAGCTCACAGGTCGGTCCCAGCTCAAGAGGAGTTCATGTGGAATGCATCTATTCATAAATGAAGTATAGAAAACATTCAGCCAAACTGTGAAAAGTTACATTTCCCTGCCCTTATATTAATTTCTTAAAAATGACTGATAGTTGTATTTGCATATGAGCGGTCTCTAGTCTGCAAGTTCTTGCAAACAATTTTCTGGTTTATTACCAGAGTGACCTTATACGATATGATTGGCATTAGTATGCAGTTGAACATGAAAATCTGGAGGTTGTGGCTGTGCCAAGCCAGTTGCATCCTAATCTATGATCTGTTTACAACCCATCAAATGACTGAAAATACAATTGTGTTAAAGCTGATTACTTCAAATTTAGCATTTACCAATTCCTTAGATAAGCCTCAAAAAAACTTTGCACCATTACTGTGGTAAGAACGCCTATTTTGTTTAATTCTAAAGACTTTGTAAATGATTTTCTCCCAGTAATGAGTGTAGGTGTTCGTACGTAAGTATGTATATTTTAAATTTTACCTTGAATATCTTTGTCTTTTTCAAATGTGATTTTAAACTTAGAATGTTCAAGGAAGACCAAACATCTTTAGTTCATGTATATACTCAGTTGTTTGTTGTTTTTTTTTTTAAATAGAAGTTAGATTACTTCATTGTGGGCTGCTTCTTACTCTTCAAAAATAAGTCTGCTCCGAGCATGTACAGTATGCATGCCTGTAAGTCTGCCATTTAAAATTTTTGCGTTAGGGGAAGTTGCTTGCTGCATTCACAATAAATAACTGATACATATTTTCTAACAATTCCACAATAATTTAAAATTGGCCCTCCATTTTGTTTGGAAAAAGGCTACACTTCAACTTTGCCTTTTAATTCTCTTATATGCTGGATTTAGTTTCAGTTACCGTGTTTCTAATGTGCTGTTGAGAATTTGCCAGTTACCAACAGAAACTTTTTACTACAATAGTGTCTGCTCCTATGATAAGCATGTTGTTTTCGGCTAATAATGCAGTGTTACAAAGAGATGATTTACCAGAGAATTTCACCTCAATGTTACCGGAGTCCTTCGCATGTAGACTAATAACCGTTTCCGCTAGATTGTACCATACTAGCCCTCGGTTTTTAAGTAATTATTTTTACTAAAACAGATTAAGGAATGGTTATGGTGGTACTAAATGATTAGTCTGTGAAGAAGTTAATGGGAAGTGTTTGTACTGGTAAATTTTAGGAGGTAAAGGAGGTGTTGCTTGGAATGTTTAGTATTCCATTCTCCTAAAACAGATCACTGTATTTTCAGTACTTTAATCAGGTTTCTTAATTGAAGCAAATTCTTCAGTCTCTCAGAGGGTGCAACTCTAAGGTGTTCTAAAGTGCTTATAATATATTAATAATAATTTCTAATGTATATTTGCAATTATGCATGGAGGAATGTTTGAGACTCACACCTTTGGTTTGAATTATGTCCAAGAGCAGGGATTTAACATCTAATTGATCATCTAATACATGTCTAACATGAAATTTGGGGTGAGTGCTCAGTGGGTTTGAACAGAGCAACCTTTTCTTCCTGTGCATCATCTCCTCACATGTCAGCAAAACAGTTCTGTCCAGCAGTTTTTTGACCCTTGTCTGCAGGCAATAGTGCAAACCTCCCCCTCCAACCAACCAACCAGCCTATGCTAATATGGCACATGTGTAGTACATTAGATACAAACCAACAAATGTTATTATCATGCTCCCATTCAAAGGCCTTCAGTTTAGAAATCTATTAGTCTATAAACTATATGTATATGTAAACATAGTCCAGTTGTTCAAAAACAAAGCTAAGTGTACGGAAAGGAACACTGCATTTACAGATCGTTAGTTGAATAATAGTCTGATAAAGGAGGTGCCTAAAGTAAAATGGAGATTCAGTGGCAGAATCACTCATTTAGTACCCTTTAGTCTTTTTTTTGCCTTGCTTTTTTAGGAGGAAAGAGCTAGAAGAATTAGACTAAATATAAACTAAATACGAAACAGTATTTTAAACTGACAGTTTTAACAGATACTTATTTTCCTTACAACTACTCTGAAAGACATTTTTAAACACCTGTGATGACAGTAGTAATATGCTGATTGAGTATGAGTACTAGCTCATACTCAAATCTAAATTTATTGCAGCTTATCTTAAAAAACCTTACAATAGCAGCTACACAAACTTTAAGAAACTGTTTGAATATGCATGTTAAGAAACTTTAGTCTTTTTATAAAAAGACTAAAGAATAGAATGATGCTCAATTTAATATATTTCCATACTAGTACCACACTAAGATTAGCAAGGTAGAGCTATTTTTTCCCCTTGGAAGGAATCTGTAAAAGAGATGCTTCTAAAATTACTACTCCAACATATAAAATAAGTCTAACAAGTAAGAGTAGAAAGTAGCACTTTTCTGAGGAAAGTACACTATTTTTCATGGCAAAAAAAGGATGCAGTGTTATGAGAGGATTCCCAGTTGTAGTCTGACAATTTTCAAAGACTTGATGAATGCACAAACTCAGGACTCTATTTTTAGAAGATAACTTGTCTGGTTTCTTTTTGTGTATATGATACCTAATCTTAGGGTTTGTGTGTTAACGAGCATGAGCTAGAAGCTTTTATACGCTTGTTCCAGTATCTTAAAAAGCAGGCTTTCTTATTCTGTCTTGCCAAAACGTGCACTCAGGCCAGTGTGTTTTAGTGGAACAGAAGGTTTTCTATGAGTAGATGCTTTTCAATCTAGTGTAGATGTTTTCTCAGTTTAAACAAGGAATTTGGAAAGTGCTGTGTTGCACTTCTACACGAGTTCAGACGAGACAGAGTTGTGATATGTTCTGAATTCCAGTTTCTTAGATAAAGGTAGTTCCCTGCTTTCCTTCCCATGCATATTTCAACAGTTTAAGTTAATGCATGCCAAATTTAACTATGGCTACCATGTTCTCATCTATTTCTATTTACTAAACTGCTCACTCATGTTAAATAAATCAAATGCTCTCTTTTTCAGGAAAGTATTCAAGGAACAACACACGCACACACATAAACACAGCTGTACTATTGCATTCAGAACTCTTTGGAAAATGTTTCATGTTTACACTGCATGTAGTTTTACTTGTGTGTATATTTCCTTTTTATTTAGGAATAAATTATTGGGATAAAAATACTCTTTTGAATTGAACATAGAGTACAATTTCAAATGTAGGCATACAGTTGAAGGTAGATTTGTGAACTGTAATCAGTATTTAGATCTCCATTACTCATTTTGGCAAATAGATTTCAGCTTGTTTCCCTCTGCAAGAACTGAAATTACCACTGTGTTTTGAAATTGCAGTCTCTACCTCTCACAGGCTGTTTTATGACTCAGGCAATCTGTGTAATCTCAGTGTATTAATGGATAGAGCACTCCATTTCCACATGCAGAATTTTTACATGAAATGGAACACAAAATTAATAATCTGGCATGGTGACTATTTAACGTACTGCAAAGGATTGTGGAACCAGTGTGTGGCTGTTCAGCCATTCTACCACCAAGGCAAAGGAATTCCTGCAAGCCAAGGCTGAAGCCACTGGCAAACTGCTTATACAACAGCCTGAAGAACAGCACATTGCTAAACATTATAAAAGCTAGAGAAAACTGGAAGAGTTTTTTCCTTGGAGGCTGAAGGCTAACCCAAAACCTAAAAAATCCTAAAACATACTAAAAGAAAATGGACAAAGGATATCAGTAAAGATGAGAAGTTAATTAGCTGATAGAATTTTGAGTACATCTGCAGATTTAAGTTTCTTAAATAGAACTGAAAAGGCTTGTGCAAATGTAGGCCGTGTTCAGTGATGCCCTTTGATAAGGAAATGCCTAGTGGAGATTTAAATGTGACACTAGATTGAGAAAATAAAGGATAAAAGTGTTTTCATGTTTTGTGGTATAACATGCAACTATATTAATACTGCCTGTAAGTGCTGAGTACTCAGCTGGACCGCGGGTTATAGATATTCTACACTGGAGCAGAATCATACCTTCTGTTTAGGTGTCTTGTCCTTGTTCGGGGCAATTAATACATAGTCACTCACATATTCTGTAACTGGTTACATAGATGTAGAAGTCTAAGAAGCTCTACGGTTACAAACTATTTCACATAGCTTTTCTGTGAAATGCCACTAGTGTGGTATTTATATCACAAATCTTTACGAAGTATGGGGTTTTTTATGCTAACAAACAATATGCAAACATTTAGTCAAATAGACATTAGAAGATGAAACAACCAAATGGTTTGTATTATACAAATTCCTATCCTTGCTTCTTTGTACATCCTTAATAAGAACCTGGGCACCTCACTTAATAATTTAATTTCAGTTTGTAAAAGTGAGCAATATTTTCTTATCAAGCATTCCTGCTAGGTTTACTATCTGTATGTTTCTTTGAGACAGCTGGAAGATTCTATATATACTCTAAGTTTTTCAGTTTTCTGCTTAATTTTTCAGTTTAAAGATAATTACTGAGGGTGTTACCAGATTTTGCAGAGAGGCATCACTACAATAAGACATGTTTGTCTTAGCAGTCGTCTTTGAACAGAATATTCAATTTCTATTCCATTCTGGTTTTGGGGGGGCTTGATTCTAAAAATAAAATATCAAACTCTGTTGTCTAGCTCTAAATGTAAGCATTTGATGACTGCAATCCAATGGGTATATAGTATGAACTGGAAGAATAAGGCCAAGCACTGGCATGTCAATACTGTGGGAAACAGAACAGAGTAAATTATCTTTTTGGCCTGTAAATCTGACTGAAGTTGTATTCGCTAGCAGTCCAACTGCAGAAACTTCTGGGGAAAAAAGAGCAGGAAGCTGATACTCATCTAGTATTCTGAGTAACTTAAGGGCTAGCTAACTCATGTTCAGGAAACTTGTTTTTTGTGGTTTTTTTTTTTTTTTTAATGCTAAAAGGTATTTGTATTTCAGATAGATTTAGAGTTGCGTCTGACAAAATGGTCAGATGATTTTCAAGTTTCGTCTAAGGAGAAGTGAATTGCTTTCCAAGTTTAATATAGTCTAACCTACAAAAACAAAAAGTAAAAATATGTACTGTAGTGAGATGTAAATACAGGGACCTTTAGTACATGAGAAAAATTTGCAGGACTCTTGCCTTAGCTTTTAAATTTTTTCCATTACTGCTCTTGCTCTGTATATTCTGAACCTAACAGACATAGATGTTTACTCCATAGATTAGAGGAGCCTTACTAAGATCTATCCACATTCAAAGCAAAAAAAAAAAAAAAAAACCACCACAATGAATTTTCAAAGCTTGTAGTGCAAGCAGCATGGGGTTATCATTGCAGATAACAAACTGACAGAGTGCTGCCATGTTCCAGACTTTTTTCTGTGGAATAGAAATTGGAGTGAATGATTGTAAGAGAAAATCTGAACTATGCCACTGATCCCTCTGGGTGGGTGGATCCATTTTAGCATGCTCTGGCTGGCTTTTAGGTAACTGAAATTAGTACTGGAAACTGGAATGGAAAAAATGGGTAATATAAATAAGTTAAAGCATCCATAATCATAGAGACACAGTATCTCCTTAATAATAAAACCAAAGCAAGAACTTAACAGCCCTTATAAAATTCCAAATATCCAAACAGAAGAATAACTGGAGAATTTACATAGTTGAGTTGAAAATCTTGAGTGCTTTACTTATATTTTATTAGAAGAAGGTAATGGCTTAGTGATTAAATAATATTATACCACATTCAAAAGCACACTCTCCCACTCCCCCTTCATTTCCTGAAGTTTGAGTCCTCTTTAAATCACTGTAAAACTGCTTGGCACTTAATCATATTCAGACATGCCAGTTCATGCACTTCTTTGGGATCCAGCTCACTCTCACGTGTCTGCAACTGCCTCGCACCTTTCATGCTCTGAAAGACTTTTTTTTAGCTCTGAGTTGACTGGGAGCTACAAATGCAAGCCTTGGAGTTTAAGCAGCTGCATAAGTTCCCTTGTACAATGCTCAATTCTCATGCAATACGTGCTGCTGAATATTGTATTCTACAGAATCTGAAACTTGGAAGCTGAAAAGCTGCTAGAAATCATTTGTCTGAAACTATAGTAATTCTTCACAGAGTGATTTGTCTGTATTCCACTCTGGGATATTTATCTGAATTTTAACACTGAAATGCATGGTTGGTGGAAATCTGCCAACATTTGGATCTGTGTTTTTATAGGCGCTTACACCAGATTTTGTAACAAATATGAATAATAACTTTTCTTCTCCTTTAGTTCATTTGTATTTCCGCTACTCTGTGGAGGATTATACAGCAGCACGCAACTTACCCTGAACAGTTCATAAATGTATTTTCAAACAGTGTGGAATAGGATACAATTTAAGGGATTTCCTACTTGCCTTTACCGTGCTTTTAATTCTTGCAACACAATCTTACTCTCAAAAGATAGACATCTTCTTTGATTACTGGAACGATATGTAAATAGCTATGGCTGAGAGACTTTACTAAAGTAAGTATCTTCTGAAAATCCTTATAGCGTGTAGTTAATATTTATTAAGATCTAAATTGTGTAATTGGTACAGATAATGGTGGCTTTAAACACGGATTTTTTTCCATAGTAGTGATAAAATGTTGCGAGGATTTATTTTCTATTTTTAAAAAAATCAGACCAATCTCAAAGATTCAAGATTTTTTTTTTGGTACCTATATTTAGCCATGAGCTGGATAAAACTTCCCTCCTGAGAAGTTTGCATTTTTATACTCATGCTGCTGTAGCTCATTTAAGTTAAGCTAATATTTTCATTATTTTAGACTTAATTTTTATGAATTTCAGACAGAGTTTTGACATTGTTTCTTCCTGACTGATAAAATTCTTCTGATCTTAACTTACTCTTTATACAGCTTCTGGGGTATATCTCAGGACATTGATTTATGTAGGGTTGGACAGTGCATAGAGTGAAGCTCAGCCATGCAAACCTGCATAGGTTTAAAGTGTTTTGTAAATGTGAATTTAATATGGTATTTAGCTAAAGTTTCTAGTTGAGGATAGTTCTTTAGCGAACCTGTAAAGATTTACAGCATTATGAAGGGCAACAGTACAGTATTTCCTATTTTTGCTAGCTCTATCTAGAGTAATTGTTCAGGCAATTTTTCTGGCACTTCTTTCAGTTTACCATAAAATCATATCACAGAGAACTTCACATTTTCCCAACAAAATAAACCCAAAAATTTTAAGATTTTGATAGATCCCTGGGGTGGACCGACTCCAGCACTTAATCTGATTGATATTGTAGAGCTGTTTTACTGCTACAAAAGCTAGAAGAGGCTGCTCTGCTTAACTTTTATGTTTCATTAGTGTAATATAAGTGTATTCTTTTGGTTTGTTTTGTTCTGTTTTTCTTCCCTTTAACAGCCACCTAAAAGGAACAGCCACTGAAATGCTAAAAATGAGGATGAATGACACATTGTAAGGAAAGAGGCTGTATGCCAAATTCCACACACTTACACTGCCAACATTTTATCCACAATGTTGGCAAAGTGGAGAAACACTTCTCAGCTGCTCTGTTATTTATGAGACAGATAACTCCCCCCGCCCGCCCCCCCCCCCGGCCCCCGCAGTAGGACAGCACAGGATAATGTGATTTTTGTCACCGTCAGCTTAGCCACCAGTTTTTAGCATGACATTGGGCAACTCACTTTAACCCATCTGTGTCTCTAGTTTCTCCATCTGTAATACAGAGGCAATAGTTATGTATCTGATATTAGTACTCTGAGACTGAATTAAATTAAGATCCAGGAGTATATTGTATTTTTATGTGAGGCATTATTACTTATGAAAAGAATCATTACTTATATGAATTTAATGAGTATTTACTCAGGATGTTGTGAACTTTGTCACAAAAGCAATACATGGGAATTAAATGTTTTTCCATCTATTAATAAGTGTTTGACAAAATCAGGTATGACAGGTTTCTTCAATTTCATTTGACAGATATGACCATGCACACTTAAAGATATTCTGCCCCATTTGTCTTTCTGAAGTCATTCCAGGATCTGTCTTCACTGAGAAATACCATGTTTTACCATCTTGATCCTTTCCCTCCCCTTTGTATCCCCAGTGTTATAACTAAACTGAATTATTTTGTGTCCTAATTAAATGTATAGGGATGGTATTATGTTATAGAGTCTTAGTTTATGGAATGTTTGGACTTACTAGGACTTCTAAGTAAAGGGTAAAGATTTTTTTTTGAAGGTCACATACATTCTGCCAACTAAGAATATTGTTGGTGAGCCAGATATCTCCAGGAGAAGGCTTATAAAGGTGGCTTGAAAGTGTGGGGGGTTTAGAAACCACACAGTATAGAAACTCATAAAATACATGATTTATGCAGAGAGGGAGAGTTCTTTGAGTCTAGAGAAAAAGTCTCTGGGGCTCAGAAAGAAAGGTAGCAAACGCTAAAAAATATTTTTAATTTGCTCAGGGTATAATTCCTTATGTATTATATGCATTGCCTGCAAAGTGCAGTATTTGACTCTGAGAAGCACCTCAAGCAAGTCATTACTTGAACTTAATTTGGTACAAAATAATTAATTTAGCCAAATTGAACGTATGTAAGTCACTTATACTTTTTAATTTACAATGTAAACTTTAAAAATATTTTGCTGTGATATAAATGTTGAATGTGTACAATGAGAGGGATTTTTGTGCAGACTAACTTTAGCTTTTATAGTTTCCTGACTTTCAACTGACTTTTTTTTTCCAAATTGCAGTCTTAGACTGCTGCAACAGAAAATCACCTCTATAAACAGAAAAAACTTAATTAAAGCTTCTGTTTAAAAGCTTGTAAAATCTTTGTGTACACAGTGATCTCAATTTAAAAGGTGAACAATTGTTAGTTTTTCACATTATTTCCCTTGTCCTGAAGGCAGAAGTAACATCTATTATTTATGTCAATGAGATAGAGGTTACAAAATTTGCAATCCCTCCCTCAGCTCCCCAGGAGCCATTGTAGTAAGTGTTAGGCATGGATAAGCTTTGTGATGGGCAAAGTTTATATTTCTTTCAAAATTTTAAATTGGCAAAATAAGTTATCAAATGTTTTTTTTCTGCATTAATTTGTCTGCTGTTTCTGAGGATGAGAAGCACTTAAACATCTACTCCTAAATAAAAGACTGAAGTACTCATATTCCAAATATAAAAGAAGGATTAATTTTGCTGAAACATCTAATTAAAGCTTCATCTAGTTGAAGCTACACATCAGTTTCAATAGGAACAAACCCTTCTGGAGGATGGTTCATCTTGTGCTAAGACAGGTTTTGTCTGATGAGAATGAATAGTCGTCTGCAGCTGCCCAGTTCTTTTCCCGTCAGCTGCAGAGCAGAAGCAATGCTCAGAGCAAACTGATCTTACCTTTAAATGACAATTTATTTGAGAGGAATCTTACCCAAAGTGCCTAAACGGGATTTAATCTGAAATGGTAGCCATGGTAAAAAGCTCAAGTCTGTGGCATGTAACAGTCAATGATTTTAATTCTGTCTCTGAACTAATTAATTAATTTTTGACTCGGAAGTAGTGCTTCTGCACCTATAGTATGTCAATGAGAAATATGTGTGTCTGGGAAGTTTGGTACCTTCTGAGATACTGGGACAAACCTGAGTAACAATTGATTCTTGGTAAAGTACAGGAGAAGCCAGATGGTATATGCTCTTCTACACTAGTAGCAGGGGAAGAATATAACATAAGGAAATAAATTGAATAGTGCTGGTTCTTTCTCCTTTATATTTTGCAGCCACTTGTAAATCACTGTTAATGCAAAGAAAGTTAATTTGTAACAGATTATAAAAGTGGAGAGGCACCTTAATCATCTGTCTGCTAAGGAAAGACTTTTGGCAACTCAGGAATGTCATAAACATAAGTGAAACTACAGAAAAACAAGGTAGAAAAATAAGAACGGCAACTAGGCATTGCTTTTTCCATGTATTCTTAGTATTACATTTTTCAAGAAACATCTTTGCCTTCTCTAGATGTCATTGTTTCATTCTAAAGAATGAATTACAAAATATTGGGAAGAGGAAGAAGAGCTTTTTTTGCATGTTTACACTTGCATGTAAGCAAGGAAGTGCCTACAAGGCACCATTATGGAGAAATCCCCCAAACCCTCTCCAGGAACTCAACTCATGTTGAGTTCCTGGAGTGCCTTTATATACTAGTGCACACAGTATGGGGAATAAACAGGATGAGTTAGGGATCTGTGTGTAGTTGCAGGGCTGTGACATTGTTAGGATCACGAAGACGTGGTAGGTTGGCTCCCATGACTGGAGTGTTGCAATGGAGGAATATGGGATCTTTAGGAAGGACAGGATGGGAAGATGAGGCAGGGGAGCTGTCCTTTATGTGAGAGAGCTGCTGGAGTGCATGGAGCTCTGCCTGGGGACAGATGAGGAGCCAATTGAGAGTTTACGGTTTAGGATTAAAGAGAGGACAGATAAAGGTGACATTATAGTGGGTGGCTGCTACAGGCCACCTGACCTGGAAGAACCAGCGGATCAGGCCCTCCGCAGACAGGGAAGAGCAGCCTCAAGTTTCCAGGCCCTGGTCCCCATGCAGGACTTCAGCCACCTCAATATCTGCTTACACTCATGTAAGAAGCCTGTGCATTGACATAGATTATTCTTGAATGTTATAGGTATATGATTTGTACTGTTGCTGCGAACAGAGGGGCTCATTTGCTTCAAGTTTCAGGTTTTGTTCTTTGTACCTGCTGAAACCTGACCGAATTAGTAGTATGTGGACGTGCATGTAACTTTACTATCACAGGAACTTCTAAGGAAATATTTATTTTCCTAGTGCTGGCTGTTGGACCCTTGTGCGACAATGGGACAAAAGGCATTGCCGGAAATAGAGTGTGGATGGGAAGCAACTTGAACAGCTTGCGAAGCCTTGGAGGTAAAGAAAGGGTGGGATAGAAAAGACAAGTGTGATTGAGCCAAGAGTAATAGAATTGCAGTATTGAAACACCACCTAACGTACTTGCTTCAGTTTGAGGTTATTTCTGCTTAAATATACAAGAGAAGACGTGTTAATATAAAATAAAAACACTTAGAAATACCTTTTTTTTTAAGTAATCTTTAGTTAGTTTCTTTAGTGTAGATCACATAAATGGGATCAAGACACTTTCCAAGATCAGGGAATAAGATGATGCTACAAACTGTATTGTAGGAATTGTTCATCTTCTGTAAAGGAATAGCTACATCTTAGGTGAGCTATTCCCATTACAGTAAAAACAGTCAGACTAACCTTTGACCCATACAAACACTGAATTATTTTGATTTTATGGGTGCACATATGCAACAGAGTTGGACCTTGTGATTGATAATTCACTACTGTGAATTCAGAATGTTATACATGAAATCCCTTATGATAAAGGTATACATCAAAATGTGAGTGTGGTTAAAACATCAGACTGATTTTAAATAGCAAGCTTTCCTTTTGATTTAAGGTAGCAGGCAGGAAAAGTGTATTTAAACCACCTATTTTAAATAATTTTTAAGTACAAAGAAAATTTTCCTTGACAGTCTGATTCTTAACAACTATTAAAGCACCAAAATATGTAATCAATACATGGGAATTAAGAAAACATCATCCTCACTTGCAGAAGAGCTAAATGATGTAAAAAGTTACTTTTTATTTCAGGGTGACCTAATTAGGACATTAAGCCCAGGGTTTCTAAAGATTCATTGGTTTGACCTTCCTGAAAATTTTTACTACAAGCACATGCTGGTTTTAATGTTTCTTTCCCAAAAGCATACTTCAGAATTTTTAAATGGAAGTCAAAGAAATTAAAGTGCATCTTTGTGGACTTTGGATGTACTAAGTACATAAATGCTTTTTATTAATGCATTTTAATAAAAAGACAAAATTCATATACAAAACACCCAAACCAAATGTATTTAGGGTTGAGCTTAATTTTACTTTTGCACAGACCTATGTAAACCAATAGATCATCAAAATGACTGCGTTAATAAATAACGGTATTTAATGAGATATTTGGAAACTAAATCAACTTCAGACAATAAGTTAGAGTTCAAGCCTTGTGCAAACAGGTGCAAATTAAGTGGCTTGAATGGATTTGATTATTGGCATTTCTTAGGAGGCTGAAAGAGACTGACATAAAGCTTTTTGAAAGGCTATACACAAGGGACAGTTGCCAGTGTGTTTCTCCCCAGAATTTTAAGACATCGGTTTTACCTCCTGGGGAAATTTTCTGTTTGAGATGTTATAACTTTGCCATTGTTACACTTAACGATGTTGTGTCACATTTGCAGCATGAAATCTACTAACTTGCTGTGCGTTAGCTTGAACTGTTTTGCACATGCACAATTAGAAATTATTAACTAGGGTTTCAGTTAAACAATCTTCCCCTGGCAAGCTTAAGCAAAATTTTATTTCAATAAACCAAACCATTAGGAAGCCATCTGTTTGAAAATTATCTAGGACTTTGAATTTAATACTTGTGTCTACATTACCTGTTGTTGAATTGTTGACTCTTGTATTCCTAATTATGTGAAACCCACATGCAGGGATATATATATCTTAGGATTTATATACTAACTGTAATAAATTTTTGTATTTGTTTGCTGGTGTAAATTGTCAAAACAAGAATCGGTTGGTCTCTTAACTCGCAGTTCCCTGAAGAACTGTGATGTACACAGTCTTCATCACTTTCCTAACCCTGAATTATTTTTTTTTTCATAAGTGGAGAAATAATGTCATACACATGTCAAACTGTTAAAAAACTCATGTTTTGTTACCTTTTATTTAGCAGTTTCCCATTTGGTACTTTACATTGGATGGTATATAAAGCCAATAAGCAGGTGGAAATTGGGTCATAGGAATCCTTCTGGAGCCAAAAAACAACTTAATGGAAATTGTTGCGCATAGCTGTATTTTCTAAGGAGCTTTTCTGTCTCATCTGATTTTTGGCATAATATTCTGTATTATGTGTGTTTGAAACAATTGTAAATTAATGCTGAATCCATTTGGCTCTCATCAGCTCCTGTCAACAGCAAACACATTTTGTACAGATATATGTCCATTGGAAATAGGAAATCTTTTATTTGAAATGTTACAGCTTTACTTCTACATTTTTATGATTTTTAAATTTCAATATTCCTAACCTAGACAAGAGCTGAAGCTGTAAAACTCCAGGCTGTTTTATTAGGTTAATGCTTACTTTGAATATTATTAAATAAAAAAAGGTTTTGAATGGGACTGACAGTTGAATGGGTAGATTATATACATGGTCTATTTATTTACCTGGGTGGTTTTTTGGTTGGTTTTTTTTCTTACTATCTGTCTTTCTCCAAAAAAATTACCATTTGGTAATCACTCATGGTTCTACAGAGATCAACAGAGACATTGTCATTACGTTAGTCACTATGAAAACCATCTTGAAAGCTGTCATTAGCTATAGCTAATTCAGAATAAATGCTTAGTATTTCCCAAATGAGACCCCTGACAACTGTCTTTCTGCACTGGTCGGAGCTGATCAGCATGGTTGTTCCTTTTCTCTCTGACTCAGACTCTACCTAAATATCGTATGTTGGCAAGGAGCAGGGAAAGATCAGTCCAGAATTCATCCATGTTGCTGACCTTATGTCTTAGAGACACCATTCTGTCCCTCCTGGGAAGAGTATGCTTAATAATGCTTGGGATGATTTTTATTTATTTATTTGCCTTTGATCCATAGATGTTCAGCTTGCATTATTCTGAAAAATGTTTAGATGTCCAGGGAACTTTGTACTGGTAATAACTTTAGGTTCCTACAGATGTCAAGTGATTAAAAGGATCAGCAGAATTTTGGACTTCAGTATTCAGCTACACTAAATCTTTTTGTCCATCTAGGCCTTATTCTTTGCACAAGCTGTAAGACTGTACTTACATGAAAATACTGTAATTTGGTTTTATATAACTGGTATTTCAGAAAATGTATTTTCTGCTATTTTTGCAGAATAATAATTTAAAGTCATCAGATAATGATTATCTCCAGGGAACCAAATGCATGTTCATCTGCAACGTGAGTTGTAGTTACAGGTCGATGGTGTACAGCAGCACTTGCAGGTCAAATGGTATGCACTGGCTGAGTAGAAAAGGAATTGATACCCTACTGTGGACATCTTAATCTTTTTCAGATCTTTCTTTTCAGACACAGCACATATTTGGGACAATCTATTGTCTCTTGAACTGTGTCACCTTTTCAGATTCCTTCCCAAGAAGAGAGGGACTACTAATGTACCTTTGCTAGAACTCGGGTCTTACTTGGGCGTATAACTAGTTTTCCATGCCTAAACTTCTTACCAGCTAATGAGTGATGCTAGCATATTATCAGCTATTAAGAGTGACAATACAAGTGCTAAAATCTTCAAAGCAGTATCTGTATTCATACAATTATCAATACTGACTAAGCATTCTAATTTAAGGTTTGCTTAATGCTCTCCTAGAAATTAGAATGGGATTAGTGGATTTGCATGAAAGAGAAATTCATATAAAGCTTCGTCCACTGAAAGCAGACACTTGTCCTATCTGTAATGTACAGTTTTGAAGTACTTTATAGAATTGTAAAAACCGAAAAAACAATAAGCTTTTCAATTTTGTCTAACCCCACGTTATTGCTGTATTATCTTTTGGATAAATTTGATAACTGACTCATGGTTTGCAGATATCAAAACCAGGACTATTTCTGAAGAAATAAGGTGTAACTAAAGGGGGGAAAAAAAATTAAATCATTTCAGATAAGGCCGGTGGGTAATCTGGCATCCACAGGATGTCTGAGTCCTAATGTGTATTAAAATGGATGGACTAATTTAAATGAAATAACTGATTCTGGGCCTCTTGGAGTAGGAAAGCATCTGTCCGTGAAAAAAACAGCATAGACATGCTTCAGAAGCAAAAGCAATGCCTTCACTTTAAAACAAAACAAAAACAACCTCTGAAATGATTGTGAGTCAACAACACTTGATTTGCAACACAGGAGAATGAGACAGTAGCATGTTTATGAAACACATCAATGCACATGATCTCTCATTACTTTTTTGCTGTTTAATTCTTTGCTTAATGGATTTTTTTTTCCAAACAGAAAAGCTTCTCATTTATTCTTTCACTTGGTTTTCACAACTTGTGTCTCATTCTTTTATGCCTCCGTTAGCTAAATTTCCCTAATTATTTCAGTGCTTGACAGCGATGATATTGATCCTTAAAAAAATAAACAAATCAGTTCAGTTCTGACAGAAGTCAAGGTAATCTCTCCTGAGTCAAGATGCAAAATCAGCAGGTCATGAGTGGCTGAAAGAATTAATTGAAGAGTCTAGATTGCTGACTAGTTATTTCGGAATAAATGTGAGGTTCTGAAACCCCAAGTTAGCTGCAGGTGTGGCATGAGCCTGCCTGCAGCAGTCCAGGAAGGATGTCTGAGTTAAGCCTTGTCCCAGTGTGCACAAAGAGTAGAAAAAGTTGTCATCTGCCCAGTAATGGGCTCGCAACTGCAGATTGCAACATTGGCTGCCTGAAAGCAGACAGGTTTGTGAGAAGGAATTATTGATGTGTGGGCAGTGAGACTAAAGAAAGCTAAATGTAGCCACATTTGTATTACTACCATTACAGTTACTTTTGCCAGGCGACTTTATAAAAGACATTTCCCCAGATGTGAACACTGTTAATGTGCAAGCCTAGTTCAGCTTCGTCTACATAGCATTCTTATTTCTGATAATTAAACAGTATTTTGAAAGAATGATAATTCTTGTGTCTCACCATTAAGTTTAGATAAGTGATAATTTACAATTATGTCAACAGATTAGAAAGATACCAATCTAAGAAATTTAATTCCTGCAAATAAACCTTAGGTTATATAATTTTTTAAAATCAACTCATTTGTTGCTGTGATTTCTGTAAGCTGTTTTGGAACAGAGATGAATTTGTTTCTTTTTATGAAACATTTACTCAGAACAAATGCGTGTTATACAGCATTTTGTTTAGTTACTAGGCTACTTAACATAATTATGTCTTGATAGGATTCCATTGCTAAGGATCAACACTTTAATCTTACCCTCTTTTTGTAATGCATTGTCTAAAATTTAATAAGAACACACTATTACTGCTAAAAGGTGACATGCAGGACATATGGCAGTATACAATCTAATGAAATAATCTGTTATATCCAATTAATTTTTATTAACCACGATTTGTATTGTAGCATAGAGCTGTTTTTTGAAGTAATTGAAAGTGAAGTCAAGTTTTTCATCTATCAACAATATGGTTTGTTATGTTCACAAGAAAATTATAGGTAGTAGAAGTTCTGCAAATTACATCCTTATGTTATGATGTTTTTAACATAAATATGTAAAAGATGAGTCTGTGGTAGGTTGACTCCCAGAATTCATTTTCATCATTAGTGTAACTGGCATAAAAACTACAATTTCTTTCATTTTGGGGATTATTTAGTTTTTTTTTTATTTTAATACCTTTTGTGCTAACCAATTTTTGTGCTAAACCAATTTTTTTTAATATCAGCACAGTATGCTAACATTATTTATGTCTGTAATAGTTAAAATCAGTGTTTACCTCTACTTAGATTTGTGTGAAGTGAACATTTTAGACAGTATGCCATCTCTCTGTGAAATTAAACTTCATGCAATTCATTGCTGTTTGTCCTACATAGTAATTGTTTGCAGTTGTTAGTTATGATTTGCTTTTAATAATTTTCATAACTAATTGAAGAAACCCACCTTACAGGGTCTTTTGGTTGGTTTCAGGCATTTCACAGTATGGAATTACAGGTGTTCTGTTACACTATCTGACAAAATACCAAAAGATTTCATGCATATCATTAAATTGCTGGTGTTATTTTTACCATTGCGTTGTGAGACTTGATATTACAGAGTTTTGTGGCTGGAAAAGGGAAGCTTTAATGTTTTTCACAAATTCTTACTAATTAAAACATTAAGAAACAGATAGAAATATTCCAAAGGAAAGGTTTGGGGTTTTTGTTACAAACTTCAATTCAGCCTTGAGATTAATCATCTTTTTGTTGGATTACTGAATAGACTAGACATAGAAGGTGATATCTAATATTGCACAAAAATCTTAAATTTCATCATACTTTCATACCTTTGAATATCTGTCCTTTAAGAGACATTTTTTGAAAGTTAGTACACAGCAACTACTGTTGCTGTATGCTTTTGGTATACAAAAGTGGTAATTCAGTGAAAGATCTCAGATGTTGACTTTGCCATCCTGAAGTGAAGGGCTTTTTTCTAAATGAGTACGGAGTTCCAAAAGATATCTGAACTTCATATTTCACTCAGCTTTGTTTTTCTTCATTTTTCTCCCTTGAGATTCAAGCCTCCAATTCAAATGTATTCTCAAATAGATATTCATTTAAAAAAAAAAAAAAAGCATCCTGTACTATGCTGAGCACTGGTAGCAGCACTAGGCTATTTTACTATAATTAAATGGATATGTGCTTTACATATTTTTTTTTTTTAAAGCAAGGGGTATGATGTTGGGATTTGATAGAGCATCTCCTATCCTAAACTGAAATAAGTACATTCATTTATATAGTTGGAATAAAAATTGGTTTTATATCCGTAAGCAAAAAAGTGAAATGCTGTAAAGGAAATATTTCTGGAGAAGTATTGTACAAAACAAGATTTTGCAAGCAGCTGTCTTTTTTTTTCATACAGTTTAAAGAATGGTTTCCTTTTAAAAGTTTGGACAGATGAGTAATTTTATTTGAGGACATGCAGATCCTCTCATTTAGTATGAATCTGATGACAGTCCTTGAAAGGCCTTTCAAAAGAAAAGACAAAGATTTAATAATCTCTGTATCAGAATTTGAAGTAATGCAAATTCATTATATATGTTAATACTTACTTCCTTCATTAGCTTTGATGTCTAATTTTACAAAACATTGAATTTTCTATGAGCTAAGTGACAAGGATTTTGCCATACTTTAATTTTTTTCTAAGTAATAGGCCCAAGAGGAGATAGAATGCTCTGGAATGAGTTACACCAAACTTCATCGGATTTGGCAACATAAAGGGTTTCTCTTGTTTGTCAGGATTTGTCAGAGTTGGGAGTGAGTTAAATCTGTACCTGGAATTTTAGCATGTGAGTCACAATGAGGTCTCTAATAACAAATGTTTTGACTGAGTGTCCCAGGTGGAAAAAATTGACCTCTCAGATCTCACTGAAGAACAATTCTCTCTTGACCTTATTTTTTATTAATGTTATATTGTTTCCTGTGTGGAGAAAAAAACCCCAACATTCACACAGCTTCTTTTATGGTCATGATTCACCACTGTGGAAATCAAGCAATGCTTGGAAGAATACTAAATGATGGCTTGCCAGTGCTTTGAAGTGCATGGCAGTCAAAGCTATTTGGACACGGTTTAACTTGGACATTGTGCTAATGTGTGATTTCCAAAGTTTCTTCTTGTGGTTCTCCACCCAGAAAATAAGATAATGACAATGCATCCTCATACTTTTGTCCTAAGAACACATTAGAAATACATAATAATGAAGAGGAGTTGAAAATATTAAAAATGCAAGTGATTATCCTGAAAAGTTGCGATCAAGTTATTCTTACGAGTAAAGAAGTCAAGGACAGAATTAGTTACCTATAATGTTAAGAAACCAGCTCTGAATGTTGTCTTTATCTTATTTTTGGTATACCTACAAATGGTTTGAATTTCCAGTTTAGTAGCTTGGGTGTAACTTTACAATATATTGAAGAATATGCATTTTCATTAGGAACAAGTACTTATCCCAGACAGGAAATCTTCCTCTGATATTTGGCTAAGAACATAGGAAAAATAGCAAGATAAACAAATAGCAGCTCAAATTTTGTTAAAGTTACTTAATGAAGAGCACTCAGTGAAGAGCCATTTTTAAGTATGACTGCATGGAGTGTTTCCCAAAATCATCACAACTATATTAACTTCTATTGAAAGTGAAAATTGGACAACTGACCTGCAATTTTCAACTCGTGCAATAGTGAGAAGAAACGCAGGCTTGTCACAGGCTTGATAATATCCCATCAGCTGGAAATGGACTGGATTGCTTTGTTTCCATTCTAGCTCTCTAAGCCCATATACCTTTAATCTTGTTTGGTCAGGGTTGGAAGCAGGTTGCTCTCTGGTTCAGTTTCCAGTCAGGATTATTTGTCTTCTAGTCATTGGTAAATGTGAGACTTTACTGGCTACTTGCACATGCTCCCCCTGCCCCAAGGATGAGTACTGGCAGCTGTGTCCCTAGGTTCTCTGAAAGATTAAGCACATCTTTTCTTTTAGCCCCCATTTTACTCACTCAGGGTTTACAGTTCACTTCTTAGAACCATGTGATAGTTGAAGTAGACAATCACAGATGTAAAAATTCCATAAAATCAATGATTCTTTGTATTAGCTGCCACAAAATATCATACAGATGAGAAAACACTAAATACACTGTGTATACTTCCCTTCCCTATTTTTGAATGGTTTTTTTGCTATAGTCTGTGCACTCTGTATCATCCATTTCTGTACATAACTTTTCTGAATTATGTTGCATGCATGTCTGTGTCAGAATTCTGAAGTCAATTTCCTTCTCATTTGGCTGGCCGACAGTTAGCAACATGCCTCGCTGTTCCTTCTCCGTGCACAAATTTTCTGTCTCTCTGTGATTTATGGCATTTCCCAAATGCTTTAGCTTTTGAGGTCCAGTCGTAACATTTGATCTTCCTTTCAGTTTTTTGGGAAATTCCATAGCTCCAAACCCTGGCTTACAGGAAGAGTTTGGGTGAATTGATTGCTGTCTGGCTCAGGCGCCCCACTGTCCTTTTATTTTCCCTCTTGACTGGGAGCTGCTAGGGTGGGACGTTTTCCACAGTCCCATGTCTGAGACACTTATGACTCAGCCCTGACAGCATATGGTTGACTTCACAACCTCTGAGGTATTTAATGATACAGCAATTTCATAACCGCAACCAGGATTCATACTTTGTACAGGGATAGATTTCCCACCTTGTGACATATGCTGTTTCAAATGCAGTTTCTTAACGGTTTTGAGTATTTTACCTACAAGCTGTACTGGTGGCATTCTATGTTTCACACAGTACTTATTCACCTGACTGCTTCTTATGTGCAGAGTATGTAAACAGGTGTTAGAGTGGAATAAAATATGAAAAGTGAGAAGTGACACCGCATAACTTCTAAGTAGAAGGGTTAGTTACAAAGCCAGCAGCTGCTTTATATAAATCTTAAAAAGATATAGCCAGTACTTCTCTGAGCAGAAGAATCTCACATTGATTATGAATCAGAAACATGAGAAAAACTGATGCAACAAAAGCCTATTACATATCTTTCCAGGTTTGTTTTAAACAATTTGGTGTTTGCTCAGAAGATAAGCTGACAAGAAGGTTGTGAATGTGTCTTAAAATTTTCCATAACAAACCTATAATGTATATCTCAAATTAATACAAATGTTATTTATTGGACTGCAAACATTTAAAATAATCAGCATTTTCATAGCTTAGTTTTATGAGAATATACATAGGTTTCAGAAGGCAAGGCAGTCATGGAAATTGTGCCTGACCAACCTGATTGGCTTCTGTGATGAAACAACTGGCTCTGTGGAAGGTAATGTAAGTGATTATTCCCCTTGTCGCCAGCACTTGTGAAGCTGCATCTAAGTACTGTGTCTGGTTTTGGGCTCCCCAGGGATGCTGACAAACCGGAGAGAGACCAGCAGAGGACCACCTGGGTGACCTGGGGACTGGAACAATGCATGCAAGGAGACACCGAGAGTGTTTTTCTCCCCAGAAAAGCCTGGGGTGGATGGAATCTAAACTTAACTAGGTATGTTCCAGAGAAAGCTGCTCTAACTTCAGTGTTAGTCATGCTTTGAGCAGGAGGTTGGATTAGAGATTTCTAGCAGTCACTTTGAAACTTATCTGCTATAATTCTAAAGTATTCTTTTGTTTGTGGGGGGGTTTTTTTGTTTATTTTAGATGATCACATTGAGCACGTCATAAAGGTCTTGAGCAGCATCAAACCTTATATGTCACAGCGTATTTCTTGATGCATTAAGAATAATCCATTTCTATATGCCTTCTTTACTAATTTTCGTCACTCAAAATAACAACCAAGTCTTATCTGATAATATTTCATAGATAAAAAGATGATCTCTTCTAATCACGTAGAAGGCTAGAGGCTTGGAAGCATAATTTTGGCTTTTGTCACCCCTGAAGCCACAACCTTTTATTTTTTTTTTTTCTGCTATAGTTTCAAAAAGAGTAATGGCATCATCTGTTATTTTTGACTTGCGCACAGTAAACTTTCTGCAAAGGCATTGGGGCAACATCACTTCTGCTTGGTTTTTTGCTACACTTAGTGTGCGGTTTGCATATCTGGCTGAGCCAGTCTAAGAGCTACTCCTGATGGGAAGAGTCATCTTGAATCCTTCAGATTCCTGCCTCTCTGTTATACCAGTTCAGGGAACTAATCTGGCAGAAGATGATTTCCTTTTCTGTAAGGATAATCTTTTGCTTGCTCCCTGAACTTACTGAGAAAGATTAGAAGGGTTCTTCTGACAAGGATCCTGTCAGAAGATGCTGGTTCAAGGGGAGGGAATTAGAATGTGTGGCCAGAGACAAGGGAAACCCTTTATGTCAGCACCTAAGTCATTGTATTGATTTAGCTCTATCATCCACACTTTCATTGTCATGTTGTCATGTTGACCATTTTCAAATTAAATTGCTTTACTTAGATTTTTCCAGGTGGATATATATACGAATTTATCAGCTAAAACTCATAGTGTTAAAAACTTTTCAGATGTCAAATGACTGACTGAGTTTCAAAAAGTGAAGAATGCTAATTAATGTATAATAGAGAACTTAGAAGAAAAAATTACTAAGAGGCAATTTTAAATGTTCTAATTTTACATCATTGTACATTTTATTATATCTGCTTGTAATCTCATAACATTCTTCATATGCAAGCAATATATTTAATACAATTGAGAATGAAAGAAATTTTAAGCTTCAAATTGTGCAGGATTAATGTTTTGACACTCGGTCCAAGCATCTAAATATTCTAAACAAGTATTCCTAGAAGTTATGTTGCTGTACCCGATATCCAGATGTGATAGCCTGGGACTTAGTTTGGCTAATTCTGAGTACCACAGCAATCCTTAAAAAACCCCAAACAAACAGCCAAAGAACTGCCCCCCCCCCAAAAAAAAAAAACAAAACAAACAACTTAGAAAATAAACTTTGACCCATTCTTTGTTTGTAGAATGATTTACATTAATAATACATTAACTATTAAAAAGGAGAGACCATAGAACAGAAATCTTTTGTATTTCCAGTGTAAACATGGTAAATTTTTTTTTTTTTTTTAATTAAGCTAGGGGCCAATGTTCTGTATTGTCCTCATTAAAAAACAAAGGTTTGGCAATTTTTTTCTTTGAAATACTGGAATGACCCAAAGGCTTGGAATTGAGATTTTATGTTGGCAGAAAAGTGGCCTGCCTGTTGAGCATGTGCTTTTTGTTATTTCTGTGACAAATCTACATATTGAACCAAGTTTTAACCCTTTTGGGTGTAACTCCTAGTATGATCTCTGCTTTCTAGATTTTAACAGCAAAATGTTTGATAATTCTATTCCCTAATTATTCCCATAACCTCTCTCTGTATGGAGTATATGCATACCAACTCCACAGAGCTGTTGGGTACTCTCTGTTCCCTTAGAGGTCTTCATGTGACTAGGCTGCAGGTACCTTCCAATGTAGACCAAGTGGCATAATGAATTCAGTAATCTTTAACTGTTGTTGAAGGTGATACAACTGAATCTAACTGGCTCAGGAAGTCCATTTCACTTACTGGGGCTTGAGGATGGTAAAAAAATCAGTAAAAAAAGTAACATCTTAAAACTATCACAGCTGTTTCTGAAGTGTTTGACCACAGCTGGGGAGCCCCAGTAGATTAACTTCTTGGCAAGCTGGTTAAAGAGATTACTGCATCTATCTGTCTGCTCTGCAACTCAGCTGGTAGTGCCTGTCCCATAACAGGGCTGCAGAACCAAAGGAATGTTGGCATTGCGGTCATTGCAGTTCACAGCTCTTTATGTTAAAATTTAACAAATAGCAGTTTAATTTCACATGCTTAGCAGTGAACTGTAGTAGTTTTTCCCCCAGTTTTTGTTCTGAGGAATTAGCATAAAAAGTTACAGACCTAAGCTGTAGATGTGGCTAGCATGAAAAAAGTAGTGTGTAAAAGGTTGGCCTTATTTGATGTTACCAACAGTTAATGGTTATAAAGCGTTTGCAGTTACTCAGCCTTTTCACCTGCTATTAAGAGAGTTATGAGATATGACAGTTATCTGATTATGATAGTTTAAGGAACATAATCTATCTGAGGGATTCTGCGAAACCACTGATTGGCAAAAGTTCTGAACTTTCTTTGTATCTGTAAGTTAGAGATTTTTCTTTACAGGATCAGCTTTACATTTGGACCATCTTACATGAGTTACAATAAGGTAGCTGTATAAATGAATTATTTTCTAGGCTTTAGTATTAATTCTGCTCTCTCTAATTCCTGTCACTCCTTGTAGTAGTATGTTATTAAGTAAGTACTAAGTGTAATGATTTTGTAATTTAGGATTTTTTTTAAGAATCCAGATATTTGGGAAAAAAAAAATTTAAAGAAGTAATTCACTGGGAACATCAGTTTAATATTGACCTTCCTCAGGCCTTAATCATCTTTAATAATTAACCTTTTTGGTGACTAATTATTTATGATTACTCTGTTTAAGTATTGGTTTCCTCACTGCACTATGACTAAGCAGTCTGGGTGCTTACATCTTAAACCAAGAGCAGAAAGAGTTCATCATTCAGACAAACTATGCAGTGGATTAAATCTTGAGCAGCAAAATTTTAATCGTCTCATAAGCACAAATAAATGCACATATAAAGTTACATGTGTAACTTGCAAAGGGGAATCAACAAGTAAAAGTCATCGCTCACCTTGTGGTATCTCCAGTGGCTGTTAGATAACAGATAAAATTAGTGCAAATGACTGCCAGAAATACTGGGTAGACAATCTTAGTTTTACTTACAGTTTGCACAGAAATGAATATGTATATGAAGTGCCATAAAGGAGAGAATAAGGCCCCCCAAAATCACTACCTTTTAATTCCATATACTTTTTATTTTATGCTTTCATATTCATTGAAATAAACATAATATTTAGAATTAAATAATCTGCATTTAAACAATTATTTTATGTTGATTATATTTATCTCCTGAGCATTATTTTTCTTACTGATTTATAATGAGTATGACAAACTGGCCAAGGTACCTCTGGGATTCTAGCACACTCCTCAATATTTTGCTTGTCTGCTAAAAACTCTCTCCAGTTGTGCTAAAAAGTTTTTCAGTTCCCATCAGTCTCTGGAAAATACTATTTTCCTAGTAGCTCAAAATGTTCTGGATAGCTTACTTTCTGTTAAGATAGTCCAGTGCCATAATAAAACTCCAGTGAGTTGGCTGCATCTTGCAAGTTTCCAATGCCTATTGGATCCACCTTTTCTTGAAACCCAATAGAAGTGTCATTAGTTATGGGATGGTCGATCTGAGTATGGGTTTAAATTCTGCTCAAGATTTCCTTTTTCTTCAAACATTGCAGCCATGTATTTTAAACATGTTGGATATATAATAGTTGCATACATTTGTGCACTGTTCAAATATATATGTTGCTTTACTTAATTTTCTCCTGTCAGGTCTTCGAAAGAGCTCTGGATTCCAGTACATAAAAGATAAAACATTGAGGGGTGATAGTGGAAATACTTGAAAGTAAAAGCATTACTTCATCACCTGTCACTGCAGCAGGTATCTTACCAAATTGGTATGAACACAACAGCCAGCAATAGCAGCAGCCACTGAACTTGTTGAAGTAATTAATTTACTTGTAGAAACATAGCTCTAGAGAAAAGAATACAAGTACGTTGACTTTTACTTACTTCACTACTTAAACTTGTATATTTAGCATCATCCAGGATGTCATGGATGATGTCATGAGGCTTTTGCAAAAAATTTAATTGCATTTCTAATTAATTCTAATCTAATTCTAATCTAAAATTAATGTATGTGAAGTGCTTTTTTTCTTGTATCTTCTTTCTCTGTATCTTAGGAGACTTCTGTGAGTTTACTTCTTTCCAGTTCTGGCTATAGCCAAACTTTTGTCTAAAGTTTTACCATCTTAAGCCTGGATCTAAATACTGCCTTTTTCTGTTATGTTCTGTTTACCTCAATAAAAATATAACTTAGTGTTGGTACATTTCTGGCTTGGGAGAGAATCTGGCTTTGATATTCTGCTCTAACGAAAGTTAGTACAACTTTGCTGTTGATTTCAGTGAATAAGATTCCAACCTGGCTCTTCTGAAAAGCAGTAAGTTGATTATGCTTGTCCAATGCTAGTTGCTTTTTATTTGTTTCTTGGCACGCATGAATTACTGTCTAGCTTTCTGTGTTTCTTACCTGAATGAGATCAGCTGTTTCACAGTTGATACGTTATTTGAAAAGAAGCCTACTTAGCTTTTGTTGGATTTAACTGGAATCTGGTTTGTCATTTGATATGAAATTCACATGGTCCAGAACCCTGGAGATTAGTTGTCTTTGTCATTAGGGAGATGGAAGCAAATTTCATTACACTTCGCATTTTAAACATTAAATTGTGGAGGTCTTCCTGCATTTGTTCTCAATTTCTAATACATGTCTTAAAATGTGAGCATTAATTTTTAAGGTTGTTCTTTCAAATAAGTGGTGGAATAACCTGAACATTCATTTTACAGATGCATAATCTGACTTGTAGTTAGTTTCATGTTTAACAGTTTCATCCACAATCTTCAGGATAATACCTTTGATTTTTCCAGATCTTTGCACTTTTGGGAATATATTAGTAGTATTTACCTGTTGACGATTAATGGGTGGTCTTGTAGTTTGGATTCTGAAGGTCTTGTATACTATTCTTTTTGAACAGATTGAGGATTTATTGATTCCCTCCCCCGGCAATTTTTTAAATTTATGAAATATTCAGTCTTCCTTTGCTTTTTGTTTCCTTCTCTATTTCCTGTGGCCTTGCATTTCATTTTAGACTGCTGGCCATGTTGACCCTCTTCTTTATTTTCTCCGTAAGTCCATTATTAAGTATGAGTGACAATATGAAATAATTTGGGACAAACATTACTGCTAACCATCTGAGTTTTGTGGCAGTGGTATTGCAATCAGAAGCTAACATCTTGAGAGAAGATGCTATCTTTACAGCAAAGAGAACATCTGTGGACTGATTTGTAACAGACATTTGAAGTATGTACTTTTGTGAATCCTCCAAAGAATTTGGATTCCATCACTGAACCATGTTCATATGCAGCAAATAAAAGCCATTATAGTTAACATGCTACACCAAAGCTCACTTTAGGCTGGTGGGCCCTCTTTAGTTAGCAGAAATAGGACTCAGAAGGAGCATTAATCCCAGAAGGAGGCAAATGGAAACTGTGGTAGAGAGATTCATTCACTGCAACATGGTAGCATTGGAAACACTATCTTCCCCTTTTCCTTGTAGATAAGGAAAAGTTGAAAATGTTACAGAGCTACCGATTACCTTAGGATCTTACATCCTGCTCTTCTGGAAGCCCTTCCAGGGAAACTGTTGAGCTGGTCTGTATTCTGTAGTCCTGCTGCACCCTGTGATTCTCAGATAGCTGTATTTTACTACATTTATTTTTGAAAGTATTGATTGTCTTGTTTGTATTTGTTGTCTGTGTTTGAAACCTGTTAAATCCGAAAGTCTTATATTTTATAATCCTCATAGTATTCTTCAACATCACAGAAATGATTACAGGCTTTCATCCTTCAAATTCTCTTGATGTCCACCTGTGCTATGAAGTATAGTAAGGATAGCAACATCTTGCTTTCTTCTCTGCTATGAAATTTCAAGAGGTTTAGTTATGGGGGATAGGATTCTCATTATTGTTTCACATTTTTTTCCATTTTAGCATACATATAAAAGTGAGATTCTGCAAAATGGCTACTGTTCCACTGAGATATGTAAAGCAATTTTTAATTCCCCTGAAAGATTGTAGTTGAGAATGCTTAACATTTTGAATGTCTTAGACTTAAGAGAGATGGATAATCATCAAAGTCAATGATTCTGGAGATTACAGAAGAATAAAGAAAGGTATCAGCCTCAGTTTGCCACTTTCCTTTTTAATTGTCTTGCATAAATATTTTGGTTAAAACATCTCTTCAGTAACAGTATATTTCCTGAAAATAGCAAGATGATCTGTAAGTTAAAAATATGAAATTACTAATACATACATGTTACTTAAAAAGAAATATACAGTTTGTCACATATATCCGTTGATTTGTATGGTCAATATATTAGAAAAATATAACTAAAGAGAAGGAAATGAAAGGGTGTAGGGCTTTCTGTGCTTTTGATTATTTTTTTAAACATTCCATTTAGTGAGTAATTATTCCATGCCCCCCCCTACTCCACAACATAAATATTCAAACAGCTTGATATATATTCCAATAAGAAGCAAAGCAGTTTTTTGGTAGTGGGGAAGTTTCTGGTGGCAGTTTATGGTAGTGGGGAAGAGAGTTGTATTTTAAATATGCAGAAAATATAAAGCAGAATTTCTCAATTTCGTGGAAAAAAAAAATACATAGACAATCCCAAGCATTGCTGCCATAAAGCATTGACTTATAAATGAATAAAAGTAGTGTAAATGTTGAATTCCGTTACTTATGTTTTCCCTTGCAGAATGGGATGTTTTCTTTTTTGCGTGAGTGGGAATGAAAATTCATGAATTTAAAAATAAAACCAAAGAAAAAATTGCAGTTATTTCACAGGGCAACTTGTGATTTTTGCAGACCACAGTCTAAGGAGCTCTGATGGAAAAGGTTAGATTTTTAACCAGCTGGCTGAATTTCATTGAGAACTTAGAGAATGAGAGAAATGTCAGTTACAACATAATTTATCTTGATAACCAGAGAGATTGAATCACTTACCACATTCCCATTGTGCAAATATTTGTGCAACTAGGTTTTCTGGGTCCTTTCTTTGCCTAGTCAGAATCTTTGACAGCTTTCCTCTATGCCTTTCTAATGTGTATTTCTTCTGGGCTTTTCCTAGACAGGTATTGAAGAACATGAAAGAAACACAAAGATTTTGTTTCTCACAGTTAATTACCAGTGCTCCTCATTGTCTTTACCTGTTGTATTATAAATGCACACACTATCAGATAATACAAATAAAGCAACAGCAAGTAACAGAGGTAAACAAAGGGTTTCAGAAAGCAGAGGTCCTGACAGAGGGGCATTATTTTGTACATATGATTTGGGGATATGGAAAAGAATTAAGTCTTGTTTAAAAATTCTGAAGCTTAGTCAGGATTTCATGGAGTGTTTAATTTGTTTAATTCAGATGGTTTTATTTTAAATTATTCAAATTCAAAAACTAGTTAAGAGATGTTGCAAAAGTATATAATTTCATCAGTAATCAAATGTAAAGAAGAATATATCTTTGACATCAAAATGGATTAAAATTCATACTGGATATATTTTAGTTGCGTAGGGTTTTCAGAAAGTGAGAGACATCAAAAAGTTGGGTGAATATGTGTGGTTTTGAATTTATTTTTAAAATGTGAAAATAATTTCAAGATTAAAAATGAACCTTTGAACAGCTGTGGTATGTCAAGGGCTTGAGTGGATAAAGGAAAAACAAGGCAACAGCAACTGAGTATTTGTAAGGCTTTTAAGTGTTATATAAATAACACATGCCATCTTTAAAGCAATGTTACAAAATACGTCAGATATATTAGGGACAAATTTGTAGAGTCATCTTGGGTATTCTTTCCAGTCAAGCTCTTTTCCACAGTGTTGTAGTCTATAGCCATGTGAGTTGTCCTAAGTCACCTACATGTATGTTGTTTCCTCTTGAAAAATAGGCATCCCATATAAATGGAGTACTTGCTTTGGAAAGGACACATCTCTTCAGTAGTTCAGAACTGCTACCATCATAGACTCTGTGACACCTTGCTGTTTTTGCTGACTGTATCCACCATAAAGTAGCAGAATGTGTACATGACAGCCACGTAAATTCAATGTATCCTCAAGGGACAAAATACTCTCATAAATTCGACAAAGTGCTATGATAGAATCACAGTGCTTTTCCTTAAGCTTCTTGGGAAATATTTTGCAGTTATTTTAGCACTGAGAAGCCAACAGTCAGATTATACAAATTTGTTTTACCAAGAAGCTAGGCAGGAAAGGTAGTCAGTGTCATGAATTATCTCCTTATCAGATTCTGGTTTGCTGTCCCACATTGCTGTTCCAAACTCCAGATTGCTAAACTTCATTTTAGCAATCCAAAATTCCATTTTAGCAATCTGGAATTTGTCCCCTTCACTTGTGAAGCCAGATGAGAGGGAATTGTCTGTTGTGTTTGTATATTTCCAGTTACCACAGAAATCTTTCTTTTAGAGAAATCTTTAGAATTTTTTTAGAATTCCCTTTCTTTTGAATCCCTTTTTTTAGGAAAGTTAATTTTTTTTTTTTTAGGGAATCTTTCTTTAAGTCCTACTAATATAATTGTATCAATATAATCATACTTTCATAATAACAATGAAATAGTATAATGGAGTAAAGAAATAGTGATAATAACAGATTGAAAAACTAAACTAAAAGACTAAAATTGTATACGATGCCTGCTAATTATTTACAATCACCTTGATATTATCAGAGATTCTCAATACAGAAATTGTAACAGGAGACACAGAGTTGATTTTTACAGAACATCTGTAGTGCTTATCATTTTATATATTCCTTATAATGCAACTCCCAGATATTATGAAAAACCAAAAGGGAAAAAGAGAAAAGAAAAATGTGGGGGGTTGTTTTGTTTTATTTTTTTAAATGAAAGGGTGGAACTTTCCTTTTAAAAAGATGAAAAGTATAATAATAATAATAATAAAATAGCAGACTTGTTGAGGCAAACACATTGAAGTCATTCAGAAAAATAACTGCATGACATCATGTGAGAAAGATAGAACCAAAAAAGGGCAAGTTTTATAGGCCAAATAGCTTCTATTCATTCCCAAAGAATTTGTCCTACTCGCACAAGAATTGGGAGAGAGAAAGAAATAAAACCTTCATCCTTGGAAGCTCACAAAATACAAATATGTTGTCTCAGATAGAAAAGGTCGGGGGGAAAAAAAAAAGCCAATACTTTAATCAGGAATGCTTACTGAGAAATACTGACTTGCTTAGAAAATCGGAGCTGAAAGTTACTCACAGTAATCCAAAGAAGTCCTGGAGCCATTGTGAATAACTGTATGCTCTTGTTATCTTACATTTTCAGCAGACTAGTGTTTGCATATAAAAGGGTGATTTCTTACACTTTTTTCTATCTTGATCTCTCAGAGCAACAGGAAGAGTTTTACACCTGTAGGAATTCAGCAAGGTGATTCCCAGGCACTTGCTTGGCCCTAGCAAATTTCAGAAACATGAGCTGCTACACAAGCTGATCTGTGCCCTGTAGCTTATCCTGTTCTTAGACAGATAATTGTGTTGTCTAAACTAACCCACGTAGTTCAGGAGGAAACGAAGCATTTGGGTTCGGAAGACTTCTGGGAGTAAAGTACTACATAATCTCAGTTTTTATGTCCTTTGACATATTCAGGCTACTTTGAAATAAATGCTGTACTAAATACAATGGGGTAAATCTTGCTGTGGTTGGTTGAGATTACCATCCCTACTTTTCTGCCCCAGGCCTGTTTATCTGCCCTGGGCTGTTACCACATAACAGAACAGAACAAGCACCTGCCTCAGCTGTTTCAGTTTGTCTGACATGGTAGCATAAGTCAGTAAAATGGGCTTCTATCTTCAAGGTTTGGTAATGGGTACATGTGCTGTATTGCACAGGCAGCATCTATAGTAGGCACACTTATCTCCTGCCCTTCCTTAGTTCAACATATAGGCAATTAACATTCAGCATGGCTGTTCCCCATCTCTGTTAATCTTCATGTTGTCTGGTAGGACAAGCTTTTCACTGTTGAGTTCTCTGCGTGTATTTTCTCCTCAGTCATCAGAATCTGCATTGTAAGCTTGCTGCACAAAATATAAAATGTTGGTTGTATAGGCTCTTCAAAGATCACTTTTCAGCTCCAGTCTTCATAGAACAGTCATACTCTGCGCAGAGCTGGATACCAGGAACTCTGACTTCCTTGTTAAGAAGCACATTCTTCACAAGTGCATCTACTGTCTCTTCCTGTGTCTATAAAAAAGAGAATGCAGTGCTCCTGTACAGGATGGAGTATTCATATGGAATACAGAGATGGATGATATTCCTCAAACAATTCTGGTTACCTTTGAGTAACCTCCATTTACTTGATCTGCTGAGCTATAGGCATGTTTCCTATTTTGCTGGCTTTGGTAGGGAAATTATAATCTGCAACAGCCACCACACCTTGGTTGCTCCATGACCCAGAAGCAGCACCCTTAAATTTGACTACACTGGAAAAAAAAAAATCATATTAAAATAAACATGATATTTTTGGTTGATATTTTTTGGACATGTTTTCCCTTTTTATGGAGTGCTGCTACAATAGATGTCATAGCACAATATACATACCTTTATTAATAGTTCTCAAATTACTTTTGTTTTGTCTAGATGATTTATTGACAGTTTTCCACCTTGTGCTTATCCTGTAACAATAGTGCTTGGAATTTTGTTTTAAAAATCAATTTATGTTTCTTTACCTGTCATATTATTATTTTGTGGCTTTCTGTACTTCAGGGGTATCTGTCCCTGAATGGATACCTGCTACCTGCCTCTTCATTGTTTCTACATTGTCTTATGATGGCCAGTTGCCATTATTGCACCTTCCCTCCAGCTGTTAGCAATTTTCACATCATGTAGTTCAATCCACTTTCTTTATTAGAAATCTTATTTGTCCTTGAACATGTGCAATATGCATAGAAATGCATATATTATAAAATTACCAATTTCAAGGACTTTTATATGTTATTTCTGGGAATGTGGTTAAACTCATGCACTATGTCAGTCATAGCATTCTGCTTTTGTCAAACAGAATAAAGGAGCTACTCTCATCAAGAAGAAAATTGAACAGCAAAAAAAAAACCATCAAAAGTTTACAAAAGCAGCAAGGTAATATCAGTAGGGAACTAGCTGTGTTATATGAATGATGAAAAGGAACTAGTTTAAATGGGTACAGTTGGACAAGATTAGGATAGTTGGGTACCTTTTAGCGCACATACATAAGTAATCGCAATTATTATATTGAATCAGTCCAGGGCTACCTTCAGAAGGTGGTGCATCTTAAAATAGCATTATTGACACACGAATGTCATTTCCAGGAATAACACCTAAGGCTTCAGAGGGATATTGGTGCTTAAAAGCAGATTTGCTGGCTTCCTGGCATATAGATTTTGATCAGCTTTATTGATCAAATAATGACATAGAGTATTTGAGACACTTTTAGCTTGGTGATTTAGAACCAAACAAGAGTAGTCCTAAAGTTCTAAAATACTAGAAAGAAAGTGCCATTCTTAAAGGAATGTACTTAGACTATGAAAATTTCTCTTTGGGACCAAAACAGGCTAAAAATGTGGCTGTAGTGACGAGCAGTGGCATTTGAATATTTTATAGTACTAATATGAGAATTAATGAGAGATTTCTAAACTTCTGTGCACAAGCCTAGCACCGTGGAAACATAGGATTACTGTTGCCAATAATTTTGGTTCCATTTATTTATATGCATGTGTGCATTTAAAATCACAGTTGTACTGTGGTATGTATGTATATATCATAGGTACTTCATATGTATATTCCTACTGAAAAAGTTTTCAAGTTAAGGAACATGTCTTACACTTGTGAAGAATGTGAGTCTAACTTTTTCAGCAATTTTTTGGTAAGACAAGATGCATTCTTCATGTCATTGTTGGGGGGAGGTGAAGTGAGATTCACCTGAATGTGTGTGGGATAATGCTGCATTTAGCTACAAACTCAAAGAGTAAATGTTAGTTTAAAATAATTTTTTTGCTACCATTATGCTTACAAAAAAATTCTGTAGTAGCAATGTTGTTGCCATGCTAGTCTTCAACGCTGCATGATATGCTGCATAATACAAATTGGACTACTGTCTGTAGGCTTACATTTGGTATGCAGCTGTCTATAGTTCTGCAGGATGGGTTTTAAGGAATTGCCAATTAAAAAAACCCATTAATTTTCAAGCTATGAACTGTGTGTATTCAAACATCCATCCCTGATGGACCACTTCCCTGGCAATCTCTGTGACCAGAGCCTGTTCTTCTGATCCTTGCTCAACTCGGAGAAAGTTTTAATCTCTTCTGTGACAATGTTCTCACTCCACCTTTTTAAAAATTGGCTGTTTAGACTCAGTTAGTTACTCTAGAGTCCCTCAAGAGTCAGTCCCCAGGAAATAGGCTTTTTTTTTTTCCCCCTCAAGAAGTAGGCACTTCCAGGAGGCAGTTTTTCTGCCTTCTGTCTCTTTCCCCAGGCTGCACAGAGTGTAGATTTAGATGAACACCTTCTTTTGCATATCTACAGAAAATTAATCCCACCTCAATCATGATATAAATGGTCCTGCTTCTTTTGCCTTGTTTTCATACACTGATAGGAAGCATTGAGAAAATCTTCCAATTAATATTTTATGAAGACAGAGTCCTCTTTAGAAAGCCTATGTGAAATATGCCTATGTGGTAGCAACTAGAAAAAGTTAAGACCTTTTCTTTTGCATTGTCCAGAAAGAATTCCACATACTTGTTTCTCTAATTCACTCTAAAAATTGAATGAGCCTGCAGATTTACTTAATAAATTGTCATCTAAATCCTTTGAGCAAAGAATTGTTTACTGTAATAGTCCAGAAATCTTTATAAATGTAATAGTTAATCCCTTATAATTCAGGTCCAAAAAAAATGTGTGCCAATATTACTTTTTCATTATTGAAGCATATTCATCTTTCTAAACAGATGAAATGCATTTGTCATATTTAACAGGAGATCTAGGGAGAAGAACAGAGTTTCCTATCTGAATCTTTAGTAAGAATAAAGGAGTTGTAGGTGGTGCATAAAAAAAAACCCAAAAAAGAGTCATGATGAGACTGGGTTTTTTTTTTCATGTAGATACAAAGAACACCACCCCACCCCCCCACCCCCCCCCAAAGGTAGTCAAGGTCTGTACTAAGGGATAGCTTTTAAAAACTGATGGTTTGGATTATTGCAATTACCATCACTTTAGAGCCTGATTACAAAAATGAGAAAATTATACGTGGAGGATAAATAGAGGAACATTCGGTGTTTTATTTTTGGCATTAGTAGTACATTTTAGATGGCATACACTAGTAAAACTCAAAGCAAAACATTGGAATTTGGCTTAAATTACATGTTTTATTTCTTCCAACAGAGATAAATTAAAACAAATCCTGTGTGAGCTGGTTTAAGTTCAGCATTTCACAATCAATGCGGTTAAGTAAGCAGTTGAACTAACCTATACACTACGTGTCATATCTTTTTTATAAACTAATGCTTTTGAGTTGAGTATATAAAAAGCACTTCTTACTGTTATATTCCGAACAGCATATGTGGTAATACCTAAAATAAATACCCATAGAGGAAAAAACACTTTTAGTCTCAATATCTTGTGGATTGAATTTAAAAAAATCCAAAACTCTCTGCAACAAGCAATGACTTTTAACTCATAAGATTAATAAAACAAGGGCTAGTATGCAACCTGGCTCACAGAAAGATGATTTAATGTCTCTAGCACTCTAAAAATATCTTGGTGTGGCCTTCAGTCTCAAAGACAACTTCACCTGTTGCAAAGCTTGTCTGAAGTCCACATATTTTTGAATTATCAAAACATGCCTTAGAATCAAAAGCTCAAGGTTTTACGCTTTTTTTCTTTCTAAAGCCATGTGTAGTTGTAAAGGTTTTCCTTCTATCCATTGGAATAGAAAGAACAGTTTTCATAAACCATGTGACACTATTATTGCAATGGATTTTAGACATGGACTGACTGTGTATTCTTTTTTGTTAACCACTTTGAAGAGTAGTGATATGAACAGCTAATTTTTAATAATAATGCCATTAATAACATACTTGTTAATAAAATGGAAGATTTAAAAATGGTTAATAATAGGATCATAAGAGATTGAATGTCGTGGATGATGGTCAAAAAGGAAGGAGACAATGGAACACAAAGGTGCTAAAGAAATTAATCTGATGGGGCTGAAAAGGGTACTCATGCATGTTAAAGACAATATAAAATCAAGAAGAAAAATGAAGAAACAAATCCATTTTAAAAGCGCTTGAGAAATTAGATGTCTTTTACCATTGCAAACCGCAAAGAACAGGTGAATTTTCCTATAACTTAACTGCAAATATTACTGTTATTCAGGAATCCAACTCACTTCTCTTTCACAAGGTATAAAAATAAAAAATTGTAGAATAAACTAATAAAAATAATTTGCAGTCATCCAGAAGATAAGTAGGAGGTGAGTAACAGAATGGATTTGTGAACAACAAACCATGTTAAGCAAGTCTGATTTCCCTGTATGACAGGGTAGCCGCTCTTGTGAATGAAGGAGAGGCAGTAGGAGTTGTATGTTTTAATTTTAATAAGGCTTTTGAAAAATGTCTGAAATGGCGTTCTCATAAACTATCTAGGGAAATACAATCTAGGTTATACATTGGCAACATTAAGGGCTGTATGCCAGATTTAATTTCCCCCTTCAAATTATGTGATTAAGAACCTGGTGCAAGTTGGGAGATGTTGCATCTCAGACAAGATGCTTCTTACTGGCAATGTGTTGCTTCTGTGAAAGATTGTGGCTTCTCATATATATCCCTACCAATGTGCTGTGATTCCTATTGTTGGGGCAGGCACAAGAAAAGAGACAAATATAGGATGAGAAGCCTGTAACAAGCGATAGCTCAAAGAGGCTGAGCTCTGCCTGCTAGCCAGTTTTATTAGCTCTCCTGATGACAACTGCAAGGGCTACTGAAAACATAATATTTACAGAACATAGTCATCTTTGAACAGGTACAAGTATAACCCTGCACCTATGTCCTGGCCTTTCTTGCAGCAATTCAAAATTTATGCATAGATTTTTGTTAGTAGGTTGCTACAGCAACCTCTTGCTGTAGGTTTAATGGTGGTTGAAAAGTACTCAAATATTATCATCAACTTGGTGGGGCTTTACAGAGATGTCTGAAATCTTGTATTTTTTTTTTTTCTTTTTTGGTGTCTTGGATGCTAGAATTGGATGTTAGAATATAATTATTAAATTTTCACAAGATTGAGAGGAGCTCCCAGTATGCTGAAAGGAAGGATTAGAAATTAGAGTAGTCTTTACAAATTCAATAAATAGTCCAAAAAATGTACATGATACAATTTAGTAAGGAAAAACACAAACTTAAATGTTTAAGTATAAATAATTCAACCCACAAGGGTTATATAGAAAATTATCTGAATGTCATAAGACACTGGAAATAGACTGTACCGTGCTGTTATGAAAAAGGAAAAGTGGGATTTTTGCCACAGCCTTTTAAGCAGCTTTATTACTGTTTGCTTGCTCGTTCCTGTTAGCCTTTCAGCTCTGCTAATATCTTTTGAATTAGGCACCTCCACACCAGTCATACTTTCAAAAATTCTGTGGCTTGGTTTCTTTATACCTGCAAATCAAGTCTCCTGTGAAGCACATTTTTTAAAACTTACATGATTTTACATGTGGTTTCCATCTCTTACTATGGAGTATTTGGGTACTTCACTGAATTCAGGTCATGATGACACACACAGCAACTGTGCTGGTCAAACAAGCTTAGAGACTCCCTTGTCTTCCACTCCTGCTGTTTGTCCTGACTCTCATGCCACCCCTTTTGCTGTGTTGTGCTGGCATAACTATCTGTGGGCTAGAATGGAGCTGAATCAGGGAACTCATCCACCTGAAATATAACATTGTAAAAACTCCCAGCCAAACGAAAGATAAACCCCATAAACAGAAGGCAGGAAAGACTCTGTGGAGATCTTGGGGAACACCTAGGGCACACTACCACCAAAGAGGTTATAGAATCATAATCTCAGGGATGGCCACAAAGGGCAGCTTCACAACTTTTAATTATTGGGGCATTCATCCTGGGAGTTGGTGTATTAGTATTTTGTACTAACAAAGATCTGAATGGGTTACAAAAGGTGGCTGATTAGGTAATGAGACATAACACTATGGAAATTTTTTGCTACTTGGTCCATAGCAAGTGGAACTGCTCAGCAGTCAAAATCTAAGGAGCTGCATTTGAAGTCATTGCTCACAGCTTGAGAAATAGCACGTGATGAAGAATGAATCAGCACCAACAGTTAACTGTTCATTCTCTGCTAAACAAATTGTCGAAAAAGCAAAGCTTGGCTTAGAAGTGCAAGAATTAATTAGGTGGTGTCAGGAATAGAAGCAATGATTGTTAATGTGCCACCTGGGCATATTCATGTCGACTGATATCAGTGGATATTGTTGGTATCATCAGCAATAGAGAGCAGGACAAATTCAAGCCAGGAAGGTAAGAGTGACCTGGCTCAGCTTCTGAGTTTTGGAGGTAGACTAGTAGTAGAGTTCTCTCTCTGGTGAATGACACTGACCCATTACTCGTCAACTAAACAAGCCAAAACAGAAGAAAAATAAAGGAACTTACCACCTCCAAATGAAGGGGAGTGTGGGTGCCAGGTACGCAGCGCTATTCACCCTGGAGTGAATCTGTCAGCCCTAAACCTGCACATTCTGACAGCTGCTATTGCTATATGTGGGGAAAAGGATCAAAGAAAAAGATATTGAGAACAAAACAGATGAAGTTTTCTGGAGTCCTCAACTCCAAACACTTCTTTTATGTGATAAGAGCAAAAAAATATTTACAAAAAGTTGGAAAATACTTCCATAACATTAATGAGGAAGTATTCTTCTGTTAATACAGCTTAATTCAGTGATTCACAGACCATATCTTGTCCCACATAACTTTAGGTACTGGTATGTAAATTTTGAGTGTAGTCATCTTAAGGTCTTGTGGCATCATCAGAAAGTTACTTTCAGAGTAAGTAACTTTTCAGGGTTCAGCCTTCCTAAAGTCCGAGTTGCCTCTGGAAGTAGCTCTCTGACTTGGAGTCACTCAGCAGATGCTGTCTCAGTTATAGATGCTATTGACAATTAGAGAATATCTCTGGCACAAGAGGTTTCTCAGCTTAGCTCCAAACAAATGCTACAGCTCTATTTCCCTTCAAGTCCCTCTCTGTCCCAGAGGTATAGCAATGAAGAGGAGTGAAGGGATCGTAACTAAAATGCACTGTGAGCTGAATATTCTCAGCTCTGGCTATTCTGTACCATCAGATAAATCTCTGGCCAGCACAAAAATGAAAAACTGCGCTTGGTTAGTGCTGCAGCAGAGAGACCCTTAGTCCATAGGATCAGTTTTGGGAATGATTGGAAGTGTGGTGCTTAACAGAGTATGTTTTTCTTCATCGACCTGAAGAGAAGATTGTTCATAAGCAACGAACACACTAGCTCAAAATTTGTACTAGCTAGCACATGTGACAGATGCTGACTTGACATATTTGAGGACTATCTGTAATTTTTTTTTTTCTTCCTTTTTTATTTTTTCTTTTTTTCTTTTTTTTCCAGTTTGGCCATCAAGCATACACACACTCTCCTCAACCAGCTTTTTCAAGACTTCCTTGCTAATGGTCAGTCTTCAGTTACTGTTGAGATAATTAACAACAATGAATATTATTCATGTCTGTGAAGCTATGTTTATTTTCTAGAACTCTTTCTTACATTGTGTATCCCTGTCTTAAAATTAATTTTATATTGCACTCTGAACTACAATATATTTTTTTAATAGTTAAATAATTTCCATTTTCCTGAGGAGTAAAACTGGAAATAATGGTGCTTGATAGTCATTAATATTATACTATAGAATCTGTTTATTTTTTTACCTGGCTTCTTTGTAGAAATAGTCTAAGCAGTGGCATACAAGAGATAATTTTAGTAAATTACAGCAAAACAATTAGGGAATGAGTTTAGTTTGCAAGCAGGCATTTTGACTGCTATTTTCTGGACTTATTAATACCAAATAAAATGTTTGGTTTCTTAACTATAGGTAATAAGAGAAAGACTGAGGAAACTAATGACTAAACCAAAAAATGTTTCATATTTTATCGTTTAGACACAGAAAGAAATTAAATTCCTCCTCAAATTACAAAAAATGCACTAAAACTACTGTTACTTACAGTAGCTCCTAGTTCCATAAACATTGTATCTTTAAAAGGAAAGTTCACTGAAGTGAACTTAGAGTTCACTTAAAGGCTTAAAGTCTATGGCAAGATGGTTTAAACAGCATGGCTCGAGTCAAGCATGGCAAAATGTCCAGTGATGTGAACTCTTAAAGGAAGCTGGTCTGCCTTTATTTGGTGAGCTCTGAATCTAAGGATGAGCTGAATGGAGTTCACAGAAATAGTTAAGACTTTACAGTGATGTTTTTGAACGGTTTGGTAGGAACGTACTTAGGATGCATACAGAAAGAGTAAGGAAGCTTTTGAGTTAAGGGGGAACGCAGGTGTCCTCCATTGGGATTCCAGATTTTCTCTGCTGAATTTTGGGAGCTGCCTTGGAAGCAAGGGCTTTCTCACACTTTTATTAGGTGATCCAGACCTTTCTTGATACAATAAGGACTGTAAGGACTAATGTCTGAGAGGGCCACTGTCCTGTCTAGCACAGCCAGCCATATAGCAAACAATGATTCAACTAAGTAAAGCTGACATTTCATTAACCCATCAAATGTAAAAGCTGAGGAATGGAGAAAAGAAGTCCGAAGTAAAATAAACCTTCACAAGAAGATACCAGAGGACTATAGCGGAGATGAAGAGAATATAGTCAGCCTTTATGAAATATTGGTTGAACAAAATAAAACGCAGGAGGGGAAGTATACTGGTGTGATCTCTTTTATTGACATACTTGTATACAAATATCTTGACTAGCATGGGTAAGTGTAATAACTTAAATATTAGAAGTCCCAGCAAGAAAATACTACAAAATACTAGAATTAAGAACTCACTTTTTAAATTTTGATAAAGAAAACAACGGAAGTCAGCAAGGACATTAAAGAATAGCAATTAAGACTTTTTGCCCTGCACATTAGTATTTTGAACAATGCAAATTATAGTTCTGTGCTTCCCACCAACGGTCTGTAGGCAACAAGATTTCTCTTTCCAAATGTTAATTTTTTTCTTTAAAGAATGTGTGTACATGATTAAACCAAGCTTGCCCTTCTACCTACTTTTTAGAGAAGAACCATCTTTCTATTGGTGTATTTATAGGAATGAAGCTCCCTCCCCCTTTACAGAAGATGGCACAATTCAGAAGAAGTTGTTTCAGAACATACTCAGTTTAATTACAGGATCAGTGAACACAGCAATGTTTTCTTGGCAACAGGTAGAAAAGCTGGCAGTTAATCAGTTTCTCTGGAGCAGTTTCTTGGCATTACATTGCTGCATTAGAAACTTGGATTTCATTTCTTATTTTGTTTTTCTGTTCCTCTGCTTCATTTCCTCTTTATCCGTTTTTTTTCCTAGTGGTACATAAAAATAACATGCTGCATTCTTTGTTATGAAGAAAGAACTAACTCAGTTGCTTTTGAATTTGTAAACAGTGGTGGGATGTGGTAAGAATTCTGCATATATGTATGCATTATCTGATAATAAATAAGGTAGCTAAATGAAGATCATGAACAGCTTAGAAGGAGAGGAAACAGTTTAAAGGGATAAGTGCTGAATCTTAAACTTAGATAATTGCAATTGCTGAACTTATATATTAAAACGTATTATGTGCATAAGAAAAAAATCGGTTAGGTATACAATGTAAAACTAGTAGTACCTCAGGCAAGAGAAACCCCTTAGGGTAGAAGGACAGAGAACACCCACCAACAGTACTTGTGACTTACGTTAGTGTTTAATTGCTGTTGCCTTACTAACTTACTGCCTGCCCCATAAAGTTCATTTCTATTGATCACTGCATATACTAAGTTGAATGTAGTACTTGGAAGTAGATATGATATATTAAGAGCAGTATTTTTCAGAGAAAATGTATTGCTCTCCTTCCCTTGTCCTTTTGAGAGACTAAACAAAACAAACAACAGAATTAACTGCTGACTGAAGAGAAAGATGTTGTAAGGCCTGCATATATATCTATGCTTGACAGACGAGCATAATTTTCCAAATTTTACAATTCAGATTGATGTTTTTCTGTGCTTTAATATAGTTATACATAGAGAATATGAAGAATTAATTGACAATCTGCATTGGATTCATGATGGAGCTATCTGAGCAAAGATGAGTCATAAAGAATTACATGCTTAATAGTAATTGATAGAACTTTTAGGAAATAATTTGTATACCTGTCTAGCATTCAAAATTGTCTCACGTTTGCTATATTTTTACCTTTATTTTTATCATCTTTGCTTTTAATACTGTCTGAAAATAGTTTTAGCAATAATTCATTTTTCATAAATAAAAAGTTGTATTTTTTGCTCTGACACATTGTTATTTTTATGTTTGTACAGCATATGGAAGCCATAAACAGACAGATTCTTCTTAAGAGCATGCCATGCCAGCGCTCTGGCCTTACAGTTTTAGTTCATTTTTGTAACTCTGTGTTCTATGCAAGCTCATTTCATCCAAAAGAAAATGAACTGGAAATAGTTTCTTTTCTGTCTTCTTTTCCACTTATTTATGCCATTGTACCACAGTAATTTAATATGGCTCCCATTACTAATTCACGTCACGTACATTATCACATCTGGCAACAGTTTCTCGTTCTACAGTTTCTAGTGTAGGATTGGAAGGAGTACCCAGATAAGATAACTTTTTCAAAGTTTTTTGTCTTAGGATGTAATTTTGCCTTGTGAGTGCTGAAGTAAAATATTTAAATTCCTATTTCGAGGTCTGCAAATCAGAAAGTAGGGCAACACTTTATTAGGTTAAGATGTTATGCTGTGTTTTGTGAATGCAGAGGTTTAGAGTTTGGTTTTGGTTTTTTTATACGAATTGTTAAACAGGCTTTCCGCACATCTGTACACTTCCATAAAATCAAAATGAGTTAAAATATTTTCAGAGGTAATGAGGAACAGGACAAAAAGAGTTAACAATCGAATAACACAGCTTCTGGAAAACTTTAAACTTCTCCTCAAAATACTCATCACAGCAGTAACCTAAAATTTTAGTTTAAATTTTGCATGATGTTATGAAGTGTTTATAAAACTTTGCAGTGTTTTTTACCAAGTCTGGAAATAATACATTCAAGTTTTTTTCCAGAAGTATTGCTTATGTATGTCTAGCTCTCACTTAAGTGGCTTGAGCTTATGTCTAATAAATAAAGTTCAAGTAAGCCCACTCCTGTATGAAACCTTTATTTTTTAAGACAGGGGTGACATAGATCCCTACCTATCCATGCTAGAACTTCTGCACAACTTTTGTATTCTGTACTCAGTTAGAAAAACAGTTAAATAGAACTAGAGAATGTTTGACTCTTTCTGCAGAGACACACACCTTCATTCTGGAGAAAGATTCTGTTTATCTGATAAAGTACATAGGAAATATTAAATTCAGTGCTCAGTACCCTGTGTCTTCCGATAGTTTACTGAATCAGGTTGGTATTACTTAAGGTCATTTCCTGAACTTGGGTGCTAAATTATGCAAGTCCTTGGAAGCAAGACTCAGGTTCAGCTACTCACTTGCTCAAATATGTCACTCAATCATGCCTCAAAAAAGGGCTGTACTGAACCTAGAAGATATTGTGTGTTTTTAAAATTTGTAAATATCTAAATACAGTATCTAAATTTGATTTCAAAGAATTTTTGTATTTCTGATAAACATAAACTAGAATGTTACTTCACTGGTTTTAGTTCTTTTTTGAGAACTCATTCTTTTGAGCGCTCAAAGAAGCATTTTTTATTTAATACTACTTTTAGTAGTATTCTCAAATTTGTCAGCTTTAGAAATAATATTAAAGATGTGTCTTGGATTTGCTCTTTTCACCTTGTTTCTTCTTTTCCTCTTGACTGCATTCTTATACTACAGTTTATATAATGATAAATATGAGAGTAACGCCTGGTGATTTTGACTCACTTCTGATGATAAATATGAGAGTAACCACTAGTGATTTTGACTCACTTCTAATTTCCTTTCAGGGCTTTCTGCTTTTATTTTCAGGCTTAATCGCTGCTATTGTAAAAATATTTTTTGTCTTCATAAAAGTTCCCAAGTGATTTTGACTATGCCTTGGGTATGTCTTGTTATTCATACATATATAATAGGCTCATATATACACATTGTTTAATTAACTGCCAGTTAAGTACAAAACTCCTTATTTTTTCCAAATATTAAATATACTTTTATCCTGTTGTACTATGCCATGCTTAAAATACTGTTTGAGGAATTTACTCGATCTTTATTTAGATGTGCTAATCCTGGTAAAAAATACAAAAATATTTTTGGTAGCTAAACTGAATAGGTTCATATTTGTTCTACTTCTGCAAGATTTAGTATCTAAATTTGGTGCATGAATATAAAATCTTTCCCAAAGTGCCCAGGATCTTCATGTTTACAGCTTTAAAGTACTTAGTAATCTCAGCAATTTTCTGTACTCTGAATCTACAGTGAATATTCTGTTTCCACTTCCCAGTGTTAAGAAAGTGTTTCTTTCTTCTTTTTTCTTTTTAGGGTCTTAATTTTATTTATTTATTAACAGAACACTTATTTAATCACATGGCATTTACTGTGACTTCTGAGTGTATGATTCTTTTGCAGGGGTTATAAGTCATTTGCAGAGTAGAGGATTACAATTTTCTGGTATTAAATGTGAGAAAAAAGCTTTTTCTGAACTGACATCATGGGCATTTATAGCTTACTTTTCAGCCATGCGGTGTAGAAAGCAACGGAGTTTGTTTCTGATTTTTCACATAGATATTTTTCAGTCTCATTTCTCTTTTTCATAATCTTTTTCATATTTTGGTTTAATTGAGTTGTATTATTGCCATTTACAGTATCAACCCACATAAGAGTGAGAAATAGAGGACAGAAAGGAAAAGTAAGAATAAACAACTTATAGTCTTAATAATTCTTAATCAGCTACTGCTTTTGGTACTTTAAACATGGTGATAATTAATGTGGAAAGCTCTGGAAGCCTTAGTAAGCTAGCTTGATCATCTGAAGAATGCCAGTACTTATTAGGGAAAGTTCATGATTCATACTCAAGGATTAAGCCAAGAGAATCTTGTGACCTAAGCAGCCTGGCTCTCCAGTGGTAAAAATGGGATTTTCTTATCTTCAGAAAAATAATAATTGAGACAGAGAGCAGGGATGGAAGCAGACAGTATACATTTGATTTAAGAGCTAGCAATACTCAGTGTGTAGGGAAATCGCTGTTTTGGCAAATTGTTGGTATCATGATAGAAATGTAAAGTTAAACTACAGTATAGGAAGTATTCTGCAGACATGAAACACAGCATGCCTGAGAAACAGTGAAGATGAGAATTGTAACATGAAATGTTAGGTCTTTTATCCTCAATGACCAAGTTATCCTTAAGAAATTTTCAGTCATTTGCCTGATATTCAGGCAATTGCTCGTCCCTGGGTATTAATCATCACTTAAAACCAAGCACATGAACACATGTCACATTATGGTAGGTAGTCAGTGCTAGAAGACTGGATGCAAGATTTGGAGTGATGACATGAAATGTAATCCTATTTCTAATAGTAAACATTGACTTGACAGAGTCAGTCAACTTCAATACTTCAATTTTTCCATTTCTACAACTGAGATAATAATTTAATTTTTGATTTATTTGTTTAGAATCTTGGAAAAAAGGACTTTGAAATATGAACAACAAAGGATACAACGTGTAAGGGAGCATTGTACACCAACTCCCTGACTGAGAAGTTCTCATAAACATGTACTTATCCTTTTGCAGAGCTCAATGACATAAACAATCTTGGTTATATTTAGATATACATTTAGATGCCTTGCCACCTCTATCCTTTACTCTTCATCCTTATTTTAGTGCTCTCTCTTACTATATTTCACAAATTGGAAGGGAAAATGAAAATAAGATACAAAAGCTCTAACCATCATCGCTTTTTAATTGGAATCTGCATTCACAAGCATGAGAAAAGTAAAACACTACTGCTTCAGTGTAACTCCTGGTTTTTTATATTGCTTTTATTTCCTTTCAAGAATGGATGAATATCAGCAGGCAAAAATCTAGTCGTTGTATAAAACTGATAATCCTGTTGATTTCTTTAAAAAAACCATGCAGTCAAATTCCTTAGAATTCCCCATGTAGAAATCTCTGGCATGTATTGAGACAAGTTTCAGTGGCAGCTTTTGTGGGAACTTTTGTATTGTACAAATCAATTGTAAGGGAATGATGCTGTAAGAGACATATGCAGGCATGCTACTCATTTTAATAACATCAGTGGTTTGGTTTGAGTTCTGTGGAGGAAATCATACATTTAAAGCTTCTTGCAAGGAGCTGATTTGTAGAAAAAAATTTACTATCATTACACTCCTGTGCTCAGTTGCAACAACATCTCAAATTCATGTTTATTCATACCTTCCTTTGCAATCCTGTTGAGTTGCAGTTGAAATAAAACAAATTATACAATGAAAAAGTATAAACCATAGCAGTACATAAAGCAAATCCCATCAGTGCTGCCAGAATCTTTGTTCGAATAACAGAGTAGTTAAAAATATTTTGTAAAACATTTTGGTGTATTTAAATTTTAATTTGCTTTTGTGATGTTTGGCGAAAAAGAGGATAAATTGCATTAAGGAAGTAAATTTCTATATAATAATACTTTATACAATGCAATTTCTATGCAATAATACTTTAGTTTCAGAAATTGCAGTCTAAACCTTTTAAGATTTTTCTTAACTTTCAGTAGTGCACCAGCCCGTGGTAAGAAGTAGAAGTAGACCTTTAGAGACACAACCTGGACACTCCTTTTGTCCCCCTTAGTGAAAAAAGGATGGAAAAATGCTCTATCAGGACAGCAGTAGTTTTCTGTAATACAAATCTGAAATTATAGGATTGCTATTGTACATGGAAACACTGTATAGCAGCCCTTGCCCAGCAGTGCTGCTCCTGTTTTTACAAATATTGCCACCTTTATTAGCAGTCAGGAATTTTCATTTCTTCTCATTATAACCACAAAAACTGAAAAGTGAGATTTAGGATAGCAACAGATTTTTTTCTCTTTTATGTTTATAATGAACGCTTTTATATATACCGCAATGTTATTGTATTTTCAAAGGGAAGACTTCTAAAAGCAAAAAAGACAATTAGATCCCAAACTACATGGAAATCATGATGACTAACCTGCCTAGCTCTATTTGTATCTGGGACATAACCAAAGTTTTGTTAACAGGTTTGCTAAATGTTATTTACTACATTTGACAAATTGCAAAACAAACAAACAAACAATTACATTATAAACATAAAAGACCTATTATTCTACAACCTCTTTCACTTGCCAGGACAAGACAACCTTCTATGGTGGTAAAAATGAGGACCCAAAGCTGTAACACATTTTTAGGTAAATGCTATTAAGAAACTATCAACAATTTAAATTATAACTTTGAAGTGATAGTTCCTGTTGTTAAACTTGTCCTTCTTTCCATGCAGTGATTGTTTAATGTATAAATTGAAAATTGGTAGGTCTTTAGATCTTGTTTATTAATGTACATGTTTTAAAAGTATTCTCCAGATGAACTTGTAATTCAGACTTCCCTGATTCTCATTCTGAATTAACATTTAACATTTACAGCTTCCAATCTATAATTGTGCCTAAGTTGTTGGCTTTCAGTCCATATTTTATTATTTGCTGTTGTGATATTATATAGGAAAATGCATTTAAAGTGTTATACTAAAAAGACTCCCTTATTTGAAATTTCACTTCTAATAACCTTTACTTCATTCTTGCATATAACTTGCTGTTGTGGCATAGATGCAGTTTTCTCACATACTGAAATGAGAGCTGACAATCAAACATGTTTGAGAACATGAAGAGCTTAACTAAGTGCAAGCAGGCGCTGGGTAACTCCCTTGCCCAGCCCTACCAGGGTTTGTTGGTTCTGACTTGCAGAACCAGTCGTGGGATTCATTTAAGAAGGGAAGAAAAAGGACTGCTGAAGTGGTACAAAGCATGCAATGTTTGCAAGTGGGGACCAGTGTGTTCCAATTAGTAACCCTTTTTTTTTTTCTTTATGCCATATATTGTAAAACATTTGACACCATACCCCAGCATCTATCCAGTCACCTACCCCTTGAGAGAGTCTATTCCTTCTATTAATTTTTGAAAAGCCTATGACGTGTGCTAGCAGAGTTAAATTGTGGTAAGAAAAAGGTAAAGAAAATGCATCTCTGCCAATCCCTATCACTCTCTTCCTTATACTTTTCTGGAGGAACGGAGTATTTTATCTACCAATCAGAAATATCTGTTGAAGGAAAAAAAGCGCAAGGAAATTTCACTTGATGAACAGGAAGAATGTATAAATGTAATATATTTTAAAGTGACAGTTGTAAGAAAACAAAAAGCATTTTTTTGTTTCAAATGTATATGTATAATTGATGCAAATATTCTTATATTTGTAACCTGTATTTGTATTTTGGTCCATCTCCGATTTCTTCATGCTAGAAATAATGCCATTGCACTAAATTTGAGCAAAGTAGAGGGCTTCTTTTAGGAAAAATGCAGTTCTCTTAGTACTGTAAATTATATCTTTGCTATTATTAGCTAATGATGCCTCATTTATTAGCATTTATTCCTGCAACCAATATAAGTAAGAGAAGACATCTGCCCCAGAAAAAAGTAAGCCCTATAACATCTGTGAAGATTAAATAGTCTTTCAAAAATCTACACAGTTTGTATTGGAAAAATATTTGATACATGTTTTTGTGTCATATTAAAGTTATACCCAGTGTGAATATCTAAAACTCATATACATAATCCTGACATTTGTATGGACATAAATTATCTCAGTTTTCAACATAGCTTTGAATAACAGACTAGAATATTTTACCCATAAGAAAAGCAATAAGCAAAACAAAGATTATGACAAAATTTAGATCTTTCAATTCCCATAAATATTGCAAAACATTAGCAAAATATATTTATATTTATTTTCTGCTGAGTAAAAAGAATAAAAAAATTCTCAGTTCTACACAGCATTGTATCCAGGCAGTCCGATTCCTGTATGGAGTCCTATAAATTTAATTTAATTATGTTCACTGCAGATTACAGATCTACTTGCAGAAGCACAGTTTGCACAGGGAAGAATAATACATTACATAAATAAAAACTACTTCTACAATGTTATACAAATTTAGGATTTAGATTTTGAAGAGCAAGCCAAAGCTACCTCTATACTTACGGCAAGACTCTGTGTAGTGAATACCACCCATGGATACGGAAATCAATGAACATAGGCTTACAAATTAGGAATAATGCCAGATAAGATTAAACTATTTTAAATATTAGAAGTAAAGAACAGAGTTATAAAATTATTCACAAAATTCTATCACCTGAAACAGGAAAACAGTTTACTTGGCCTTATTTAAAGTAAATATAATTTAAGTTTTTGCTGTGATGTGGATTGTCTGCACGTAAAATTTCTCACAGTAAAAGACTGAAAGACAAACTCTGGAAGACTGACAAAAAAGAGTTCTATAAAAATGCAATAAAAGCCAAGTTTATAACTTTTTAAAATAGCTTCAAAGAGAAATTAAGTTTATCAATGGTGAAGTTCCTCAAGCAAGGAAAATTGGGTTTTTTTTCCAAAAAGAAAGTAAAATAAAGGCATAATATAATAATTAGGAATATTTACATACCCACAAATACATAAATATAATAACTGTCATTTATTTTTTTAGTAAACTGTCATTTATTTTTTTAGTATTCAGGTTCAATACTCAAGATTTAATATCTGAAGATGTGAGGTTCAACATATGTTACTGTAATTTACCCATGTGTGTTTTCAATTATCCACACACTGTCAGCACAAACCATATTTTCAAATAATATTTTTTTTACTCCTGATTTTGCATGCCTCAATTTTCAAAATGTATTTTCAAATATTTTGAACATTGACAACTCCCTACTGATGTGACCTGCAACTGGAAACTGCCTCAGAAGCAGATTCTTTTTACACTCCAAAGAGAGTAAAGACTTCAGAGTGAGTGGGGAAGAGAGAATTTTACTGGAAGATGCTTTCAGCCAAATGTTTCTTTTACAAACATCTTTTTCAAAATAGTTTGTAAGTAGAATATGAAATCCATTGGTATAAAACCCTAAAAGTTATATATGGGAATAGTTATTTTAAGTCACTTTATTCCCTGCCCTTTTATGAGTAATGCCACTATCCATAACTCAAAACTATAAAGGATTTCTTCATAATAGGAAATGGGCTGAACAACTCAGTTTTATAAATACCTGGAACATAGAGATTATTTTAAAAACAATGCTGCATTTTGCTGAGTTTTTAACTTACAGTGTTTATTGTGACGACCTTTAAGAATTTCACGTAAGTAACCGAAACTCGGTCTTTATCAACATTTTAGGAATGTGGCGTATGGACTCTGTAAATTCCACCAGTGCCCTGAAATTCCAGAGTGGGGTTCCAGAGTGCTCTGCAGATATCTAGCAGCTAGTTTGTGTCAGAGAATAACGATTTGCTAAATCTTTTCTAAATATAAGTAACTTTGGCGTTTCTGTCAGCATAGAAGTAGTTTATTTGAAAAATCTCATTGTAATGTGTCTTAATTAGGAGATACCTTTTTTTCCCCAACTACAAGTCATTTTTTAGATTTTGATCTAATCCAGGTTTATATACCTCTGACATAAGGCTGAAATGAATTTTTCAGGTTGGAGCAAACTTCATTGCTGACTAAATCAAACCTTCCCACAAACAGAACAGATAGCAAAAACACTAATAACACATCCATAACTATTCTACTAAAAGCTGACATAGATATAACAATGATATTCTAAATCGTATGGTTATTTAAAAAACAATTATTTTCAGAGTATAAATATTTTTCACAGTGAAATAAATGTAAAGTCTCTCCAGAAAATTGTTATAATGCTGATTTTCTTTAAAAAAATGAGACAGATTTCTGCAGTATTTATATACTCCTATACATGATTAATGGTGTTAGTGCTGTCTTTTTTATTAGCATGTCTTTCCTATAGTATTTATGACATTAGAGGATTAATATTACTGGCTGCAGTCAAATCTAGTGTAGAGAGGCACTATGCAGGTTTCTCCTACATTTTTTAACTAGACCATTGCGTTTTAGGACAGATTCTTAGCCTAATGACAGAGTTTGCTCAGATTAACACATACAAAGCGGCTAAGCAGGTTAAAAATCTAATGCCAAATGGAGTAAAAATCTCATTTGGCACTCATCTGCACTTTCTTCAGGCAAAAGCCTCTGTAAATGTAGGTGGTAACTAAATGACCATATTTTGTCTGTAGCTGTTGATGATGGTGGGGATAGACAAGACCCTGCTCCAGCACTACGCATGCTACATTATACACATAGACCTCTGACGCACAAAAAAGAAAGACTTCTCCAGTAAATCCTTCAAAGATTTCATATTGTAATTTGTCCATGCTGGTAAAGACTTGAGGAATTCTGATAGAACTGTGTATATGTAAGTATTTGTTTTGGTGAATAGGTTATCACAATTTAGTCAAGCCAGTGAAGGTTTTGCCAGGTAACTTCAATCCAAGTATTAAAAAACCTTTTAAATGCCAAATAGTAGCAAACTGTAACTAAGCATTTTTCTGTCACTAGCCATTAGTGATTCATTTAGGTCATTGTTTAAGGTGGCTGGACTGAAAATGTGCTTTTTACATTATTCACTATAGTCAAGCAGTCACTTTAAGGATAAACTTTATGCTACAGAGAAAAATCCATGCTTGGGTTGGGCATAAGAGTTATACTTTTAATGGGCATGTATCAAGAGTGTAAATAGTCAGTGAAAATATGTATTTGTATAATTGAAACATGTGATCGAGTATTTGTTGTGCACAGTGTGAAATAATGCCTACAAATAATACTCCTGAATGTAAGTTTTAAGGAGAAAGTATAGTAGTCTTAGATGATTTCTGGATTATGCTAGCCATTTCATAATGTGCTGCAGCTCAAAGCAAGTACCTGAAATGTGTTTCTGGGATAACATGTCACAATATCTCTTTCTTTGGTCCAGCGACTGGAATAATGTAAAAATAATTATCTAGTTATCAGGCAATATGCTATTTTATAATGATGAGAGTTCCTAATAGTGCATTAACAGTCTCATTTTTGCATAATGTTCCAGCCCCCGCCCCAGACAATGGTCAGTATGAAGGGATATACAGCTATGCTACACTTTGTCCTCATGCAAAACACATTCTGATTAGAGTGGCAACTCCTGATGCAGCAAAAGAACCTATTTAAGATGCTGAATTAAACGTAAGACTTATGGTTAATTTGTTGTGCCCTCTCCTCCTAAACCAACAAGAGTATTCCAGAAGAATGAGTACAAAGACATTGCCAGTAGTAATATCTAGAAGGTCATCATCCTCATTTATTCAATGTGTTAATCCAGCTATCAGACTCTAACTATGTTCCAGAAAGAACCTCCTCTGGGACAGGCACCAGCCATTTTTATCAAACAGCATTTACAATCTCCAATGTTTAATCACGGTGCATTTAATAAGAGAGGGAACCCTGCTTGTTCAGCACAGTTGTACAATTTGGGATTTTTGTTCTACGAATATAGCAAAAACTTCTCATTTTGGTAAATCATTTGGCATGAAAAGGTTAGCATGGATATTTCCTTCATTTCTGTACTAGTTTCTCACACTTTAGAGTTACTGATACTCCAGATTCCACATGAATCTTGGCCAAAATCTCTCGAGTTCCACGTTATTTCCTGTCATTAGTACAAACTTTTTGCTGTGTTGAAATGAAACCATAGATCAGCTCAGGCATACTAAATGTGTTAAAGGGAATTTGGTCTGGGTTTCCAGTTGATTTAAAAGCAAAACCTATTGAAATCAAGACTCTTTTCCATAGATTTGAGATTTCTTTTTGAGTATTTCACACCGATTTATGTGACACTCATAATTTACGTAAGTGATAAGAAATAGGGACTCAGAACAAAATGTTCTGTCAAAAGAACATTTTGCTGTGTTCCATTATAAACAAAATGATCTCTTACAAATGTAGTTGTTTGAAGATGTGCTAAACTTATGGTTGTGCAGGTCAGTTTCAGATTTCAAAACGGATCTATGCCTAGTAGAGATGTCAGCTGATAAGAGGTACCTATTTCTGCATTCTTTGATTTTCAGTAGGGATTCTCTAAATAAGGACATTCAGTATTTTCATTATAACCTTATATGACAAGGTTTTTTACAACCTAATGTTTAATGCACACACTTTTACTCTAGAAAGTTTTATCAATATGACCATGACATAAAAATATTACTGCCAGTAATTTTAAGTAGTCAATTACTAAGTAAAACTGTGCTTTGTCGTTTAGAATTTATCTTTGATCATGTTAGTTCTTTGCGAGTCAAACGTTTAGTTGCTTGATTTTTTTATGTGCTATTAGCCTTCTCTAGTACAATTCAGAATGTGTTTATAGGCTGAAATGATTTATGCATGATAAATGCATTATTTTTTCTATATTCACGCTTAATTTTATTTTGTCATTTAGAGTATCTGTAGGTTGCATAAATAGATTTGGGCGGTTTATAAAGTGGTGTCATAAGTAGAATAGGCAGCCACAATGAGACAATATTAGAATAGTCCTTTTTTCAGTATTTCTTCTGATCTTATAAGTAAGAAAAATAATGTGCTGGCTTTTCATTTCTTAATCCTCTGAGGAACGTAGTAACTTTAAGGAGAATTAATCCCTCCTTACTGTGGGTGTCTAAAACTTAGGCACCATGATGAACAAGATCACTGAGGAGTACCCTGTTATCAGGGAAGAGAAATGGCTACTGCCAAAGAGTTATTCATCCTCTCGTATGATAAGCATTTAAGATAGATAGGACTCAAAGAAGAATTTGCTGAGTTTTGAAAGACTCTACCCTGAATCTGGATTTATTCTACAAAACCAGACTGCCATCTTTAGGGGGGTTATGCTGTTAAGTCACACTACAGCCATGAAAAGGTGGAATTTATAGAAAGGGATATTTCCTTTGCATCTAATAAAGCAAACCATATGTGTGTGTGTATATATCTATATACAGTTATATATATATACACACACATAGATAATAGTTAGGTCTTGCTCCTTAAATGATCATTTATTGCAGTGAGGCAGAACCAGGTACAATACATTACCTGTATTCTGAAATGTTTGTTCATTATTTTAATCACTTTTTAATTTACACCTTGGCTAAGAACAATCAATATGGCTATAAATCTGAAAGTCAAGTAGAAATAGATATTGCAGCTATAGGAGTACAGATAAGGTACTTCACATATTATCAAAAATTGTTTAATAAGGATTTGTTAAATTTGTAAAATCTGTTACTTCAATAAGGACTAAATTAGTCACACTATGTAGGAATTCTTTCTCATACTCTACTTAGTTTATCCTTTTCTGTAGAGAACTTATCATTCAACTCTACAGTACTTTTTTTCCATAGAGGAAGACTGTATTATTTCAGTTCCATTCATCTTTACATTCCATTTGCTGCTTTACTAGGATTAACAAAGTGTTCCAAGTATTTTAACAGGAAAGTAATACATTCACAAAAATTCTCATTAAAGTCTTTATCTTAAAGTTACAAAAGACTGCACTTTTTAATGATTAAAAGCTGTATACTGAAGCAGCACATACTTAGAGAATGATTCTGATAGTACTGTTGTTAATTTGGGAAGATCCCTTTCTTTTCTACCACATTCTTGTCTTTTGGTGCTCTATTACTACAGTAATAAATCTTGAATTCTAATGCCAGGATATAATATGTGGCTATCAATGCCTAACTAACTAAGACAGACCTCTTTTATTATTAAAACAATCCCAATATGGAAAAGTCCACTTTTAAATCTAGAGGATCAAATTATATTTGGGTTTGTACAAAGTGAATAAGGCTACAAGCACAACTAAATAGCACCTTTCCAACAAAGGTTTATTGCCTTGCAAGATATACGTCTCTCAATTTCATGAAAATTTGGGAGGATTCTTAATTCGTACTAATTTTTTTTTTTTTTTAAATTCAGAAGGGAGCTCTATGTAATTACTATCAGTACTGGAATACGTTATGCAAAGAGCAGACTAGGTGCATTATCTGTTTAAGCAGAGGTAAACACTAGACCTCATTAAGATGAATTCCTGGTGCAGTACTCCTGTACTCTCCTCTAAGCCATTACTTCAGAACAGTTTCTCCACCTCTAGCACTTGGCAACAGAAATCCAAATAAACAGAATTCCCTACAAAACATTGTGAAATGAGGTGTTTCAGAATCAGGGCATGTTCCCAAGATGAGTCCTCTCAGAGAAATACTGCTGGCCTGTTGTTTTAAATGAAGGGTTCCATGAAGTGCCTTTGTAGATTACTTCTGCAGTAATGTGTGAGTAGAAGAAAAGACAGATGATTTCTCAAAGGTGGTATCCACAGTGATATGTCACATACATTAAGATCTTAATTTTGAGCTATTCTCAATTCTGAAGCAAAGCTCTTATTAACTTAATTGTGCAGTCAGGCTTATGATGTTTCAGTTTCTAATACATTTCAAGTTATCGTATTGACAAAATACAAGTAGGTCTGATTGCTTTAGGAGATACACATACACACACTGCAAATTACATGAACTGTTAGAACAACATGAATATTCTTCATGCCTGAAGAACATTGGTTATTCTCAGAGAACTTAGAAATGCAGTTCTTAATTGTTGTTATATTCTCCATGCACTTCAATTCTCCATGAATTTGTGATGATTTATGAGTGTACACCATTGTTTGCTTCTATACGCATATGCTTTCTTTCGCTTGCCTCCCTGACAAGTTGCCAGAGCTTTGTTCCTCAAAAATTAAGTTTTCAAAAAGTTTTGTAAAGTACTGGGATGGCAGGTGTGTGAAAAGTGGCAAGAATTTGAAATCAGAATTTGAAACGTTCATCCATTGCAGAGGAAATAATTTTTATGGTAATTTGTGCATGCACATATATGGGTAATTAGGAATCTTTTGGACACTAAACACATCTTGCAATATTCAATACAATACCCTGTACTATGAATTTTACAAGTTCTATTGTACATTGAGATGCGATATAACTTGGCATTATGCAAATCCCTACTGGTATTTTGCTATTGTTGTATGTCTTTTCTGTTAGTGTGAAAGAATCCAAAGAACAAAAGGAAGAGCTGACTACAGAAGAATAATTATGCATATAGAAATAACTTGTGAAAGCAAATTTTTACATGTATTTATACATTTACAGATAAAATAGTTCTGATTTTTCTTCATTCATGTATTTAATTTAATAATTTTAAAAGATGCAGATGGAGTAGGAAGAGTTACATAATTTTCATTTTGCCAACAGGTTTCTTGTGTAAGAGTGTTCTCCTGAAAAACACAGAGTCATTTCAGCCAATTAGTCATTCTTCTCCTCCTCCCCAAGTTTTTGTGGTCACCTTCACCAATGGAAATCGCAAGCTCATTATTACTACTTGAACTGGTAAGAATTACAAAAATACTGGATCCAATAACAAAATGAAAATGAGACAACAGCATGTTGTCTTAAATGCATTAAAAACATTACTTATATAACCTTTCAGAATTATATTGAATATTAAAGGGAGGCAAATACAAGACCACTTTAGCTTTTTTTTTTGAAGTCCTATTTCTGAATATTTTGCTATTCATTCTGTATTAGTAGTGAATTTACATTCTTGTGTAAAAAGACTTGAATGTAACTGCACAATTTAGATTTGATAAGACCAGTGAACCTGCCTATAATATGCCTCAAGTGTTTTAAAAGCCTGAACTTTGTTTTAAAATAAATGATAGTAACTACAAACCATGCCAGCATTGGGAACAGGGTATATAAATTCTTAGGTAAGGAAAAGATTTTAACAAACATTGTTTGTTAAATTAATAATACATTAATAAATTAAAAATAAATTAATAAATTAAATTAATAATAAATTCTTATTGTTGTAAGAAAAAAATTCAAACTTTTCTAAAATTATTCAATAATTTAATAAACTATATTATTTTCAGAAAAAGTCAACTTAGTTTTAAATAAATCCTGCATTCAAACATCACATATTTGGCTAAATCCAAATATCTCTTAGTTAAAAACAATAAAATACTTTCTAGCTACATTTCTGCTGCCTTATATTTCAATGTAAAGCTAATGTGCAGATATAATGCTGTGTGTCCATTCCCTTCACTATTTCTGGAAAAGGTCCTAAAAGATTTAGATTTATCTATATCAGATATTTCAGAATTGGCTTGTTGATACATTTCTTTGGAAGAGATACTTGCCTCTAAATTGTGCTAAGGTGCTTTCTAGTTTCCAAGACAATCTGAGCCAAAACTTCAGTTGATATGAACTGGAATAATACTACTTGACTCAATGCTGATGTATACCAGCTACCATGTGATTCTTGGTTTTTCTCGAGATTTAATAAATTGGGGTAACAGAACAAGTAAGAAGTTCCCCGTTAAGGTCTCATTACTCTAAAATTGAATAAGACATTTAAGATCATTCAGGTCAAATTTTGTGTCTAAATCAGTCTTCCTTCTTGAAAGATGATACTTGTTTTGGGAGACCTAACCTAACCTAGTATAACCTGATGACAAAAAATAAAATTGAAATCTTTAGGCAGGATAATGAGTCTAAAGTGCTGGATCAGTGGTCTTTTATGATATATGAACTTTATTCTACCCTAAACATTAAATCCATCAGACCCAATATAAGACAAATGTTATCAAACAATATTCTCTTCCATTTTAACTTAGATTTATTAGCTCCTTATGGCGATTAGGGTTTTTGCACAAAATAAGGAAAAATATTCTTAAGACCTCAGAAGAGAAATGCTACCTGTGTCCGGTGCGTCTGTGCTTGCCGTATGTGACCTCTTTATCCTACGAAACACCTGCAGCAAAGTTGTTGGTGCAAAGTTGAAAGCCAATTTATTCTTTAAGCAGTGTGTTGCTCCCGTAGGCAGCCAGTCAGCTAAACTGGCACGTTTCTTCTTTCCTTCTGCATTCTCACAGGTTATTATTTATGTCACAGGCCTACATGAGTTCCCTTGATCCAGAGCTAAAAAGCCTGCGGAACGATGATCCATTAGTATCCTCCTTTCTTCGTGCCACAGTCAAGGTACAGTAGTTTCATAACATGGTTATCTGCTGATTACCACAAAACAGGTTATCTGCTGATTATCACAATATAGAGGTCTGCTGCCATGAAATACTAGACACTTTAGAAGAATCTCATTGCACTGCAAGAAACTATTGACCTCACAGAAGACTTAAACTGAAATTTACACCTTATAGGCTGTTTTACTAGACTGCTCACATTCTGAATCTTTTAGAGCTACTCTTAGCCCCAGTTGCTTAATAGTGGAACTATCTCCTTTATCAAGAGACATCTACTTTCAGTGTGCTTTTTTATGAAGATCATATCCTGTACCTGAATTTACATGTACGTGTCAGTGTCTGGTCTGTTGCTTAAGTTTTAATATTATAGATTTGAGAATCAGAAGAAACCAGGATAAGCAATTAAATAAATGAACTTCATAAATAACGAATTGAAGAGTATTCATTTATTAAATTATTGAACTTATTTACTTAATTAATTAAAAATATCTAGCATGCCAATAGCAATACTTCTGCGCTATTAGCCTGAGAGTAGTTAAAATTAAAAAATAACAACCCCTAGTTGACTAATATCAATATGGTGAATAAATATGCTACCAAGAAAACTGTTTATGTTTTCAAGGAAGCCAAGCATCTGCACACAAGCAATTTATGTCTTGAAGCAGAATGTTATTCAGTGTCTAAGAATACAGAGGAAAAAAAGCCTTTGCTCTTTCTCCTTCAAGACAGACAGGAGCGTGTGTAAACCAAATATCCATGTATGTGTGACACACTCTCTCATGAGCATTCAGCTGCTGGAAAACTTTTTTATTCCTTTCAATAAACATCCTGCACATGCATCTCCTGTGTGTGTGCCCTAAATAAAGGAGGAAGGAAGTCCTGAAAGACTGCCTATGTATTCAGTTGTGAGCTCCCAGTGGGAAACCAAGGCAAAGGACACAATTCTCATACAAATGGGTAAAGGTATCTACATTCCACAGTGCCAAGCAACCATCAAATCCAGAAGAAATTCCTAGTCCTCATCCTTGCACTACTTCAGGCATCTGGGAATCATTGAAGTCTTGCAAGTATCTGAAAATATTAGCCCTCTTGTTATTGATCACATCTTCCTAAAGTATACATTTCATCTACCCATCTTAATTTTCTTGTCCCTTTTACCCCATATTGTGAGACAGGATATTAAAATAAATTCTTCATATTTCTTTGACAGAGAGTAACAACATTTTCCAGGCAAAATGTGTCACAATTTTCTCCACAGTGTATTATTGTTATTTCTCTAGAGCCATAAAAATCGGCATACCACAAGTGTCAATGGTGCTTACAAGCCTGTCTTAGTGGGGAAAGGGAATATAAAAATAGTATGGATACCTTTTTAAGAAAAAAAATTAAAACTTTTCTAAAATTATTCAATAAAATAAATGATACAAAAAAGTTGTTAGAGTGTAGGATAAGTCTCTTCCTGCAACCTAGGAAGAAGACCTTTTTCCTTATGTTTTTATCATCTGTGATTAATATACTCACCTCCAATTTTTGCCAGTAAACCCTGATACTATGTCACTGTGCATTATCTTTTTGTTTCTCCTTATTTATATTATGCTGCATACTACTACAAAAACGTAACTAAAAGTGACATTTGGGATACATACGGCAGGATTTTTAATATTTACTTTGGCAGATCTTAGTTCAAATATGGATTTGGTGACAATATCAAGAGTCAAACACTATCAATTTGTTCGAAGACATATAGGCCTACATCAGAAAAATAATTGGGCAAGAATTTAAGGAGTGCTAAATAGAAGTGTACAACAGAACCCATCATAGTATCGATTTTGTACCATACCTAAATGCACAGTATTTAATTTTCAAAAACTACAAAAGGCAAAAACATGGAAACAAGATCGTAACATCCACAGTTAATGTGAAGAGATACAGAGCAGAAAATGCTTATTTTTAATCTAGCGAAGTCACTAAGCCAAATTCTGCTTATTGTTCCATGACTTTAGCATAGTTGCTTATCAGTGTAGTAATTAGACTCCTATATTTGTACCACCTGAAAATACAGAACCACAACGCAGCGGTGTAAGGTGTACAAAAGAGGCAGATACATGGAGGAATTTACCACAAACAGAAAGAAAAATTGTCTATAGCGGTGGAAGTTCCAGTTACTAAGAATAGAAGACCTTTTCTCAGCAGAACAGTTTTGGCATTGAGCAATTATTTTCCATTTTTCAGCTGCACATCAAAACTTTCCAGCACATTTCTATCTTGTTCAAATGAACTAATAAACTCCTGATACAAGTCTTGATACTGCTTATCAACTTGTCACGCATGGCAGTGTTTGTTAACATGCAACAAGCAAATGTTTATCTCTTTGCTACACTCAAAGCAAGCCGCTGAACTGAAAGTTCCTGTAAGAAGCAGCTGACAAGTGGCCTACAGTCTAAAGAGACTTTGGTTTGCTCTATTTTTCATTCCCATGCCTTTTTTCAGCACAACATTTTCTATATTCCTAATGCTAAAAATTGGTAATAATTATCTACAGCTTGAAGTACAAAAAATGTTCCAAAATAAGGTACAGCACCTTAAAATTATTATTTGTTCTTTCCAATCTTTTAACACCCGAGTGTTAAACACATAGATCAGGACTGGGAGATGTAGAATCACAGAACAGAAACGAAGTCCTTATCTCCCAAATATATTTAAAACTCCATGTTACTGCTGTAACACTGCAATGTTTATACCATCCAGTATTATGCTTCATTAGAAATGTTAACTTTTTTGTGCAGTAAGATAAACTTGCTATTACAGGTATTGCCATGTACTCTGTAGAATTTGGTGTTCAAGTATACTGCTCTGCTCGTATTAATTCCCGGTGAAATCAGTTAAAACTGTGTAGCTCAACAGTTTGTCTGTTACGCAGGATCAGGGTTGTAGGCTGTTTTTCAATCCCACTATTAACAATGATAGAGGAAATTTTCTTAGGGAGTTAGGCGAGATGAAACTCATAATGCACCAGTTCACCACTTCTTGCTATCTTGCGGGTGACACCTGAGAAAAAGTCAATGAAACCACAGACATAAAATAGCAGTATTAAAAGGTCGAGTGTGATCTGCTTGCTGACCAGTCCCGACTAGTGCGTGCAGCACAAAGGACAGAGCCACAGTACTGCCCTGCAGGCAGAGGACTGGCGTCTTCCAGCCTCCCACCATGCTCACAGGCTCCTGCCAGAAGGCACTTTACCCCCAGCTCCGGCTTTGCACTGCAGTCTCCCATCACGTGCACCAATGTGTTGTACGACCCCCTGGCAAAGGCATGCTTTTATTATACAACCTGCCACACTAGATGCATGTCTCTGTTGCAGGACATGATGCATGGAGCGTCCTGCTTTACAAGAAAATCAAGAGGCTTGAATTTACTAATTGGTGTAATTTTTCCACTCACACACACCATACTGGGATGTTAGCAAGAGGTACGTTATCGGGAAATTGCAGCTGTGGCTCAGTCTTTACTTTCTGGCAGGAGTGTCTTGAAAAGGAGTTACCTCTGGTTTTGGGGTTTTTTTTTTTGACTTCTTGGAACTTTCTGTTTATTAACTGGACAATCTGCAAAAGAGGAGATAGGAATAGAGCTGGTACAGAAAGATACTATGGTTAAGGCCAGAGCTGACTTGCCCTGGCCTACTATTCCAGATTAAAATGCATTCTGAAATTAGCTGGTAGCTGTACTGCTCCCTCCGATAGGTGAAGTGCATGCAGTACCTTACCTTGCTTAGGTTCTAATGAAGGTATTTTGCACCTTCCTGTGACTGGCTAGAGGGCAAATCAGGGCCCAGACCTTGAATCTGGAACCTCTTGAATTTGCAACATTCATCTCCTAATGTTCAGACTGGAACCAAAACGCCACAATTTTAATTTCAGATACGTTCTAAGAAGGGGCTTATTTTCTTTTTCGGTTTTAGATATACCCAGAGTTTTAAAAGAATATTATTGTAAAATTCTGGTACAAGTTAGAATAAATTTATAAGGTAAGATTATTTATATGAATTATCAAGATATTGAATCTAGAGTATTTGAATAGGAGTCCAGATTATATCACAGAGTCTATGTTTGATCCAAACTGCAATCTGAAGATCTTCTGGACACACTCAGTTCTTACTGCCAACTCCAGTCATGGGATAATTTTGTTATGGATTAGTTCAGAACTCCAAAAATGACTAGCACAGATTCCCTGGCTTTATATATGAATATTTTAGTGCTTTCTCTGATGCAGAATTAACCTGCTGCAATCTAGTTAGATATTTATGCTGTTCTCACCATTGAGATCTCGAAAAGCCTCAGACAGCAGTCATAGCAAGGCTGTAGATTCTCTTTTAAAGGAATATACAAAATATAATTTGTCATTGGAAAGGTAAAGAAAATTTTCAAGTGGCTTTTTCTTAAAAAAACAACCCAGAAGTCAACAAAAAACCACTTTGGTTGAGAATTCCTGTTGCTCAGTAGATTATTTATCAGATAGTATCACCTGTCAAGTCTAACTACTGATTAAGTTAATAATGTCCAAATATTTCAGCTTCTATTTAATTGCTTAAGTGTAAAATAGGTCTTATTATCTTGATGAAAGCATGCTTATGAAATGTGTGATTTCTTTTAATGATCTTTATTAATTTTCAGTGATTCCTTGTATTTCTACACTGTATACACACTGGCAAATCTTCTTCCAGCTCTAGTTAAGATTATGTCAGCACTGTACTTCATAACTCACATTTGCACTTGTTTATAAAAAAAACCATAAAGATCCACTTCAGTCAGAATCTTGGCACCGGTGGTTTAAATTTGGGAATAAAAATGCTTATCCACATTTAAAATTTAAGGAAAATGAAAACAAAACCATTTACACATATTTAATCAGCCATCAATGACAACAAATGAACAAAGTCTGAAACAGTTTAGTACAATTGAGAAATGTAGTAGTGACCATTTATTAATGGAGGGTTTTTTTGTATACATTTCTGCTCCCATAACTAACCATTTAAGGAAAAGATACATTGCAGGCTCATCATGAGTACTGGTCTGCTTCCTTTACCCTTACTTCTGGCCACATTCTGGTCCCCTGTTCAGAAAACTAGTTAGGTCTTTACTCTATAGACTTATTTACAGCATCTGAGTAGTGATTTATCTCTTGCAGCTGACTTGCTACTCTGTTTGCTGTAGCTCTTCCCTTTCCCACATCTTTCTCTAACACAGTGCGAAACTAGATGGCTTATCTGAGCTTTTCTGAACAGCTTCCTTGTGGCACAAGTACAGTACTGCTTCCTGTATTCAAACTCTGATTCGGTACCTACAGGTAATGGTACAGGGACATGCACTGGCATCCCCTCAGTACTGACTGAAGCAGAGTTGATACTATCTTAATTCAGTAAGAAATGGGATCTAACATATCAAAAGTAAAATAACATAGTAAATAAAAAAATATTATTAAAATGGATGAGCCAAGTTCGGTATTCTGAATAACGTTTTAGAACAGTTGAGGTAATACTCAAAACTTGAGATTATAATGGGCTTATTCAGTACATAAATGAGATTGGTTTATCTTATTCAACCTGTTTAATAACTGCACATCTTTTCTGCTATTTCTGCTATTTTAAATTTATCTGCTATGAGACTGTTGGTAATCACAAAAACTTTATATCTAATAAAAAACTAAAATGCTGTTAATGCTCTCCCATTTTGTAAAAGAACGGAAGTATTCTCGTATTACTCATTTCTTGGCATATAACAAACATTTAATATCTTTTCCACTGTGGAAATTCTATTTGAAAAATATTACCTAGTTGCTACTGTTCTAACTTTTAGAACAACACCATGAATTTGTTGGTTCATGTTAATGACTCTTCGTCCTATAATTAAAAGAAATCAAAATCCCTAAGAAGAGACTAATAGCAATCTTTGCTTTGTTCATATTTAAAAAAACAGACAGCAAAATTATATTTTACAAAATATTTAATATTGAAACCCACTCACAGCCTATTCACAGACAAAGTGCTGTTAGCTTCAGTGGACAGTTTTACAGATGAGTTTTGCAGTCCTTCCTCTGGGACTGTATCAGATCCAGAGGTTTTTGTGACATACTATTTCAAACCAAAATAATTTAAATGCTTGAAAGAAATGATTTGAAGCAAGTATTTCGATTCAAAGGTTTAAGTACACATCTCCAACCATGTGCTTGGCTCTCATTTTCTAATGCTTATTATTCAGTGATCAAAATGTGTAAATAATGGTAATTGTATGTCAGGCGACTCCTATTAGATATAAAAGGGACTGGAATATAGTGTTACTGATTCTGATTCCCTTCCTTGAATTTAATCTCAGGATTGCTAGGTCTAAGCAAATATTTTTCTTGATAGCAGTGTCATAGGATAAATATATTTTTACATATTTACAGAGCACATGTTCAGAGGGAACCTGACTTTCGCTACGGCCTGTATGTATATAAGTAGGTATGTATGTAAGAACTGGCTGCTGAGATCTACAAGTTACACATGCAAGAAATTTTATGAAAGATTGCTTATGTTAGGAAAAAAAAAAAATTCTGGTATCTTTGAAAGATTACATGTAAGATAAGATTGTAACAGAGGACAAATACAAAATCAGATCAGTTTTAATGCTCAAATCTATCACGGTATTCTTTACATAGTATTATGACTAGCATAGCCCCCAAAAGACTTTTAAAAAGTAATTAAAATTCCAGTCTGTTCATATTAGCAGTGTCTTCTATATAAAGGCGATACAATTTACAGCTCTGGGAGTACTCCCTTCACTGACCCTTAATATTACAGAACTCCACAGAATATGTGCGGTCTCACACTTTTTTTTTTTAACATTTTCAATTAGATGCAGAGTCTTTAGCTAGGAGTGTTACTTGGAAATAAAAAGTTTGCTAAACACGCACACAGATGGCAAAAAACTTTACCAATAACATTAGTAATTTAATTAATCTAATACCTTTTAAGTAACTTTTATAATTTTAAAAGCTGCATAAGCCTTGAGCCAGTCTTTGTTACAACACCTTTCATTTATGTCAGAAGTTTCTAGGAATCATCTTGCGATCAGTAGTCCAAATAGAAACACTGAAATATTGATACGAAAAATTAGAATTAATATAATCACTAGTTTTTCTACTGCTTTCTGTCTGTACATACATTTGAAATGCTGTTGCATGTTGAAATGTTGTACGTTGAAATGCATATGCCAGCGTGTTTTGACCTGTGACTATAATATTGTGCAACACGGCTCATTCTGTCCTTCTAGAAAGTAATTTTCTTGTTATTGTGGTATTTATCTGGGCATCAAAAGTTCTGGGTTCCAGTCATAACAGCAAGCTTGCTTTGTGACCTGTAGGACATGACTTAACCTGTAAGACTTTCCTGCCTGAAAAATGAGAAACACTCCTTTAGCAGAATGAAGAAGAGCATTTCCTTAGGGATTAAACTTTAACATAAAAGGGGAGGGGAGAATCTACCCAGCTAGTTTCTTTCCTATGTCACCAAATATTTTGAAGGCTATTTAAGGATACTAGACACTGTCAGAAGGAGGATGTGATGCACGTATCTATTATTTCTTTTAAGCTAGTCAGTGAAGTCAAGAGTACATTTAACACAAATCAGTTATAATATTGTCCTACACACAGCGACTGAAGTAAATGTTACTAGCACTGCACGTCAAACTGATGATATATTGCACTGCAATACCCAGACAAAAACAAACCATGTTTACATTTATATGTTCTGCCTTTTCTTTCAAGAACTGTGGAAATCTGCAGGGGGATCTTCAGGGGAACCTGCCACCTAGCAGGAATAAACTGTGCCTCAGAGACTATGTGCAGGCAGTCCCATCCTGGAGATCTCTCACACTCAGCTGGAGAGGTAGACAGAGGAGCCATACAGCACGACTGCATTACCAATGGACTATGCCATCCCTTCTTCCCCAAAAGCCCCAGCAAGAGGTATGCCCACACGAAGACCTTTCGAGTTGAATAAGCATAGAATAGCTGAGAACCCACAATGTCTTTTCTAGGTTTAATCGTAAATTTATTTTGGGACTGCATGAAAATTTGATTTGAGTATTTTTGTGCATTTAATTTAAAGTACTGGGCAGATCTATTCATTTGATAAATGGCCTGATGTATGTTCTTAAAAGCAGTTAATATTCTAAGCGAGGTCTGCTATAGCAGTCATTCAAATTTGCTTGCAAAATCTGTGTCATGTTTTCACAGACATACACACTAAATTCTTATGTTAAAAACAAGTTAATCATACCAAAAGAGTGAAGCTCTCACTCTTAAGCCAAAATATATTCCTCTTCATAATACCATGCAGTTATCGGCATGTCCCTTGGATTTATGACTTATGACATTTATTTACCAACAGGTGGTTGCACATCTTGCCATTTATATTTTAAGCAACAGTAAACACAACTAAAAATAATATAAGATAAACAAAATAAAACTCAGTGGTTTTTTTAAAGTGTTTTTAGAGAAAAGCTGTACTTATAAGCTAGGTCTTCAAGTAGTTCACACCAGGCCCAGCAACACAGAAGAATACTGCAAGAGCAATAAGGATTTTTAGGGGCATTATGATAGTGTAATGGAAACACATCTGCCCCCAAAAGTCCCTCATTTTCCCTGCGGTAAAGAGCCATGCAGGAAGTGGTGAATGCTGTGGAACATCAAGAATGAAACTATAAAGAAAAAATTTTTAAGTTAGAACAATTTTCCAACAATACTTCAGGATTTCATAATTTCCTGTTAGTCCACTGCATAGGAAAATTGTAGTTTTTCAAATAGCCTCTAACTCATTTACTTTGCGTGCATAAAATGGTCCATTCACTAAAGTGAATTCTGAAGCAGCTATCTTAGAAATAGTATTGGGAAGCTAAAAACATTATGCATAAAGCACAGGCAATCCAGGACAATTTTTGTTCTTTCAGCTCCCAAAAAGTAAAAAATAAACCAGAATAATCATTATTAACAGTTGGCCTGCATCTCTCATTTTTAAGGATTTACTTCCATGACAGCACAAACATTAGTTTAGAGAAGAAAATGATACATAATAAAATCATGTAACATCTTTCATTTTAAAGAATTTCAAAATATTTTCCAACCAACCATGTGGGCAGTTTTCCATACGTACAGAAAGACCAATCAGAGTAAAAATGCAAAGAGGAATCCCAATTTAGTAAAGACTGAATACTCCTTATTTATAAATCTCCTTAGTACAACAGGTAGCACGTTTGAACTTTTAGTTATGCCTACTCAGTTGACATGCCTAATGAAAAGTTACTCTTTTAAAATAATCCACACCAAGGAGCACCTAACAGGCATATTTTTCAATGGATTCTTGTAACATAATGTATGAAATATAATAATATTGTTGAAAAAAGCAATGCTCAATTCCTCATATGTTATTTAATATGGTGTTCTGTGTAATACATTTGCTCTTTGTTTGTTTGTGTTATATTGTAAAAAATGAACCCAGTTCTTTCCTCATGTTCCAGAAATTTTACTGTGATCTCACTTGTATTTTTTGTTGATGTAGGTCCAGTGATTTCAGTGGAGATATTGCTGACTTACACCAGCATCCAGGCACCTACTGACAGAGGTGTGTGCAGTTTGTGTCATTTGGAGTAGGCCTTTTATTACAAAAGAAAGCTTTTATACAAACAGCAGCAGCATCACAGCAAAAATCTAGATTATGCTGACTTTAATAGACATTTTTAACAATAGCAATATATAACAAATAGAAATACCCCTTCAGTAAAATTACTGCATTCAGTTATTTTTACTGAACCTTGTGGGCCAATCTTGAAACATCCTGAAATGATTTTTCTCACCCTTTCCTAAAACCATTTATATATGCCTTGTTGTAGATGACAGAACACATTTGGTCTTTTTTGTTTTGTTTTAATTCTTATCCTGACCTACAAAAAAACAGAAAAGCTATTACTTTAAAAAATTGGTGTCTAGCTACTATTTTATATCAGTTCATATAGAAAGGCCATGATTCCGGTAAAAGGATTTGGACTGTCTGACTGAAGCTGAGATACTTAAAATAGCAAAAATGCATCAATATTACATTACACTGGTGAATTGCAGCCTCCCCCCTTAACAGCTAAATTAAAATATTACAGCAGTATTAACTGAAAAGATCTAAATAGTTTTGTTTGAAGTTATTAATGTGTATCAACAATGTAACAATGTAAGTATGCAATATATTAGGAAATCAGACAGGACTGATACATCATTTTTAGACTTCATTTGAGCTCAGCTAGGAGGAGGTATGCTCCAAACAGGAAAAGAAAAAATATATTTTGAAACTCTGAATCCTGTTTGTAGAGAACTATGATTCCAATGTGAAAAATAAAATGTTGATAACTGAAGAGCCTTATATCCAACAGGGAGTCAGAAATCAGTGGTAACCTTCTGAAACCAACTGCCAGCTTGTAGTCATATTTGGCTAGCTCACAAAGCAAGTTGCCTCAGTAATAGATGTGTTTTTATTTCTATTCCTATTATCTTTATTTATTCTGTATGTGTGTAGAAATGTCCTGAAAAAAATCCACAAGCTTGAATAATGCCTATCCATTCACACGTCGCCTACATAAACATTGCCCTTGCACTGAAACCTTGTAAACAGAAATTATTTGGGCCTTTTGACAACAGGCAAAAAAAGCTGATTCTTTGCTTCTTTCTTCCATGTTTGTACCTTTACCAGTTGCATTGTTTGACTGAGAAAAACGTATGACATTACAACAAGAGATTTGTGTATTTATTAACTGATGCGCACTGTGAACAGGGCAAATGATGCCTTAAATTCATTAATTTCCACTACAGGTGCAGCTTCCAGGTGACAGCAATGTTTGCCCCCTACTATTTTAAAGCCATCAAAAAAACTTACTCATTTTTTTGTTTCATAACCTGCTAAATATGATTTTTAAGGCAAATAAAAAAGGATTCTTGAGTGATACCTTTGAAAAATATGTTCTGAACATACTGGTGTATGTTTGCATAGATTTTCTTTGTGGCATGAGGTCCAGGTTTTACGCAGACAAGCAGTGCTGATGTGTAACATTAGAGAGCGAAGAACAAGATGCAACTGAAAAATCATACCTCGGGTGCCCGTGTTCTTGCCCTGAAAAAACTCTGGCTGGATAGTTTGATAGGAAGGGATGACTGATTTTGTAGCCTTTACTAAGGCAAAATTTTTAGTTGTTCCAGGTCACGAGTTTCCAAACTCGGGGTCACTACCTCCCTCTCTTTTTTTTCTATGGCTAGATCAGAGGGGAGTCACAAAACTTTTCTGTTGCAACATGAGGTCAGGAGATGTCAAAGGTTGAGGCCCTGCTTCAAAACATGCAGGCCACAGACCAATCCCCAAACCATGCCACTGGATTCTGGTGGAGATCCTGATCTTTTCACTGCTTTCAATAAAATTTCAAAAGTAAACAGATTAGGCCATTTGATAATCCTCTGCTGATTCAGTGTTTGTAAGCTGGCTTTTTAAAGGGTTTGCTAAAAAATGCAGAAAAGTAATTCTAAAAATGTAGTTCAAAATTTATTTTCAATAGAAACATAGCTAGTAGGGCTTTCAATTTTATAAATTATAAATGCAAGAAATAATTGGAGTTATCTTTCTAAATATTATTTTTTCAATAATTCATGACAGTTTTTATCTCAAGGAAAATTAATTTTGATTCCAAACATACTGTCTACTTTTATCTTCTGTAAATTTCTTTTTTCATTTCAAATAGCAAGATAGACTGATCCAGGTATTTAATTATTAATGCTTTGGATACGCAATGCACTTCAGGAATCTCAGCTCTGAGGCCACCACCCTATGCTGCACGCAAACCTTGTGGGAAAATCAGTGTGAGAGAAAGAGATCCAGTTTTTATAACATAGATGTTTAGGGAATCTATCACTGTTTTGTCTAATCATCATTAATTTGGGTAACACATATAAAATGAACATACATGTAAAGTTCAATATATATGCTTGATAGCTGTAGTAGTAGAAAATTGACTGTTTTACTGCACACCGGAGATAAACAGGAGCTCTTTCTGTAAGCTTACTAATGGGAAAAAATGTGAATAAAAATTTTGTATGAGGAAGGCCTACAGAAGTGTAACTGCGTTCTTTAACACTGCTCATTAATCATTTAAACAGTTTATTAATTCTATAGCAAGGTTATTGGCGCTAGAAGGAATGCATGTGAATTTTATGTATCTTCAATAGAGAATCAAGTAGAACCTATTTGAAAAAAAATCTAAAAATAACTGGTTAACAAAGCGCGCTACGTAAAGCACATCTTACTGAAAGTAGCTATACAAAATTACATGTTTTAATTTAAGAGCTTTAATAATAGTTGGTGAGAAGCAACTGCTGTATTTCAGCAGGGCAGAGTTGATCTTAGCTGCTGTTTGGATATGTAAGTTTGTTTCTCTTTTTCCTTATAGCAAGATCATCACATTGATCCACATTCTAATCTCTGATTCTCTGCTTTTATGTTCTCAGAATACTACTGAAGAGACCATAGGAGTTAAACCAATTCAAATCTGAAAACTTGTAATATTGGACAGGTCTAGAATGTATTCACAAACTAAGTACTATAATTAAAAAATAAACAATTTCTACAGTTAAATTTGTAGCTTAATTGGTTAATGAAAATTTAACCTTCTCATAAATGCTGCTTTTGAACAGCATTATTTAATGCAAAATAGTAGCTAAAAGGCATATTAGCAGCACAATTCTGACCTAAGCTCTTCCACATCAGATTTCAGTCTTAAACAAGTGAGGAAATTGTTGCACTGAGGTTTGGATATGTCCTATTTCACATGTGTAGCGATTATATTGCTATGAAATGTAAAATACCAGAATTCCACAGAAAAATCTTGGTTATTCAGCATGCTATCCATTTGCATTAATATACAGATCCTGCGTATGGTCATGCAATACATCACATACCAACAACATCACTTTAACAGTGTATCACTGTGTAACTTCAGCTGAATTTCCAGGCCTTTCTGAAATACTCAAATTGATTCAGTTTGAGTAGGTCAGCACTTAAAATTAACCCGACTGCAATGATAATGTGACCACAATGTGAATGTCTGGATGTTTATGTGCACCTTAAGCAGGTGATTAGCTGGCATAAAATGTCAAAACTATGACAGATGCATTTACAACAACTGAGAGGATGCTCCTGTATGTATTTTGTGTGCATATGCTGTATACATGAGCCATTGTATAAATTATATCGTGTGAGCGTAATGTGTTTCATTCAGTCTTAAATATATGTAGACTATATTCAGAACCACAAGATAGGTTCAGCTTATCTACTAACAAATTTTCAACACTTACTAGAAACCCATGAGGAAAGTAAAACTACATAATTTTAAAGTAAAAATTATGCTTAGATTCTTTAGGATATTGATACCAAAAAGTAAATAGTAACATGTACTTAAACAGCTCAGGTTTAGAGTGCCTTTCTCATAAAAATATATTCTACAACTTTTATCAGTACAAAAATTAGTAATCTTTAAATTGATTCTTAGATACAGACGGTACACATGCAGACATACAAACACACACACGTAAAAAAACCAGCTAGTTGAAGAGATACATTAAAACTGAACACTTTGTGAGCAAAAAGAACTGAGGAGGGAACTGACAATACAAATGTTACTGGTCTTTATATGATGTTTTCAAGGTTTAAGCTGCCTCTCTTTTCTAGGCACTTACTTCCTTTTCTCCCAATTCACCTATATTGAATGACCACTCTTTAAAACGTAACTTTTTCTTTGGCTTTCGCTGGCTTTTCAAGAGAAAAACACCACCAACAGTTAGAATACTTTTTTTTTATGTTTAACTTTCAGAATGGTAGTATTTTCTACCCACTTTTTGTCGCTGAAGACAATATTAAAGTTAGAATATTATTATTTATTTAAAGTGTATAGTAGCCTTTTGCTAAGTGCAACAGTAGTTTACTACTAAGTTTAATGTCCACTGTAAGAGCCATAATGTACTGTTTTCTTTTGCAGAACAAAGTGACCACCAAAAGCGGGACTTTGTGGGCCAGTTGGATAAAACATAAGCTCATCTCGCCCCCAAAACCCCGACTCTGGAACCACAACCTTCCGAGATTCAATTTGTAAGTAAAGTATCTTTGTCAGATATGGCCAATCAACTGAGAGAATCGTTGCTTATAAAGCGGTAATTTTCAGACTAATAAAAGAAAATATTGTAGCCAAGTCGCAACACACACTCCTTCACTTTCTGGACGGCAGGAATTGCTAACAGATACTATTTGGTTTTAGTCACATTTTATGATTTATTTATTAAGTAGGTAAACAGCACCTTCTATAAGTGTCTGTAAAATGACACGGAACTCCCCCAGAATAACAGTTATTTATCAGACCCAGCACTCCAAATAGCTATTAAGATTTCTTCTCAAAGTGAGTAACAACTTGTTTATCTGTTCCACTGTATTTCAAACTGAAATATATTTCAATATATTTCAATATATTTCAAACTGACACATTATAGAGGGATGTCTGTCATTATTCTAAATTTGTTATTTGTACAATAAACTAGAAAATATTTTCACTTTACTTGAAACAGTTAGGTCTTTTCCCACTGATAGTGGTAGTTGCAAGTATTCAGCTGTGTGTCTGAATCTTACTACCCTTAGCATTATGTTTCTTAAGAACTTCTTTCAAAGATGAGAGGAAAAGTAGAGATCTGTAGACAAAAGGAACGTATTTTCTAAATCCTCAGTTTATAATTCCAACAGAACTTCTAAATAAAATCCAAGTTTAAAAGCATTATAGTTTACACTTGGATGACTGAAGTAGGTAAATGCTGTCAGTTACTTTAACAGAAACTAACTACTGTGCTTGAAAAAGCCACTGTTACTTTATTCTGCTTTTGATAATCAAAATAGAGTGCCAAAGAATGCTGTCCTCGCTGAGCTGCTGTATAATCAGCAAAGAGATCTTGAAAGGAAAGCGCAGGGAAGTTGATGAAAATTCTGGCTAAGTAAAAATGTTAAAATAAAATATATGGCCTGTAGAAAGAGGAATTAACTGACTTACTTATGGTTGTGACGACTTAGGAGATTTTCCGTATTACTATTTCACACGAGCTCATCAAACGATAGGTGTCGATACCTATCAGCACGCCTATTGGTAGTTACTCGTGTTCGGCGAAAGCCGACCCCGAAGCCACGTCCAGGCGCCGGGACGGGGCCGGGGGTCGGGCACCCGGGAGGAGCGAACACCTGTAGCTCCCGAGGGTGCCCGGCGCGGCTGCAGACCAGCCCCTCCCGCGCCCGGCGGCGGAGCGAGGCGGGCCCCGGCCTCCCCGCCCGCAGGCGCCCCCTCCGCGGCCTGCGGCAGGTGGGCGCGGGGGCCGGCGGCACGTGCCGCCGCGCCGCGCCGGGAGGCGGCCGGGGATGCGCGGCCCCGCGCCGCGGCCGCCCCCGCCCCACCGGCGGCGCGGAGCGCCGTTCCGCGGCCGCGCTGGCTCCGCCGGCGCCCGCCCGCCCAGGTGCCCGCCTGCAGCGGAGCGGCGCGGAGCCGCCCCATCCCCGCGGCAGGGCGCGGCCCCGGCTGCCCGCGGCGGCGGAGCGGGGCGCGGGGCGGCGGCCCCACCTGCGGGCCTCGGAGGCAGGGAGGCAGCGGGGACGTGCGCGGGGCCACGCGTCTCCCCGCGGGCGGGCAGCGCGATGGCGGGGGGCGCGGAAGGAGAGCGCAACTTACCACTTGTCCGTCCCCCCGGCGGTGCCCCCGCAAGCCGTGAATAAATAAACGCCCGAAGCGAGCGGGGATCCCGAGGAGAGGGTGCCGCTCGCCTGGCAGGTTCCCGTTCTTGAAAGGAGACAGCCCTTCGGTCCTCGCTCCGAGCCGGCTCCTTCCGTTGGCAAAATCCTGACTCATTACATAAAAAGATCACCCTGCCAGGCGCCCAGAAACATTTCTTCATCACGGTCACGCCACAAGCTAAACAAGAGGCCACATCAAGGGGAGGGGGAGAGGGGGAAGAGGAGGGGAAAAAAAATCCAGAAGGTTTTTTTTTTTTTTCTTAAGATCCTCTTCCTTTAAAAAAAGCGGGGGGGGGGGGGGGGGGGGGGGAAGTGCAGGGGTGGGGGGAAGAGCAGCCACCAGGAATTAACTCGGGAAGATTCACTCATTGTTGCTACAAAGACACCTCTCCCTTTCCCACTCCCTCTCCATGCTCATTCCTCCAACAGTGCTACAAAGACGTGCAGTCTGCGCCGGGAGTTGCTGAGCCCGAGCCGTGAGCTCCTCAACTCTGCGGGGGCCGTGCCAGGAGACCCGAGGCTCAGAGTCTTCCGAGAGTAGGTGTGGTGAGTCCGAGACAGTCCGAAAATTATTTTTTTTCCTAGAAACTACCTCCAAATATAGTAACAGGGAAGGGGCATTCCTAGAAATTCGGGAGACGTCAGAAAGGGGAGATCTGTGAAATTCAGCTTCACTTCCTGCAGAGGGCTCCTAGCACAGGAAAAAAAAAAAATCAAGTGAGCAATAAAGTGCTTTCCATGCTTCTCTGATCAGATAATGGTTAAAAAAAGAAGAATGGTAAAACACTTAACTCACATTTCTCTGATATGATCTAGGAGTTTCATATGGGAAGAAAGCTAATCAGTAACCCCTTTTTCTCATTTTCTACTAATGTTTATAGATGTCTATCTCCTGTATTTACTTCCCCCCCGTCCTCATATTAGACCTATGCACGCAGCAAAATAAAAGGAGTATGCGTATGAGTGAAAAATGGGCCAAATGATAACCCTCCCATGTATCACAGGAACGCTAATTAATGTTTGTGTGTTATTTTAAACAGGCTTTGCAGGTTGCATCTTTCATGCTACGCTGATGTGAATAATTCATGTTATTACTGTAGATGTGTGGAATATTGTTACTCGCATGAATGGGAATTTGTAGGTTGGCTTTTATTTAAGGGCTCCAGTACTGAGAACTGCTGAGCAGAGTCAGTCCCCATTTACTTAACGGTATCTTAGGCTGTTGATTAATTCTGCTCAGCAATTCACAGGATCAGACCCTGGCCGACAAATGTACATCGGGACTTGCAGCAGACCTGCACACTGTCATGAGCCACTATTATTCCTCAGCTGTCTCCGAAATCTGTATATTTGCTTTGTGCTTGTGTCTAACACCCAATCCTTCTTTAGTCACATCTTTTAAAAAGCACTATTGATACATTTCATAGGAAGCAGAAATTAATGTTTGGAAAGCAGTAACCGATGGAGATGTCCTATGCTATTAATTATATAAAGATGTCAATGCATTTTTAATGAAGCATTTTTTGTCCAGGAATAGCAAAGGTTGCTATAAAAAACACAATAGCCAGCTTTTGGGGAAAGATAATAGATTTCAATGTATGCAATTCTTGCAGGTTAATTGAATTTCCGTAATGAAATTCCCCTCAGCCACATGAAATCCTTGGCTTTGTTCTTTGAATTTCATTATGACTTGCAGAGTCTTCTCTGCCCCCAAATCAAATGCAATAAAAACTCTGGAGTCTGGCTTTATAAACACTCACATTTAATCAAAACTTAGTTATAGACACCTTGTCTGTCTGCAGTTTTGAAGGGGAATTAGCAGAGTTCACCTGACAATCCTAAGTGTGCTTTGACTCCTAAGTGTGTTTTAACTGTTATCTCAGTGCTCAATAAACAATTGCTTCAAAATACAGACCCAGCTTTCAGAGAGGTGCACCCACAGTGTTTGGTTAGAAGTAGATTTATTTTAAGTAATCTCTTGGAATTCAAAACAGCTCTAGTTAATTGCAAAAAGGCCTTTTTAAGCCGGCTGGCTTACTTATGGCACACTGCTCTACTCTGCCTGTCACTCTCATTTCCTGAGTGAAAAAGTGAACGGCAGCTTCAAGTTCAGGATCTTTTGATCATTAAAAGAAATGGATGTGCTGTCCTCTGTTGGTCATACTGGTTGTCACACGTAAAATTCAATTAACTGAAAAAGGCAGCAAGAGGCTCTGTTAAAAAAACAAAAATTATGAAACTAAACTAAATTTGCTTCACCTTCCACGTTCACCAGTAAGACTGCACAGTGTGAGGGATTTCTAAATCGTTTCTTAAAAATGATGCAATGACAGATACTAGAAGCTGGATTAAGGGGAGGACTCATTTCAGATGAGTCCAGACTACAGATTCTACCCTGGGATTCAGCCCCATTGGACTCTGGCTGCTGTTTTAGCCGCTTGCTGTGGGCTACCCGCCGTGCCGTGCCTGGGTGCCCGGCATGCTGGGTGACACAGGGAGCTGTAGCCTCCCTCCTGCTCCAGGGCTGGCCCCGATGGGGCCAGGGTTGCAGGGGGGCTGCAGCGTTGCCAAGCACGTGGTGAGAGAGGAAGTTTCCAGCTTAAATTTCACGTCACGCAGTCCAGTCTGGGGATAGGGCCGTGTGTGCCAGTTCAGATAGTTTGTGCTCACATGTGATGACTCATGTCGTGTGATGTGATGGCAGCTATGCAGCTTCTTGTAGCACTCTAGCTATGGCAGCTCAGGCTTTGCTGGGTACGCGTAATGCAGGTTCCCACTTTACTGCTCGTGGTGTCCTTCTGTGAGTCGTGATGTGCAGAAGGGCTCTGCTCTGCTCAGCATTGGTAAGCAGCAGTAGTGTGTCCACTTTGGGTCCTCATTTCCAGAAGAGTATGTAGCAACTGGAGAGGATCTGGGGGGTGGCAGCAAGGATGATTAGAGGTGTAGAAAACTTGACCTAAAAGGAGAGATTTAAAAATTTGGGGATTGTGTTGTCTAGAAAGGAGAAAGCTGAAGGCAAATATAGTAACATTTGCAAAAAGGGTTGACATCATGTAAATGAATCTATGTCATGGCAGTAAACCTGTGTGGTGTTAATTGTTTCTACATCTTAACTGCTACTGGAGTTACCATTTTCTGGTCTGCCCTAGCTTCTCTTACGCTGTGATTTCATAGATAGTTTTCTAGTTACAAAATTATTTTCAAGTAAATAAGACGTCTTGTTACTTAGCAAAATAATTATCATGCTAATAATTTAGCAGTGTTATTTAGCAAAATGTGTAAGTTCTGTCTGCAAACTATGGAAGAACAGACTCTGTATTATCTCATTTCTATGTGTGTCATGTAACACAGACTCACAGGCCTCAAACCATCGTTACGTGGGTGAGACGCAGGCATAGCTCTCGTGCATATCTGGCTTAGTCTTACATTTCTAAAAAACAAGCAAGAATTTATGAAAGCATCACAGGCAGGGTGGCTCCTCTACAGGTTTATCCCTGAGGTTGTAGGAACAGAAGGCGGTATTTACCAGACACATGTTTTGTCCTCGAGTTTGATTTTTATGTTTCGTTTTGAAAACCCTCTTATGAAAGCAGCTTTAGGGACATGGCTGTTCCTCACTGTCCTTTCTATCTGTGAGTAAAAATATCTAAGAAAACAGAAACCAATTTAGAACATTTTGGGTTGTAGTTTTGCATGTGCTCTGTGCTGAAACTGTCACTGCTCAAAATCAGTAATTTACATTTTTCTTCTCTCTAGGGAGATTGGGCAGTGTTGTCACGGATTTCATACTAGACGTTTCAAGTTCAAAAATAAGCTGGAAGGTATGCACTATGATTTCCTCTCTGCTGATGCTTCATCAAAGTTAGACCAAGTTTGCTAAAAAGCAGTTCTAGAGACTTGTGAATAATGACAGTAAACTAAGTGCAAAAAATATGAATTTTAATTACATGTAATTAATACAGTCGAATAATCTTCATAACAGTAAATCTGTGAAAAAGGTGCCTCATGTAGAATAAATGGTTACAGTCCTTCTTTAAATCAAAATACAACTTGAATGATGATTTTGACCTACCAACAGAATTTACTTATTTTAAAAGATTTTACAAAATCTAGTGCAAATAGTTAATGACAATTTTTTTCATTCATACAGTTGTACAATTTTTGATTCTAGACAACAGTGGTGCAGAAGATGAGAGGAAGATTTGTCAGGAAGAAAACAAAACTGTGTGGACTAATCAAAGGTCAGTGAAACTTCAAATGGTAAGCAAATATCAAACATGAATCAATAAAAATTTCCTTCAGTTTGTAGCGCTGTTGTTATTTACACCGTTAGGATGGTTTTAAGCGCTGTCAGCTGTGTGTGCTGGTTTGGTGGTTGGTCCCATCTGTGTCCCTGACTTGGACCTCCCGGTTGCTTGTGATCCTGCTGGACCAGCTGTGTCTGAAGTACTCGGGGCTTGCTTGTGCTTGGAGACGGGCGAGCATTGCACATCTCCTCTCAGCGCAACCAGCCCGACCGTTCCTTACCCGTTTTCAACGTGACAGGGGGTTTTTCTATTTAAAAAAATAGAAAATGTAAAGTGAACACTAACCAGGTTGCAAATAATCCTTCTACGTGGTTAGTGATACAGATGAAGAAACCTCATGTTTTACTAACCAGAAGACAGAACTAAATTAATAATGACATGAATTGCAGGGGGAGGGAAAAAACAATGAAAAGAACCAGGAATTACAGGATGATCTCGGTAGGTGCAGCCTGTGGAGAACATCTCTTCAAACAAGCTTGCAGAGGCTCCACTCGTTACTTACAGGAACGAATCCATGTTGTGGAGGGTGCCAGCACACGCTTCGAGGCCACTGTGTAGGAAGTGCGTGTGACACGGCTTCCCCGTGGCTGCGGAAGACATCTTTTTCTTGCACATTTGAAACTATCTTCCACTTTTGCTTCTTCAGGTTGAGCTCGAGGGTCTCTTGAGTGCAGATTAGGCCCTAAGGCAGGCGGTCTGAAGAAAAAGGTTTCTGTTGTTGCGGATGTGAAGGGAGAGGCTTTGGCAGCCGGTGTAGTGAGGTAGAGGAGTGCAGGTTTGACTGACGTGACACGCAGGAGGAGCGGGCCGCCGGCCAGGTCGCTTTGTGCAGGGCAGAGGATGCCAGCGCGGCTGGCAGGGGCGGGGAGCGGCCGCAGCGCCGCTGCTGCAGGTGCGACAGCCCCTAGTTGCGGTATTTGTGCTCGGTAAGCCGAAGTCACACGCGTCCCAGCCTGCGGCCGACCCGCCCGCCCGTCGGAGGGGCAGCCGCCGTCGCTGGGTGCTCAACCGGAGCCGGAGGCGTGCGGGACGCCGTGTCGTTTCCCTCCCCTCAGGGAGCACTGCCACTCCCGCTGCCGGGCGGCCGCTCGCACTCCCCGTTCGTCCTGGCTGTCGCCGCCGGGTGGGGCCGAGGCGCCCGCCGCGTTCTCCTAAAAAGGAAAGGGGAAGCTCCCACCGGCGCGGACCCGCCAAGGCACGGACGGGGTTCGAACCCGTGATCTTCGGTTTACGAGACCGACGCCTTACCACTTGGCCACCGCGCCTGCGTTAAGGGGCCCTCCCGACGCCCTTCTATCGCTGGCGCCGCTCCCGCGCGGCGGCGCCGCCCGCCCTCGCCAACCGCGCGCAGGCAGCGGGCGGCCGCCTCCGCCACGCCCCCGCCCCCCGCCGCGTGCGCCTGCGCCGGCACCTGGCGGGCGCTGTGGTGGGCGCGGTCCGGCCGGGCGGGGGGCGCGCGGCCCGTCCTCCCCGGGCGCGGAGGGAGCGGCGGTAGGTTCTCCCCGGTGGGTGTCCGCTGAGGAGGCGGAATTCGTGGGAGGGGGCTGAGGAAAGTCCCTCTCTCCGTGGGAGCGGCGAGGAGCTGCCCCGTCCGTCTGTGGAGGCGTCTTCCCGCGCCGGCCCCAGCGAGGGACGGGGCCCCGGGGCGCTCCCGCCCCTGAGGGCGGCCGGGCCGGGCGCGGGCTGCGGCGACGGAGAGGTGTTCCCCGGGGGAGGGTGTATTTTTGTGGTGCCGCAGCTGAGTGGGGCACGCAGCTGTGCTGCAGCGGGGGTTTCCCTCACCAAAAGATGGCACTCTTAGGTTAGATCAGTAAATGTACTGGAAGCGGCGTAGTCTTCCTCAGAGCAGAAAGAACAGCTTGGAGAGCGGGCAAAAAAGGCGGGAGTAAAACTCCTCCGAGAAAAGGAGAAGTGCAAAACATTGGAGTAATTAATGGTAGATATTAAATTAAATAAGTGCCTGGTACGTGTTCCTTATAAAAACTTCGTGTAGTGAAATGCAGAAAAGTTACTAAAATACATATTTTTCTAGATTTGGTCTCCTAGGCATTCACAAGTGTGACCTGAAAACAAAGCTTTTAGTTTTCATTTACTGGTCATTGTGGACATCCCTTTAAATTCCCAGTGAAAATTTTGCTGGACACCCAAGCTATATTCATCTTCCTGGATGAAAGGAATTTTGTTTATTGACCTGTGGGGGTTACTGATGGAGCTATGATCAGTTTTGGGGTTTTTTTTGGTGGAAGAAGCATGTAAACATGTTAACAGGTACCTTTGCAAAGGTTGAGATCGGAGTTACTAATTTGGTGGTGCTGTAATGCAGGTGTGTTAAAAGATTAATGTATCTGTATCCTTTTGGGATGTTCTTTGAACTGTCATCGGGAAAACTCATGCCTGATGGCTTTACTGTATGAACAAATTTCACTTCTTTAAAAGTTGCCATTTGTCAGCTTCTCCATGATAACTCTATGCGTGCCTGCGTTTTAGCAAACAGAGCAATCTGAATTAGCTTCATTTGCAGTGAAAGGTGTCCAATTTAAATTACCTTACTGGATAGTGAGCCCATGTTACATGTGTTTGCTCCTACCCTGGCATAACTGTCCCAAAGGTGATTCGTTCTGTTTTTCCAGTCCTTATGGGTGTAACTGATGTCCTGGCCAACCTGAACACTTGCTGGAGTTTTTATCTGCTAGTCTTGTTCATTGCTAGCTTCAAAGGACATACCGTCATCTGCACGATGGAAAGCTGGGAAGCCAGAATAGTACTGTTGTATTCTGCTTGTGTCTTGATCATTGTGATCACTGCAGCACTTCAAAAGTGTGATGATGTGCAGGAGTGGAAACTGCCTCACTCAACTCTCACACCTGTAACTTTTATGATAAGGAGAGACCTCAGAGGGCTAGTTATCTTAGCTGACTGAAGAAGAGTTACTCCTAGTATTACCAGGCTGGCAGCAGGAAGGAGTTAGTTTTTAATAAATCATGTTTGTCTGATGTCCTTCTATTTCTGGCCTACTAGCTTATTACAAAATATGCTCTTTTATATGCCATACTTGCCAGTTGTAACTTGTCGTCACAGTTCTTGTGCAGCTCATGTCTCTGTTTGTTTTATTTATGTTTTTGTGTCTTTGTGAACTGAGAAGTAATTTTGTGGTGGGAGGAAGCAGAAGGGACTATTTGAATTATATGTGGAATTCTTACGAGTTGTATCTCTTCAAATATACTACATTTTTAATAAATGTATGCGGTTGGCATCACAAATAGTATTTAATGGTAAAGCAACTTCTCATGCTAAAGTTCTTCCTTAACTGTATGGGGAGATTGAAAGTTTGATTTGAAATCATAAAGATCTTCTTAGTTGATCAAGAGGAAATACTTGATTGGGTTTAAAAAAAGTTGCCTACTCTCTGAGCCTAACTTCCTCAATGCATCTGGAAAAAGTGTTACTATCTATCTAAATAAAGTGCTGCTTAATGGTGAGCTGTTTTATCAAAACAATGGGTTTTATAACTAAAAATGTAAATTTGATTTTAAAATGGGTAATTGCCTGTGGTTTCTTCTGACACCTGGATACTTTTGTTCGTAAGTGTCTTTTATGTTGGTCGTTACCCTTGTTCAAGCTCTGCGTGAAAGCCCTTATTCTTTATGCTGAATCCTCCTTATGCAGTGTTCTGTACTGACAAACTCTTTTTTAAAACACAACATGAATTTCCTAAAGGAAAGTCTTTAGAAGACTCCGATGCTGAAAAGATAATGGTATCAGAGATTTTGTTGGAAGAAGATAATCACCAGGCTTTGGTTTTTGTTTTTTTTTTTACTTCCTTCCCTAAGCCTCACTCTTGTGAGATGGAGGTGTTTGTTGGTTTAAGAGAGGGCTTTGGTGTCTGTTTTAATGTACAAAACTAGGCCTTTCTACAAATCTCTCCAACTCTCTCGAAGAGATACAGAAGAACAGTCATATTTATGCAGAATTTGTGCAACTGTGTAACTGAGTTTATAAAGACTTGCTATGGGGTAGCTGGAATGCTTCTCAGTTATCAATTACCTGAGCTTAGATTTTGTCCTAGCTTTATGAAAGAATGTTTGTGTTCACTATTTTAACTTTTAATCAACAGCACTTGCCTTGGAGGGATTCAAGAATGATGCAGTATTGTGGTAGAGTGGCCCTGCAGTCATTGTTCTGCAGAGAAGACTGGAGACTCACCTTCAGGTAATTTTTTATGTGAAGGGCAATATTTCTTAGTTACTCTATAAATTTATGGATAAACACTTAAAAGCAAAAAAACCCCTCTAGCTGTTGTGTCTCAGATGCTCCTCTAATTTATTACGTTGATTCTTCTTTAGGAAGGTCTTGGTTGGGTTGTAGACTGTGGTATGGGGTGAGGGGAAATGTGTGTGACTTCTTTGCTATCAAGGAAACATCTCTGACTTGAGACAGGACAAATATTCTAAGAAATATGTCACTCTTTAGCAATGTTTGCATAATACACAACAAGCTAATAGGCAGGAGTATATAGCCTTTAATATTGTACATAGTAAAGACAAATGTGTTGATGGCCATTTGTAGAACGTGGTTTAATATATTCAGGTTTTATTTAAAACCAGGGGTTAGCTTGTGGAAAAAGTTCATTCAGCAATAATATCAAGCTTCATCAGTCCTTTTTGTTTTGGTGTTTACATCATAATACTAATATAAACACAGTTTTGGGGGAAGGGTTATGTGTTTATATTTCTTGGTCTTTGGAAAACAATCAAAACGCCAAATTGCCAGTTGGCACCAAAACAAGTGCTTTATCTCTGATATATTCTAACTATAAATTCTGTAATGCACCAACACATAGTCAAAAAGTGCTGCACTTGTTTTGAAATGTTTGTGTTTTGTGTGTGATATCTGAAGATAAGTTTGTGGCATATATAGCCTACAAACTTTCAGAATGGCTAAAGTTCATAAGAAGAAGTATTCGATGAAATTTACAGGGCATATTAGTAAGTTTTAATTTGTTCCATTTTATGGGTACTAATTCATGGGGTTTTTAATACTTGGCCGAGTTCTCATGTCATCAGCATAGAACAGACTTTAATAAGGAAAGGGTGGGTGATCTAGTATGGGGACTGCCTCCACAAGAGGAAGTATAGTAGTAAATATTTAAATGAAGCAGCTTCATCATGAAAAGAAGCTTTGTGCATATTGAACAGCTCATAGCTCATCCTGCTGAAGAAATGCAGAGTTGTTATAGAACACAAGCTGAGCAGAATACAAAATGCAAACAGGAAATCCCACAATCCAGCACATCTTGAAAATCTTGGAAGAATTCAGGAAAGTCATGAATGAAAGTGGCTGTAATCTTGTCTACGTCAGAAATAATTTTCTAATTCTTTCTTGCCGTATTATAGTTCTGAAATATCCCTTAATTTCTCACAGAATAGCCTTATTCGTTGTACTTACTTTTTTTTCTACAAATTCTTTTTTATTGTTAGAGAATTAGAGGTAGCCTCTCTTCAGAAAAATGTGATACAAACACCATTTACTTTCTTGTTAAATTCAAGACTAGTGCTGTAAAGCATAAAGAAGAATTGCAGTATTTTGTAGCTGATAAGAATGCCCATATAAACTTACTTGGGGATTATTTCTGTGTCTATCTGTGACAACGTAACTCAGTTAGGAGCAGAAGTCTGTATTGCAAGGTGAAATACACCCAGTATCTGCAATGGTATTTTAATAATTTTTCACTTCACTCTGAGAAGCCTTAAAGGTTCATTTGCGTAAGTGAACAAAATGTTGCATTTGGCTCACAGATGAGGTTAAACTATCTGGGGAATATTCAGAAGCTTGCCTGATCACAAGGCACAGCTTTCTAAGAAGAGATGTATCTGTGTGGCTTGATCTGAGCAGCTCAGTGGAACCATTCCACCAGCCTGCTCCAGGGCAGTGACATGAGAGGAACATGAACCTGTCTGGAATGCCTTATTTATTCTGTATTTTGAGTTGCCCTTTTTCTCTCCCTGAAAAAATCTCACTTGGAGGGAGGAAGAAACTCTAGGTGTTTCCTTCTTCCTTTGTCACTCTGGCATTGTGAGTCAGAACCATGTTAGAGTCCCCTTTCTCCCTTGCTGTTGCTTTTATACATTACTTCAGTGTTGGAGCTTGTTCCTCTTCCCATCAGCAAAAGGTGTGGACTAATCCACGAGATTATCCTTAGAGAATTTTGCTAGAGACTTGACTGTCTGTGGTAGACCAAAAATATGTACCAGAATCATACTGTGTTTTCCCAAGTCTTACCACAGCATCTCGAGTTTTGATCAGTTTTTCTTTTTGATGGGGATGGGTTTGAACTAGTGCTTGTTCAGTGATTTCTTTAGTACCCCTACACAGGCATACATGTTCAGTGCATGCATTGTGTAGCTGTAAAGTCCTCTTCTGTGCTAGATTTTAGAAGACTTTTTCAGTAAGGTGTTTTGCTCTTGTGAAAAAGAACAGGGAATGTCCGAAATTACCAGTACGTCTCTCCAGTTGTTGGTACACTGTCAGAGCTGCTTAGGCTTGTGTAGTTGACACATGGTTAGTCTCTGGGTAGCCTAGGAAAAGCACGCCCTTCCAAACTGTTCATACCTTCTAAAAAGTGCTGTGGCAGGATAGGGATTCTTAGAAGCTTACGTTTTTAAGATAGGGCTGAGCCACAGAAACAATGATTTTTTCAATGAACTAGTTAATAGATGAGGTGTGGAGTGGTGAACCCCAGCAGGTGCACATCATGAAAATACAGTGACAAATTACAAAATAAGGACTGTATGGCTTATGAGCTGTATAAAAAGGTCATTGATTAAAATTGTTTTAATTTTTATGAAGCCACTTAATTTAAAATATATTGAAGATGATCACACATTTTACCTGTGTGTTATGCAAGATAGTTATACTTGTGCACACATTAGGATTTTAAATTTTTTTTTAATTGACAGAAGTACTGCAAAGTCTGTGTTCTTACCCTACCTTTTCTTGAGAAAAGAATAAAAAACAGCAAAAAAATTAATATAATAGTATTGCTTTAAAAAAAAAAAAAGTCCAAACCTAAACTTCGAGAGTTCAGGAAATCTCTATTCTTACAGATTTTGGCTCTGATTTTGAAGACAAACCATCATTCTTTTGGAGTTTGTCTAAGTGCAGATTTCATTCCTATTCCTTTTTGTGAGAAAGATACTTAGAACATAGGCCAAATCTTTCCCACTCATAAGAGTCAGAATTTTTGTTGATTATTATTATTATTAATGGTATTTTCCACTTTTAAGTAGTAAGCATAGACAAATGAACACAGTTTTCATTTTTTATTTGAGACACTTAGCAAAAATGCTGAAATATCAAACATTTCCTCAGTAGCTACAATATTGCCACTATGTACAAAATATTTGATAAATGTAGTACACATATAAAAATACAGTATGCATTACATATATACAGTACAATGTGCAAAACATATGGCATTCAAACATATGGAATTGATTCTAGGGGTGCAAACAGCAAATACAAAGGCATCATGGTTTTTTATAGAAAGGCAATACATAAACTGACGCCCTGATTGGCATAATTTGCATTTAGTAAAGTAGTGCTTAAATGAAGGGGGCCCTAGAGACAGGTGTCTATCTTCTTCTTTTCACAAAATGAGATGCTAAGACATAATTACGACTATGAAAAAGAGAAGAGAAACACCTGCTAGGGTTAGCGTTATTTCTACTGCAAGCAGTATTGTGAAGAAAAATCCTATTGGAAAAAAGCTTGTGCTATTACTTAATACAAATTTCTCAAACAACAAAAACAAGTCTGTACTGTTAAACATCAAAAACAGCTTTGAAAATATCTACATCCTTAATTTTAAAAAAGTATGGATAATACTTTTGGGGATTTAATTTCCTATGCTTCAAAATACAAAGTGCCTCCTTTGGCAATATAAATGGCAATGCTTTGGTTCCTATTTAAATTTTTATATTATTATAATTTATTTTAGGCTGTCTTTTGAATATCTGAGCTGTATTTTTTATAAAAATAGTGTGATTATATAGTTATTAACCATTCCCTGCTTTTTATTGAGAATTTGCTCTCATAGCTAGAATGGCTTTTTTGGCTAGATTTCTACAAATACATTTATGTATTTTTAACTTCAAAAGTCCTTATATTCAGTATTGGACACTACAGAATGATGTAGGTGTCTTTTTTGCGCTTTATATTTATTCCTAACAAACTGGTATAAAAGGAATATTTGAGATTACTTCAGATTTTAATGGATGCTCTTTATTGGCCATGTATATACTATATGCAACTCCATTCCACGTATCTCACATAAAAAACCGTCTGTAGTATGGTCTAGAAGTCATCAAAAGGCAATTTAATAGACCACAATATAAAGAGTTTTAACGGAACATTTACTAGAGATAAGTGGAAGAAATTTGTTTTCCAGTTTCAATAGAATTTGCTTTAAGTTTGTAATACACTGAAGAAGCCATCCAAATAATAATTGTTTACATCGGTGAGCTTTACTGTGTTTTGATTACATAATGCCCTTCCAGTTAAATGTATTCTGTAATTGCATTTTCTCTGCCTTGAAAGCAGTGCAGCAGCTTGTGCTTGGTTTCCAATTACAGTGCCTACACTTTTCAGGCAGCTGAATGTTTGAGGTTACGCAACATAAAAGTTTAATATTGAAACTTCTATTTTGATCATCTGCCTCCTTGAACATAACTCCTGTTGGTGAATTTAGAAATACGTTGGAAAGAAATTTCAGTATTAAGTAGTGATTATTTCTAAAAGCTGTGGCCTCAGCTTTTTAAAGGTCTGATTCTGCAAGCCCACATTGCTAGATTAGGCTCTAAATTTCTGTAGAGAACAACTGCCATAAATTCATTTTATACTCAGAGAGAACTGCTAAATTTATGACAATGATTTCTTAACTATTTATAATGTTAAACAAAATTTTGCTTGTAAACTTACTTAACTAATGCTGAATGGCACTAAAAGTGCGTAACAAATACCATTTCTGTATTAAATGCAGGATGTGACTCCTCTTGATCAACATTAGCCTTGTAAAACACGTCTGAGCTCTCTCCATGTCTAGAATTGTAAACACCAACTTTTGATTTTCACACTGATAAAATGGTATTCTTAATTACTCTGAAGGATCTACTAACAACACATTTGATAGGATGTGTTCTATTACTATACTGCAGCCATTAAATGGCAAATTTAGTGCCAGTGCATTCCTTTGCAACTGTTCTCTTAATGAGAAATATATTCAGTTCTGTACAGTCAAACTGCACAGTCATGATTAAATTTCTAAGATGTATTGTATTTGTGTTACAAAAATTGTCATGTAAAACATGCACACACAAAAGTCTAAGCAAAACCTATTTCTGCCATAACAGGCATATATAACTATGGCAAATATATCACATTTCAGAACAAAGTCTAAAGCAAACCATTGTATATAAGGTTTAATACACATAATTCTGAAATGTACAAAAAAGTAATCACATATTCCCTACACTAGAATATTTGTACTTTAAAAACTAAAATGATCCCTCAATTTTTTAATAATATACCTGTATATTTTTTTTTTGCAAATAGACTTTTAGAGTAGAAAGCTATACTGTACTGATAACAACACATCTCAACTGTTTGGGTTTATTTCTGCACATAGACTCCTATGGATTAGTTAACATTCTACACTGCCAAGAAGGATAGTTTTGTAGCAAGATGACTTTGCCAGTTTTAAGCTCTATTTACATGCACATAAAAAATGACAGTACAGTTGCTCTAGGGTTAATTTGTCCCCTAAAAATTAATTTACTTGCCTCTTAATCAGAAGACAGGGTCAAAAAGGGGTAACTAACCACACGTAAGTGGTATGAAGTCTGGTGTATCACACATAATAAATTGACAGTACTGCAGAACAGTAAATTTCATTCAAAATTGTTCCTATCAGACCAAGAGTCCTTAATTCTTATTCTTGTAACAGCTGAGGGCACTTAGTATCTCAGAGTATTAGCTCCCAAGATAATATGATGGAAAGGAATGCAAAAAGTTGAATGTATTTGTTCAATGTTATTGAAGAGTCCTATACCATCAAAATTTAAGGCAGACAGTCCATGTGTAATATTGTGCTCAAGTACTGTACATACAGCAAGAAGGAATAAGGAAATATGTCTTTCAACTTCATCTTTTGTTGTGAAAATCTCCATAGATTGTTTTCCTGTACTTGGTTTCAAATTAAAGTAAATCCTGGCCTGTAAAACCACTGAAGATATATAATGATTTAAAGTGCTGATAACTGATATGATGCAAACTTATGATGCCAGTTTAAAACCTGAATCCATGATAGAATCTACTATTTTATCTAAAGCCAATGGAATTCTGTAAATAGTAAACCAGACTGCATTGTATATCTGGAGACATAAATTGGCAGTTAATTCCAGAACATTTTCTGATGAGTATTTTGTTTGATGTTAACATGAGTGATTTGTGTGTCTTTGTTTGTTTTTAATGTGGTAGAGGTTGCTAAATAGTTAACAGCTACTTTCTGTTTTCATTATTTCTTTGATACATATCATTACTCTAAGTAAGCAAAAGCTTCACGGCATTTTTTCATTAGTTCCTACAGAACTTTATTTTTGAACGTTGGTGGTGAGGAAAGAATTCTGCAATGAGATCAGTTTTCAGACTAGAAAACATATCACATTTCCATTGTTCAGGAAATAGGGGACTGTTTCATTTTATCTTAATCTAGGAATTCCCTAATAGGAAATAATTCCAGTTTTAGGTTTGATTATCAGCCTACGTCATCTATGGCAACACTTAACAGCTATTACCTGAGAGACAACCATAGAATTACAAAGTATTTTATTTCTATTTGCATTTTTTGTTTGTTTTTACAACTGTTTTCATAATAGACTCTGAAAAAAACAAGTAAGGGCTTTAAAAAAAATAGTATTTTCATGTGCTGTGCTGTGAGGAACTTTATTTTTGCTATTATCTGTTTCAGGTATGAAATACGCCTTCTTAGGCATAGTAGATCCTGATACTGCTTATTAGCATTTTATAATTTTCCGTAAGTGTATGCCATTTAGGATTCTCACTGAGCAGCTTCTCTGTTTAGCTTCCCTGATGTTATGTAGTGGTAGACAAAGCTGTTCAATAGACAAAGTATTCATTAAGAAATGATGCTTATCCTGTCAGTACTGTCCCCTGCAACTCGGTCTGATCCTACAAACATCTTTTACTGACAGCATTGGGACTACTCTTGCATAGATGCTTGCAGGATCATAGTGCACAACAGCATTAATTACACTTTTCTACTTCCTCAAACTGTTCTAATATGCTGAGATACTGGATTCAATGATCTAAGAAATACCCTCAAACACGAAGTAAATTAGGATATTTATTATTTCCATTGTAATAATCTCGTTTGAAGACCACTGTTCCCCTCTGTTCACAAAAATAAGCTATACAAAGAGTATACAAATAACTGTCTGATATACACATTAAAACCTAGCTATTAAATCCAGAGCATTGCTATACAAAATTCAGTGTTCTTAATATTACCTGGCGTAGCTACAGTGGATTTCTTGCAGTTACACTTAATGTCCCTTTGGATGCAGTTAAATTCTTCCCTCATGATTAAAGAATGGGGGAAGAGTTTTAAAAACCACAAAACCAAAATATAAAAACAACTTGAACAAATTAAGAGACTATATATATGAAGTTTCACTGAACCAGCCAGTGCTTCTACTTGCCTTCGCCCTCACATTCATTTTGAACCTGGCTCAGGCTATCCACAGGAACAACGAAGTGCAGTGATACATCACCCTCCCCAAACATTTGCTCACTGTGTCAATACAGACAGCTGATATCTCACTTCTCTAAGTTTAGCCGTGTTGCGTTGCTCATTTAAGCATTACAAAGTCAGAGACATAACTTCTTTCTTAAACATTTGTGATGCATTTACCTTGGGGTACTTTTAATCAGTAAGTACAAGCATCCTTTCTTGACTTGTGAAATACAGCTTTCAGAGGGCCCTGATCTGCATTACTGATAGGAGCATAAAGTAATTCACTGTTGTAAACTTGAAAATCAATAAGGAATTAGATTCAAGCATTTGTTCTTCCAAACATTACTGTCTTAATTTATCTTAACTGCAATCAAAATGGTATAATAATGGACCTCTGCTGTAAAGAGACTTGTAGGTCATGTTCTCATTGACTATAGCTTAATCCCAGTGCAACTGTAGATCTTGTGGATCTAGAAAGTCAGTGGAAAACACGCTGGGGGCAGTAGAACTGAGAGGAGTGAGTCCAGATGAGGAGCTAGGCATTGTAATGTCTAGCCATTCCATATTGTCCAAATTTGTATCGGGAAGGTCAAGAGACAAGCAAGAATTATTAGTGGTAAACTGTGGGTCGGATGTTTCCATGGGTGAATGAGAGTGATCTAAAATGCTGGAGTGATTAAGCAGATCATTCTGGAGGTCTTCAATTAAAGAAAATGACTCTCTGTCCTCATTACTGCTTGTCAGTTGAGGAATTTCGTTACCTGATGGTAATGTTCCATCCAAGAGGGCTTCAAGCTGGTTTTCCAAACTTACAGACAAGCTGGTTGTTGGTTCTAAGGACACAGGAGGAGGGGCCATTTGGATTTGTGGTGGTGGGCGGGATATCACTGTATTCACTGGCATTGTAGTGATGTTGGCTGTTACTGGTCTCATTTTAGAAATGGGAGATGGTTCCTCCTTTATTGGAAGGGAAATCTCTGTAATAAAAAAAAAAAAAACACCACTCTTGAATTCAGAAAAGATAATTACATACATCCTTAGGCTTACAACTTCCACCCCTTTTGCCCACTTTGAGATGCATCCACAGGGAACTCAATGGAGTAAGATTCATTTTGCTGTTCTGATAATACAAACACTACATACATCAGACTAAAATCTTCTAATAGCCTACAATCAGTCATTTATGTCCTGGCATTCACTGCTGTCAAGATCCTTATATGACAGTAGTACAAGACATTAAGTTAATTGAATTGCTTGGCACCAGAACATTTCCCAGTATTGTAATGGCTTCTTAGTCTACAAAGCCTAATTATGCCTGAAAGCCTCCTTCTTTTACTGCAAAGCTACTTTGTATATTACTTATTTCAGTTCCTTTCTGATAGCTCCCTTATTTTAACTAATACAGAAAGCTGTTATTCATTAATGTCTCTATGTAGTTCATACATACTTTTTCCAGTAAGGTATCCTTCATGTTTAGAGTTGATAGATAATGCATGGTTATATTTAATGAAATTTTAGTATCAACATACTTTAACTCTTACCTTATTCCAGTTTTTTGTATAATTTCAATATACATTATATGGACTTGCTCAACTTTTTCAATTTTGATAAAAAATACATCTGTGCTAACCCAAGGTGTTATTTGAATCATTTGAATGCTGTGTGGATTATTGCAAATGTCTGCTTGGGCTAATTTACAAGCAGAGATGTTCCACAGCAGGTTGACTGTATGTGTTTTGGTAAATGTTTTCTTTAATAGTAATTATTGCAAACTTTCAGAAATACTAGTTCCATCCAGGCTGGACAGCTTCTACCTCCTCTCCCTGGAAAAATTCTTTCCTTTGATTATAGCACTGGGGTTTTATTATCAGGTTTTAAATCACTACATCATACAGATGTCAATTACCTTACCTCCACTCTTGATGAGAATATCAAAAAGATCATCCATCTGCTGACTGTGTGCGCTGGAAATCTGTAGTGCATGAGAAAAGGGTTATTCTTTTTCATGTAGTATTTTTTCCTAAGCTGATTGATCCTCGCTTCTCTCAATAGTACGTAAGTATTAACCTATGATCAAGACTAAAATTTTTCATATGAAATGGTTAATCTAGAAAACAGAGACATAGTTTGGAGATAACTTGTAATCCCTGTGGTCGGTTTCAGTACAAAGGAATAGGGAAAAAATCTGAAAAGCAAGACAAAGATTTCATCAAGGCAACCTCGAACAGAGTTGCAGAAAACTGGGGGTAAGAAGGAGAATTACTAACCCTGTTTTGTAGCAGGGTAAGTATCTGGAGTAATTGCAGGACTTTGGGGGTGCACCCTGAACTGCTTTCTCAGAGCTATCCTGTGAACAGCCATCATGTAAGATGCATTTTGATAGGTATGGGGTTTTTTTTTCAATTTGTAGATTCATGTTGTTTTCTTTTTTAAAGGGGGGAAGCTTTCATCGACAGTTTTAAACAGCCATCTCCTGAATATCTGAACCTTAAGCAAAAGCTAACAAAACCCCCACAACCCCATTCTTTCAAAAACAGTCTAGGAAAAGGGGAGACTTTTATGATGGTCTCAAAACTAAAACAGTGTTTTAAACCACTGGTTATAGTCTGGACATGGGAAGTAATTTGTCATCAGGAGATCTAGCTCCTGAAAAGAGGCCAGCAGGGAGGCACTTTGCTAACTGGTAGTGGTAAGAGTCACATAAGACGACCTGTGTGCCTTTGCTCACGCATGCCAAGAACATATGAAATGGCATTAGATACCCATGCTTCTGCGCGAGTGTCTGCCACCACAAAACCAGCAACCAATACTAAATTGCTACAAGGTTTTTATCTTTTGGAATAGTTCTGAAATGCATGAGGTTAGGGATGCTCATTAGATTTCTTTGCAACTTTCCTCCAACATGAAGCGTATCATGGTAAACTGACAAAGCACTCCTTAACATTATTCGCCAAGCTCACTAAATATAGACTCTTTTGAAGCAAGCACCTGTGCTCATGTGTATGTATGTTTGCCTAAGTGTGTATAAACACAATCACACGCATTCTCCTCACGTTTACTCACTTTGGAGAATATGAATATATTTTCGCTCTTTTAAGTCTGAAGTTTGGGTATCATACATCCTTGAAACAAGTCAGTTGAAGTATAGTTACTGTTAAATAGCAAGAGCAGCATTATCCCAATTATATGTATTTCACCAACTGGATACTGTAAGACTTAGTTACATGTCTGTTGCTTTAATAAAAAGAATCATAAAATAGGAGTCCTGTAGTTAAACACAGTTATGAAAATATTATCAGGGTATGTTAGAAAATCTTGACACCAAACAAAAAACTAAAAGAAGTGATGGCTTTGATAATTCTAAAGAAAAAAAAAGTTTTTAATATACTAAACAGAAGAAAATAACTACCTCACGGAGCGATGTCTGAATATTGCGGGTCTGTTTTATGGCCTCTTCATAACGAGGAGGATCTTTTGTCTTGGATACTGTGTTGTTGAAGAGGGACTGTTGAACAATATAAGGCTGAGCTTGAGATGGAGAGCCAGGCTGCGTGAAATAACAAAATTATGACTAAACAATAGGTTCTAGTGAATTCAAGATGTATCAAGTTCTACAGATTATCCTATTTCATCATACCAATCTACATATTCATAAACAATAGCATAGGTAATTAGGGGTAAAATAGTAGGGTTTTTTCTCTCTCTCACACATACATACATATATGCATTATTAAAATCTACAAAGCATTCTTCTTCCTTGAATGAACTGCAGTATGTACATAGTCAAATGTTATTTAAGAATAATAATATAAAACTGAACTTTACGGAACATTGTTGGGCTAATCTTACCTTATTAGGAGTAGCAGGTCCATTCTGCACAGAGGGAACCTGATTACCACCAGTGTGAATGTTAGAGTTTGATGTTTTATTAATAAAAGATTGTGAAGGTGTTGTAACTGGTGCAGTCTGATAGGAAAATACTGTATTTGATGTGGTAGGTGGAAAAACCTGTAAAGGATTAATATATCAGTCTTAGTTTGTGGAGTTTTAAAAAAATTAATAACATTGGTTAAATGACATTAATAAAGTTTAAGACTTTTTTTTTTTACATACTTGCTTGCTTAAGTTCCCTATTAAGGGAATGTTATTTGTACTGATTTTTCCCTACAGTAGAATAATTTGTAAATCTAGAACAATTACTCTTTGAAAGAAACTCTGTGCTGTGACATGCTTTCATTCATCACTCAGAACTAAAAGTATTTTCCTGCGATTTTCCAGGAAGCATGAGAAAGTGTAATATAATTTTTCCGAAATACGTTCAGAAGAGTATGGAACATACTCTGTTTAATACAGTATGCATAATTTCCCCACCTAGTGGACAGTCAATAAAATTGACTTATTTCTGGCCTGATACGAACTAGTATATGTATCCACACTATGCTGCCTTGTTTTAAGACAGAATGGTTTGGTTTCTGCCATATAATTCTAATTTAACTACATATATCTATGAGTAGTGAGGGAGAGGTAAAAGATACAACTGGTGAACTTGGGTATCAACTGTAAATTTGGTTACTGGTATATGAACTTTTTATTTCTTCAACTGATAGTCCATACACTCATTGCAAATAATTCCAAGCAGTAGCCTACTTCTCATATTTTTAAGCTAAAGGGGGAGGCATGAATGTATGAGTGCATAAGACTGTTCTTTTAAATTCAGTATCACTCCCAGATACGTTTATGACAAAGGTGTGACAAATCTTAGATTGGGAATGGAGATAAAGCTAGGATAAGCTTTGTACAGTGCACTCTGAATACCAAGTTAAGTCTGCTGTGAGGGCTTAATACAGTTTTTGTTAGCCGCCTGGATCATCTGGGTGAAAACTATTGTACTTTCCAGCTGTCTACCACTGAGGTGAATGGCTGTGGAGATGTCTCCTTATTACTCAATGAATTGAAGAACAAGGGCCATGTGGTAGCTAGAAAGTAAAGAGACACCTCAAGTGTGTAGGAGAAAATAGATGGAATAATCAGCTGGTTTGCATAAAAATCCGAGCTACCTGAGAAAGTCTAGATTGATTCAAGGGAAACTGGTTCTGAAAGACAACTATTTATGGAGGTGATCACTATTAGGAAGACCAACTTCACTAAAAAGTGTTAAATTAATAAATAGCATTACTCACTCACAGTTCATTAGCTCAATCTGCCTGCTGAAATATCCAAGCCTCATGAAATGCAAACAGCAGACAGGTAGATCTAATGCTGAATGCATAAAGACTGTCCTGATCTATTGTATCACATCAGTATTTTACAACCTGATATAAAACCCAGTGCAATTATGCTGTCTGATTTCCTATGTAAAAGATGACAGTAGATGTGTGGGAAAAACAGTTAGGATAGGCAGGCTGTTCAGCTCCAGGACAGCCAGATGCAGACTAAAGTCTGCTGGGAACTATGTAGTCTCCATGACAACTGATCTGAATAGGGGGAAAGACCAGAGGGTACAACTCTTGGTTATCTCCTGCAATTATTTCAACGAACTTCTAGACAGCAAAGGAAGCAAACTGCTAGTCTCTGGCACAAGTACATGCCTCAGGATGTACTATATGGAACTATATATTTCCATATGGAACCTGCCAAATTAACAAGGTAAGATTAGCCCCATACCAAATCCCAGAGAACCTGGATGAAATCTGCTTTTTGAATATATGTCAGTTTTGACTTCTATAGGATAATCTCAATGTCCACAAAATCAGACAGATTGAACAAGCAGTCTGAAGACTGATGATGCTCATTTAGTTGTGTTCCCCTTTATTAGCCAGCTGTCCAGAGAATGGCAGGCAATAATCATGTATCTTCTAAGATAAATTCTCATCTGGAACAAGAGCCTTAGCAGAAGCAGATTAGAGGACACTGCATAGGTAGAAGTCCCAAATCACATCAGAACAGGGGTTTTATGATGCACTTCTGTAAACTGAACTACAAACTTTGAAGGCTGAGGTATTTTGTAACAGTTACATAACATACTGTCAAAATTACCCTCTTCATCTTGAAATTTCAGTTATTTCTGAATTATTCTTTCCTTGCGGCAGGCTGAAAAACGTTATTCTCCCAAGTGATAGGAACCTTGGAGTTGATAGCACTGATAACGAAGCAATAAAGGTCCAAAACCAATCTCTGAATTCCTAATAATAGAGGTCAGCCTGGAAGAGGGTCAAAGGAGGAGAAAGCCTTTTCTTCCGTGATGACTGGTGCTGATGGGTTGGTATCAGTTACCATATGAACATGACTGGATTGGCACTCAGCTGTGCATCCAGTGCTGATGAACATCTGTTTTGGAATGGGAAAGGGCAGAGAGGAAGAGAAGGATGTCTGAGTCATTCCCTGCATTCCTCAGGAAGAGATGTATTGTAGGCATGGTGGGGTTTTGACTCGCTGGAATTGCTGTTCTCAGTATCTGAGTCCATAGCTTGCTTTCTAAGTAAGGATGAAGTCAACAAGGAAAGTAGAAAAACTAAAAGGAATGCCTATAAATGAATAAATCTCTGAAACCATAGGTAAAAGCTTTCTCTTAAGAACTGTCTACAAGAATCTTCCATTTTGAGCCAGTGGCAAATAAGAGAAACTGGCTGGAATACCTGGTATACCAGTTGTGCCAAGCATGAGGCAGAACATAGTAAGAGTGGTGCTATGAGAGTACCATTAAGATAGAAAGTCTTTAGCCTTATGTATTGATTTGCAACTGAAAAATGAAGACCTGCACAGACTAAAATTTTGGAAAAAGAATGAGTTACAAGCCCATTGTATCACACAGAAAAACATGGTACAGAGATGTTAGGTGACTTGATCATTTATGCATGATGTAGATGACACATAAAAGATTCTAAAAGCACTGCCTAGAATTAGATTACGCAACTATTTATTATAATGCTTATTGCTATCCACAAACCTTTCTGATTTGTTGGGTCTGACCAAGTGCATGCTGCGTGATGGTATTTTGTTTTGATTGTGGAGTATGCATCTGAGGTGCTGTCTGGACCAGGCCAGAGGAAGAAATAGGAGCAGGTATTTGTGATGGGGTCTGTGTTCCAGCTTGTGATTGAGCCTAAAGGATGAAGATAAAATATTTGCATTATTCGTACCTCACAGTAAATTACAAAATATGAAGATCTATTGCATAGATTACGTAGAATAGCAATAGCATGTATTTTGGGAAGGATGAGCGTGAACTGTGTATAGGAGACAAAATTTTTACTCTGTTTGGTACTGGTGAGTTCCCAGATAAAAGGTGGTGTTTATTTTGCCAGCAGAGTTTAAGAAAGATGAAGACAAACTGGACAGGGCCAAGCGGAGAGCAATGAAAATAATAAGAGATAGAGACAGCATAACCAGTAAGAAAGGACTATAAGAACTGGGTTTGAGTAACCAGAAGGACAAAACTGATGATGCAAGAAAAAGGTTGTTCTTAAGAAGATCATAGTAGTTTTCAGTAGCCACTGAAAGGCAAGAAGCATGTCTAACCTCAGAAAAGACCATTTTAGCTGGTAGTAAGAAAACTTTCTGCAGTATCAGAGAAGTGAAATACCAGAACAAGCTGCTTAAGGCTGTTACAGAATTCTAGCAGGATTTTAGAACAATTTAGACAAAGCTCTGTCTGGGTGCGTAGCTGCCAGGAATAGCCCTTGCACTGCACACTGTGGGGCTCATGCCCATCAGAATTTTACAGCCCTCCTAAGTATTGCTAAATGTGATGGTGCACATGCCAGCACCAAAGCCTAGGCCCACAACATGCCACAACAGCTGGAGCTGAAAGAATACTTTGCTGGCACAGTAACATGTGAGGGGCAGGGGATTTAATCTGGTCCCAATAATGCCACTGGGAAGTATATGCTCAATTCTACCTCACACCAATAGGTTAAACTGTTTCAGCTTGGTCATATTACTCTTACAACTCTTCATTTACAACCTGTCTTGGTTTATGCTGTATTTATTCACTGTGATACTACCTATGATCAGCCTAGAAATAATATTTGTGTAACCATGGTTTCTTTTTATAACTCCACTGGAGTTCTACAACCTAGCATTCACATATTTAAATATAATGAGCCATCACAAGGAAGTTCAAACACACATTTTGCTAACCGGTATACCTCAAAGTACTGGGTTTGTAGCTCTCTATTACATTTTGGAGTTAACAAAATGATGGTATATGCTGATATAAATCAAAACCAACTGTGCATGGCGGCAGCACATGGTAAGACAATTACTTTCCGGGAAGGAGTTTCTGGGAACAAAAGTCGCAAAGAAAGCAAGTACTAGAAGAAGTTATAAAGAGATTGGCTCTTAAGTTCTTCTACTCCTTTCCCTAAAGCAAAAAGAGGCTAAGGCTGATTTTTAAGCTAATCTTACAAGCAGCATATTTACCTATTTATACTAAATTATGCAAATAGTGCCATGAGGTTTACATGATGAAAAATAAAAACACCCTTACCTGCAACTTTATATTTCCAACTGGTAGCTGCACTGCAGTGGCAGAATTCGGTCCCTGGATAGATAGTGGAAGGAGCAGCTGTGCAGTTCCTTGGGTAGTTAACAAAGCTTGAGGTTGGGCAACAACTGCAGTTTGCGGCTGCCTCTGTGGATTAACATAAAATTGAGAAATGGCATTCTGAAGTTCAGCTTTGGCCACAGGTATCTCCTGCTTGATAACAACCGCCTTTTTGGCAACTGGATTCTGGCTGCTAGTATATACTGACTGTCCTAGAGAATGACTAGCTACAGGTACGGATTGACTAGTACTAGAGCAGTCAGTAGGAGTACTTTCATCTTTGACAGCAGCACTGAATTGCTTCTGTTCTGAAGTAGATGAGTTACCAGAAGCCTGAGACTGTTGCTGTTGTCCCCGTTTTTCAACCTCAAGTTGCATTTTCAGTACTTCCACAAGTTTTTGCTCTTGTTCCAGTTTCCTTTTGAGCTCTTCAATCTGCTTTTCTTTTTCTTGAAGCTTGCGGTCCTTTTCTGCTACATCAAACTCCATGGCTGAGATGCTTCCACTACTGCGATTCTGATTATCATCACTCATATTTGCTCTTAGTGGTGAAGTACTTAAGAACTGGGATGGCGACATCATGGTCATCATTTCTGTGAAAGTATCTGCCATATTAGTATCATCTGTGCTTAGACTAGATTGTTCTGAAGGAGAGGGAGATATAGGCAAAGGAGAGCTAATGTTTTCAGTATTTACTACTTTGCAGCCAGGTCCGGTGGATGTTTTTTCTGGAGGAAAGCTGGATATCGTATTAGCCACTGGTTTATTTAGTGTTGCAACAGGAAATGACACAGTCACTTCCCCAGTGTTACCTGCGGCCCCAGCAGAAGTGGTTACTGTAACAGAGCTACTGGTAGCAACCCCATTGTTATTAAGATCTTGATAGGGTTTCAGACGCTCAATAAGATCTGTTTTTGTTCCAGACACTGGTAATCCCCTCAATTTCAACTCCATTTTAAGCTCCGCTACCTGAAATAGAATAAAGCACGATAGTAAAAAAAATAAAATATTAAAAAACTTACTCATATACATTCTACCTTATTACATCTTAGTAAGAAAAATTATTTTTCAGCATATTCGCTAGTTATTACACCTCTGGGTTCTGAGAGCATGCGTGATCGGTGAGCACATGTCCATGACCTGTTACTTACTTTCACAGTTTAAGTGGCCAAAACCTTAGTAGTGTTCAGTTATTGTACAATGAATAGTAGCAAAGTTATGCTGATTTTTCATAAATATTCAAAATGGGAAAATGAACCTACAGCTCCAATTCTGGGCTAAAAACTTTTGAAGCAAACCTGTAGACGATGGCAGCAGTGCAGGTAAAAGCACTGAACGCTAGCACGCTGAACCCCTTTGTTACACTATCAAGACAGATCTATTTCTGAGACATTTTATCAGGTCAGTTGAATGATTCAACAGACCCATCAAACACAAAAGGCTCGCTCTCTAATTAGCAACTGAACAGTTACAGCTATGTGCCATCTGGGTTTCTTTTCCAAACATAAAAAGTACAAGCAGTCAAAATTAATCTGATAGAAAATGTTCTCAATTTTCCAATAAGCTTACAGACAAAGTGAAGTGCAAATGTTTTGAGTGTAAATTAATTCTGTGCTTCAAAACATCAATTAAAAAAGAACAGTCACAATGAATGGCTTCTGTTTATGACATACATTGCATCTAACTGTAGAGTACTTGGGCTATAGGTATGTTAGAACCAGCTCTAAAAGAATAAAAGGTAGTGACCTCAGTAATATTTCAGTACTTTGCCACTCTAGAATTTTAAATCATAAGTTTTCATGATTTGGAAATGATGAAAAGTCAGAGCAATCCATTTGCATAACATCTCTAAGAACCATGGCAATTTTATGTTAAATAACTGTCTACCTAACAATTTATCAGCGGTTTCCACCAGTCTGGTATCCTCTACACTTGCTTGAGAGTGCATTCCAATTTTTCTGTTTTTCAGCAGTGCATTTCTGAATTCTTAATCAGAACTGATTTAGATGATTCAGTGTTAAAACCACCACCAGCAGGCCTGCAAGTATGGCTTATGTTACTGTTACCACATTAGCAGGAATACCAATAAATTATGCAGAAATGGATAAGTGAACAGCTTTAATCACTGCAAAGCACAAATTCAGATATTAACTTAACTATCTTAAAAAGTTAGTAGTTAGTAACTTAAAGTTTGAAAAGCTTATTTCAAACACTGTTGTTTGAACTGCATTTTATACACTTGTTCCATATTAAAAGATTGGCTTTAACCAACAACCACGCGTTACTGTCCTGAGAATCTGATCTTCCAAAACCTCTTTTTTATCCCTTCCAGTCTAAAAAAACACTCACTCCCATCCCTCAGAAGCCCAACACCTTGGGAAAGGAAGGGAGAAACGAATAAACTGCACACTAGATGTCCCTACTCCTCCGCTCAGGTTTGGCACATTCGTGTAATTGCTGTTGAAAGGATCTGAACCTAACCCCCCACAAGCTTCTTCAGATTCATTTTCATTAGGTCCCTCACAGTATTAATTCCTATTAATGTATTTCTGAAGGAAGAAAATCCCATGCAATGCCTTCATTATTACACAAGAAGCTTTTATGAAATTTAGTGTTCATTTTCAGATGATGTGTTGAACCCTGGTAAAAAGATACCTTATTTTCTATTCTCTTTTACTTGTGTTATTTCTGTGTTGGCTTTATAGCAGTGACCTCTCTGAATATGTTATTTTTAGGGCATCTTTTAATTTATACTGCTTAACTAAACCTCTTCATTGATATACTAAAATTGTCATGAGGAAATTACTGTTCCAGTGTTTAAATCTGCCTTGGTTAAAACTTCACATAAAGTGCACCTCATAGTTTACCCAGGGTATCAAATTATGTACCTATACAATCCATCTGAAATTATTCTTCCTCTTATAATTCTTTGGGAAATAAATGTCATTTCTAGAACATATGCCTGTGAGGAGGCTAAATCAAAACAAATATTTCAGTCCAGAAGAGTTGTATATGAAAACTTTGACAACCTTATTCTAAACAGTTAAGAGAAAAGTACAGTTTTCATTAGTAAATAATATCCAGGCTTATTCTTGACAGTAACAGTTTGCAAGTTATAACCTGTAGCAATGCACAGGAATGGACAAATCCCTCTTCTTTTTTACCTTCAAGTCATCCAAGCTTGAAGGTAGAGGTCCTGGTTTCCGGCTAGGAATATTACTGTTCTGTCTCGGTGAGCTGGCAGCTGATGTTGGTGTACTGTTGTTCAAAGTATTCAGTGGCGTATTCCCATTGTTACTCTGTTTGTCGTTGAGTGGCCTTCAAGTGATAAGGGGGACAAAAATGTCAATGCTAGATGTATTATGTTTTCAATCAAGCAGCTGTGATTCTGAATCTAATGTCTATCAAGTTAATGAACAAATTAATTTTTTTACAAATATAAATTTAACACAAAACTTTACCATTAAATATTTTTAGTAAAACAGCACAGAGAAGAAAACATAACAGAAAGTAGTAGGTTGATATTTTATTTTCTCTTCAGTTGAGCGTACTAATTTATGCTTCATAGTTTTTATCATTGTCATGGCATTCCTGAAGGATGCTATGGACTGCAGAATCAGTTTATACAAATGAATCATCAGCTAGGGCAACTAGTTACTTTTTTGTTCAACATCAATAAAAAACCCCATAATATTGAACTCTATGTATCAACCCTCCATACATGTACAATGTTCATATATAGCAAGGGCCGATGTGAAGGCAGTTAACTCTGAAGATGACGCATTCTTATCAGCTGTACTTATAAGAAGAATCTCATAAAAGGATCTCAAAATAATTGTAAAAAATTTAAAAATGCCATCATTTACACTAGGTACCATAAGTAAGCTCTTTTATTTCATTCAACTGATGTATGAGGAAATGTTTCTGAAATGTCAGTAAATGGAACATAAGAAGCGTGGGTAAGCAGGCAGAAACATCTCTAGTCCAAATGTTAGGATACATGGTAATTATAAATATAACCACAGACGGTATCCGTAACTTTTCTAGCCTCACTTGCTGAGGAAAAATAACTCAGTGAAAACTCATTTAAAAAAAAACAGTTGAAAGTCATTTGAATTCAGGGTTGTGTGGCTGTGGCATGCTACACTGTAAGCACTTCCAGGAAAAGATTGTCTTCAATGGTGAGAATGAAACTCTGCAGATAGTCAGCTTCTCATTCTGCTATAGGGTACTGGCAACTCTTTGAAGATTTGTTCTTCTAACTGCTTTACCTATAGATCAGAAAGTATGCTTCTCACTGTTAAAAGTGCTGAAGATCAACACCAATGAGGAACTCATATAAGCATTAGAGATGAAGCTATAAACAATATACAAATTTTACCTGATTTAAAATGACTGTTTCTTCTTATTTGTAAACTGCAAAAATGTGGTCTGTGAAACTGATGTAAAAAGACAGTAAAAACATAACAACAGTACATGCCTTTGTAAAAGCCATTGTCTGCAAGCTTCTCTTCTGCTCTGCCTACCTAAGTCATATTTGAGTGAAAATGGTGTCAAAACTTTCTTGCTTTAGCATAAATGCTTTTGAGTTTCAAATATGCATCTGGTTGGAAAAAATGCATCTGACACGTAGGAGGTTCTGTTTCCACGTCACACAAAAATAACTAGGACCACTTAAAGGCTTATCAGACTTCAGGAGTATTTTAACAAGAGAACCACCTCATCACCTTGTTAAATGAGGCAAGTAATACCCACAGTGATGCACATTGCCATTTAAGTTTTCTTGGGTTCCAACCATCTCTGAACATTTGCAAAACACTTTTACTTCTAAAGCACGAAGTCTATAACTGATGTACACATCTTTTCTTTAAAGGACACAAACAATGCTTCACATACTTCAGCGGTGCAGGTAGAATTGTCTGGTAGTTGTAGTGTTGTTGCTGTTGGCTCAGGATCTGCAGCTGCAAAAACAGTTGCTGCTGCTGTAGCAGACGAGCATAGTTGGAGTCCATCTGTGGCTCATTTTTCTCACCTTTCTGATCAGGTGGAATATATTGATGATACTTCAATTTTTTCACCCTTGGCTTAGGTTCTTTACATTTCTTGCTCCGGTGCTTATCATTTGGGTTCTTTGGGTGGCTTTGCTGTTTATGGATGGAAAGGATTAAAACAACTATAACGGACATCTCATTTACAAGCAGTTATGCAAGATACAAAGATAAAGCATACAGGAGCGCATTTACTGCAAAGAGTTGCGGAATACAGTTATCCCGGCAAACCTGCCCCAAAGGATCGCTTACCATCCTTGAAAAGTTAACGTACTCCAGCTGGCTTATACTGTGCACAAGAAGGGGTCATCAAATCACAAGTTTGTGAATGTTTTTTTAATAGATGGCACAAATGAAGCTAAGGGATTCTGCTAGTCATTGCAAAGAGGCATTCTTCTTAAACAGGTAAGTTCAAAGCCACGTAGCATTTTGTACAAGTAAAGGCTGGTATCTTAAAGTCTGTCTGTAAACACTTGCAGATCTGAAGTACTTACACAGGTCTAGATTAAAAGCACGGACAGACAGTCCTACAAATTACAGGATTATTCTTATGAAACTTTCAGCAGTATCCTTATTAGCAATACCTGCACATGTGGTACAATTCTCCTCCTTTACAAGTGCTTTGAAATTATTTTGAGTGAAAAATTGAAGGCAGTTACCTAGTCACACAGAAGGTATCAAAGCAGAAATCCTGTGTTGATCCATGCACATTTATTACACAGATAGCCTGTTTTGGGGAATATCTGAATTTGTCATTAAAGTCCTGCATTAAGTAAGCTGGTAAAAGTCCAGTGATTTCACTGGCTATAGCCAAATTTATACTAGAAATTGACTATTAGAGGTCATCCTTGTAAATTTAACAGAGAATTAATTTCATGTAGTTAGGTAGAATTCTACATACATATAATCATTACACAGCTGAAGACCTTTGGCAAAGTTGCTGAAATGAAATATTATAGGCATCTTCTAACAAAACCCCCCCTTAGTGGTATTTGAAAAAAAGTTTTCCATGCTGCTGACTAGGTCAGTGCAGAAAAGAGAACTGAGTATGTTCTTCTGATATTCAAATACAAGGCTACAGTAACTTCTATCACACAGTGCGTTCTGCTTATACAATAAATGAACTAAGAAAAATAGTTGTGGAAAAGGAGCAATGCTGTTCACCAGTTTGGTTATAGATAGATTATGAATGCGGTTGCCTCTGTTCCTATTAAATTATTCTCCATACAAAACTAGATTAGAAAAGATTAATTTCACCAATAGAAAGTAGAAACTCAATGTTGCAAAAATCTATTGTCCTTATTTCTTAAAAACTTCCACAGCAATGTAGTGCATAATTCTGCTTGAAAACTTTTGTCAACTGTACTGTAAGGACCCCTTGAAATAATGAGCCAGTCCCTACAAGTGTTAATGGTTGATCTTAGCATACAAAAGCTTTCAGTCAACAACCCAGTATGTTCTCTTGAACACTAATAAAAGTTGTTGTTAGTTATAGGCACTTTAACGTTACTCGTGTATTTTTTCATTAAATATAGCATTGGAAAAGGACACAGATTAAGAACATAGTCCTCAGATGCCATTATTACAGATACCTACCTTTACTAATGTTGGCCCAGGCTTTGCTGCAGATACAGTATTTGTGGTCAGGGTAGCTGTAGCAGTAGAACGTGTAACGTGCTGTTCGACTGTAGAGGGAGTTTTGAGAAATTCGGGAACTGGAGAGGTTAAAGGTGGATACTAGTATTAAAAAAAATATAAGGAAAAAGAGAAACATTAAAAACATCCACCATCTGAATAACTGAAAAAATGTAAAAAGGTTAAGACAATTTACTATCATGTCAAATTCATAAAATATTTTTAGGAGGAATGGTGAAAATAGGACTCTTTTGTGTACATTTTGGCACACTTCAAATATAGCAAATAAGATTTCTTACCTTGACTTCTTAGTTTGCATTTTAACTACTGCATGTAAATGTATCCAAAATCTGTTTTTACTAATACAGGTTTTACTTCTAGTTTCAAAGCAAAACAGTAATTGATTTTAATACCAATTTTTGTAGTATATAATAATAAATATTTTTCCAACATTAACATTTTTCTTAATAATTATTGTTTTTTCTGCAGGTAAAAAGAATGATAACCAAAAAGGATTTATAACAACATACAAAAAAAGACCTCAGGAAGGGCTTTGTTGTCATAACCTTTACACTGTTGTTTTAATTTGCAGAATTCTGTTCTCTTTCTAACATACATGAAAACAAATAAAGAAATATCATGAAAATATTTTATTTCTGTCTTTCCTACAAAATCATTAAAAAAGAGCTGGAAGGACCTTCAGAAGTAACCTCACCCATTCAAGTCAGGAACATTTTACTTAAACTGCTCCTACCATGTATTTGTCTCTGGTTGGTAGCCCAGAATCAGATTAACTAATTGATGCCAGTTCTTAACTTTGTAACTGCAAATCTTTATGCTCCTGGCATAAAGATAAAAAAGAAATCTCCTCTTCAAGGTAGTCAGTCAGAATTACAGGAAAAGATTATGTCAAATAAATTTATTTTCTTGTTACCGTTACCAAGTTTCATATATGAAGGCTTTTAGAACCGAAGAATTACAGATTTTAATAATATAATTACTTTCTATACTTTTATATGCAACTAAGTATAGAAAAATAGTTCAATTTTATCAATTATAAATAAAAGGGGAGATGAGGGTTAAAAATAATTAAAGGAAGAATGGAATGCATTGTTAGCAATTGCTAGCAGAGATACCACCATTTATTACTCTGCTTGAAGCAACATTAAAATTTGACCCTAGACACACTACATGTATACTGAAGCAGCCTACTGAAGTTACGCTGCTTTATTACTATAGAATTGAGGCCTTCGCTATTCTGTCTGTGAACTCAGAATCTTGTGTATGCAAGGAGAATCTTACCACCCAAATTAGTACTGCCAGAAAAGCCTCTCTTTCATGAAGGTCAAATAGCAACACAGGAAACCGAACTGATCGTGCAGCAGCAGAGCAGATGTATTTTGGAGAGACACCTTCCTATTGTATTTTCATAGCAACCACACCTCTGACTGTGCCAGGAGCTGCATTTTTTCTGTATTTGACTGCCAGCACAATCATATTACTGTGTAAGTACAATCCAGTAGCCTGAACTTCACTGAGTTTTTTCCCTTGCTGTTACAAACATCATGTGTGTAATTTCTTCTATAAACTTAAGAATTAATTCCATATAGGCTTAGGACTTTTTTATTATTATTCGTTTCCTGGCACCACTACGCCTACCAGGACATTCCCAAGTCTTCCTACATAATAATAAGCAAACTTCACTGAGCTTAACTTTGTCATATAAATTTTTTCATTGCTGAAATTGTTTTCTGATTTAAAACCTATTTTTCTTCTGTAGTGAGTATCCCTCTGATGGGATATAGACTCTGTACATAAACAGATCTCAGCCCTTGTTTTTCTTTCTAGCTACACAAATGAATTTTTATTCTTTTCTCATAAAAAGATTTTTCATTCTCTGATCATACTTTCCCGTTTGCGTTACAGTTTTCATTAGTCTTTCTGGGATATAAATAACTTTATAGGATATTCTATATGAGGTCTCACTGGATCCATACAGTGGCGTTAACATTTCTACTGGAATCATCTCTTCTGACATACTTGCAGTTTTACAGAGGAAGTACACAATAGCTCACAGTCACTTCACTGCTGACCACTGCGCCCCAACTGTCTTCCTCCTCAGTTTTCTCGAGTCAGAGTCCCCAGGTTTCCACATTTCTTGTTCATGGGAAGGAGAGGTGTTGTGTAGTTCTTTTTAAGAACTATTGCATTCTACTGGAATTTCATTTCTCTCCTAAAAGCCAAATCAACCAGTTCTTCCTGCATAACAATCCAACTCTGTGCTGACTATGCCGACCCATTCTTGTGTCAAGGTTGTTAATGGGAACATGAAACCAGAATGTCCCCAAATCAACTGCAGAGCACTATTACGGACTTCCTTTCAACACAATACTTCCCTCTTTCTGTTGTGTCTCTGCTAATTTCCCATCTTCTCCAGTTTTGCTAGTGCTTAATACCATACAGTATTAAATCCAGACAGATGAGATCAGTTTTATTTCCATTGTTTAAGAAAGCAATTAGATCACCTAGTACAGTATTTCTTTTATAAAAGTCCATCCATTTCCCTTATATTCCTATCAGTAAATACCCTTTTTCTTCAGAATACATTCTACAACCTTGCATTCTAATTAAGTCTGATGGGTACTTCTCCCTAATTAATTTCTTCCTGTGCTTTACTATTCTTCCATGAGATTGTACCACAAAGGACTTACATCAGTTTGCTAAAAACACTTGGTACACATTTTGCAACTGTATCTCCTGGTTCTTTTGTATTTCTGGGATGGCAATTATCAAGCTGCCAGTCTGCAATGCACTAAGCACTCTGACTTTTGCTTACAATTAAATTACAGTATTTTTCCCTTCTATCTCTGCATTTCTTTTATGCATTTTGCTGCGTCTCCCAACCGTCAGCTGCCAACAGGCAGCTATAGCTAGCTTGCTGTAACCTATCTAAACTGTGTAGTGGTTTTGATCCTTCTGTAGTGCAGTCATGCAGAGGAAAAGCTCCCGATACTGCTTTATTAAATTGCAAGATTTAGTATGGCATGCCTCATCACTGAAACATTGCACACATACTTCTCTTGGGGTTGTGTCAGTTTATGGTGGCAGGCTAAAGATATAAATGCCTCTATTTTTATATCCAACTTTCGAAGTGTTTTCTCTGGAAAGCAGCCGATATCTACACAGTATCTGTTATTTGCTGGACTTGCATAATAATTGGCAGGGGACTTTAGGGGGACTTACCCTTTAAAAAAGGGTTCTGGATGCTGTATTCCAACATAACTGCACTCCTGTTGCTATCAAGTTTAAAAGGCTTATTCTAGTTATAGCAGTAACATTTTAAAAAACATTTAATTTATCTTTGAATCAAAGCATCATGTACAGTATTACCAAAAAGCACAGAGGCATTCTAATGATCTCATGATTTTCACTGGTTCTTAAATTTTGTTTTCCTGAAGTCCCATGTAAAAAGCATTTTAAATGTCTGATACGTCAGCTTATTCATTACATACTCTTTTACCATTCATCACTCTGATCCTTCTTGAACCCAAACAAATAACTTGACTTCAAATATACTATTTAGCAACCCCTTATAGGCTATGAAAAGGACTCCATAATGACAGCACGACAAATCTCTTTAAAATGGAAAAGTTGTAACTGTCAAAAAAAAGCCCCAAAAAACCCAAACCCCAAAACCCCTCACCTCTTTAATTCATATTGCTTGAAACTTACGGTGTTAAACATTCTCCTCCTGCCATAGAGTAAATTACTTTTTCCTTACATTAGTTGTTATCCTAAACTAGAAAGGATTAATGGCTACATGAAATACAAAGCGTTTTACAGACTTCCCAATTTAACCTGCAAGCATTAGATAAGGCAATGAACCATGCATATCATTTACTTGATAAATTTTTAAATTAAAAAAACCCTAAATTAACAGGTCTCAACTTCCTAACTTGATTACTTCATAAAGTAATCATTATTTCATTTGAACAGATCTTCTATTTCCAGTTACAGATAATATGATTTCTGGATCTTTTTCTTCTAACTGCAAACAAGCATCTAGCAGGTCAACAAGCTACAGTGAATATATTAAGAGAACAGTCATTATATTCACTTCAGCGATACATATACTTCAGCTGTTTTGAAGATAACTGTTTAATGTCGTCATAATTGTGAACACCACAATTTGATCTGTTTAGAGTGGTGTGGTTAAAATGCCTAATCCTTACCAGATGCAAATACATCAGGTTAAAAGCACGTTTTAGGTCATCAGTCAACGAGAGCTGAAGGTTCTCAAAGTTACGTTACATCCTTGGAGGCCTGGAAATGTGTGGAGGAGGAAGCCTTGAAAAGAACTCTGGCTGCATTCCACTGTTTTCAAAACATTCTTTGTATTTTGTGTTGTAATAAAATGTAAAATTTGTCAGAGGAAATTAAAAGAATGAAGGAGCAATTTCCCAGACACATCTCCTGTAGAGACATTCTGTGCTGTTATTCTTCTTTCCGAAAGGAACAACAAGGTAAGCATCTGTTTTATTCTGCAGAAGAGCAGCTGCGCATTTTAGATCTGTGCACAGAAGCAGCTGTAATATGTTATGAAATCCATAAGCAAAGGATTGAAGTTCTATCTGAAGTGCTTTTTCAATCAAGTGCTGTGTTATTTTGTTGCTGCAATCACATATCTATCTTACGCTTCCTACTTGAAAAGCTTTTGGCATGTATTGCTTTGAGTATTTTTATTTAACACTCCATTAGGAACCTAACTCTTTACTTAGGAATCTAATTTCATGTGGTCTGTTTTCAATTTATTCAACACAAATTACATTCTCTTGACATGAAACCCAATTCACATCTTAATCTGTATGTGAGGGAACAATGAAATAAAACGGATGTGCCATACTTTTGTGTCCTGCATTGTTTTTGAATATGAACTTTGTAATAGTTTTATCTACTATAGTAATAAGAAACCCTCCTGAACTCCTCAGTTTTCAAGTAAGCACAGTCATTAAGACAATAACATCTTTGGAGCATGAATAATATTTATCTCATATTTAACTGTTTATTTTTACATTACTGTATGCAGTTAAGAACTCAACATTCAGTTCTGTCTTATTTTTTGTTTGCGTCTTAATTTATAAATTGCAGCACAGTTCTCTATGTAGAGACCTGACTTTGCTACGAATCCTCTCAGAGTTTAAATATATAAATAAAGGCATTTTTCCAAAAGTATGCTTAATAAAAAGACAAGTGTGAAAATTATTTGAACTGCAAAGTTATGCATCTTTTTCTCCTTTGTGTGGTGGACAAAGTGATGAAGGAGCACTCTTAGGAAGTCCTCCTGAAAAAAATCCATTCTAGATTACAGTTCATCAACATTAACCTGAAGAATATTACACATTTATAGTAGTACCATTCACATCAAAATAAAGTATTTTAATGATTGTGTTATACAGGCTAAAACAACTTGGTTTTACCAGGTACTAACTTGCATGAAATGAAACAAGTTAAAGTCCTAAAGCTTGTGAATTTCCATCAAATTCACACTTTCTCTTAAGGAGTACTACTCAAATTAATACAAAACATTTCAGCTCATTAAACAAAAATGACAACGTTACCAAAATTCCTGTGTTTGCTTATAGATGCGTGGTATATTGATACCAAGTACACAAAGCTGAGTGCAATACTATTACACTGATGTCATTTGTTAGTCACTTCATATATATAATACTGTGATGAAAACCCAAGTCTTTCCCACTAAATAATTTACTGAAGTACAAACATGGATAGTATGGCAAAACGCATCAATCTGAAACATACATTATTTTTCTGTGGTAATATAGCTGCTTTCATTTATGTACAACAGAAAAATGGGCTTACTGGGAGAAACAGTAGTTCAGGATCAAGGGTTTTTTCCTAGCATACACGATTGCTCAGCAGACGTGTAAATTTGATTCAACAACTCATTCAGCATTGATGCAAGGCAAAATTTTTGTTACTCTTTCATTTCAACACATAAACACAAACTAATGGTTCCTCTAGGCAAGTATAACTCAGAATGTAAGCACAATTTGTCATTTACTTAGCTCTGTCAGTCTCAAATGAACAAGCTGTTAAAGACTGGAGATGAGTACTGTTAAATCTAGCTAGTTTGGAGTTTGCTGACTATTCAAGCTAGTTGGCATCAGACAACATATGACGACTTTGCTTGCCTTTCCCTCCACTGGAGCCTTAATTTGGGTCTCTTTCTCGATCCAGAGAAAAAGTTCCATGAAAGTTGGAGAAATCTAGTTAAAAGCCTTGTCTTAGCTGCACTTAAGTTAGTGAGTTTAAAATTACTAGCTGTGGTATGACAGAAAATATCATAAACAACCTACTTAAGCTAAACATAGTAACCTTTAAATAAATGCATGTATGTCATTAATGAATAAACTTACTGATTAACTCAAAGGTGAAGATAAAAGCCTGTGAAGCAAGTGCTGTACAAGATACTATAGAAAGCATCCAGATAGCTGTATGATTATGCATATAACCCTGTGTTTTCAGTAGCTAACAGAAGACAAAAAATTAATTTGTAGCACGTGATGTTTGTTTCATTAGTGTATTGGCAATTTATTTTACATCAGCACTTTTATAATGTGTTTAAAGACAGGTTAGGCAATGTTACTGTCCATTTCAAATCACAAAATTAAATTGTTGTAAGAACATTTCTCTTTCAAAACTCATTTTTGCAACTCTTGTGGAAACAGTCACGTGTTTTCATTCAAATCCACTGTTCTTTAAATCCTCACGCATTTAAATGCTCTACTACAAAGACAACATTTTATCTGCCATGGCAGACTTAAGTTTCTTTCTTTCTTTCTAAGTAACTCAAGAAAATACTAAAAACCTCATAGAAAAATCAACATAAAGTTTATTTTCATTTCTTAAATTCCTTAGGCAGTATTTTAAAACTATAAGAGAGAACATTTAAATTATGTGGGAAACCTTACTTTTTATGGACTTTTCTGGAGATAATGGAACTGACGTCAACTGTTTTTGTTTCAGCTAAGTTTAATTCTAAATGAGTTCAAGACCTTGCCCAGAATGAAGACAGACCTTAAGTAATCAATAACAGCTGGAGTAAACCATGGGTATGACCTTTTGAACAACTTCTGGGAAAGCTGTAGATCTTCTACAGGCTATAATGAATTTCAGTGAATTTATGCCTTTACTACAGTCTATGGGAGTTCATCACTGCCAACAGCTAAATCAGGGTTCTAGTCTATACACTCCCAAACAGAAAACGGAGTCCCAGGCACTCCTTCGCAACAGCAAATGTATTCATTCCATATGAAACTATGCCCCATTTCTACAGTGCCAGACCAAAAAACATACTGTGAAGATTTTGTTTCAACATTTAAAAACTGTACCTGTGTTGACGTAGTAGCATTTGGTGTTATTGGTGATGGTGAGTCATTTGTTTTTGGCTCACCAGGGGAAGCTGCTGAACCCTGGGATTCTTGGCTGGCTGGCTGATCTGGTGATAAAGCATCACTGCTGTCTTCATCAAATGAATAATCATCCAAAGCTTGAGGATAATTCTCTTGTCCAACTGCTAGAATGTTTACAAAGAAAGAAGCAAACCATTTTTTTTTTAGTTACACAAATTAAATTTAGACATTGGTGGAAGAATTAGCCAATTGCTAGAAAACGATCAGTTTTCAGCACAGTCTAAACATATGGTACCTAAGTATTTATTGTGTTTTTAATATAATGACAGCCATATTAAATCATATTCAGTGAACTGAAAAAAACTAAGTGCATAGCAGAAGTTGTTTTAATAAGAGATGAAAAGCTATGTTAAACATATGTGGAGTGCACACAGGCACCTATGACAGACTGAGTGAAGGCCACATATGTTTGATTATTTTGTAATAATTTTTATTAGGAATCAAGTCTTTTCAAAGCAGTATTATACTCCAACTCTATAATTCTAACTTAGTTTCAAATAAAAATAGGATAACTTTAATTCAATGATGACAAAGTTTAGGACTCAGAAGAGTAAGTAGTAATGAACTCTGAGTATGTTTTCTTCTAGTGAACTTTACCCTCAAGAGTTAAATTATTATTTTCCACAATGCCATATAGATAACAGATAGAAGCTGTGGGACTTCTACTTGCCTATAATAGCTTCTTTAACGCTGGAGTCTACAGGAAGAATATTTTTTTCTACCAGTTCCATAGGGCCAGGCCTCTGAGCAATCTTCTCATTTAGATCATCTGCCAATCGAGCTCTCTTCAGTTTCATCTGAGTGGCTTGTAGTGAAGGCTCTGCAAAGGTCTCTAAAAAGATACATTGATTTAAATATTGTGTTCAGTCTTTTCTCCAATTTCATGACAAACAACATTGTCTTGTCTTTGCAATAACCATTCCATTTTTATCAAAAGCAGGTGAGTATTATTCTGAAAATTCTCAAACTAATAAGCAAAAATAAGATTATATGAGTAGATATTCATCCCCATGATCATGTTTTGCTATAAACATAACCTCTTTTTTAACAGCAGTAATACTTTTGGAAAACATAAAATAACAAATGCTAATTATAATCTGAAGACAGCATTTGCTGCTCTAGTGGTTTACCAGTGTGAGCTATGGTCAAGGTTTAATTAATCCATTGATTTTTGGACTCTCATCTTAAAAAGTTTACCTTTAAAAAGAGCTTCTAGCACAAATTTGAGTCTTCAGATTGTATTTAAATGAAAATATGGAGACAGTCTATCAATACAGATGTGATCTATCAATATGGAGACTCCTATCTGGGTTTAGTATCCAAATGCATGTTTTGAAAACTAATGGCTATTAAATTGACTTGGATTATGGTTATTTGGTAAATTTTGTATTTGGTAAGATTATGGTGAAACACAGTAAATACAGCCCCATTCATAAAGAGAGTATTGTTTCAAATGACCTGAGCAACAAGGGAAACAACAAGGCACGGTAAAAGTCAAGTTTATTAAAGATTGTTTGGGGTGGTGGTGACGGTGGGAAAGTACAAGGCTGTCAGATTATTTTAGGGCGTGAGTAGAAACTGAAGCAATATATACAATACGTGTACATACACCATGGTATAATTACCATTACAGAATAAAAGCAATATGCAATTGCAAACAAATACACAGTTGAGAATACTTTCACTGCCATAGACCTTATCTATTATTATACAGATTTAGAATACAGATTACAACAGACACTGTAGAAGTAGAGAAATAGAGCATATAAAACTTTAGAAATCATTCATATCGAAGCCTAATTCAATTAGAAAACTGAGTGCATAGCAGAAGTTCCTTCTAATAGCAGCTCAAAAGGTACGTACAGCTGGGTACATACCTTCGAGGATGTGCATTCTGACCAGCTCAGACCGGTCCGGCCTGCTGCGAATCTTGTGCTTCAAAAAATTTTCAGTCTTTAAAGAAATGAGGAAATAGCATTAACTACTGCTTACTAGAAAAATGGAAGTAGTTTGATAAATCACAGATGTCCAATTAATATTTGCAGTTGCATTCAGATAGGTGGACATCACTGTTAGAACATGGGCAGTAGAGGGGTTTGTTTTGTTTTGTTCTGGTTTTCTATCAGTTAAGCAGCGCTAATACATTTCTGTCCTCCCCAAACAAGTTGGGAACGTTTCTGGATTTGATCGCATACCACCACAGAAAATCACAGTAGTATAGATTTGCTACAGAAATAGCACACAAGCATAATTTCCCCAAGGAGCCTATCCTTAACTGGAGGTAGCTATGTATTGCATTATGACCGTAAGTTTATCCCCCCACCTTGATCTGCGAAGGATTAAGAAAGTTCCTCTCAGATTTGACACCAGTATTTTATTTTAATAGATTATTCCAAGAAAAAAGCACATGTTATTACTGTAATGGTAATAATTTTTTCATGTACTCAGAGAATTTAGTATCACATACAACTGATTATCCATTTTCAATAACAAGTTTACGCAAAGTGGTTTACCCTGGCTCGCTCCAGGCTCTTTATCTGCTCATGGAATGCAGCTGGACTTTTCAAAGCTGTGAAGAGAGAGTAAGAGTTAAATTGATAGGAAGTGATTTCCAAAAGAAATATCCTCATCAGTATGTATGTATGGGTGTTTAACACCATCTCAGTGTTGTGTTTGTATCTGACCAGTCTTATATTTGACTCATGCTAGTTATATTCGCTTATATTTAACAGAGATGAGCAACACTCCTATACAGAATATGTAGAATATTTGATTTTAACAGATATTACCATGTAACAGTTAACTTTTTCACTATGTACACCGGGGTCTATTTACCAAAACTGTTCCACAGTAGAAATTTTATGAGGTGAGGTTCAGAATGCCAAAATACTGTTTCATTTATACCACTGTATTTACTATCCGTCTATACCTCATACTTGCTGTTATTAGAGAAAACTGGACCGTCCCTTAAGAACTATTTGTGCTGATCTTAAAAAAAAAAAAAAAATTGTAGAAGCCCCAAATGTTCAGATTAGAAAACAAAATTATGGTTAGCTGCTAAAGAGTAAAAAATACTAGTCAGCTAGAAATAATATGAATTTTAGAGTGCTTCATCTCAACTGGATTGTTGAAAGGAAGTGAAGTGGCAGCAGCCGTGGTCCATCTTATTTGCCACACTTTTGGCAGAGAAGAGATACTGCAAAACAAAATCTTCAACACTTTTTGACAGTTTAGAAGTTTTTTCCCAGGTTTCACTCAAAAAACTCCAGATCATTCCATTCCTGAAGATAACACTACAGACCTGGGAAGGTGCAGATGCTTTAGCAAAGCAATCTGAAGTCTGCTGCATATTCAGAAACCTTCAAGAAGAGATTAGCTTTAAGATACTGTGCTTTCAAGCTAGAATTCACCACTGCACAGTGGACTATTTATAACAACTTGGCATAATTTTTACATGTTTTCAATGGCTGGGGCTTTTGTTTGTTTGTTTGAAGAAAAATCATTTTTCCCAGTTGAATCTTTTGACTACTTGGACCTGTTATCTTGAGCCCAGTCTCATCCCACACTGTCCACTTAGGGATTCTCAATGTTTTCTGTGCACTCCTCATTCTGAGGCCAGGCTGATGTCCAAAACAAGTCCGAAGACATTATACTAAACAATTAGCATAGTCATTGGGATCCCAAGTGGAGGAACACCAAAACATCTCTAAGGAAAGAGTTAACTGCAGTTGAATTCTAGGCCAGTAAATATCCATATTCACGAGGACCCTCTTGTGATTCCTAAACTGATTTTAGGTATCATAAGTTCTGCTGCTGAAACAACCATCATCTCTAACAGACTGAAATCAGTAAAGGAGAAAATGGACTCTGGCAATAAAGTGCAATTGCATAAAGCATGCCAATTACTTATTTTCAAAATACAAGTGCTGTGAGTTCAGACATACAACCAAATTTACAAACATTATTTGCTTGCCAAAGCACTATGATCTGCAGTTAAATTCCAGTGGTAGAACAGAGTTAGAGATAAAAATGGTTTACTGAAGAACTGATAACTTCTTGCATAGCTGTCAAGGATGGCAGGCAGCCAGTCCAAAGAGTCAGAAGCTCAGCATTACAGAATCCTGAAATCATAAATACATCTTCAACTGTATTTATGAACTTGGTGACATTGCTGCCTTAGTGAGACACTTCACACTAAGGTGATCAGCAGCATCTTAACTCTTCTAAAGATAGCACCTAAAGGCATTCATTGAATTTTTACCACTATATAATCTTTGTTTTGGAAGAGAATACAAAATTCTTACACCCATTTGGACAGTTTGCCAGATGCAGCAAGTTGATCAGGAACTTCTGGCAACTGGAAAAAAATGTTCTAAAACTATAACAGTTTTCTAAAAATCCCACAAAGCCACTTCCCATATTCTTGGAAGGGTATTCATACTCAGAAAGGCCTAGGCACAGAAGCTTCTGCATTAGGTCATATGATCCAGTGTACGATGCCCAGCCTAATCCGCTGCCTCATGTCCTGTAACATCACAGCTACCATCATGCAAGGTTTGACACAGAAGACGCATCTGTTAGTGCGCAAGTCACAACTTCTATTGTGTCCCTTGTTTTTGTTTGGCCACCATTGCCATCCTGCTCTTTAAAGACTGCTGGCTTTGTTATTGATGTCCACTCATTTATATAATACAATTTATTTCAGTAAGATTAGTCGTAATTTAAAGAGAGAAAATAAAAGGAGAACCAGACCATGTCGGCATCCTTGCGTTTTCATCACAATGGCTATTTTAATAACTGAAACATTAGGTAAGCATGATGAAGCTATTTCATGCTCATTTAGATTACCAAAAGGATCCCACAAGCCTTTTCAAACAATAAAGTTATTTTTCATGATTCTCACAGAGATGTTTATCTTCATTATTTTATATATGCAGTTCATAATTAATACAGTATAGTAATACAAATTACTAGAAATGTAAGTCTTACGTGGCATGATGCCCTGGTCCACCAGCTGTTCTCGTGTCCGTCTTTGTTGTAGCCTCAGCTGAAGTACTGACAAAAGAAAACAGTCATTCATTCATATGTAAGCATACTACCCCTCTGAAAGTACAAAAAAATCATTCAAAAGATACCAAGAATTTCAACTTTAGAAATATTTTTTCTATATGTATTCAGACCTGACAGTAACCTCTAAGACACCTACCATTAAGGATCAGCTGCTATTAACATAGTTTGGAGTGATTGCTTCCAATCCCTATTCATATTGGAGTTTGCCGCTTTTTGGTCACATCTGATAAAGGGGCTGTATTTCGTGTATACATCCACTTTTCCTAACAGCTAGGCCTCATAAGAGGTATTAAGTATACATCTAAATCTAGGATTATTCTTTTTCCCTTGCAACACTACTCTTAGATAATAGATTCAAGAAAACATAGTGAGATATAAAGAGTTTATACCATAAACTGCAACACATAATGATTATATAGACTTCTCTTACATGTCTTAAACCAATCTTACATAACTGCACTATGCTGAAATAGAAATGATGTTTGCAGAGCATGTTAAAAGAAAAGCTGTATGTGTTTGGTTGATAGTTTTTCTTTAAGGATTTTTTTTTAAATATAAAGGCTTATTGTACATTTAAATAAATCTTGCTGAAACACAAGAAACTGAAGAGAAGCCAGATTTTACTTGACTTATTTAAAAACACCAAAAAAGTGACATAATCAGGAACAAACCTTAGCCTCTCTCTGAACATCAGAATATGCTGTTTTCCTGATTAAGATATGTTTTGTCATAATTATTTCAAGGACCAAATAAATCCAATACTGTCAAATTTGGAAAAACTGTTTACAGTTTCAGAGGTAACTTCCTATGTTTCATTACATTTAATAAAATGTACAAAGGTTCTCAACTTATTTATACTGTAAGACTAGCCAGTGTGACACACATTAAATACTATACCAGGAACCGCACAAAACCTGCGGGAGGGCATAGACATAAAGGCCTCACACTTTCAAAGACTAGGGCTTTTTTGTAAATGTTCCCAGGAAAAAAAAAGAAAAAGTAGTTGTTCTTCTATTGTTCCCTTCCCCTTGTTTCTGTATCAATTTATCATAGTGCTTCATTATTTCTTAGACACATATAGCCATTACCCTAATGTGAAACTTCATCTTTTGAACAAGAGACAGTCAAGATGCTTGGTCAAGGAAAGCAATATATTAAAGATGTAATATTTACATTCTTAAATTCTGCTTTGATAGCTTATTACAGATGTATGATTGTGACATGCTGTTCCCATTGTATTTCATGAGGAAGCAAAACAAACTAATGCATTGTCCAATACATCAGAATGAATGTAATTTCTAAAAAATTAGGCTAAGGACAAAGTTCATTGTTTTCAGAATTTAAAAGGAACCAGCTTATTTCCTGTTCTACGGTACAGGAAGGATACTCCTCTGGCTAAAGCATTAAGACCGGGAATAGCAAGTCCTGAAAACAAGGACATTATTTTCTTGTGTGACACAAACATTGAGAATTTAAATACAAATATTTCAGGGCTGTGGCACGGCAGTTCTGTTCAGAGTTTACGATATTGTTACACAATTATTACAAAGGAGAGATGGGAGAATGCGAAAGCAACAACAGTAAAATGTAAGTTAATGGAAAGTAATTCAAAATCTATTGAGTTTCTCTGGAAACTTGAAAATACCTGCTTTCAGTAATGAATTGTATTTTCCAAGTAATATTAAATGACTGTAAAAAGTTAACTGAAGAATTATAATAGTTTGAATGATTTATGTTTGGTCTTCCTTAATTTCATGTGGCTCCAAGTAAGCCGTGACCTCTTCTTGCAATACCTCTTACTAGTAGATGCAAACTTGTGCTGCCTCAAGTCTTGAACAAATTCAAATGGTGCTGTGACACACTCCTTTCAGCAGCGTTTCCTAGGCTGGGTTTGGCAGCGTACATACTCCCAGTAAGTTCAGAGCATGGGTAGAGAAAGTTCAAATCTTTCTGCAGAAAACCACGTGGGTTTCTAAGTCCCATTGGTCTAATCTGCCCCAAAAGATGCAGATAAGAGTGTGTAAACACACATTTATGCAACTGGACATCCAACTTAAAAAATCCACAAGCTTTATACAAGTAAGTGTGAATTAAGAAAAATAATGTATTGGGTCAGGACTTAGCCCATTCCTACAGAAAATTTCAAGACACACACATTTCAACAGAAATGCATTTTAAGCATACGATACAATGTTTCCTACTGCACTAGCACAAAGCACTGAGAAATTCACTAACTGGTGTGGTGTTTACAGGAAAGCAAAAAACTCTGATACATTCTTCTTTTGGGTTCTCTTGCTTACAACTGTAAAATCAAGAAAGCTCAGATTTAGTCTTAAAACTAAATGGGCAATCACTTTAAAAATCTTAAATAAGTTTTGACTCTCACATCATTTGGATGGGTAATTTATAAACAGCATGGCAAGACTACTGTATTTCAGACCCAATATTTTTGGTCTTCAGTAGATTAAAACTTTACTTTCTCTTTTTCTTCGCTCAAACTACACTTCCTTTTACACAACTAGGAAGCCGTGGAAAGGGCTGAAAAGCATGTCCTGCTCTGTGCAGGAATCTCATCCATGCTATACAGTTTTATTTGGTCCAAATTTACACCACACTTAAATTTGGCTTTCTTGGAACACTACACACACCTTAAATGTGTCTACCAAATCTTTTACCTAGTTACAAGTCAGTTTTAAACATATGCCTCTATTTCAGGCTCAAGATCTTAAAGAAAAATGACCTGCTCCAACATCAGTTATGTCCAGGGTAGAGCTGATATACATCATCAGACACAGTAAGTAAATCAGAATTAGTATTTTTTTTTTCAATTCCATCACCTGGAACGCAGTGGATCAACAAGCGAATGCTGGTAATATTACAACAGGTGCAGGAATGTTATCACTGATGTGAGTCATCTACTAACATATGATAGGCAAGTCATTTATTAAGAAAAAAATGCATGTGGTACATGGTATTTCTGATTTCTAATATGCTTTTGACTCCAACTTTCTTTTTTACTGAGCTTTACCACAAACTGCATTTTGTAGGTGTAGCTGGTTCAGCTATGGCTACCTGAGCATTGCTAGCATGGTACTTTCATATATCAGCAAACAGAAGTGGGAAAGTTAAACAACTTTCAAATTGACCTTCACACTACAGAATGATCACACCGTTTTGCAGCGTTGATAACAACAATTTCAAAGCCCTCACTAATTCACCAATTTGGACAGCTGGCTAAACTGGAAAATTATTTTGTAGGAAGCGCATACGCAGTCTACTCTATGAAACCTACTACAGGCAACAGGTACTTGTGTTCTTCATCCTATGAGACTTATTTAAAATTCTGAAATAGCATCACTGCAATCTCAAATGTGATGTGCAAAGTCTTTGTGCACGAAAAAATAGCTTGACCATGTTTTTTTAAAGAAATTAGTTTAACTCTTAAAATTACATATAAAGAGGCAGAGTTTTATCAGAAATGTATTATTTTTTAGAGATATGGCTTTCCCAGATCCAGATATTGACATGACTCTCAGACCAAGGATTTTCATCCTTCATATGAGAAAGATTAGACTTCTATTTGGCATTCCACTACACCAAGACAGACAGTGCTCACTGTTAGGTCATATGGTTGGATTGGACAGTTTAAACACATCCCACCAGTTCAGCATTTAGCAATTATTTCATTTTAATTTTTCATTGGCAAGTTTGTGAGAGAAATTATCAGAAAGGCCTCACACTGCACTCTGCCAATACAAGTAAGCTAAATACCTACTCCAGCACTTCTAATAAGTATTCCCCTGTATTACCCTAAAGTATACTTTAAAAAGAGTCTGCCTGAGGTACATTCAGCTGCTAAAAGTTCTCTTGGAAACAAAGAAACAGACCACCCCACAAACAAAACACCATCAAAAAACAGTGTACCAAAGTTTCTGTCCCAAGGTCCTGTTTTGAACTCTCTTTCACTAGTAACATGGAATTGTCAGGAACACACCATGTGTGTGTCCAAAGAGGAAGACATTTGAACACTGTGAGCATACTGCTACAGACTTGTTGAGTGCAATGCAGTTCCTGCAACTCCCTGTTTGTGCTATCAGGTGTGATGTGCCTCAGAAAGGGGGACAGGCTGTGCCTCCCTCTGACATCCCACTTGGACGCAGCCCTACACACCATGGAAGCATCAACACTGTAAAAACATACCCCAGTGGATGTGTTACTTATATTTGTGGCTGATGTGATTTCTTTGTCAGTTCCTGAAAATTAATGCTGCTTGGCCATGGCCACGATAGGTGGTATTCACCCAGGACATGGGGGAGGGAGACTAAAATAAATCTAATCAGCAAAAAATAGTGCTAAGAAGGTAGGTAGCTTATCTCTTACTTTCCAAATGGTTTCAACTAATTCTTTAATGAACATTAATTCCAAATGTAGATGATGGGAAACCCTGCTACATAATTTATAAATGTATTATATCTATGATTTGTGGCTTCAATTATGATCAGATATTTGGCTTAAGCTTTTCAGAAAGAGAAAAAACTGACCCATATCCTAGGCAGTGTATGGTCTTACAAGAGAATATGCAGTAGACTATAGCAGAAGGATTAACAGAGCAGTAAGAATGTACCTGCATATAAACCATATACACTTAGGTGTGAAGCTTTAGCATTTTTTAGCAAATATATATATAACAAATAGTTATAGTCTCTCATAACACTACTTGCCTACCCATCGTCTGTTAACCTATACTGGGCATCACAAAGCAAATAAGGGATGGTTTTGAAGTTGTCCCATGTGTACCTGGACAAGTCATAAAAACTGTGGGAGGACTGAAAAAATGAGAGCTATAGAAGATATGAAATGTGCAGTTATTCGCTTATTAAAGAAATATCAGGAACTTACATATATTACACAGTAAAGAAAGGACAGCCTGTAGCATGACTAATAGCAAAGTGCTGCAGGAGGAATACTAAAGAAGAGCTGACTCATAGTTAGAAAGATGGTGTAAGATGATAATCATTGCAGATTTTGACTTGACCAGAGCAAGGAGGTTAAACAGAAACAAAGCTGGATGAAAACCAGATGTTTGCTTTTGCAAACAACTCCAAAATTAAGAAGGTTAAAAAAAGTTTGGTGTCTGATTTTTAAATAAATATTGAGCTGTTGAACGCATTATTAAAAAAGTTTCTAAACAGAAAGTAATTGTGAATAAAAATCCTAAATATGTTATTTTAAAAAGTTGAAAAGCTGAAAAAAACTTCTGTTTTTCAAAAGCAGAGTTATCGGGGAAAAATCTAATATTTGTATCTCAATTAAAGACCTAAGGACCTAAAATACTTTTAGCCCTCACAGCGACAAAAAGCAAAAAAGCAGAGATGTTTCCAAGGAAGAAATGGTAACACCTGTACATGAGATGCAGAGTTACATCCAGTCAAAGAGGGTATTTGGCTTGCAGGTCTGTGTGTCAGAGGAGATGGTCATACTACAGTCAGTAATGACCTTTATATTGTCATTGTAGTTAGACGGACTAAGCCATACAACTGAGCAGAAGCAAGTTACAGACAGACTTGTATCTTTATACTAGAGATGAACCTGAAGCGGGTATAAAGGAAGGGAATAGGAATGAGGTTTGTGGAAAGCTCAAAAGGAAATGGGGACCCACAAAAAGCAGCTCAAAGAACAGCCAGAAAGATACAGAAGATGGGAGTCATGGAAACTAAATCACAAGTTCTCAATACGGAAAATGTGATGAAATTATCTTCAAAGACAAGAATGAATGATGTGAGAATGGAGCACAGCTTTGCGCATTTGGCAAAGAATTGCTAATTTATTTCAGTGAGAAACTCTCTATAGAATAGAATGCAGGTTGGTTTAAATCTAATGTAATTAAATCTAATACAGACTTTGTTTATTATATACATAGAAATCCATATAGCAAGAGATTTCTACAACGGTCAGTAACACACAAAGAGGTAAATCTAATAAGGATGGATGAGATAGGAGGACACAGCTTTCAAAAAATCTAAAAACTACTGATGCATTAGCCAAAGTTACTATATTCTACTATTTGTTCTAGTGTTTTGGGGGTTTTTTTTGGGTGTGGGGTTTTTTTTTATTACAAAGAACCGTTTACAGGCAAACCAGTGTGGAATCTGGGGAAGGGAGAATTCAAAAGACATGAGGTACTACAAGACGAAGTTCCCCATGGGGTGGTACTTACTCAAACACTGTGTATAACAGATTGTTCTTATCAGGGTAAATCCATTCAGTTTGTTGCCCGATAGTTTACCTCTCACTTTTACACTTTTAAACAGGCAGTTACCTGCATAACATCTGAAATCATAGATGATGGTCTCCAAAATAAAGGCCAAGAATTGTCAAAGATTTAGATATGTTAATACACTATTAACATCAGTAATACTGTTCCTCCTCATATTTAAAGTGTATGTGCAAAAGAAGGGCTATGTTAACACCACTGAGCAAATCTAGTTGCTAAAAGACAGCACAAATATTTTGCACTTCACATTATCTGGCAGGAATCCCCCTTCACACCACTGCAACTCTAAGAAATTATCTTTGAACTGCTTTCTGAATAACAGCCATGCACAGAGAGGTCAGTCAAACTCCTGTTTTGACTGAGGGGGAAGGGAGGGTATTCTTTTATTTTCAAGTCACTGTATGATTTTAAGATTAACACTTTAATAGCAGGTGAAGAGATTCCAAAATTTCCATGTGTTTTCTTCAGTCAGTAAAATAATCATTAAATCATAAGGTAGCTTATTTAACACTTATTGACAAAACCAAAAAGCATAATCCCTCCTCACAGGAAGAACATCTGGTTATCTGGCTCTCATAAAGTCAGTAGAAGTCTTCTGACTTCACTGGAGGTATAGATTTTTTCACCACTTGAAAAACTGAGTGCCAGGGGCTGGTGCTCCCACTCTTACAGTTTCTTCCAGTGTTAGCATACCAGGGAATCATTGCTCCTATATGCAAGGGGACGGAGATGATGGTGCAACAAGGAGAGGTTCTCTGTTAACCAATGCACTTTATTATTTTGAAACTTATTTCTATATAGTTGTCAATTTTATAAAGTTAATGGCCTCTGTTTTCAAACAGTGAGTACTGTTCAGTTTCACATACACTATGCCCTTAAGGGGCATAAAGATTAAGAATAACCAAAACAAGCAGATCCTCAATAGCTTACTGAAGCGCTGTGCTGGTTTGAATGCAAGAAAGGTGGCATAAACAGGCACTTAAGCAAGTACACATCACATTCTGTGTAAGACCCTTTGAAAGGTAAGAAACATAGAGCAGTCCAGTCAGGTCTTACTCAGTGTGAATAGTAGAATAAGTTCAAATAAAGCGTATTGTTTAATCAGTTAGATCAAATAGTTATTATTGAAGTTGAGCCAGTGATTTCTGTTACAGATCTGTAATTTGTATCCTATGGAAAAGAACATCTCAAAGTAGTACTATATAATCACAAGCACTGGAATGTAAAGAGGCCAAAAATAAATTGATAGTTGTCCTGCAGGAACAATGCTATCTACACTGATTGACAAGCTTTCACCACTGCTTCTTGTCTTGAAAAAAACCAGAACTTATATTGTGCACAGTTCCAGCACTAATAATTCCACATCTAAACACAGTTAATTACATATCCTATTAATTTAAAATAAAATTTAAATTTTATCTTTTTATAGAAGGTACTACGAAACAGCAAATACTTGTTGACATTTAACAATTACACAATGAAACAGACACTAAACGATGGAGAAGGGGTTCATTAGACAGCATACAATTCTTTAAAATAACAGCAAGAAGAAAAATAATGCATCAAGTTTTTTTTATGTTCTGTATGTAATCATCTCATTATTTCTTCCAAAGTTAAAATCCAGTGGATATTAGCTATTTAAGCCCTTAAAACTGCACGTTAAAGTGGGAAAATGTAATGTCCAACATTCCTGCATACTCCCTTGGAAATTTCCAAGAGCAGTCGAACCTCCAGTGCAGGCTGCTAGGCTGGCTGCCATGGAAACAGACAGTGCTGGAAACAGGGCCGTTTCCTTTAAATTAAAAGCTGTTACACAGAAAGCCTCCATTTCTTTCTGCCAGCTTAAAACAGCTTTTATGCAGCCAAGGTCTCTAACATGTTGAGGTGGAAACACAGAGCGATAGAGGTTAACAGCAGACGTTCCAGTTGCAGTGAAGCACTGCTGCAGGAGATGGACTATTCTATTGTATCCTCGATCTGAAGTAATTTATAACTACTTATTTGGCATCAAGACTATAACATTAATACAAGTACATGAACAGCAGGGTGGCAGTAAAGTAGAAGAATATTTCATCCGATGGTAGGTGGACTATACAAGCGATCTAAGCATCAAGTTTTGTATCAGAATTCTGGACCAACCCCACAGCACAGTGCGACAGTTACAGAATTGCAGAAATCGAGTATCAAGAACTTAACTCGGTGCATCTTTCAGTGGTTACCCTCACACCCCCAAACTCCATCTGCTTGGACTTGAAAGTTTACATGGCATTTTCTAAACAGCATAATTTGCATTAAATTATTTTTTCCAGAGATAGATATTTTGCTTTCTCCTGAGTTGTGACCGTTTCTCCCTCAACTCTATATGGGGTGTTGTACGCTATTTATAATTCATTAAATGCTTTACTGAGACAAAAACGGTTAATCTTTTCAACTAATATTTGTTCTGTGAATAAAACTAAAACTGTAATAAACTGAACGTGTTGTATAGTAAGTAAAAGAAAGAGCAGGTGATATGCAAGATACATATTTCAGGAAGGTTATGGAATGCAGTAGCTAGTTTGCACCTGGCATTACTCATTCCACATGTGTCCAAAGTCAGGAATTTGGTAACGTAGCATTCTTTTCAATTATATGGCATGTCAAAGAAGGAAGGTTAGGGAAAAGCCATGAAAATATTTAGCTACCCATGATTTGTTGGAAGTGATTCTAAGTAAGTCGTACAGCATTTTAAAGATAAAATGGATTTAAAATTGTGGTGGTACTCTCCCATCAGCCTGAAGGTGGTGATACAGTAGGTTAAGTTCTCTAAATTTTAAAATAAAAATAATTCATCATTAAAGAAATCAGAAATTACCCAGACATGAGTGAATATGTTATACTGGGTTCAGTCTTCAAAGCTTTCACATATGCCAGGGTATCATTTAAAAAAAGAAAATATTTTACTTGGTTTTATAAAAGAAATCCCTTACTTATTTTTATATACTTTTAATGTTCATTTTCCCATTACTGTATATGTGATTTTTCTGCTAAGACTATATCCAAAATAATTAAGTAAAGTGAAACAGCCTCTGATGCATACTCATTTCACACAATTATTCAGTCATACTTTCATTTCAGCTTAGAAATGTTCTGGATAAATGCAAAGCATGTGAGTGGAGACTACTGAGGGCCATTTCAGATAATCTCTTCACAATTCTGGAGGGAAACCCTGCAGGACCTCCAAATCTTTTAAATTATTCCACTGTGATTTAAAGCTTTTGCCAGTAATAATGCACACATAACTGTTTCCAGAAGTAACGTCATCATCCTGAAAGTAGAAAATTAAAAGCTAGATGGGAAAGATAGCTAAATGTAAACTTAACATTTAAAACAAAAATATAAAGCATAACAATATCATCAGTTGAGAAGCTTAAATGACTAGGATATAGGACAATTTGTATTGTATCCCACTGCTATGGAACATGTTGCTTAGAAACAAGCCAGAACATACACGAGCCTCCAAACAAATTACTGGAATGTCTGCTGGGGTGAATATATATATACACACGTATACATAAAAAGCAAAATCTGTACTTTTCACACATTCTGTTTAAATCTTTAAAATGGGAAAAATCACTACAATCTTGGGTGGAAAGTCTGAATAAACTAAAGCTTACATTTCAAGTAGTCTGTAAAATTGCATACCATAAGTATATTAACAATAATTACATTTTCTAAACCTGCCAAGTATTCCTTTGCTTAGTACAGTCTTCTGGTTTTTTTTAAAAAATAATATGCATTTCCTCAAATACTACTATCAGCCAAGAAGTGTTCCGTCAAGGAACTCGTGAAACTTGTGTTCAAATTCTACATCTACTACAGACTTGCTTTGTGATAATTTGGAGCATATTACATTGAATGTATGTACATTGTATGTACAATGTACAATGTATGTACATTGTAATACATTGTATGTATTACAATGACAGATGATTTCCAGCTGAGCCCTCTCCAGAAGGTACTACACCTCCATTTTCCATGCTTTTCCTAGGCACAGTAGAGCCAGCAAACAAAATGTGTACCCAAGCAGATCCTCCAACTCACGAGATTACACTTTAATTCAAAACACTGGGGAAGGTGGATTTACACTAAGATGCCTGATTGCAGACTGGGATGTAAGCAATGACAGGTCTGCTGTGTAGACAACATCATCAGATTTCTGCAGATGCTTGCTCAGTGGATGAGTCGGATTGCTTGCAGTGACAGTGAGGTTGCTGCATTAGAATGGACTTTGCATTAAAAAGGCTGAGGTACATAGATGTTCTGTTGGATGCTTTGTTAAAGGAAAGAAGAAACCTCCAGCATAGCAACAAAACAGACAGTGGTTTGAGAGTGTGGTTTCATAACTTAGTATGATCTAAAACAGGATTACTGATGAGAAGACAAGGGTCTCTTCCTCCCTCCAACCACAGCTGCTTCTGTTGCATCAACACTGGCAAAGATGCAGCCTGGCAGGTCAGTGCTCTGATCTGGCTGAAAACACTACTGAAATAAATAGTCTTCAGTAAAACCTGTTCACTGATCCTACTCACTTCAGGGTTGCATAATTCCTAATGCCAACACAAGAAAGAGGCTGGCAGTAAGCAGGGTAGGGCTGGATAGGACTACACCCACTTTTGGCAGCAGCAGTCTTACTCCTAACCCTTTATAAAACCTTTAAGAAATCTTGTAGTTGCTGTAGCAACTCTTGATAGAACTCTTCGTTAGCCACTGTATCCTCCAATTCTATACAGATTACATACAAAAATCAAATTAATACATTGTGGCCTTGGTTTATTGACGTATTTAAGAATGTGTTTATTATAATGGAATTACCATATATTTATTATTCATCTAAGTGCTACATTGAAGAAGAAAATTTTGCGGAATAAGTGCTGATTTAAGACATACAATTATCCCACTGTCATTAAAAAGAATGTTTATGGTAGATACATAAAGTTAAGAATTTAGCACAGCCTCACAGGATCAGTACACTAAATTTATAGCACTTCCTTTATTAACTAAGATGACAGGAATAATACTTTTTTTCAGTATTCTTCTCATTTTCTGCGTCTCAAGAAACATACCTGACAGACTGCCACTGATAAGGGGTCATAAAAACACCTCTAAACACCATATAACCGAACCTAAAGATTTTTTTTTTTTTTTAAATCAAACCAAAAAATCCAACAAAATGAGCAAACCCAACAGTAGAATCTAAGTCTGACATGCCACCGCAGGAGAGCAGTAGAGGTCAAGAGTATCACCAATGCTCAACAAGCCAGCAATAGCAGGAAATCTGTTAGATAAACAATTCTCATGCAGCATTGATTTGATTGCAGGGAAGGAAGGGAAGAAATCCTTCCTGACTACATCTGGTGATCTGTTAACCAGACAGAATGAAGACATTTCCAGCAAGCACCTAAGAAATTCCTGTGCTTCACTCATTCCACCCTGTATCCTGGTTCTAGCACTTGCCAGTCTCCAGTTCCTCACAAAACAGTAAAATGAAAAAGCAATACAAATCCAGGAAAGAAATTACGCTTCAAGGTGGAAAGAAAATTTCCTGTCCTGGTTAGTTTTTTTTCCTTACAGTAATCTGCAGGCAACAGGTAACTTTGAAGCTCAGATTAATATATGAAAAATATGGTGCAAACAAAATGGGATCCAATCTCCTTTTAAATCCCACCTGGGATAGCACCAGACTGATTTGTTTCACCAATTTAATACTGTGTCTTCAAGAGTTCTGCATGGTCATACACTCTTGCAGGAGCTCATGAATCCTTATATTAAAACAATTTAGGGTACAAAGCAAGACTTCGTAAATTCCTGTCACTCCTCTATAGAAGATGCCTAATCTGCAACCTAAGTATATTTCTAATTTCTAATACATACACTGTTGATGATACTCTTTCTTACCAACTGTATGCACAATGATGTCCTGATTTCATTCAAGACTTTTCAATTTTCTAAATGTTTTGGCCACTTACTCAATATTAGAAGTCAATGCTACAGGGATTTATGAAAAAGCTGGTTAGTTAGCACTGTATTAGCCTCAGAGACAAAAAGTATTTTTGTTCCTTGCTCATACAAAAGGTAATTTTGATAAAACAGATAAAATTAAGAATTCTTCTCACAGAACAGACAATATGTAACAGTAACATATGAGTTGTTTACAAGAAAGCAGGGTAATTAAGGGGATTTCCTCCTGTGTTATAGGATGCTATAATGTCTGTCCTCTGTGATGTGTGAGTAATGTGAAGAGTATTTGTTAGCCTAAGCAAAGAAAAAAATTCATCTTTGTAATCTAACCTTCCACTGCCCTTAATATTAATTTGCTGAAGACAGTGTTGGGATTTGTGTTTCCATCAAAAGTCTCTTTCCTTATAAAGAAATACTAAGTAAAAAACCAACTGCACCTTACAATTCTCATAACGTACTCATTGCTGAAATAAGCACACTGTACTGTCTCTAGATTTTTAGATTTATCAAACTGTGCAAAATAGATTATGAAGCAAAGGCTGTAGCACCTTCAGAATTACTTCATCTGGGTTTGCCAATAGAATTACATTTTTGATTTTTGCAGTTTTAACCATTCACTGACAGTATTCCTACGTATTTTTGTGTCCTAACAAAAAAACGTTGATGATTCAGGTGGCAGAACCAGTCACATCATCATTTCAATTAAAGGAAAAAGAAAGAAAAGAAGTGTCAGAATGCCACAAGCTAAGTTAGAATATACTGTTCTGTAAAATAAGAAGTTTTAATATTATTTATAGTGTTATTTAAATAGGATGAAGTTAACAACTGCAATTGAATTTTTAAAAGTCTACAAGATACCTGAACTACACATTTCATAACATTATAAACTGAAAGGTGAAGCTCTGTTTTAGTCTCTCTAGATGCAAATGAAACAGATTTGCAATGTTTTCAAGAATTCATTCTATATACTGCAAGAAAGAAAATGCTTGTTTTTTCCAAGCTTTAGAAAGAGGAAAGGCTGGAAGAGTCATTCATACTCTCAAAAAAGAGATTCATTATTTTAATTATTAGGCTGCCAAACTTAAGAGACATAAAAGGATAAGCAATATTCATGAGGGAAGAGTGAAAATGGAGAACAGGTACTAAAACAGAGAAAAGGAAGCAAAGATAGTGATTGTGGAAAACAATTATATCTTCTTTTACACACCGAATAATTTAAACTCTAAAGTACTCATGAATTTAGACTGGAAGAGTGTCCATAATTGCAGGTTTTTTGCTACTCTGACAGACCATAATTATTGTAATGTACATTCTTTCATCCACTTTCTACATAACTGACATATTCCAAGAAGACTGAAGGTAACGATTACCGTGGTTACTTATTAGCCCACCTACACTATCCACCATGCTCGTTTCTTCACGTCTTTCTCCCCTTTATTTCTCGGCAGCTTAGATTCATTAGGGTTTTTTTCCTGCCGTATTTCCCACAACAGTATGCTTACTCCTCTGTCCCTCTCAACTTCCTCGCCTTCTTTCTTTGTTCCTGTTGCCCCACAGAGCTTCAGAGGTAGCAGCAGCAGGTTTAACTGGGCCTGTTCGGAGGAGGTGCAAGGCAAACACCATGAAAAAGAAGCCACTGTTGGCCCTTTATCATCAATCACTGTCTTTCAGTCAGTGCTTTGCTGCTGTAAAGGAAGCAGGACTGTTGTGCTCTCAGCCATAGCCACATGCATCAACACTCAACTTATTATGATCTTTCCAATCGATAAGAAACCTTTGGTATCAGTACATTATATAAGAATCAGTGTTTTCTCTAGCCTTAACTCAGAGCTAAGTAAAGGGGTTTTAAAAATAAACTGTCAGTTACTGAATTCAATAATGAACATGGGCTATCTTTTTGCCATTTTAAACATTATTAAGATCCAAGTTTAAAAACAAACAAAACCCCAAAACAAACCCAGCATTTAAATTCTGAGAAAGGCATGATCTCATGTAGAAGGAGAAAAACAGCAGTCTTGCCACAACACCCAAGAAGAAATCTCTGAATCACTAGAAGATCCAGAGATATCTGGAGTAAAAGCCAAGGCAGAGTGCTATAAAAGGAAAGGAGGAATTTTGTCTACTCCGAATACAGTTTGTTTCTGACTGATTAAGAAGTTGGAGTTCAAAGAGCCTGGGATGTTAACATACACCAGTTAACACACTGTCCTCTGTGGGGCTGGCAGCTGACCTCAAGAGGTCTCTTCCTTCTTCTCCTTAACACGGGCCAGATAGAAGAATACCTCCAGCTAGAAGGAATAAGACAACTTCCGTGTCTCAGCAGTATTATTGCCACAGCCTAACAAATACTACTTCAGATGAATCTGGTATAGTACCATTTGTCAGCTTTAAATAATGCTGCAAATATCCTCAGACTATTGCTATTTTACAAACTAATGCTTGTGCATTATATCAATTTAATGCACAGTCTAAAACAATCATTTAAGGAGACGTAACATAATTTGAAAAGCATACATCTGGAAAGCAGAGTCAAATCTAATTAAGTATGAGGGGAGAAGGGAATTCTAGAGACAGCTGAGAAAAGCACTGTTGAAAATGAGGTAGTAATACACGTCTAAAACTAAAGGTTTGTGGGGTTTTATTTTTAAGTGTCATGTAATGACACTGGTTTCATTATATTTATTTCAATAGTGACTTTTTGAAGCATTTTGTGCAATATTTACAGCACAATTTCAGAGCGTTTCATGAATTCAGCACTAAATGCTACTCTGAATAGAGGACTTAATAATTTTTCTTCATACTACAATTTCTATTAAGCTGTTATTGTTATTTTAATAGTCTCAGGTAAATTCTAAACTTAGCTTTTAGAATTTTTTTTAAGAGGGAAAACAATACCTAATTTAATGTACAAAAATTCTTCCTGTCACACAGCATTACACCAGAAATGCTGGTGAACTGAATCTGCCCAGTACTTCTGCATTTGCTGTCCCCCAACCAGCAAGCGACTGACCTTCCTTGAGACTTTTCTGGCTGTTCACCTCAAGGCATTCCTTCTCCTTCAGTGGCTTAACATCTCCTGCAGGTAAAATCTCAGAAAAGCCCTGTTGCTGCTTCTTGGAGCTATCAATCATGATGAGAATCCTTTAGAATGGCAACATCCAGCACAGGAAAAAAAAAAAATTGATTTGTCACCAAGCAGTACACTGCTGCCCCAAACACTGCTTCCAGGTCCTTTCCTCTAATAAATGAGCAATTGCGCCTTTGTGCAGCCGAAAGCAGCCATCATCCTTCACTTTCTAGGCTGACCTGCAGTACGCTGAGTCGGCTTTAGAGCCTGTAACTCACTCGAACAGCAGGCACAGAGCATGTGAAGCAGAACTCCCAAATCCCACCTCTTTTCCCAGACAACCACTCCCCCTTTTCCTTTAGTTACGCTTGCTTCCTCTGCACATTCGTGTTTCAATATGCAGCTTGATGGTCAATCATCTGACAAAGAATGAGTCAAGCAGTTAAAAATAAATCCAGCAGTTGCTGAAGGAGCAGCATTTGCTCGCTGATACCTAAGACAAACTACTGCTGAGGACTCTCTCCCTTTTTCCCCTTCTCCCTTCCCCCACTACTCTGAGCACTGCTGCAGGCAGCAGAAATACTTTATCTTTGCCTGACTGGCACAGTCATTACTGATTAAGTTTCACCAGGAAACAAGGCTGCACACTGGCATTTGAAAAAACTATGTTGGGGAACCTTCCCACCTGTCCCAGCCCCTGGTCTTGTTTCAGAGACATCTATCTAGCAGGGGTGAGTGGGAAAACCAGTGATTATTTCCATGCCTTTCACAGAATCACACAGAATCACTATGATTGGAGAAGACCTGTAAGATCACCAAGTCCAACCATCAGCCCAACACCACCATGCCCACTAAACCATCTCCCGCAGTGCCACATCCACACATTCCTTGAACACCTCCAGTGATGGTGACTCCACCACTTCCCTGGGCAGCCTGTTCCAGTGTTTCACCGCTCTCTCAGGAAAGAAATTTTCCCTAATATCCAGCCTGAACCTCCTCTGGTGCAACTTGAGGCCATTTCCTCTTGTCCTGTCATTTGTCACTTGGGAGAAGAGACCAACACCCACCTCACCACAACCCCCTTTCAGGTAACTGTAGAGAGCGATGAGGTCTCCCCTCAGCCTCCTCTTCTCCAGACTGAACAACCCCAGCTCCCTCAGCCGCTCCTCATCAGACTTGTGCTCCAGACCCCTCACCAGCTTCGTCGCCCTTCTCTGGACACGCTCCAGCACCTCAATGTCCTTCTTGGAGTGAGGGGCCCAAAACTGAACACAGTATTTGAGGTGCGGCCTCACCAGCGCCGAGTACAGGGGCACGATCACCTCCCTGCTCCTGCTGGCCACACTATTTCTGATACAGGCAGTGTAAGACAGATTCTGTTCCTTGTTGTAAATATCTAAAACACAAGTACTTTATTATTTTCCTTTTTGCATTACAGTTACGCATCTCATTATTCCCAACAGTTTTAGGAGTATTTCCTCCCATAGCTTCTGATCTGCCATTCTCTCCAGCACATCACATTTATCTTACATGAGTCATCAACTTCAGTGTCAACCTGGAAGGTTTTGGGGAAATGGATCCCCTCTAATTATCTGGCATTGGCCATGAGGGAACAGCAGACTAGTTTGCATTTCATGTACTTAAAATTACGTATAGTTTATTTGCTCTAAATAGTCACTACATGTCAACAAGTAACTCTAGCAGGTGCATTTTCCCTTCCCTTTGGCTAAAAAGGCTATCCTTATACATATTTTCCACACCCCTGCTTCGTATTTTAAATCCTTCAGCCTGAAATCATAAAGGAATCTCCACTCAGAAAAACTATTTCACCTCTATGGAACCAGATTTGAATAGATCTATATACAATAACAAACACCTGATGCAGAATTTTGAAAAGTGGAAACTAGAAAAAAAAAAAAAAAAAAAGATCTTGCCTCTTCGGATCTTTCTCCAAGACAATCATTCAACACCAACTCTTCACCTTAGCACTGCACTCCCGGGACAAGCAACTGACATCACGGGCGTGGGGCTGCCTGACACAGCCAGCAGGACCTGAAAGCCTCTCCCTACCTTCCTCCCGCTGCGAGGAGGGGGACCCAGACCTACGCAGAACTGCAGGCTGAAAGCAGCGCTGAGCTTACTAGGCTGCATCAACTTCTTGACATCTCAGGAGCTGAAAATACAGGCAAAAGAAAAACTCTTGCAGTGTAAGTGATTTGAGGCAGCTCTCCCAGCCTAAAGATTTGTTGTTTGCACATCATTTGTATAAAAATTATCAGCTTAAATTAGATTTTGCTTAAATACAAATTATAGACTTTTCCAATACATCTGCTTTTGCAGTGATTTTTACTGAACACACGCAAAAAATAAATACTCCTTCAAAAATCAAATGAACTTCCTCACTGGCTGCAGCCAGAACACTTACTATGCATAAAACCAAAATGACTATTGAGAAACTCCACACACTCAGGAGAAAAAAAAAAAAATCCAGACAAACAAAATACAAACACATACTGCTTAAGAAACCTGTATTAAAATCCGACACAGTCAATAAACAGAATCTTACACAGATATGGATATAGCAGATCATAACTCTACATTTTTCTTGTACCGACAGAGAAGTTAACATTTTGGATGGATTAATTATATTCTAACAGTATAACAGAATGTAACAGCAGAAATTGTTTTATGGGAAGGGTACAGTGCACTTCACACATTTTCTGAAAAATCGGTACTTTGGTCTGAAGATATTTTCAAAATGATTCAGAGAACAGTATCTTGAAATTTTAAAAAATCAACATACTAATAAGGAAGTCTGTAATTAAAGAACCCGAGGAGTAATGTATTTTCCTTCAAATGTCACAGTTCTGAAGGTAGTTCTGTCCATTCCTATCTGTTTATAGCGCTTTATATAAATTAAGAGTGTCCAGTGCTCAAGTGAATGCTGGATCACAGTAACTGCAGTTGGATAACAGCAGTTCAGGCCTTCATGAGTGTTTCTCACCTGGTCAGAAAGACGAGCTTTAGTAGCATGGAGTTCCTGCTATCCACTCCTCCCCTTTTTCAAGTGTACCCACTCCACAGCAGAATTCACAGAAATGAATATGCTTATGTTTCAGCCGCTTGGATTTAAGCCTGATATTTTGCTTCAAATTCACCTCCCAGTTCAATACAAGCTAACATACAGCTTGGTATTTCAAAACACCCTTAAGAAGTCTGATGAAAATCTCAACAGTAATTTGTGAATAACTTTATGAAGAAAAGCAGGAATCACAGAATTTATGGAAAATAAGAATGATTAAATTCTTGTGCAGACCAGGAGAGATGTATGGTCAAAATGATGCTGTGTATTTTCCATGTAACCAAATATTGTCGTTGCCAATAAACGCTATACAATATGGAATAGTTGGGGTGGGGGCAGAGAGTACAACTGAAGAGGAAGAAAAGATACCTTGTAAGAAGGAAATAGTTTTTGTTCAGATTCAGTTATACTGTGAATATCGAGAACGCCTGGACATTCTCCTCAGAGAATAGCTCCTCTTAAACCCCTGCACAAAGAATGACATTTATCCCCCACGTCATGAAGAGAGACTCATATTCCAACATCATCTTGTTTTCCCAGCATAGTATACATTAATCCAAGCTCAACTGCTAATTTGGATATACTGGTTACTGGAGTGATCAACAATATAGTTCTACTATTTTTAGGGATAAGGCTTCAAAGAAAAATAATCACCATGTCTCAACAACTCTATTAGAAAAGTCTAAAATTCTGAGACAGTTTCACAGGCACCTGAGGGCATCTCCCAACTGCCAGCTCAGTAGCTGTAGTTGCACCACTGTAACATGGGAAAAGTGCATGTTTTTATGAGTGATTTTCTCACAATCCTAAGAACTGTACTAGAAGGAAAAGAAACACTGCTAGCTGGTTAGCACATTCAAGTACTAAATTCATCTGCTAACGAACAATACTCAGTTGTTCAAAAGGTGTCTTCCAGTCACGAGCAGGTCCCTTGTGAATCAAGGCAAAGTGCCTCCTCGGGATCCCCAGAGAGCCAATCCACCTGCTCTGAAAGAGCTCCCTTTTCCCTGCTAAATAAAATAAACCTGTAACTCTCCTAGAACAGTTCACATGTGTTCTCACCTTTGACTGCTAAAGCACCATACCTACTTCTCAGATTTACTTACGCACTTTCAAATCTGACAGTAATTTTTTCAGCTCTTGCAAAACAGCAGAAGCCCTGTCATCAGCCACCAACAAACACCATGTTGATACTTTAAACATACTTCCTATGTTTGGATAGTGTCTGTCTTGAAGGTCATTGTTTTGACAGATAAAAACTGCTTTGTACAGCAGTTAGTTTCATTGTTGGTTTTATAGGATGTTAATTCCACATTTATCTTAACTGGTGAAAGACTTCAATGGAGGAACTCAATACTTTCCCATTCAAATTACCCATTTGGTCCTATATAAAAAATCCTTTAAAATAAGTATTAGTGAAACAATAGCAACTTGTTTGTTCTTTGACTACTCTTTAAAGCCTTTTCTTTATTTTAGCAGTTCTACAATAAATAGAACACAACCCATGAAATATAAAATATATACAAAAAAAGCTTGGGGTCTTTCAACTCCACTCAGTTTGAAGTGCTTTTGTGTTCAGTTTCTAAAAGGCAGCTTGAATTTGGATTGTCATCTGAAATTGATGGCATTATTAAAAAGCAGGCCAAAAAACTTTTTCAAATTGGTAAATTTTCATCTTGTCTTTCTGCTGCTGTGTACGTAAATACAGAAGGTTTCATAATAAAGGAAAGAGAACTACTCATTTCCAAAGTAAATATTGGATGTATAATCTCTCTGATTTGAACATGTACCTGTGCTCTTTTTAACACTACAAATAGCTAAATGACACCGAGGATCACAGAGAAACCTGTAATGAGCCAGAAACAAAATGTGGCTGAAACACAAGTTTCTATAAAACAACAAAACCTAAGTATCTCTTTCAGCTAAAAGAAAATCTTAAATGGTGCATGTTTTATCAGTGAATTACAGGTTTAAACCCAATTACGCACAGCATCAGTGTATCAAAACCAGCAGTTGAAGTAAAAGATACACAACACCCTTTTTTTTCCATAAAAATTAAATCTCTTGGAATTCACATCATCTTCAGAGGGTAGAAGTAACTCTCATTTTAATTTCAATTTATTTAAGTTGTATATATTGTATACAAGTGGGTGAAATGAAGAAAAAAAGGCTTCAGAATCGAACATCCCTGTCAGTTCCATAAACCAAAATCCAGTAACATCTCCTTTAATAGCAATGCATTGCACAAGTTTTTCATAAAGATTTGTGTGCTTTTAATCCAATGTAATCAATGTTTTTTCTTTCCATCCTCCTGCAACACAGATGAAATTTCAAGTGTTTTGCCAACCTCCAGCCTACAGAAAAAGCATTATTTAGAAAGAGGAAGTGCCTGATAGATATTCGCCAAAGTCACAATGCGCAGGAGGAACAATGCAGCAGCATTGTACCCTCCACAGTGCCTGCTTGTCTGCCACTCAGAATAGACCTGTTGTCTTTCTAAGTATTGATCATCTGGTGAGTGAGATCACTAACTGTGAGCAACTTTACAACCTCATTAAACATGAAGTAACTAAGCAACAATTGCTTTAGCAGTACATTCCAACTCTTCACATCATATGGAGCTCATTTCTTTGCAATCCCATAAAAAACCCCCTACAGATGAATTTAAACTCTAGGAAAGAAAAAAAAAAATTACAACAGCCTTAGGTATTTAATCTATTTCACTACCACAAGATTTTGAAGTGAGAAAAAAAAGCTTAAATTACTCAAACATTTACTTCATCTTGGCTTTACATGCACCTTGATGAATTTCTTGGTCCTTTATTATTGTGTTAGGATAATCCAGTTCATCATTGTGTAGTAATTTCTTCACATAAGAAAAAAGTGCTCTGACTACACAAACTAAAACATTCATTTAAATAATCCCTGTTATAATTTATTCTATTACTTCTTTAAACAGTAAGAATGTTACCTCAAACTGTGAACTTAAGGAATTTTGCTTTGGGGTTTTTTGTTTGTGTCGTCCGTCCCCTCCAGTTGCCACTTACAATAGATTTCTATTCTGCCTTATTGTTTTGTTAAAGAAACCTTTTTTTTTCCTATACCAGTACATAAGTTCTTTGCTCTGAACACTTAAAACATTTGTCAAACAGCTCAGCAGTAAATCTTATACAGTCTGTTGCTTGTATTTAAGGTAAATGTACAAACCCCAAAACATTCAAGTCTCTCATCTTCATATTCTTTTGCTAGTAAAACATAAAGTGTATCTTCCTAGTTGTTTTTTCGAAAAGTCAAATGAAAAATTTGAGTAATTTTTGAAATAGGATTGTGTACTATGCTGTGACTAAGGAATTACCTCAGAAGGACTTGAGACTTCTGCCTATATTCTCCACCACTGTGGTAACAAAGACCCAAAGAGTCCAAATTATGGTCAGCACCTACCTCAGTTACTCTTACCAGAAAAATACCAAACACTTAGAGTGGCATCAAATTTATAAGTCTGCATGTTCTACTTCTTTTCTCCCACTAAAACCTGCATGAATTCCTTTTAAGGGAGGACATACATTGGCAGTGTTCACTGTTTAAATGAAAATTCCCTACCATTCAGCCTTGCCCATACAGATATCTAAAAAAATATGTATTTTAAAAGTGTATATACAATATACATAAAAATATATATTTATACATATGTTTAACTGCATGTCTATAAAAACATATATATTTAAAATACAGTATTTGGTCATCCACCATGCTACCTATTATATGACCCTTTTGCAAATCTTAAGTACTGCACATCAATTACCAGTTCTGTTTGCACTACATTACCTTCTTGTGGCTGTATCACAAGCAAACATTTCAACGATAACATATGCAGCTAGGGTTTAGTTCTAACAATTTAAAACAATTACACAGTGGAATTTAAAATTAACTCAACATTCTTTTCTAGCTATGCATTTAGTTATCCACAAGGAATTTCAGGAAAAAAAAGTCAGAATAAGACAGTTTGATCAAGAGATCTCTTTAAAGGAAAACATACTTTCCGTATCTCCTGTAATCACTCAAATGCCAAGCCGTCTAACAGGATCTTTTCATATATACCAGATGCCTTAAATTGAGTCAGTCACAGGTCATGTCTCCCATGTTAATCTCTTCACAATAAGCAGATAATTAAAAAAAAAAAAAATCTATAAATCAAACTAAAATGACGGAATGTTTGTTTAGAAGTTTACCAAATGGACTGACCCTTCTGGAATTCTTTCATGTAGCCTGTGAAAATGTCAGAATATATTCCATTTAAGAGGTCACAGTCCCTAGAGAGCTCTGAGTTTTGGCCTGTATGTCTTTTCACATGCTTTAATATTTGAAAATTGTTCCTTGTAGACACTGACTGATGCCCTGGGAATGCTCGGATTGTGGGAACTGGCAGTACCAATGACAAAGACAGACTTACTGGGAAATCAGTACCTACTCAGTTTGCTCTCTCACCTCGTAACAGATAAGACAACAGTCAGATATTTACAGGGAGACCAAAAGAATCCACACAGTAAAAGACATTTGTTTTTTTCTACTGACGCTGTTCGTTAAAAACAAACAAACAAACAAAACAACAAAACCAAACAAACCAAACAAAAACAAACTCCCAAAAACGCCACAGCACCCCCAAAAAGACCCCAAAACACAGAGACAAATACATATTAATTACAACACACTGTGTGTTCTTAGAAAAGATTATTTAGTAGAATATTTGCACTGGATGTTCCATTGACTATTAAAAACTTAAAGGCAAGACAAATCGCAGAATTGCTGAGGTTGGAAGCAACCTCTTGAGATCACCTAGCCCAAGCCCCTGCTCAAGCAGGATCAGCTGAACAGGCTGCCCAGGACTGTGCCCAGTCAGATTTTTAGTAACTCCATGAATGGAGATGCCACAACCTCTCTGGGAAACCATTCTTCTATGCACACATATTACATATACACTATACTATATAGACACACACACACACTTCTATTGTAAACTTATAAAAATTGTATACCACTTGTATATCCAGATAGGTCTTTTAGAATATACTTACTTTGGGATTTTTGGAGGGTGTTTTTGGTGGTTGTTGTGGGGGTGGTGTTGTTAATGAGAATATCTGTATGCTGTTTTCCAGATCTCATTACTTTCAGCTTAGCGACTATGAAACTGATGAATTTAAGTTGACATTTCCAATTATTTTCTGTGCCAATCTATTACTTTAATCAGAACTAAGTTCTTCATTTGTTGTCCTCTAGTCTTCCCACTAGCCATCTTTTCTCCACTTTACCTCTCCAAACTCTCTCAAGGAAGTAACTTCCAAGCACAGTAAGCTACCTATGTACCATTAGGAGAGGAAAAAATATGCCTGATCGCAGACCTCAAAAGACTGGAAAAAACCCCTTGTACACAGGTACAAGGAGAATGTCCCAAATTTCACCTGATTCCCTATTATCAAATTTGCAGCTTCAAATCTATTAACTGCACAGAGGATTAAGAATTTGTTCGGAAGCCATAAAACTATGCCAAGAATGCATGTTACCACAGTGCTACATAATGAGGGAGTGGAAGATAAGAGGTAACAGGCAAACCAATATACCCACGACTCTTTTAGATGCCAGAAAAATTCCCTTGGTTCATCAAACTTATTTAAGTAATATCATTAGGTTAAGTGTGATGTAGATTTCATTCAGTTATTTTAAGAACTGTCTGTCTCCCAGCTGGCTCGACTGGTCCCTTAGGAGGACTCAATATACCCCATTTGGAGTATTTGTTTTAATTTTGGTTTGGTTTTTTGGGTTTGTGGGTTTTTTGTTTTGGTTGGGGGGTGTGTGTATGGTGTTGCATCCTCACCCTGATTCAGTGCAGTTCCCCACAAGCTCTAGTGGCCCCACAGGAAGCTGTCATTCTCGTCTGACCTTTGGTGCCTCAAGGTCTTTGCTCCCGAGTGTCATTGTTCTTATGCAGCCAGAGGCACTCATTTCTTTGGGCTAATTTCTTCTAATAGAGATTTTACTAGTCTTGCTTTTACTTTAAGACATTCACTGTCCCAAGGTTTTTTTCTTGACAAAACATCTAAGAGTTTTAGCTCTTTTCCCAATCAGCTCAATTCTGCTGTAGACTATTAGCTGCTAGCCATCAAAGAGCGAGATCTAGCAGATAGCCATGGTAGGCACATCACAATCTTTTCTACCCTCCTTCAGAACAAGACATACAACACCAAACAGAACCAGAATGCAATCCCATATCTACTCTGGTTCTGAAATTAGAGAAGCAGACACCCATTAGCTTCCATTAGCTGGAACAAAACTGCTTCTCCGCAGAAGATAGAGAACGGGCACACTCACAGTTTGAAATGATTTATAGCCAAGACAAGGAGCTGAAGCAGGCCTACAGAGTGCTAAAGGACAGTCAATGGCCCGTACAGGAGCCAACCAATTCTCTATTTTACAAGAACATAACCCGGCTCTCATCTGTGGATGACAACTGCACAAGAGTAACTTACACGTCTCTCTTTTTCAGAAACTAGTAGCCATTGTCACAAGGAGATTCTGGCAGAGTGTGATAGTCAAGGAAGCCACTGCAAAGCCAAGAGAGATTGCAGTAAAACATAGAAGCTAGGACCTTTTCATTTTACAGGTATCTTTAAACAGCTATGATTGCATGGCTCCCGACACCCAGACCTTCACACCTACCTCTACCAGCCAAAATGGCATGCTCACCAATTCTGGGAAAGTTCTAATTTAGCATGCAAAAACCTTTGCTCATGCAGTGCCTCCTTTTTTTGATGGTATCTGCATGTGCAATCCCATCCCACCCTTTGGCTCTTAAACAGCAGGTTGGAAGGCTGCAAGCAGCATCATTCCCATCCACCCTCCTGCTGTCAGCAGAAGACAGCCCATCCTTTCCTCCTTTGCCACCTCCTGGCTCTCAGACAGAAGCTTGTGAAACTGTGGTACAGTGCGTGGGTAGCATATTGTTCTGACTAGTACTTCAGCTGTGCCATGCTGCCTGCTACTCTGTCATTCTTCATCTATTGCAGTCGGGCTAAACAACACCTAGCCATCAATTTTCTCCCTCCTGCTCCTAAAGAGCCTCATCTGTGTCACTTTTCTCCTCCCCCAACCACTGCCTTTCCTAAGGACACAGCAGCTTGACTAAGAAAGCAAATATGGTCTACACGACCTAGCACCCTTCAGGCAGGGATGCAAACCAAGAACTTCTTGAGGCCATGGCATTCTGTTTCCCAACCTCCATTTACGTGAGGAGCCCAACTGCTCACATGACAGACACGGACCATACACCAGCGGTTGCCATTAGACAGCCAGAATCACAGGCATGTCTTTGGTGTCCACTCAGTAGGTGACAAGTGTGAAAAGCAGAACCAATGAAAAAGTAACTTTTGCTGCTTTTTGACAAGTGGAACAAGAGTTAGCCTCCAGAGAACAGGCACGGTAATACGCTGGAGTAAACAGGGCACAAGTTTACATGATCAATGCATTGTATATATTGCTTAATTATCCGGAAAGATACAGACTAATAAACTGAAATTAATTTCATTAGTAATCCAGTATTGCCCAAAGCCATTAACTTGAAAACAGCTCAAAAGAAAAAGGGAAATCTTAAAATTGTGACAGTCCAGAAAGCCAACATACAACATCCTGGAAAGAGGATTCTTTGTTATTACATCCAAATACATACACAAGGTTACCTTCTAGAAACAGTTTGTTGTTCTAACTCAAAATAATTAAAGTGTTTGCTTTAGAGATCGTTCAGTTGAAGTATTTCAACCCTGCAATAAAACCTTTATCTAGTAAATCAGCTTGAAAACTCCCATTACTTGCCCTGCTATTAAAATATGAAACATTAATTGGTTAATATTTGTGTTTCACAGACTTTTTATGATGGAAGACATCTGTCTGAAAAATGACATTTGAGAGCACAAGAGTATGTTGCTGCCCTTCTCTCTCTCTCCCCCCAAAGAAATTATCCATTTGTCTTTAATCAGGGAGCAAACACCTCCATGTAGTAAATGGCTGCAGAAGCTTAAGATGCTATTGCTCTCCAACTGTTTGTTATTGATCCTCTACTGTAAGTTACAACCTCCTCAACAGAGTTGGCAGAGCATGTAAGTGTTCCTTTGTCAACTCAAGGGACAACGGTTCCAGTAGAGCTTAATCTAAACAATGAGATTTTGCACCGAAAAATACTGAGCTATGCTCACCTGAACTCTTATGCTAGCTTTGCTGTGTGACTGTGATCTCTGGGGCAGACTGGGCAGGGGAAGAGGATTAAAATGTATAAAAAAGGATGAAGTAGTAACATCTCAAACGACTGTTAGCTCACCAGGCAGGCACATGCAATTTTATTGTATGGTTCTTTTACCCTGCTGTAATTACCTCCGTGTAAAACAAAACCAAACCAAAGCATAAGCCTCCCACACTTCTAGTGTCATTGGAAAAAGCTTGAAACACGGTTTCTGTACTACCTTGTGCAAGCCAGCTTAACAACACTATGCAGAACAATACTAGAATAACTCAGCCTTCTACTGGACTACTGCCAAAAGACTCATTCAAGTAAACAAAAGGTTTAAAGGATCATTACCAAAGCTCACAGTAAGCATAATGCTTCCTGCATAAAAATATGCTTCCTGCATAAAAATAGTCAACAAAAAAACCTTAAACATTTCAGATTTTTTTTGTATTAAGTGCCATTGTATTTCTGTGTACTAAAATATCTTACAGCCTTTATAAAATAGTGACATGTTAAAATACTCCTGAAGAAATACAGTTTTGGTAAAAAGTAAAAACGACGACTAAGTATTAAAGCTACTTTTAATATGAATCCATCAAGTTCACCTTTTACTTTTTCAAATTTTCTTCTGACTTTCATCATTTCTACAAAAAATTTATTTTTAACCAAATTAACCAAAATTACTAAATCTGAAATTATGGGCGAACACTACTTTGGGTGCTCTGGAGGTTCACAGTGCCCAAACCTCTTTTTCTTGTTTTAAGAAAGCAATTTGAACACAAACATCCATTTCTTCCAGAACAAAAGCAGCCAGCCAGTATAAAGTCAGATCTTTTGCATAAGGACAGGAAAAGAACCAGGAGGCTCCTCTTAAGTTAATTTAGGATTTATTTAAATACTACTAAAGCAGCATTCTTTCAGTGGCAGGATGCTTAAACAACATTAGAAAGATCCATAAAACTGAGAAGGATAGGAAATTGCACCAGTCAGTGTCCATCAAACACTTCTTTATCATGTCTATCAGACTGTATTCCTCCAATTATATGATTTCTCAGTCTGCCTTGCAGATTGTGCTAATAATGGCCTTAAAAACAATGCCTAATCTTTTTGGCCAAGCCCAGCCAGATGACTTAGTCTTGTCACAAAAGACATCGATGAAGTGAGACCACGGCCCATTACGTGAACTTCATACAATCTTTTCCTCAAAGAAGACATTAAAATCTTTGTAGGAGGCCTGATACTGACTATGGACAAATGCTCAAAAGTATCCTAAGTCATAAAAGGAATGATGATAAATAATGAAGAGTAACAGGGCAATGGTTCTTAAGTCAACTGGCACAGAGGAGTGAGAGGCAGCTTCTCAAATTATTCATCTCCCCCCCCCCCCACCCCTTAATTTATGAAAATCTCCTTTGTTATTTCAACAAGTCAGAGCCCTTAAGCATTAAAATCTTTTGCCACTGCCTTTTCTTTGGAAAATAAGCAAGAAGCAGATTATATTTGAAGACAATACAAAACCTATCTATAAATTATTTCACTAATTCATGAAAGCACAAAACCACTTTCCAGTTATAGGAAGAACGCCTAAGAAAAGAACCAACTGTCCCATACAGAAGAACTAAAAATGAAAGGCTACAGTGCAAATATGAGTAAGTTTAGCACCTGAAGCTGCATACCTTGTTCTACTGTTTGTTTGACAATTTATTTTTATTAGTAAAAGCAGGAAGATAACAAAACAAAGAAATTAAGTGAAGGGAATAAATATATACTTAACACATAGCAGGGTTTGTCAAAAGAGAAATTTACAAACTTGCCACCTTACAAGGGATTTTTCCTGTTTAATTTAGTGCATTCTTGTGGTAGAAGCCTTCAGAAATGAAGTTTGACTTATTTAGATTTAGACTCAACATAGATACCCGTGTCATCCATTTCAGTTTTACATGCAATTAAAAAAAGCCAAACAAAGCCATTTTCCAGAGGTATAATTACACACAGGACACAAAAACCCCCGCTACATTCTCTTTTTGATGAGGTTTATGAGTTAAGTGTTGGCATTTTTAGCCTCATTATGAAATACCTTTCTTTAAATACGTATTTCTGTTGTTTCCTTGATTAGAAGGTTAAAAAGTTGTAAGCTACCTTAAAACAAGCTTCTGGTATAGACATACCTATTACCAATTTCACATCAAATAGTAGCCAACAAAAACTAATGTCTCCCAAGTTTGTAAGTCTCTGCCTTACAAAAAATCATTCTTAAGGACGTAGAACCAAATTATTAATATATTTGCTACAGAACCCTTAGTTTAAAACACTCTGAATACATTCTATCAGTTAACATAGTATTCTATTTCAGGATCTTCATACGTGGAAAAAAACAAGGAAGCAATTGTAGAAGACAAGCTCAAGTATTCAAAGACGTTGTCATTCCACATTTATATAAGCTAAGCCTAAGTCTCTCCCCCACCACATTTTCCCTTTATTATGTTTTTCTTTCTTGGAGTGCTATATAATACTGAGGGTATGTACACAAAGCACCATAGACTTAGTCCCTAATTGTGTAAGCAGGAGCATCTTGGTTATAGACAACATTCCATGCCTTTCTGAAACAGAGAATACTGTGACTTGGACCGGTCCCCAGGTATTTGATATACATGCAGCCTAGTAATATATATCCGCATTTTTTTCTGCTTTAAAGCTGGGATATTCAGATAGTTTTCTCCTTACTTAATAATGCTTATACTATTATAACTGAATTACTAGCTAAACTGATTTAAAAAAAATGCTTCAAAAACTAAATACTTAATTTACATACTTCCAACGTTCCCACTATTTACTACAAATACTGGAAAAAAAATCTTCATTATTAGAAGATATTCATGTGAGAAACCAAACACCACAAAAAAAGAAAAGAAAGGTTCCTGCCTTTTCCCCAATCAAAATGAGCCTACATTTGGATTCAGACCTAATTCTTCCTGATGCTTACTGTAACAGGGGAAACACTTTTTTTCCTAAGTTGCCATGCCAACATCAACAACGAGGAAAGATACTGGAGAGACTCCCAAAATGTAAATCTTATTTTTCTTTCGTTGTTCAACCTTAAACTATGTGGCGAGTTAAACTTTCTGGGCTACAATGTGAAACTTCAATTCTGTATTATTTTTGCAGAAAAAACCCTGTTCTTGATAATTATCCCAACTCTCAAAAATATTTAATTAATACGTCTATTGTACGCTAGCTGTGGTTTTAAAACTATTTAAGAATATAAACAACTCCATTCTATATGCCTCAACAAAGTATTCCAGTTTTAAAGGGGTTTTAAAGTCAGACTTACAAGCTGTCATGACAGGTGAAGCTGATCAAGACAGATTTCCTAACAAACACTGTAGCACTTTATGGAACATGGTTTGGGAAGAGCCAGTGAAGAGAGTCAATTAATGATACTTGAAGAAAGCAAACAAACATCATTATTCCCATAGAAAACATTTAAGCAATGTAGAGAAAAGAAGAACAGTTGCTTTTGCACTCACCATTCTTCCGTTCATTGAGAGGAGGCAAGTACTGATTGGGTTGCAATGAGAGTTCCTTAAACTCATGTGCAACTGCTTCGCTATGAGGACTAGGTGCAAGCCGCGTCAGTGATCCAGAGTCGTCCTCAGCATCCGCTGTCCCCAAGTGATCCATTGTGTTAAATCGTCTGGAGATAGGTCTCTTAATCACCCTATAGTTGATAAAACTAATAAAGAAAAAAAATATCATGTAGGCACATTACTTTTTTTGTTCGTTTTTGGGTTTGGTCAGTTCCTTTGCACACAAAATTCAACTTTAAAATTATATGCACATTATCTACTAATTTTCCACAAATATTACAGGTTTGCAAAAATATAGTTAAGCAATGTATTTACAAGCAATTTAACAGTCATTTGGTTCCGAGAAGCAGCACAGTTTCTCTGCTCACTTTGACAGAAAAATTAGAGTATTAACTCTAAATATGGATGTCCAGAAGCTCCCATGCCCCACCTTCTAGCAAGTGACACAGCTCATTCATCAGCAAAACATTCTTTTTTTTCAGTTGATTATATTTGAGAATGCTGAATTAATATGTGATAACACACAAATGGCTTTTAATATTTTGAAGCACTGCACAACCTCCCTTTGGATCAAAAAAATCAACTTTGTTATTAACACAGGACTTCATACCACCAAAGAACTATATTAGAACTAGTTAATCTTTAATACCTCCAGCAAGGAAGGCTTTTTGCCATTAACTTTTTCAAAATAATTATATTGCCTACTAGCTACTTACTGTAAAATACTGTACAGAGCGGAATAAAATTCCCAATTTATTATTTCTTTCCTTTCTGTCATTAATGTGATACTTAATCTACAGTGAGGAGAGACAGAAGTATGAATTACTGGCACAGGCTTTTTATAGCTGAGAGAACTCTATCAAGTCATTAAAATGTCAATAAATCAATATGGACTTCAATGAAGTCTATACCTGGATTCTTGGAAACTTGAACAATATGAAATATTAACAATTCATGAAGATCCATAAACCCAAAGAAATGTCTTATTATTATTAAATTGTCTGTTTATTTTTAGTTATTTTTCTTAAGAAACACTACTGCTGCCCATACTCAACCTTAAATTTCAAACTTCAGGTATGCTGAATAGAAATACCGCGCGTGTTGTGGTGTGTATTTAAAGGTTATTAAAATGCAACAAGTGTTTCAATGACCATACCCAAAATATTTCAAATGTTACTTGATATTTTAAAAAACATCAAGATGACAAAAAAAATTATCATGACCACCAAAGAATGGCCTACACTACAGAAAGGGGTAAAGAATCATGTTGCTGGAAGTGCCAATTTAAAAATAAGAAATATAAGCAAGTACTGCTTGATATATACCTCAGTAGAACAATTACAATGGTTAAGTGCATATTTTTCATTATTTTCCATAGTTACCAATTGGTGCTTTCACATTAAATGAAGACACATTAACTTACAGTTATGCGAGATTTTTTCCTTTGTTCTTAGCTTTTAGAAGCATAATTTACCCAGCTCTCATTCGATTTCCTGACATTACACTCTCCTCAAACTCCCACTCACCCATACAAATTAAGTACGTTATTAACCAAGCAAGTTTCTTCAGAGCAGAAATTAAGGGAAAATTTAGCTGCTTATCTGCTCATATTCACAGCATTTTATCCGCAATTTATTAGCTATGAGTTATGCCTTGGAGTCACTTTTCAAAGAGATTAAACCACATTAGCTGTATTCATGCCATTAAATCCATATGAAATTAATAGAAACACCTTGAACTAAAGGTTTAACATTTATTATGCTGCTTGTTAGCTTTGACTACTCTTGTCCCCATGACAGATAACTAAATATCTTGCTTTAAATTAAACCAGTTTAACTGTCATCACTTCCACAACACACTACTAAATCAGTTACATGTCCATTTCTTAATTTTCGTTTCAGGACTATACGCAAAAAAATGTGGTTTTATTGTCCAGATTCAACTAAGAACAAGGCACGCAAGAATTATATGCAACATATTAAATGGTATTGATGGCAGCACTGCAGCGCAACTCGAAACAAGTTGACTTCTCACACAAAGTGTGCTTAATCTGAGGTTTGAACCTGACTAAATGGGGTTAGAAGAGACCTTCTGGACGTTGTCTAGTCCATACCCCAATCCCAAGTAGGGCTACCAGCTGCTCAGGAATTTATCTTGTCAGGTTCTGAACATCTCCAAAGCTGGCGATTCCACCACCTCTGGGTAACCTCATTGTGAATGCCTTGCACCCCACCCTGCTGCTTCAAATAGCATTTCTTCTACTGCAACCTGTGACTGTTGCCTCTTGCTGTTTTGCTCTAACGCAGAGGATACTGCTGACTGTGACTCTCAGATCCCAGTTTTTACTGTGGTTCCATACAGTACACAAACTTGGTCATTAGGAAACCTCTAAAACCAAAGTTATCCAATGCAGAACGCTAACCCTAATTTGAAAGTTTCCAATTCACAGTCAAGTCTCAGATATTGCAAATTTCTTCTCTTAAATTTTGGATAAACAATTTTAACCACTAAAAATTAAGTTGTTCATAAAAAAAAAAAATTGCAGCAAGCCTAAACATCCACTCTTTATCAGTTTACCATCCTTTACCGTTACAGAATTTCACAGGAACAGGCCTCTAGGAAGAAAAACCGAAACAGGTTGTAGCATGCACACTGAATACCGCAGCTGATGCCTTTTTTGTTTCCTCAAGCAGTTGTCTACAGTGATTGACAGAGCAGGATGAGGTCACTGTTACATGCAGAAGGCCCTCTTTCAATTTTTTGCTGCAAGGATGCTGCAAGCCCCTTTACCTATAGGCTGTTAAAAATCCAGGTATTTTCCCAAATGATCCTTTAACACTAGAAAAACCCTGTTGCTATGCTGCTACATCATCTTTGAAGGAAAGACACTCTAGAATCCCCAGAAAGTCTAAATTCCTCAAATTCCTCAGTCACATCTCAAATCACATTTTGTTCTCATTTCTTTTCATTTTTACTGATAAACTGCTACTGTATCAGACTACAGAAATATTTTGAGCTTAGGACAACTAATTCTCTTGACCTTCCCCAAAAAACACAGGCCTCCACCCAACATTTATAATGTTTTTTGGTACAGGGAAAAAAGTCTGTGACCTACATCAAGATCTGGCTCAGATACACTATGATCAAATGACAGCTCCTTATTGAATCAATGAACAGACCATCTAAACAACACTATAAAGATCACAAATTAAAGACTTGCAATAATAAATTATAAACAATTAATTTGATTCTTCTCTCTTGTTCCATTAGAATCTGAAGGAGAATTCAGCTGTTCAACTTTCTAAAAAGAACTTCTAAACTTAGCATTCATGAAATTACTAGTTTGTCTTAGGCATAAGGTTCTCCTTATTGATTGACAAAATAATTCTGAAACTTAAATAAAAATAATTTTGATATATACCTTCCCAAACAAAAAAAAAGAAATAGACAAGAACAAATAAAGACATCTCTATGTAAACATCTTTTTACACTGTTATATGTATGAGATAATAAACCACTACTATTTTTAGCACACTCATTATAACTGCTAGAGAAGATGCACACAATTGCTTTATCATCAGCTGGAGGTTATGACCAGCAGCATTTACTTCACATGAAACTAGACTTAAGCTATGCAGAACATCTCCCATCCATCTTCAGTTTTCAAAAGCCGTATTTCATTCTGACATTTCTAATACAACTGATTGTTTGGACATCAGCAATTCAAACATGAAAAATAGCAGGCGAACACATTAGCTCACCTTGATTAAAATCAAACCCTGTACAATAAATACTTTATCCAGTCATCATGTGCAAAAGTGAGAAATTTACCTGATTTAGAATTTGATGTACCATGATGCTATCATACTTTATATTAAAGGTAACACATTTGCCTCCCCTTTCTCATTTATTTGAAGCCTCCTCAATCTTAAAGAATTATTTCATATTTGCCATCTGCATTTACAGATGGTAACCATTATCTATGTAACCCCTGACTTTAAGCAGACCTATACACAAAAGTGTATTAATAACATAACTGAAATTCAACAGTAAAAACATGTACAGGAAAAATACAATTTAAAAAAAAAAATCTGTACTATTAAAGTCTCAATATTCTACTCTGCGTAATTCAAGAAAGCACCACTTTGTACAAGGCTAATCTGACAGACAGAAATCAGTTGTCACTTCAGGGGTTTCCACTCCCTTCCCTGAAACTAAGGTTTAATATGTTGCATGAACCATCACTCTATTTGGTATGAAAAACACTTCTACTTATAAAGTGTTGGAAAGTATAATACCGTCTTATTTGTAGCAACTAAAATAAAACTACTCCACTATTCCAGTAGTCCCAAAGGATTTCAGGTTTGGGTTTGTTTTTTTTAACACAGAATTCAGCAAAATGTTTAAGAGTAGTAAAGTGAAATCTAGAACAAAATTATTTTCCTGCTTAACCTTCAGAATAGGTTATCAAAACAGAATATGCACCAGCACTGCAAGCAAGGCTTCGATTCACATTTATCTGACAACTACATGGGAACAGCGTTCCAGTACTGGCAAAAGAGAACTCCTGTACAGTGTATGAGTCTTATGTAAGTGTTCTCACAGATTGTAGGTGGTTGCTATCTTTCTTAACTGCTGAAGACAAATGCTTCTTTTATTTTTAAACATTTTATCTTCAAAAGACAAAGTGTATTTCCCTAGGAAAAAATCTTAGAAGGGGGGAAAATACATACTTCCCTGCCACTTGAGACCCTGGAACTGCTATTTTATTTGGCACAAACTGTGAAATCTGGATGACACTTAGGTAGTAAATCAGCTTTTATTTTAGAAATCTGCTGGAAAAAACAGTTCAAGAATCACAGCGCATTCGAACTCTGGCCAAGTCAAATGGCTGACCTTAACACTGCTTTACTCATTTACACCTGCAAGGAACTTAGGTCACTATACACAGTGCAGTATCACATTATTAACAGCCACACCAGATTAGGCTTCAGCAATACCAGGCTCCAGTACAGAATTTATTACAGAATCATGCTGTGAACATCAGTGGTCAAATCACCTAGGTTTAAGTGTCTCCATTTATAAAACTCGGTAAAATTTTAAATGATAGACCTAGCAGTTTGTAATATACCAGAATCTTTAATGGAAAGAATACTAGAATTGCAAAATGTTGGTTTGGGTTTTGTTGTTGTTGTTTGCTTTTGTTTTGGTTTTTTTCCCAATGGGTCCAGAAACAGTAAAAAAGACATCTTAAAAAGCTTAAGCACTGCATCCAGCAGGTTAGCTTAACAGTTGCCATTGAAGGTCATTTGCATTAAGGTCTTGGATCTCCTTGCCAATGCCTAGAAAGAGTTGAAAATCTGTACAGTGGGGACAATGATCTCTAACACTAGAGTGGTAATAAGTATTTAGGGGACCATTATGGTTTCAAATATTACTTCAGTTTAAACAGTGAGCATTAATGATTTGTATCTGAGATAACGCGCTAAGTCACAATATGAGACTAACTTGGCAATTCCTCTTTCCATCTCATAAAAGGGCAAGAACTATGCTTTCAGAATGCAGCTGGCCCTATCAAATGCATAGATATGCCTACAACAAACTTCCTTTCTAATCTTCAAATTAGCTGAGTCCCAGCAGTCAGACCCTTGGAATGCTCAGTACCTCCTTTTATTCCACGGGATCAATACAAGTAGGACTTGGCCATAAACATTCAAAACACACAGGAACATGTAGCTCACTGAATAATATGGTAACCGCAAGCTAAGAGAGTCATTTCCCAGAGAGAAGAACTGGGGATGAAATACGAGCTTCAGAGAGGAAAAGATGCTATGTTTTTAAAGGATAACTCCTCTTGGCACACTGCCTATCAGCAAGGGGTAAAAAGAAAATTAAGAAACAAATAGTAGGGTTGGCTGCAGGAAATCCATTCAAGTTAGTTCCTGGAGCAATACTAAATCTAGGTGTCTGCTACAAAGACAGTAATGCTCCTCAGTCTAGTATGGAATGGTTTCTCTGTGACCCTTAAAATGCAGCGTGTTCTGTTTGGTAGACACTAGCATGTACTGTATATGCACAATTTCATTTCAGCTGTGCTTACATCCTATTATATGTCTGAGATCTTATCAAATTCCTACATGAAAAGCTATCAGGGCTCCCTTTATAATTGTTCTGAACACCTTTTTCTGCATGTCCATATGCAATTTTCCCCCAAACTAAAGACTACTTATATATCATTACAAAAATGAAATAATAATAATAATAATAATAATAATAATAATAATAATAATAATAATAATAAAGCAGCTTTGGAAATACTTACAAAGTATCTGAAAGCCACTTAAAGCTATTCCTCCGTATCACTAACCCGTCTTTTACATCAAGTCTCATATATTGGTGTTTTTAAAATAGTAAAGATGTAAAAACTGTAAAATAACCTTTTGCATTTAGCATTGCAATTTTAACAATAAACTGTTACAGAAAAATTCTTTTGGGTTTTTTTCTTTTTTCATTTTCTCAGTAGGTCTCAAATCCACTTACTGAAAGAGCATTTAGAACCACTGAAGATGAATGTATGACTGAGTACAAAATGAACATAGACATGGAAAGTACTTGCTATTAATAATCATCCAGATTATCAGTAAGTTAACTGAATATGTTCATCTAATTAATTTTTGACATTCATAATTTCACTGATGGGAGAAAACGTCTCAAGTTACGTTTGCCTCTGCTGCAAGAACAATGCTTATTCTGTTGAGATTTAGGCCCCTCATTTTGTGTATTGCACAGTGGATTAAAAGACCAAAAGACAATTTTCATGAAAAAGTGTCTTGAAAATATTCAACCAGTTTAGTATTCCACTTCACACAGTATGATGCTGTTCCTTTTCCCAAAGAGAAGCAGCATCAACACTGCTGACAACCCGGTGTTGCTTACAACTTCTGCAGTTAGTTTCTCACACCACCTCTCATTAAAAGTATTTTGGATACAGTATATGAACTTTCAAATTAAAACTGACATTAAATTATTATATTGAAGGAGAAATTGCAATCCTACAGTTAAAATACAGTATTGATATATTAATTTACAGAGACAAATTTTGTGGTAAAATACACAGCAACAAGGACTTAAATCATACAGCTATTTTTACAAAGGTAATTAGACAAAAGCAGAAAAAGATGAGAAATATCAACGGCTGACTAACTATGAGTAATCATGGTGGATTATGCATTATCAGAAACTCACTGTTACTATTCATTTCTTTAAAAAACAGTGTGCAGAAGTATATGACAGAACTGAGGTCCTGTCTGGCTTCTCACCATACCAGTAATTGGAATGACATGCTTCTTAAAGAAGCACAGAGTCAAGACTGGACTGATAAGTATTTCGGGTAAATTTCCTCTTTTATTTAATAAATTATTGAAATTAAATTTTTGTATCTGTCTACTCTAGCTAAATTAATACCACTGAGCAGACACTAGACCTCCAGAAACTCATCTAACACTTTGCATATTTTGATAACAATGCTACACTGAGATTCTCTTCACTCATTCATAGAAGGAAATCTTTAATTCTTAAGTCTTTGGACTGATTAAAGTCTGAAAAGAAATAAGCTACACTAGCAAATGTACACCATAAACTATGTAAAGTATAGAAAAATAATTCTATCTGGACAGGGGCAGGGGATGAGTCAACAGAATACTAGATGATACATTCCTTCCTGTACCATTTCCAGAAAAAAAAAAGGCACCTCATCTATCATGGGAGATGTGGCCTGTAAGTGCAAATTAATTATCAGGAAGAGAGTGTGGGTCTGTGATGAACAAAGGCAGCCTCCCACAGCTCCCTTAAAGCGTGGGGAAGCTAAAGCTTACTCTGTTGCTGTGTAGGGCCATACAGATCATTTACCTATTCTTTTTTCACATCACTGCCTTCTCAAAACTAACCTATCCAAATAACATTTGGTAAAATCTTCTGGGCTTCACATAACCCTTCAGTGGAAAGCATACATCTCACAGGGATGTTGTGAAGCTTAGTGTTTCAATACTTTAAGGTCTCATAAAAATGTTTTAAGTAGATATATTACAATTATCTTCTGTGTTCACACTTCATGGGCTTTAAAGTGGTCATTAACAATAACATTTATCCAAGATGCTAAACTTACAAATATTTTAAGTAAAGCAAGCCAAGGTTCAATATGCATAATATTCAAGTCACTAAAATGAAACCAATCCCTTCAGATGGAATTAATGTTTAAATTGTTTACTGATTATAGAAAACTTTTCAAATCTACCCTCTTCCTTTAAGAAAGTTATGAAAATAACTTTGCAGCATGCACCAAAATCAATAAACAAACAGTCTGATGGACCAAACGAAAAAGTAGAATCTAGGGTTAGCTGCCTCAAAGATAATACATGATCAAAAACCTTCTTTAAAGAAGAGTATGAAGCACTTTGCTATTCTATCAGGTGAAAGAGAGATATGGTCACCTAGGTAGCTGTGCAAGCTATTTGAAACCAAGCATTGAAGCTAGCATCTATCAATCCATCCTGCTAACCCAGAACATCTTTTAATACACTTTCTACTGATGCAATGCTTTATAAGTAGAAGCCACATTGTGCTTAACTTATAGTACAGTACTGTTTGTCGCAGAAAGTTCATAAAGATTTAACTCCTGTTGAAAACTCTGAATCACAATAAGATATGTCACTTCATCTAAAACTACTAAGTCCATTCTTCCTGACAGCTGCTATCTGAGCACTCAGTAGCAACAAGAATTATGGCAACAACACTTGAAAGTATAATAGATAAACATTGTCCTACGACTTGTCGTAAGTGAAGGACATCCAGATACAGTCTTCAGCAATTTTTGACTTTTAGTCACCTTATGAGCAGACATAATTTGATTTCACTTCATCTTTTTTGTGGATATGTTTAGTCAACACTGCTCATATTGAGGCAACGCTAAGTCATTCAGCTGGATTAACCTGATTAAATAAACACGAAGCTGTTACAGCACATATCCTCACTACTTCTATTAAAATAAACAGCTCCATAAAAATACTTTAAACTAGAAAGGTGAAACATGAAGTAATAACTTGTTTAGATGTTACACACACAGTGCATAGAAATATGCCATTTGCAAATGCTCACAAAAATCTAAACATGACATTCCTATTTTTCAGTCTATGAAGATGATGTTGATTGTCAATATTTTACATTTGCTTTAATACTCTACTAAAATTTAAAACGCCTGTATTAACATCAGCAGCACAAAAATTTAGACCCAGCTTAGAAAACAACACAAGGTCAGTTTTATAATACCTAAATATAGCAAGACAAACAAACAGGCAAAAAGAGACCACACGCATTATTGGTGTGATTGGTGTGCAAACAAATGATGCTTTTACTTTCTCGTCCTCGTGGATCTGTACGTATTTAAATTAAATCTCTTTTTTCCAATAAAACATAAGTCACATATCATTAAAGAAGCAATTTATTTAAATTCCAATTAAAAAAAATTCTAAAGTTCTTGATATCAGTTTTAATATGAAGTGCTTAGTAGTAATTCAAGTAATCGCAGTATCAACTCAGGTTTACCTGCCAAAAAGCAAGTTCAGTTCTTCTGGACTATGACAGAACTTTGTGGAGGGAATTAGTAAGATAACATGTGCTCCATTATTTTCCGTGGCCAGCAAACATAAACAGTGTAGCCAGCAGAATCTATTTATGTAATTGAAGTTGACAACATATAAAAAAAAAAAAAAATAAAAATCAAACCAGACATGTTCATTTTGGTATTACAAAAGCGCTTGATAGCTCAAGTCTGGAGTACGGGTCAAATACTTATATGAACACATCATACGATCGCTAAACATTTTAGTGTCATGTCCTAGAAGTGGGCATTTATTTAAAAAAAAGGAAGAAAAAACATACAGAGCTTTTTACAAAAGGTGTTCTGACAGTTCAGAAAATAATCAGTTAGTAACTTTTATCAATAAATTGCATCATAATCTTTAACAATTCCTTTATGTGTTCAGAGTCTTTTGATAGCCAGAATGTTGAGCTATTTTAAAAATGAATGCTGGTAGAGCATCTAAGGCATTTCAGAAAAGGTTAAATTACTCCATGATTTCATTTGTTTGCTTAGCTACTTCAAGACGTTCCCATTTATGACTAAGCTGCAGGTGCTATTCTGTTTATTTTACTGCCTGTAAACCAAGCCTTTGAATTGAACAAAGCAAGGAAAGCATTAGGATTCAAGTCAAAGAGGAAGGAACTGCAGGACTGTTTCCCGTTAAACATGCTACTTTCTACCTTCCTTCATGAGCAGGACTGAACATTACACAATCATTTCTATAAAATGAAATTTCTTGAAAAAGATATACTTTGCTTCTTTTTATTTCTATACACTGTTACAGAGATTAGCAAAATTTTCTTACAATATTTGTTGTACCAGAGACTGGTATTTGACCTCTTAAAAATGCAATCAACTTCTATAGGACAGAATTTCAGTTATTATTCACAGTCAGCAATGGACTAAATACTAATTAGACATGAATTCAAAATAACATAGCAGAATTGGGAATTACTAGCAACTTTGGTTTAGGGGATCTTGCAAATATCAAAATGATTATGTCTGAACTGCAACTCACGGCACACATGCAGATGATACTAAGTTAAGCAGTCCCTACTCATAACTTTGGGACAACTTACAAAAATCTCTTCTTTCACAAACCTTTTGCTGCATATTGACTTGTACCAACACAGCTACTTTCAGATATTATTAACAATGCAAACAATAACTTGCATTAGCTCCCATGGAAACCAGTCAACTTGTTGCTCTTAACTTCTGAAACTAAAACTTGCAAAATTTAACCCGCTAGTGGACAAAAGAAAAACTTAGAAGGTGACAGATTAATGTTTAAGTAAAAAAAAAAGATAAAAACCAACATTCTGTACATCTTAAGCAGCAGCTATTTATCATGTGTTCTTCACTGATTTACACTAAGTACTTAGAGTTCATCTAAAACATTCTCTTTTCTGTTCTCTTATTTATGATCACATAACCTCCCTGTAAAAATCACGGCAGAGCATTATCATATGTATCTAACTGTCCCAAATGACTGGCTTTACTTTGCAAGTTATTAGAAGTATTTAATCTTCTCCTCTACTCTGTTTCTTTTAACTAGAAAGAAAACAGAGGTCTAGTACCAAACGATTAACATGTCTGACTTACAAGTTCAGGGGACCATCTCTTCTTTTTCAATAATTCAATTTACATTGGATGATGTGACACATTTTGAATAGCAACAAAACTACAATTAAGGGCTAATTAAAGTAGGTGATGGAAGTTTTAAGAGGATTTTTGTATAGTGCTGCTGTCCTGCTTAGACAAAACCACTGAGTGAGCTACATCCGTAAGATTCTGAAGGCTTCCCTAGTGCTCCCAAAGGTAACTCACAGTTAGCTACATACATTAAATACATGTATTCATCACATGCATGCTGTGTGGGTACAAATGCTCGTCTTTCTCAACTGAACAGCAGGAGTGACACAAAATTTTGACAGTCCCATAATACCACTTCACGCTATTGCCAACTCTTCTACTCAATACACATAAATTGTTCTCCATTGTATTTGTCATTATCCTAGAGCCAGAATAAGGTCAATGTACTTCGTGTTTCTTATAGCCAAAGCTGCCACTGGAACTGGACAAATATGTTTATTTGCATGGCTTAAAAGTATTACTTTCTATTACAAACTTTAAAAAGCACTTAAAAGGGAAAGAGCACAGTTGTTGCCTCACTTATATACCAGCTATTATTGAGATTCACGGCGTCAGGAGAACAACCTCTTCCCTCCTCTGTCTTCAACTGATGCTTTCTCCAAGTTACACCTACTGATATAGCAGGGTTAAAGAAAAGTTACTACACCTTACCTGGAAGCAAACAGAACAAAGTGTCACATCACATTTGGTAACAGTGAACCGCTGCTCAACTGCTCATATCCCACATTGCGTTAAGTGACTTAATTTTTATACAACAGTGACAAAAGGTCAGAATGTGAATGCAATTACATCTGTTGTAATAGATTTACACCTTGCAGTATCTGCCCAAGAATTAAAGTGGGATTTTTTTATAGCTACAGTAAGGATGCGTACTAAAAGAATGTTATATTCCATGCATTTAAGCACAGCTTTTCAGGTAGAAAAAAACCACAAAACCGCCCAGTTTTCTAAACACTGGAAATTAAGCACAAAGATATATCACAAACATATATATAAATATTATGACTTTAAGAGAAAAATAAGTAGATGTTGTTAAAGACAAAACAACACTCCTTACTAAACAAAAGCCAAACTTTTACTTCTCAAATCAAGAACACTACTTCTAACAAGGCCAATAATACTCTCTGTGAACAGGGCAAGACCACAGGAAGGAGTATCACTTAGTGTTTCTTTGTAAGAACCAAGATTATAAGTGATCAAGCTTAATCTCCAGATCAACACCCTTATAAAATAACCAGAAAAAGTATGTTATTAGTATGGTGCCTGAAAACCCTAATGTTCTAAACAGTTTAATGCTATAATCCACAGTCCATGCCCTCAGTGCTTTAAGACCAATTTCTCATGATCTCCAAAGCTAAAATGAACTTGAATTTCATTTTCCATACTGAAATTAGCTAAAGACTAGTAGAGCAGCAACTCTGGGTCAGGAGAGTTTATGTTGCCTAAGGCCACTTTCAAAGAAGTCTTATCTGTTAAACTATTGTGTGTTCCAATATTCCATTCCCTACAAAGCTACTCGTTTAAAAATAAATAAATAAAGAGATTGATGGTAACCATAAAATTGTTTACAGTAGATTTCTGCACAAATTGCTACACTTAACAGCTGTAACACATCCAAATTCTGTATTTCTTGGGATTTTCTCTTAATACAACTTTAAGTGAAAAAAAGCCATTAAACCTTCCCCTTATAAAACAGTAATCATTCTCATCTCCCTCAATTATAAAGGAGAGAAAAAAGGCCTGTTTATGCAGAACTGGCAGGAACGAAGAATAAGCTGATCAAGAAAGAAACAGAATGGCCTTCAGAAATACTTAAAATCTCAAGAACCACTCAACAGAAAGTTAATAAACATAGAAAAAAAGGCCTCTTGTATTCAAAGATACAAGTTTCACATGTGTAGACTTAAAAATGAGTAAGCCCAACTGCAACAAATTATTTCCTTCACTCAGTTAAGACTAATTATTTCCAAAGATCATCCTTAAGGAAAATAGTATCTAGAAATTTATAATGAGAGCAATAACACAAAGAATCAATTTAACACTGATATGATCAGTGTAAAAAAACCCTGTCTCCAACACCTCTCCCCACCCGAATGTAAAGAACAGGGTATTTCTGAATTGAAAAGGAAGAGACACCATTAATGAAGTCTGCTGTACTAATACAGAAAGCTCCTGTGCAACACTGCCTTACTATCACTAAACTTAAACAGCTCTTACTAAAGGTTATTCCTTAATTCAACATAGAACACCTGTCACCACTACAGTATCTACTTCAAATGTTTAAAAAACTTAAACTGTAGTTATTGACTCATTAGGTCTGATGGCATAGTAACTAAATATAGGGCATTTCTGTTAGAACCACCAAGTCCACTTGCAAACACACTGGCTGACAAAGCTACCAGTCTCAGATGATCTTCACCACCCAGTTTCTGGTTATTATAATCCTGTCCACACTGCTGGGTCAGCTGTTGGCATGGTGCTCCTTATCCACAGAGAGCTCGATCAGCTTAACAAGTTTGAACAGTTACCTTTACTAACATGGTTAACCTGAACTGAAACAGTTTAGGAGAACAAACCTGAGCAGGCAAAACTCTCTGGTAGGGGTAGAATGAGAGGCTCCACCAAAAGACAACGTGTATCATCTTAATCATGTTTCAGTAGGTTACGTGGCTGAATAGTTCTCTCCCCTCAGCTGAAAACGTACTGCAAGTAAACTTCATGAGCTTCAGTAAACCAAAAAAATCCTTAAAACACAGGCTGAAATATTTTTAATGTATTTTTCCAATATCCTTCTGCATAATACTAGTGAAAAAGCTCTTATTGAACATTTCATGAACACATCAAAACTAGAGTAACAGTCAGTTGACAAACTCATGAGCCTAAAAATACTTCAAGCCATAATTTCTCTTCTACATAGTAATTTTAATTTTATTTGTATACTAGACATTTTTGGTCTTCAGCAGCATAACAGAAAATATACTTGCTTTAGTATTCCTTCTGATATGTAAGACATTTACATCATTTAACAATCATTAAATTTAATTTATAAAGGTTAGGATGTTTCAAAACACTTTAGTTAGATCCATTTACTAATACTAAAACATACAATGTATTTAACCATGAATAAATCAGTAAAAAAAGGCTGAAAAATCCATACCATGCCACTCTTTCCTCAAAGATACATTTCTTGAGCAGCATGAAAAATATTTTTACAAAAAATATACTACAAAGTTTTATTAGAACCCCTGTTGGAAAACTACTGATAATCTGATGAAAACAAGATATTCATTAAATATTATCTGGTCAGATGCAATTACCATAGTCCAGGTTTCTCTTTTTCTCTTGCCTTATTTTCATTATTTCTTTCCTGGCATCAGATCATAGTTCATTTCTTCTCCAGATCATTTCAGTACCTTCTTTCTTTCTTGATTCCTCTTCCCGAATTCTCTTTTTTTTCTATCCTCCACGTATCACTAAATCACTTCTCATCTCAGCTTCCACTTGACCAATCAAAAATGCTCAGTACACCATCCTTCCTTAATAGATCTTTTCTTCTCTTGACCATATTCCTTAGCCAGCCAGTGTAAGGCTTGGCTTAGGCTTTCAAAAGCCTACCTATAGATGCCAAGAACCCACAGACAGATCAAAGAGATGCTATGGAATTCTATCTTTTGGACTACCTTCTGGCCCCATTACTGCCTCACGTATTTGAGAAACGGTAGACTTAGAGCTGTGCCTATGTTCAAGAGCCTCCAGTCAACTATCAGTCTGGTTTAGGCTGCAGAAAAGGAAAGAGAATGGTATGCAAGTACCTTCTAATGTTCTATCCATCCTCCATTTCAGATTTCTAGTTTGTCTCCTTATTGCCCACCTTTGCTCCTGCTCAGAACTTTCTCAGGGCAGAGAAAGATGAACTATTGGCTGAAGTAGGTGGTTATCATCTGCATTTCACCCTTTCCCAGAGATTCCACCTTTCTGTTTTCCCAGCTCCGCGTGACGAGTTTTTAAAATCAGGCATATTTTAGAGGACCTGGTAAAAGAGCAGTCAAATGGTTAAACTGGCAGAACAGAGGAAGGGTGGAATATCTGGCAGAGGAAGGAGGGAGTCATTAACCACTCAGCTTGGATCTACCAAAGCTAGAACAGTTTGCCTCACCATGCTGATCTGATTCCAGAAACATGGGAAATTTTTAAAGAAATAACAGCAAGTCCCAAACAAATGACCTGTTAACTGATCAAATTTGCTTTTGGAGCAATTCCTCAGTATTCAGCGATAGCAAGTATTAATTGCACTTTCACTATTTGTAATAGTGAAAAACTTAAGAATGAGAACTGACATGCAAACACACAGCTTCATTGTCAATTTTGCATTCAATTTCATAGCAAATGCTGCTGCACAGTGATACTAAATCAATGAGAGTCTGAATTTATCTATTTTCAGAATTTTCTTACTAGGACCGTACATAGATTTATTTCCTTCTGTTGAATGTGAAGCAAGCACAAGTATAACTATGAGAGGAAAATGTGTGAACAAGCATACTGCCATCCAAAAAAATTATTGATTTGAATGAATAGAAAATCTGACACATCACTACTAAATTGTGTCAAGAGCTGATTCAAAAAGATTTTAAAAATGATTTCCTAATTCACACAGTTTACAAGTCTTTAAGATAAAGCTTATAAATATACTAAGTATAATTATAAAGAGTATAGCTGTACAAAGAGTACAACTTACACACTGAAAATCATTAGCGAAACATTAAGGCATTTCTTTTGGTTACCTGTCTTGAGTTGTATTTTCTATGGAAAGATATTTTTAAGATTGTATTTTTTAAAAAGAGAATTCTAAAAAACAACCTACCAAGTAACATGATGTCATAATGAAAAAACAAATGCTCCAAAATAGTTAAGAGAGATTTATTGGTCCATTCAAAAACTCCTAAAATAATGCACAAATGGTACAATTCAGACCAACCATAACAAACATAAAGATCCCATTAATTTCTATATAGTAATCTCAGCATACCCAGCAAGCTCAATTTTCAAAATACACACATTCTGAGGCCCTCGTCTGCCTGATTACCACCGAAGAAAGGTTATAAAAGCACAAACACACTCCTTTGCTTTCACACTTCCAAAGTTATTTACATACAAGAATGAAACGTGCTGAGAAAGATGGCTAATCCACAACACAGCAAAATATCGATAACACATACAACTTATGCAGCGTTTTAAAACAAAAATGAGATTAATGGTGACATCACATGTTCTCTCAGGTAACACTGAAGTATAAACACTTATCAAGACCATAATTCACAATTTACACTGAATACCCATCAATCTAAAAGAAATTACCCATACACAAAATTGACTGCATCTGTAACACTGTGATGCAAGAAGGAATACATCCACCACAATGACATTCATACACAGATTTCTTTGTTTATGTTAAGTCACAATTATTACTTTCCTAAAGCTTTATAAGAAGTGGTTCTAAATCCTGAAAAGCTTTAAAAGCATGTGTTCAACTTTGTGCAACCCATTTAGTCTCATAAACACATGCTTAAAGCTTTGCTGGATCACAACTTCACCAAACAATACGTTTTCATTCCTAAAAAAGGGGAACAAAATTAAGGATTGTGCCAGCAATGTAATTAGACGGAATGTCAGTAGCCGGAATTCTACGTCTCTGTAACTTTTTTTGTATAGGAAATATTGAGAAACTTGCCACTGCATGAGACATAAGAACCATTTATGGGTATTAACGGGACTTTACTGGAATACACCGACAATTTGAACTCTATTTTAATGAGTTTCTCTGCTGAATTTTTATGAGCTCCATTTCTTACATTTGTAATAAAGAATGACTGGCAAACTAATTTTAATGTCTGTAGAATTTTTGATGAAGTTTTCAGCAACAGTTCCCTAGCCTTCCAGCAGACTTCTAACCTTAGAAACAAAATGTGGAAATAAAAATGCAACTGTTCATCCTTTTCAGGGATATAAATTAGGGCTAATTATCTTGTAAATTCACAGATTGAGAAAGGTAAAAAAAACAGGGGGTTTTCTTTTTGTCTTTATTTTTAGTGTTCTGTTCATTTGTGTTTCACTAGTCGGTGTGAAGATCAAAAATGAGCCTAACTCACTTCTCTTTGTTGCTTTTGGCGTCATGCCCAGGTTTAAGCCAGTTTTCAAACATTTAATTAATGCCTTTAGCCAAGTATCCAAATATGAAATCTTAAAATGCTGTCTACTGAGTCAACGATCACAGAGATTCAGTTTACTGCACAAGTGCAAAACTGTTACATTAACATCTGGATTTAATAACAGTAATCTGAACACTATTTAATAAATTCTGTAACGTGCATTTGCTTTGGAGTTTCAGGATATGGAAGATTTTTGTGGCTGTGGCTTCGACAGAGCCTCAACAACACTGAAGAGTAGTTTTACAGCAGCTGTCAATCTTTACCACAGAAAAGTTTGGAAAAGTTTTATTCCATAACTAATATTATACAATTTAGGCTCTTGAACTTCAAGTGATAAAAATGCTTAAGAAACAATGCCAGGAATACTGGCTCACTGTGCTCAATGCAGCACAGAATAATTTCATTTAAAGAAGCAAACATGAAGCAAACATGAAGCATTCATGGTTGTCAAGTGCAAATAGGCTTAATTTCAGTTGTTGATCTCTTTTTTAGGCATGCTGCTAAAAAAGTAGCAGATATAGTCACAGTAAGAAACAAAGGTTGCAGATTTACTAAACCAGGACATGAAGTGAACTGGTTTGCCAAGTCTAATCAAACCTGCTCTTCTTCATGTAACCTGAACGCAACCCTAAAACACACCTTACCTTCAGGTTAAAGGAAACTCCCCTATCTTTAAGTGTTTCCAGTTGCTATTTTTTTGCCTAACACTACAGTTCTGGCATTTGTTGGAATACATCAATGCTCCAGATACATACCACCTTCTGTGTATATCCAGAAAGTTTTGTACGTCTTGCTGTTCTTCCATTCTCTGGAGCAGTTCTTAGCCATGAAAGTTGTGTGCAGTGTCTGGCTTTTCCTGTAGAAGTGGAGCCAATGCTCTGTTTCATCTTAGAGGGGGCTCAGTAGAAATTATCAAGGAGGCTTTAAGCTTGATGCACTGTCTCGGTTATTCTGAAAATAAAACAACCCCTCCCACCCCTCCAACAAAGCCCTTTTTCCCATACAAAAGATGGGGAGGGAGGGGGCAGGATCAGAATTTTCACCATTTCGGTACCAGCTTAACAATAGAGGCACACAGTTCCAAAACGGAGAACGTTTTAGTTGACGTAACCTAAGTTCCTTATTTTACTAAGCTGCTCGAGTCCCTTCCTAGCACCTATTGAAACAGAATTCTATCAGCAGCCATTAAACATTCTTAGTTACTCCCTTCAAAAAAGAAGTTTGCTCTCCTCATCTATAACTGGATTTATTTAATCAAAAACCACATTGGGTCTGGTGGTACTTTGGAAGTGCTGTACTGTTAAGTGCTCTGGCGCTATGCTGGTACTAGCCTGAGTCACTGCAGAGTAACTGTTAAAAATAAACAAAATGCTTTATAGGTCAAAGTTTTACCTACCAATATCAAAACTATTAACATTTAGAAAAAGTCTAACATAATCTGTGAAGGCTTGCAAGCATGACAGTCCTTTTAAAAAAGAGAAAATATTATTTAATCAACATAAGAATATTTAAGTCAAAATTCTAAGAGGTGATTAAAAACCACTCATATCAAATGGCAAAGCAAAACCACCACAATAACTTGCTCTTAGCTTATGTAACATAGGTACTACATATCCTCAAATTCCTGTTTGTATGAGAACATATCTCTTGGAAAACCTTCCATTTTAACAGGATTATAAAACAAGCACAATTTAAAGCAATACACTGCTCACTAAAACATAGCAGCTTTATAAAAAAAATTGTACTTAAAAAGTTTTAATTGTTTTAAGATATAGTACTTACCTTGTATTTCCAGCCTCCTTCTACAGTGTCTGTTTCAGCACATTTCTGGTCAATTGGAAAGTAAAGACAGGAAAAACAAAAATCACAAAAATGTCACAAGGATTCTTTATTTTAAAAGTTACATATTCTATTCCACCTAAGAAATTAAAACCTTAAGAATACAAGTTGCTTTTCCTCAGTTTTTGCAGTTTTGTGATTAATGTTAAAGTATCTTACTAGGTTAAAAATCCTTAGAGTAAACTAATTTCAATATGCTCTCAGCTCATTTTTAGCACCTTTCATATTACTACTCAAATTCTAACACACTAATTGTCTTTCCAGTTACCTCTGGCAAGAATAGTACTAGAGGTGCATCACCGACTCCTTTAAACTCAACTACAATATATAAGCCCAGTCCTAGCTCCTTCAAGCCCAGCTTGCGTAATTCCTTAGAGCTGAAATGTCTTCACACTTGGAAGTTTAAGTGCCAATTACATCTATGCACTATGACTTCATTTAATAACATAAATATATTGTAGTTCTCTATAGATTCCAATATGAAGGAACCTTTAGAAAGAAAAGGAAACTGTTCACAACCACATTTTGGCTTTTTGCGATGACAACAACTCAAACATATTTGTTCAATCATCAACATTTCATTTATTAGTATATTTTAGAGTATGCGTGTACATATATGCATATACAGACACATATGATTATGTTAATGGCAAACTACTGCATACTAAATTTAGAAAAGTTAAAAAAAATCACAGTTATCTTTAAGGCTGGCATTTATTAAATGCCATTTCATAGAACATTAATGAGGTTTTCCAGTTTTGGCTTTGATCCCATAGGTATCACCTAAAAGGTCGCATACATTGCTCAGCCATACAATGTTGCTTTTGTTCTGAGAGATGAATCCTAACAGATACGGTTTTTCTTCTTTTAAAGGTTTGTATGCCCAAAGGCTGAAGCTGATGTTATGGTTTCTATACATATCAGTGGAAGAGGTTAAAAATTAAACATGTAAAAACCCAAGCCAAAACACACAAGAAGCAGCGGTTACAAGACGGTAATGCCAAAAAGGCCTAAAAAAAGAAATGGCCAACAATAAAAGGTAGTCCCTCTTCTTTCCAATAATTATTTACTCAGTAATCTAAATGCTGTTAAAAAAAACCCCCAAAAACCCAAAGCTGCAACTAGGTATATTCCCTATCCAATATCATATTATTTAATAATTTCATCAATTATCTAATTTGATTTGTAGGCTAACAAGCAAGGACTCCAATTTATTGAACATTTTACGCATATGAATTTGGCAGAGTATCTGTGTATTAATCTCCATCTTTAAAGCTTTTTTTAAACAACTCATTCAACAGAATCCCACAAATTAAAAATGGTAAACATTAAGGTGATTTTCATGTTACTGAATGACTGCTCCTAAAAATTCACTCGTATCATTAAGTCCAGTTTTCTACATTTCTCCAAATACAGCTGAATTGTGAAAGTTGTTCTGCCCTTCCAATAACGTACTAAGGATTTTCAGCTTCCAGATGTTTATATTTTCTTAATAACTGGTGTGATCACCAGACAGCACTCTATCGCAAGTTAAAAATCATAATCATAATTTGCCCTAACTAACTGCACAGGAAAGAAAACTTCAGAAAGGAGCTAGATAAAATGTCAAAAATCAAGCAAATAGCATTATGAAATGCCAGCTGTGCCTTTGTTGAGAGCTTTAGAACATCAATTAATTCAAAACCTGGGCATTTTTCCATCATAAAGGGAAAGATGTAGCGTGAGGAAGAAGTGTAATCACCTTCCCATAAACACGAACTATAGAATGTGCCTTACTCACAGTACAGTGTAAGCTTTTTTTTTCCCCTTAAAAGCTGACTGATGTTAGTCTAAAACTTTTAGATATATTGACAGAAAAGTTACAAGATTTCACAGTGCTGTTTGTGAAATATGCATGAAAATGTAAGTTTCTGATATTTACTTCATGATTAAACAAATTACTCACTTTATTTTAAATCCTGTAGTTTCTTATTTCAGCTATATTGCCTGCTGCAGCCATGAAACCCTAGTATTATCTCTCTCGACTGCACTGAGATAGCGTAACAGCAGTTTTCTGCACTGCATACTGAGAAACCAATACAAAACCCCTGTAAACGGAGTAAAGGCAAACGTATTTGGGGGCACACCGAAAGGCCCTGCAGCACGGCTCTTTACCTTGCTCCCTCCACTCTGAAGAATGTCACTCTCGCAAGCGTTAACCGATTTACGTGCATCTGAGGTGCAGATCTGTGCATACAACCGCTGCAGATACACTTGTTATTTCACGTACAAAGCTGATTAAACAAGTGCCATCTAAAACCTATGTATTTCACAAACAACAAATCGAACCCGTTAACAGTCTCTGGTGTAAGCGCAGCTGCTCTTCTAACAGGTAAGCGAACCTACGCTGGAGTTGCATGATTTCGGTGATCGAGGCCGGAGGTCTCAACTTCACCGCTTTGAAGAAGGAATAGCTTTCATTTCAATACACGTATTTTTAAAGCCAGGCCCTGCAGTTATGCCTTCCTACCCAGGGGCCCCGTACCTCACCCAGGAGTTTGTGTGCCTTACTAAAAAAGCGATAATAAAAAACTAAATCCGTGACCACAGTGCAACAGAAGGAAAATCTATCAGCGTTAGCACGGCAGCAGTGGGGCTGGGCAGAGCTGCAGGGGAGAGAGACATCCCGCAGCACGATGCGAGAGGTGCCGGCACCGGCACCAGCACCCCCGCCCCGGGCTGCCTCCACCTGCGCGGCCCTGCGGGGCGGGGGAGCCCCCCCAGAGAGGCCCGGCAGGGCTGAGGGGACGCCGCCGCCGCCACCACGTCGGCAGGAGCCGGCCCTGCGGGGATCCTGCCCTCCCCCGGCAGGGAGGGGGAGGCCGCTGCTCCCGGCCCCCACCAGCGCGGCGGGCGGGCGGGCGGCCGCCCCTCCTGGCGCGGGGCCAGGGCACCGAGGCGCGCTCCCACACGCCGCAGCCTCCGTAAGATGGCTCTGGCTGGCGCGAGCGGGCGGCCGCCCGCGGGCGGGGCCGCGCAGCAGCCTACCTAGGGGCCAGACGGCAGCGGCTGGCTCGCGGCTGCCGCTCACCGCCCTCCGTCCCCTCCGCGGCGGCGGCGGCGGCCGGCCCGACCCCGCGGGCGCGGCACCGCGGCAGCTCTGCCACCCCGCCGCGCGCCGGGGGGGAGCCGCCGCCGCCGCCCCGCCCGTCACGTGACGCGCGCTCCCCCGCGGACCCCGCGTGGAGGAGCCCGGCCGAGCGGCGGCACCGTCCGCCCCCCGCTCGCTCGCTCAGCCGCCCGCTCACCCTCGCTCGCCGCCGCCGCGGACATGTCCTCTCGCGAGCTCTGCGGCCGAGACCGCCCTCGGGCGCGCGCCCCGGCGGTTGGCCCGCGGGCGGGGGCGGGGAGGCCGCGCGCGCGGGCGCTCTGCGGCGGCCTCACACGTGTGGGAGGCGGGGGGTGAGGAGGCGGGAAGGAGGCGGGAAGGGGGCGGGGGCGGGGGCGGGGGCGGGCCGGGCCGGGCCGGCTGCATCCGGGTACTCGCTCCCCTCTGGGCTTCCTCGCAGTAGGGGCAGCTGAGGGGGCGGGCGCGTGTTCGCGGTCCCTCGCTCTGCTGCCTCTGCCGGATGCCCTCCGGGCGCCGAGGGGTCCGCTCCGAAAACGTTCTTGGGGGTCCCTGCCCCAGGGCCTGAGGTAAACCACCACCACCCCCTCCCCAAGTGGCCTCTCGCCTCGGCTGAGGCGGCGCCCCAAGAGGGCGGGGGCCGCTGCCCGTTTTCAGGTACCTCCTCGCTCTGGACGTACCTGGCTGGTGGCGGGAGGCTCGCGCCAGCCTAACCCCGTGCCCCGGGGCTTGGCTTGGGGGTGGCAGGGCCCAGCCGAGGGGCCCGGGGCTAGGCGGGCTTTCCGCAGCGCTGAGGCGAGGCTGGGGTGAGTAAAGCACACCTCCCCGCCGCGGCGGCGCGGCCCGGGGCGGTTCCCACAGAGCTTTCGTCCAGGTGCTGCGGTCGCATGATTTGAAATTCGAAGCAAAACTCAGGGTACGGCTTCAAACTTCGGCTGTACAAACACACATAAACAAGATGGGACTCATAACTCATGTATTTTCCCTTCAGGCTTAGCTGTAAATGTCTGAGGTGACTGAACTTGATCAAACATCAAACCAATCAGGAGGACAAACACCCATTTCTTAGAAGAGGTTTTAGAAACCTGATGATGTATGCTCGACAACGCCTGATAGAAAAAATAAGCATTTATTCCCCAAGCAGAATATGAGCATGCATGCACACAGTAATTAGCTTGTTGCATGTATTGTGCAACATTGCGCTCACAGTGCTGTAGTGAGTATCTTACTAACAAATGGACTCTTACTAATACTGAGCTAGGCCTATTCCGTAAGTACACTGCATCAGGCCCATAATTATGCAACTCTGCTTTTGTATTTTTTTTAGCTCACAGATTAAGAAGTGAGCTGCCGCTCAGTGCAACGGTCTAATACAGCTTATTTTATTATTTGCTAGTGTCCAGGATCTTGCTAGGAGACTACAACCTGCTTATGCTACATGGTAACAAAGCAAAACACGGTTCCGTGCTCCAAAAGAGTTTTTTTCAGTGCGTTTGTTCAGCAGTGATAGCGCAGGCAAATGCAACACATCCATGCATTTAAAAAAAAGAGTTTTTCATTTCTTATGGTTTTAAGATGCTGAACAACATTCACATGTGCTTCGTTATAGACTAATGCTTTGACATTTGAAGAATTACTTGTTCAAATTAGATGTGTTGGAAAGGTTATTATTTGTTTTCCTTTTTAAAACAGGGTACATATCTCTTACATTCCTCTAGATTGCAGTTAGTTAATCAGATTTTATCCAATTTGAGAAACAAACTAAAAACAGCAATGACCCAGAAACTTAGCAATGAACTGTGTGAAGATCTCATTAAAACCTGTAATTTGCCCCAGATTTACTTCTGTCACCCTTCAAATAAAATAGTTCAGACATGAGTCTGCTGTTAAAACCAGAAATGCGAACAGCTACAAATAAGTACTTAATTTAATGTGTTTAATTTAATCAATCAAATTAGGATTGCAAAACAGTTAAGGTGAAATTGAATAAAACCAATTTATAGCTGAAATTTCAGATTTCTAAGAAAATGGAAAAAAGCTTTATAATGGCACAGAGATTAAGATCTTAAGTCCTGCTTTGCCATTATGCTATTTGGAGAAGGTCCTAAAACTTTTGAAGCTAAGGCAGGGAAATGATAAACATACAAATTCAATGGATGTCTATTATGTCCAAACATCATTTTCTCAAACTGAGAGAAATGATACTCTAAATTCAGCACAAATTATTACTTAAGACCAAATAGCTATTGCTGTTAACAAAAACAGCAGAAGTAACGGGGATGTAGGTAACAGGGAATTGGGTGAGGCTGATGAAGTTAAAAAGAGCTGTGCAGTGGAACAGCTATTGGAATACCTTTAGTTCAAGGCCTTTCTGCATGGATGAATGCTTTTAACATGGTCAGAAATTTGTAGGGATTAATTAACGACATTTGCAAACTGATTCTTATTCAGCAATATCTGTGTTTTAACAAAAAACCAGGGATTCAACCCAACATAGCTGTATCTCTATTTTTTACATTCAGTCTCTGAGGACGAATCAAGGAGGCTTCATCAAGTCATCCCAATGACCATGCCTAGAACATGTATATTATCCTTCAAAATGACTAAATATTTAGTGCTGCTCTCTCCTATAATATCTTCTAATTTTTTAACGTTTTGGGAGTAAAAAGTTGGTCTAGAGAGTTCTAGGAAAATTAATAATTAAACAACAACAAAAAAATCCTCACTTACAAATTCAATAGTGCACACAAAACTGAAAGTAATTGGAGGAAAACAGATTTATAATGTAAATTCTAGCAAAGAATTTTGAGTGTGAATGGTACTAGAGATGACATGTCATAATTATGCCAAAGAAATTACATTATGACTTTTTTTTTCCTTCAAATGCACTGAATAACAGGAATTTTTGCTGTATTAATCTTCTTGGAATGGTTTATATTCACAAAGAATTCTTTGTTTTCTATTTTCCTAAAAACACAAGACATCCCTTTGCTACAGAGAGATTATGTTGACAAAGTTCAGTCTGGCTCTTCACCTTTTTTTTCCTTTAAGTTAGCCAACACATTTAAAAACCAGAAACATAAAAAGCTTAGCTGTGATTTCAGGTGATGGTAATACATAAATCATATTTCTATCTTGTATATAAGAACTGAAATGACATAATTATTGCAGAAATGCAGATTACCTCCTTACAGAGTGTACAGAATATGGGGAAACAAGCATGTACAAGAACATTGTGCAAGAGGTGTAAAATCTCTTCAATGTCACAATGCAGTCTAGTGAAATAACTAGATTATTCTAGTTATTTCAGCTGCTGCATGTATTAAGGCATTGCCAATTAATTGATTAGAAGGGTACAGATGTGGTTCATATTATGGAATACCTTGAGTATTCCATGATAAAGAATACTGTAGAATACTGAAGACCAGGAAAAAAAGTATCAGAGGCAAAGGTGTGTTAAAAGGTTCACATTAAACACAGTTGATACTCATTTCTTGAAGGTATTTGTGCTTTTTAAAACAATGTGGTGATACTAGACAGTGAAAAGGAAGACACATTTAAAGCAGCAAATAACTACTTGAAAACGGTTTCTCTCATAAAATCACTCCATGGAAATTGTCCAGCTCCACACAATAGCTCTTGTCTTTTGAGCACCACCTTTCCTGTCTTGGGCATGAACATGTACAACACTTCCTTCTTACTACAGAAAAGTTCAACTAGAGCACTCAGCATTTGCCTCCAGGAATAACAATGAACTCTGCATTCCCTTTCTTACAATAGAAGTAAGTGTAAGAAACAGAGGTACAATGATTTTAACTGCTAGAGTAATGCTGCTATTTGGAAAGATGGACCTAACTCTCCCGCAGTTGCTTTCAAACTAGTGTCCCACTGTTACAAACTGCTAAACTTGAAAAGGAGACAAATGACACAATATCAGTATTTTAGTATTCAAATTAATGCACAAATAAAAATATTTGTTGTGATTTATAACAAATATGTATTTCATCATGCAATTGTAAGCTGTATATTTTAGGGAAGGATTGTTTATTTAAGGAAACAATGCAAAAATTTTTTTAGAAATTATTCAGAAACTACAGATGCTTTGCAGTTCCAGTACAGGCTTTATATAAAGAACTTGATTGTTCTAGAGATGTCAACACTGTGTTCAGGTTTGTTAATAAAGACAATTAATTATTTAAAACATACAATTAAAATATTCTGCAATTAATTTTAAATTAGCACGAGAATTATTAAATTCACCTATACAGTTTTGTGTGGTTTTACATGTCAGTCATACCAAATACAAGAAGTAGTAGTGAAATCATCAGTGTACTTGTCTGAGATGTATCTGTAAAAATCTTACATATGACACCTCAAAGTCATTTGAATTTTTTTCCAAAAGCTTTCCATCAGTTCTCAAGCATAGTAGAAAAGAGAGGGTTTATTATATGTCTTCTAGACCAACAAGTCCATATATGGGTTGATAAAGAGAAGACACCGTTGTCCAGAAATACTAAGAATATCTTGCTGTCACTCCTGCCTGTATATATAGCTTCATATGAATATGGAATTTCACTGCTGTTAATGCAATAACCAGTGCATTTGATTGACTAATTATCAATAATAACTTGCTACTGTTGTTTATAGAAAGATTGTCTTGCAGTGCCTGTATTCTGCAGGTCTATTTTTCTTTTCTTTTTTTTCTTTTTCTGATACATAAATCACACTAGCTTTCTGGGGGGGGGAAATTCATATATACCACTCAATAAAACCATATTCTGTGTAAACTCTAGCGAAGAATTTTAAAAAAAGTTAGTGTCCATTTTCAAGTAGTGGTTTTTTCTTCAGGCATTGAGACATTCATTTGTAACATTCTTCTCAAGAAAGCACTTGAAGCCCGTATCTGCTAACACAAATAACTGAAGTACTTAGTTTAAAACATAGCCAAATTTATGCTGTTTCAGAGACAAGCTTTTATTCATAGGTTTTGCCAACCACAATTAGCACCCACTCAGATGAAGTATATTATACAGTTACACCTCTCCACAAACAGAAATGCCATGTAAATGAACTATATTAAACATAAGAATTTTAATTTATTTTTTGCTATTTATAGGCATGAGAATGTCTTGAAGCTGTTAAGAATTTTTTAAATGCTGCTTTAGAACATGTTGGAAATATACCTTCATTGCAGCCCTGACAATAATATATTCATATACAGAAAATCAATTTCTGCACATGAGATTAAAAATTAAGCATTTCGGAGAATTTATGTAAATCTGCCTTTACCCAGGCGCACCAGTGAACCACTTTGGTTTTCTTCTGTTCAAGTTGCTATTAGTACATAGGGTATGAGGTTTTTTGCTCGACATGAATGTTTATTGAATGATTAACCTTTAAGAGGTTTAATTACAAGTTATTAGAATTCAAATGCTGAGAAAAGCATTTTGTAATACTTGTTCACTGCTCCAGGTGTTTTTGTCAGAAAGTAGTTCCAGTTTTTCTAGCATATCTATGGAGTATCCACAGTCCACACAGGAACAATTAACATTGAAGCTCAAGAGAAGTTCAAATACAGGACATGATGGCAGAAATTGCTTGTTGTTAGGAAATTTTGATCATGTCCAAGCTAGAGGGAAAAGGAAGATATAGAGGAAACTTCCTAGTAACATTGCAGATGCGGTTACCTTATTTTCACTTTCCAAAGAGATAAATCCCTATTTCTTTGAGTAGGTCCTTGAGTAGGGGATATCTTAACCTTTTGCAAATATTTATCATCTGTGCTCTTTCATCATTTTAGGCTGGTTATAGCCTCAAAGATTTGGACTACCTGCAGAAAAATAAATGCGATTATTAGCCTTGGCTCCCAAAGCCAAGTGTCAACTACGTATTTGATGGGGGATATTTAATTTCTTGGTAGAATTCATTGAGTAAATATCACAATTTTGCTGTGTAATTTGCAGGATTACAGAACAGTAGTGCAGTTAGCTTACAATTGAGCAAGCTATTTTGAAACTAGGATGAGAACTATGGCTTCTGTTAGTGTCATATAAATAGTAATTATTATATTCCAATATATTCCGTAAAGGCCTGAGATCAAAATAAGATTGACAAAATGTGCTATGCAATGCAAAAATTACTCCTTTATCCAAAGGTCTTTTTGAGTTACGTCAAATAACTGAGGGAGAAGTGGGTAAGATGACTTGTTGATACAGTGTTATTTGAATTTGAATAAGCTTTAACATTCCGGTTACAAAGGCTCTTACAAAATGGCAGCATGGTTAAAAAGGGGTGGTTCTCTCACAGACGAACAACTCCTTAAGTTCAATAGGAAACAAAGGATGGGAATGTTTATGTGAAGTGGCCCCTTGTGGCTGCTCTTAGAGGGATGATGCTGGTCTAGATGGACTTTCAGCGTAAACCACAGTACCAGTTCTTATTTCTGTGTGACAAGGAAATTGAAAAAGGCAGCATTATTATCAGCATGATAGCTAAGATGAAAACAAACAAAAAAAAAAATACAAAACTCTCCTACCAGGTAACTGGTTAAATTAGGAGGTTAAATAAGTATATAAACCATTATAAATTTGAAACAGCCACGTTACACAAACAGTAGGCTGACCTTATCTCTGCCATAATTTTTTTGTATTCTCTAGAGAAACTTACAATTATTTTAGCCCAGTGATTACACAGAGGGGATTCGATGTCCGGCAGCAGTGATCCTGGAAACAGTTTTAGTCTCCATTGCCAAAGGTAGTCATGCTGACCTTATTGAATGGAGCTCACTGGAGGTCATCAGTGGGTTCTCGTAAAAGAAAACAGTATTACACTTAGAGTTACATCTGAGAAAATAATTATAACTCATGAACGTTGGCTGTTACTACATTAGGTTGTTGTAGCACTAATAAACAGCAGTTATTTATATTAATTGTAAATTCAGTCTTGCACTGAAGCTTGAATAGTCTGTCACAAATAGATATTTATTAATGGCATTTAAATTCTATTTTTTCATTTGTGTTTGATGGTTGAATGTTAATGATGCTAAGATTAAAAGCTTAGAGCCTATGTTTTTACTTTCTTCAGATTAAAGAACAAACAAACCTTCCAGCAAACATTAAAGGCAAACCTTCATTAAGTATCTTTGTTTGTGAAAAACTGAAAATATTGATAATCTTCTGAAATTCAAAGTTAAGAGTAGAAATAAATATAACTAGAATACTGTTCTTGAACCTTTTCTTTACCTATGAAAAAGAGAGAGGTCTGCGCTTGATCTACCTTCAACGGTGGTAGTAATGCACAGGTCGTTATAATAATGTTTTGTTTAAGAAGCAGTCATTGTCATTGTTTATAACCAAATTCTCTAAACTTTTTCTATAGCTAGTTTTTTCTATAGTACCTGAATGGAAGGTGTATCTGTAGTGTTTGAAATATTACCATGCACAGTTATTTCTTGTATTTTTTGAACTGAGTTTTTGATTTGCCGTATAAATGTTACATGTTATCTCCTAAAAAACAGAAACCAGGAGTCAAGTATGGCTCAACAAAAATGGTTTGTTACAATCTGCCAGCTGTACATGTCATCTGGATATATGGTTTATCCAAACCTTTCCATTCTTTCCTTTCCTCTAATCCTCCTAATAGCTTCCGTTTTTTTTGGTTATTTCTTCCTGTGGGGTACCTGTATCCCCTGTATCAGCCCGTTTTGCCAGGATTAAGACTTTTCTGCCCGTTTTTCCTCTTGTGTAGATGCAGCCCCACCTTTGAACATGTGTGTATTCCATCTCTGCTGCCTCCTCATGCTTCTTTTCTCCTCATCTGCCTGTTCCTTTAAGCATCAGGAAGCATGCCAGAGGCTGCTGTTCTTTCATGTTTCAGCCATAGTCCTGCAGTTTTGCAAAAACTGGAGGCCTATAGGGATGAGACTGAGTTGGCAACAGGAGTCTACCTACCCGTAGGCTGCAGGTTTTGTTGCCTGCTTCCTGTTCTTTTACTCAGCAGCTGGTGGGGGAAAAAAGAGGTGAACAAAGATAAAAAACCCAATTTCTGCTTCTCTTTCCTCCAGATATACCAAAAAGGGGGAGAAAGGCACTGTTGACTCCTGCTACTGCAAGAAATTTGGCTTCGGACATATCCTCATGTAGGTATAAGGTATAGGCCCACAGCTGTTCCCAGGCAGTAGGTGAATTTAAATGCCCAGTTTGTTAAAGATATTTTGCTGATACACTATGCTGATATACTAATTTATATGAAACAAAAATCTTCTTCAATAGGCAACACTCCTTGCCAAAACAGTGGTGGCCTAAACAGTGGCAGAACAATGCAGCTGCTCAATGTTTGGGGTGGTATAGCTAGATGATGGGCTGGGTAGAATTGTTGCTTCTGTGAGTGCTGAGGCATCTGGAAGGACACGAAAAGACATAGACTAATGTGTGTGGATTTGGGCCAGTGGCTGTATGAGAAGCAGTTGTTAGCTGTGTGCCTCTAAAGGCTGCTACAGGTAGCCAAGGAGACTTGGGAAGCTTTTGGGATATCCCTTTGGGAAATGTTTTTCTTGAGAGCTGAAGATCTTTCTGTGGTTCGGCAGAGGACTCCAGAATCTCTAGTCAGTCTCTTGCCAGTGGGGGGAAAAAAAAACCAGAAAGCCCTAATGATGATAGCTGTAGTCTTATTTACTGCTATCCAGTAGAGAGACTAGCAAGAAAAGAGTATAATTTATCACCTTGGTGCCGCTTTAGCAGACCTTGCAAAAACCTTCGCCTTTTCTGTAGAAAGGTGGGAAAAGACCTGCTGTAGCTGTTGAATATATCTTTTCTCTCCTTGGAAGGCTCCAAGCCACATACTCCACCAGACAGCCAGTATTACTCTACTTTACAATTTGTTCATTTCATGAATATCAAAGAAGATGGAGCTGATGGTCAGTTCACAGTTTAAAGTGATTACTCATTTCGTTTAACTGAGTTACCAGTGCAGTGTGTTTAAATGCAGACACATGGGAGCTAAGTGTGGATTATTAGTAGCCCACAGTTTGTGAAAGATCCTGAACTCCTTGTCAATTGCTTCTCTTGGTCTTTAAGAAGGAGGATTTCTGAAATTTCTGGTCGTGCATCAAAGCATTTGAGGAGAGGGTGTTTGCAGTGGGGATATTTGGTATTAGTTTTGGAACGTTGGCAGCCAGCCCTTTGCTTCTAATTAAATGAGAGAGATAATTTCTCACACAGAGAGGTAGCTGATTTAATTTTAATTTTTGTCAGAATGCCCAGAGCATCGGATGGGTGTCTGATCATTGGAACAACATCCTTAGTACAGATTGGAAGAATTAATACAATTAATTCACCACCACCACAGGAAAAATTCTGTGATTTTGTTTATGCAGATTGAAACTGACGATGAATATACAAAACTGAATGTATGATACTCTTGCCTTTTCCATGATACAAGTTTAATTTCTCATGTAAAGCTCAGTCCTGAGACGCAAAAAGCACTTTGGTACATGAGAGATGGAGGCTTTCCTGATTCCTTATTGGAGACTGGAGAGTCCATGGGCTACTTGTCCCAGGTAGTAACTGAGACCTTTTCTCAGTTACTCTAGATGTCTCAGTGTTCATCTTATTTTGTTCTAGAGCGTTTTGAAACATAGTTGTAATGAAAGCTTGGCAAAAGAACAGTTTCAAATGTAAAAATAGCAAAATGTGCGGAGGCTGCTGTTCATTTTGTAAGTCAAAGCTTGTGACTAAAGAATGCTGCTTAGCAACAGATGGAGAAAATCTGAAGGTGATCACATCATTTTGCACTCTCTGAAAATTAATTATTTATGTTCGTCCTACCTTTTAAGCACCATCTTTTTTATGTCCCTGTTCTGCTTGTTCCTTGGGATTTGGACTATCTGACTGGCTCAGTCATGTAACCCAGTTTTATTATCATCCATACTCATGTTGATGCAGCTGTGGTTCAGCTGCAGAGCTCTAGCTCAGGCTCCTTTAGTTCTCTGTCCCACTATGCTGTACATAATGTGTACTGATGTGTATGGAATAGGACACAAGGGTGTCGAAGGAAGGAAGGACACCACAGATTTCTGCCTCAACTAGCACCATTCACCACTAACCTTTGCTGTAACTCCTCCTCTGCAACTTCTTCTCACACGTAGTTCACCAGCAGTTTGACTTCGTATGTCTTTTTTTATGCTTTCAAAGAGCTTTTGTTTCTAAGTTTGACTTAACTTAGGAAATTAATCAGATCCCAGATTGAAATTTATAAATATTGCTAATGAAATATTCTCAGACTGGCATTTGGGAAACTGTAAAGTTCCCATTTGATTCACTTGCCACTGCCATCATTCAGCATGCACAGGGTGGAAGAATAAATACAATATTATAAATTGGCAAGTAGTGTTTGATTTATTTATCTGCAGATGCTTTCCGTGTGAACCAAGACTTTTGTTGACCAAGTCATTAATCAATTTGGTAGGCTTAAAATATAAGCACCTCATACCCAATTGAAAAATTAATTTGCATAAACAGTTAAGGAAGCAGTGATTTGCATTCATGTTTAACTGGTATATGCTGCCGGATGAAATGTTGCCTGACAGGTGGTAAAAAGGCTTTCATGGGATGTTTGTACTCTTCACTGGATGAATTTCAACTTTTAAAATGTAGTTTTGACACAACATAGCATGGGAGCGATTTAGAAAAGTTACATTTTTCTTTGTTTCTTCTTAGCCCTAAAGCAAGGCACCTTCGAGTAAGGATACTGGTTTTCTCTACATACAGAGCCGAGGAAACTTCAGGGTGACTTATGCAAGATATTGATTAGGGATAAACCAGCAGATTATAAGAAGTTTTTTTGTAAAGACTGTCGTCATATATTGGTCATGGTTATTACTTAATAAAAGCATGTTTAAATACTTGGGTTTTCAAAGCCTAGAAGTTACTACCTCCCTCATTTTATGCCTCAGTGGCATATAAATCCATTTAAACAAACAGAAAGGATAATCCTTTTTATAAAGAAAGTAGAAGAACATTTACTGATATGTAAATAGGCACTAATAAAAGTAATGAATTTTTTAAATCTCTGAAATAATGCACTGTAAAAAAGATCATCTTGCCATCTGATTTGTAAGAAAGATATACTTTACATTACATGCCATGATTATTTAAGAGCATTTTTTTATTACTGAAGAAAGACTTTTGACTCCTAAAAAGGTACATTATAAGAAATGCTAAATAATTAAATAATAGATAGCTAGTGCAGTAAGCTTAGATTTTTACATATTCTTATACATAAAGCAAAAGTATTAATGTAAGAAGAGGGGATAGGACACAGGTCTCTGCTGAAAAGACTCTCTCCTCTCTCTTCCTCTTTCGAGGGTTGCATAACTGTTTCTTCCCCACAGTTTCCCCTCTTCCTTGGCTGAAGTTGATCAGAGAGTTCCCATTTCTATTTCAATCTATTTTATACAGTACTTACGAGACACCTAGATCCTCCAGTTGGCATCTACACACATTTGAAAAAAACCCCATCATATAGCTGCTAATTTGAGCTTCCAAATTGAAGGTTTGGATGTTCAGTTAAGACGCAATTAGTTGAAAATGAGGCATTATGTACCAAAATCCCCATGTCAGCTTTGAAAGTTAAGCTGATGATGAAATAAGACATTTCAAAATTGAAGTTATGGCTGCATTCTCTCTTCCTCTCCAGGCCAAACGTGTTCATAATCCTTCCTACTTATTCATTATTTCTTAACACACAATAGCAAATAAAGTCCACATGAGCCTTTTAGATAAATAAAAACAGATCATAACTGATTTGGCCTTGATCCTATTTTGGAATTTGCAGGTTTAAGCAGTGTAACCCTAACAATAAGGGTCAAGCTAATTGTAGTTGCTTAGAAATCCGATTTTCTAGGTCTGAGCTGGGTCCTGCCTGCCAGCCTGAATTCCTCTGTAGTACTTGAAACTCACTCTTTGAACAAGAACTTGAACTGAAAAAGTCTAGCACCAAAACAGTAACTTCTTCGTTCTTGACTCCATGCTACCACTTAATCCACAGCTTTCTTCTCTACAGGGTAGTTAGAGACAACCCAGAAGGTAAGATGAAACTGGCTTCTAGAAAGGTGTTATTGGTGAGTTAGTGCCATAGGATAGGTGTCATATGGGGTCCCAAAGCTATACTGGAGGTGGCAGAACGTTTCTGCATGCAGCTGAGACTGCATCAGTCCTAGGAATCAAGGGAAACTTCAGTGATGTACTCAGAGTGTCACTAGAGACTTACTGAAGTTAAGTCTTTTACCTTAAACTGGTAATAAATAACAGCATCTCAGAAGGGAAAAGGATATGGAGGGATACGAAAGATAAGACTTCTAAGGTATAAACCGATGTTTGAGTCAGTGGCTAGTTTCAATTTCACACTTAATCATAGATGCTTTGTCAGCTTGGGCATATCCGTTTGCTTTTAGTTTTTTCTCAATTTGTGAGATAAATAAATACATCACCAAGTGCATGACAGAATTAAGCTCTTAATTTTATAATCTATCAAACAGGCACAGTACTCTCCTCATAGGATCTGTTTGGTATTTGACTAGAGGTTGTGTTCTTTCAACCACAACCGGTCAAGTTACACGAGTTCCACTTATGTACGTAGTCATTAACAAAGACAATTATTGTATTAATATAAGAAATCACCAGTAAGCCTGTGAGCAAACCTACGCCGTAACCGTGCAGTAATTTTGCTTAACTCTGAACTTTGTATGCTACTTTTTACCTCATCTATTTGTTAGTGCTCAGACCAAGACATAGAGAAGCCATGTATACTCCTGATACATTAGAAGAAACAAAGCAAAATATAATAGCAGCAAAACCAGAAGGGATTTTTTTATTATTATTATCTAGCTTTTATAACCTGTTACAGCTAAAGAGTTGAAAAAGGAATTACTATACCTGTTTAAGTCTTTTTAAAATCTTTTTTTCCAAGATAAGATTTGTAGTTAAGTTCCTAGTTTAAACTGTTGTTACTCAAGGTAAATAAGATCTGTACAGTACCTTGGAAAAAATCTGATGGTAGTCTTCCCTAATTGACTGAGAGTACTTGAAAGCTTTTTTTTTTGGTGTGGTTTTTTTGTGTTTTTTTGCATGGCAGGAACTTCAGTCTGATTAGAATCTTTGATCCAGTTTTAGGATTTGAACTCAACAATTTTTACATTCAGTAAACAAACACTCCAAAACCTCACTTACGTGCAGAATGCTTCATTCTTGAAATGTTGTACTAAATTGCATTTAGATAAAAGCTGTTCACGTTCAGAAAATGGAACTATTTATAAAAAATAACAAAGGAGAGGAGATAGCTCTGACTTGCAGAAACAATGCTAGCTGACTGTTCTGGGAATGATCTTCAGAATTACTTCATTATTTATTCTTGGTGCAGTCCACCAATTAAACAAACAGTTTTATATATAGAAACAGTGATGGTCTTAGCTTACTTTTTCAGGGTCATTTTCAGAGACATGGACACTGAAGATATGCAGGCTCATATTACCCAACACAGCAGATACTCTGTGTATATGCAGGTGCAAACGCATATGTGTAATATTGCATGCTATCGGCAAAGTTGATAATGAGTGAGGGTAAGTCAGAGATTCCTGGTGGATATCAGCTGAAATTCCTCTATTTGGGTAAGAATGCATGTGTCATTCAAGCCACTAGAAATATGTCAGGGATCCCTAAGAAGCTGATGGGGCTGAGAAAGAAAAAAACCCACTACATTTTAATATCAATAACACTTTGTGGAAAAAATTCAGATGACTTAGTAATATGTGATCATTCAAACCTTCTGTCACGTAAATATTAAAGTGAAAAAGAAAATCTTGATTATGACTTCTGTCAGCTAGTGATGTGCAGTATAATGCTAATGTTTAAGAAAACCCTAATTTACTGTAATAGTTATATGAACTATAATATAGCAGATGTATTGCTGCAATTCAAGGCTTGGTTAAGACATATCTGTATAGATAGTACCTCATGCACCAAGATTTGCATGGGACATGCCTCAAAAGTTTCTAGGTATTTTTTCATATTTGGTATGGGCAGGACTCTTTTCTTGAAGGATCTCTAGATTTTTGCTGTTGTGGTATAGCTGAAGGTGATCTGAAGATTTACATACTGGCCATCTCTGTGTTAGGAGTGTCTCTCATCTCCAGCTAGTGGCCATAACAATGCTTTCAGACTGCAAGCATTATTAATACAGTATGACATTCTGTAAGTTCTAGAAAAAGTGGACCGGTACACTTCAGAATGCATCTGTAACAAATGAAACAAGTGGATTACGTAGAGTTTAGCAGTTAGAATCATGTAATAGTTTAACATAAATATATGTCAATTTTTAAAGACCATAGTTCTTTCCAACACTTAACATTCACAGATTTTGAAAATGAAGCAGGAACAAAGCCTATCTTGACAACGGGAAGAGCTAGATAGGGCGATTGCATTAAGGAAAATTCAGATGAAAGCAGGAGACATGGCATTAGTATTTTTGCTGTTGCAGATCTCCCAAGTCCTGATACAAATGATTATGCACGGAATATGAGTTTTTTCAGGCTCTGAAAACTTGCCAGTTGTATTACTGCAATGTGTTAAAAGGGCCATGAGATATAAATGCCATAAGAAAGTTTGCAACTTCTGCCATCTATGTGTAAGATTCCAAGAATTTTGTTACACGTAGAAAATGCTTTGAAAGTTTTCCAGAGCTGGGAATAATTTATAAAATCAACTTCTTATAATTTTATTGTATCTATATTTGGCCTGGTTTTAATCTGTTTTAAAAAAAAATTCAAGACAAAAATGAGAATTACATCTTGCAAGAACTGCCAGCCTGCTGCTGTGTGTTTTCTTTACATGTCAGTTTTCCAAGTGTGTCGTGCTTCAAGTCTGAGACCAAACTGAAAATGAAGTACAATACATTTTTTACATAAGCCCCTGGATATTAAGTACCGGACAAGGCTCCAGTGCAGCCAGTCTTGCAAAGAACTCAGTGTTAGTTGTGCTCAGTAGACATCACAAATCGCAGCAATATTTAAGCAGCGTTCTTGAAGGCAAACAAACGGACAAGAGTACAGACAGACAGCGTTAGGATAAGAGAAGCAAAAAAGAAATATATTAGAAAATTCCAGAAGAAAAATAGAAGAAAGATAAAAGTTGAATGGAGAATCTGAGAATAATGCAAACACAGCATCATAAGAAAAAAGTTAAAAAGAAACTGTAAGGTGTTGCTAAGTCAGTGTTAAATGATGCTGTGGGTATATGACACACAGACCTCCACTGCAGCTGCACATTCCTGGTGCCCCTGTGCCCTGTAACGTTCCATTCACCCAAGAGGATGTTCAGAAGGTGCGTGTCCCACTGCGTACACTAATGGGAACTGAGTAGCTCTGCGCATATAACTCAAATTAGAACTATGCTGCCTATTTTTAGGGGGGGTTGAAATGCAGCAATGTCAAGCTTTGGCACTATGTGCCAATTTCGCTGGGCAAATTCCTGGGCTTTGAATCACTTGGGAGATGTTTTGTATGTATTTGAAACGTGAATGTTAGCATGTTTCTGTGGACAGTAGGTAATACTCACTAAAGAGAGGTAAACCAGAGCCATTTCCCTGAATCTACAGATGGAAATTTGTTTCTCTTCTTGCTAACCCAATTATGTAATATTCCAGCATATACTTGCAAGCTTTCTGAGTTAGGGTTGATGGAATTTGAATTCAGTTGAACTACAGTTATCTAAGGGAAGCTGGAGCAGTGGGGAATGGTGATTTAAAAATAAAACTTCTATAAATTTATAGTACATATGTGATAGATTTAGTAGTGATTTTGAAAATTCCACCCTCAAAAATTGTAAATTTACTCTCTGGCATTCTTGAAAATCCTCTTGTAAAGGCCCCTGCCTAAAATCCTTTAATCAGTAGTCCCAGCTGTGGTGGCTAGCTTAGTAATTTCTGAAACTGTGTTTAGTCTTCTTTGGGCGTAGCTCATGATAAACCTTACTATTCCATAAACAGAGAGAGACTTATGTGTGGTTTTACTTTGAGTCTCCATAAAAAGACTATTTATTGTCATCCACTGAACAAACTTATGTGCGAAAGGTAGCCATTAAAAAAGTCAAGTCAGTTGCAACACTTTTTTTTTGCCACTGTCTTTTCATAAAGAAAAGGAACAAATAAGAATGAGAATGGTGTAAGTGCCATTCTGAGAGTTGAGGAAGAAGCTGGGAGCTCCAGAACAAGATGGCATTGCTGAATAATTCCAGTTTGGAAACAACATCAGTTGTTTAATAACTACGGTCTATTGCTCTTTGATAAAGTTGAAGGGAAAAAGGAGTAACGCTGAGTGACAGAGGACCCTAGAAATGAAATCTATGTTTTTATTTACTGCGGGAAGCTCTTACAAACAGAGCTATGGTAAAATGCAAGCTAAGAAAACAGTATCTATTTAACTCCAATTTAATATTCCTAGGAAGACTGCTTTATAGCAGTTGTGGATTAAGATAATTTTGCCATGCTCTAAAAAAAAAATATCACACTAAAATTAGTATGTATGCAGGCCCATTTTGATATATTGCAGCAACATCTTCTGTTTAGACAACAAATCACCATAGCAGTGTAGTAGCCCTGGTTACCCTTACTAAGTTCAGTAAGACTGAAGAATTAATCTCTTAGCTAAGTATTGGCTAGCCAAGCTACTGAACATTTCTTCCCTGTTTTCAAGACTGTGTGACTGAAAAATACAGATCAAAACTCAAGTAAAAAAACCCGCCAGGCTATTTGTATTGAAAAGTCTGGGAGATGAACTCTTAACATTTTGTACTCAAAATAAAAAATGGCACTGAAGCTTTAAAACATTTGAATATTTCCTTGTACAACCTTATCAAAACATTTAGTCAGTCATGTACATTCTTTCTCTCTCTGGCATTTTACAATAGAGTACATTTTTTTTTCCCAGAACCTACTGGCTGATTCCAAGAAGATAATAGTCCTTAAGTGTTTGTTTTTTACAGGATCCTCTTAGTTCCCTCTTACTGAGTATCAGTTTTTCTGAGCCTTCTTTTATTTATATATATAAAAATACGTTAGCTACATCAATTAGTGGGGGAAAAAAGCTAAGTGTTTTTATTCAGTCATTATGATACTGTTCCCTTAAAGACTGTTAAGAGAAGCTAAAGCTCAGAAATGAACAATTTCAAACATCAGTGTTTCATCAGTTGAAGTCAAAGGGAGGACAGCAGCTCTCAATTACCTCTCAACTACATTCTGGGTCAGATTTCACAGTCACTCTGTCTGATCCCATTTTTAGTGGCTGTCTGGAGGGTGGGAAGGTTTAAAGGTACTCTATTACCAAATACTTTGTCGTCATTCTGTACCACATAAGTCATGCAGCCTTTCAAATTCATGCATGTTAGAACTTGAATCTTGATTTAAAAATAAACAGGCAAAAGCAACTCCAGATTACAAGAGACATACCCAACAATTACACATTACTAGCCTCACTAAACTTGCTGTTACTACAATTAAGTCATTTTTAACTGATAAACATCAAGAAAGATTCTTGGTGGTGAACTCTTCCGCCTCATCTTGTAGATGGGGGATATTATTTCTCATGGTTTGAAGCTGAACTTAGAACAAACTGGAAATAAAGAATAGAAGCGAGAAATATTACTGACAAAAATATGTATCAGTTATGCCTTATTCTTGACTAGGTTGCTAATGAACTGTGGAACAGGATATGAGGAATATTATCTGAGAGGGGAATTTTTGGAAAGGATGACTATAGGAAAAAAGTGGAAAACTTTGGGAAAAAAAGAAGTATATGCAATTGCAAATTAAGAAAAATTAGTGCATATTATTGCCAGTGAGTGTACTTTCAATGCAAGAAGGTAGCTCACAGTTAAGTAGATATTAAGGACTTCATATAAAAAAAACATAAAAGGGTTTATGCTTAGTTTGAGTTGATTCTGCAAATATCCGAAGTTCTTGACATAACAGCAAGAAAGAGTGAACACGTGAAATAAGTTATAATGACAAAGTATTACAAAATCCTGGAGCAATAGTTTCTGAACTTTTTCGTTTATGACCCTACTTGCATTTCTTAAAATCACATATTGTAGAAAGCAGATCAACTGAGTATTAATTTAATTTAGGCTATCTTTGAGTAAGAGTTAAGGAGAACTTTATCCTAAAATAGTCCTTAGGAAAGGATTGTAAACCTTACTAGCTTATGGAGCTTATGGAGCTTATGGAGCCTGAAATAAAAATTGTCAATTGGTAAGCCCACACGTGACAAGTCTCTTTAACAACCCTCGGTTACGTTTCTTTATGCTGTTTGGCATATAAATAATGTATTCATTTAGTAACTACTTTTTGGCAGATACTTGCTTTTGGATTCTGTTCTACAGTCATAGAATTGGAATTCTGGATGACTAAGGAAAGCTTTAGAGACAAATGTTTTTATTTTTAAAAATTATGTTATTTGTGGTTTTACTGGCACTCTGCAAATGAGAAAGCCTCACAATCACAAAAATCCTCACATTTAAACTTTTGTACTTTTTAAAAGAGTCACTGTTTTTTTACAGTATAGCTGTGTGTTTTACAAGCAGTGTGGATTTCTGGTCAACTGGTTTACATTTAAGTTTTGCAAGCATAAATTTGAAAGTGATCAATACAGCTGGTACTAGAAAAGCCCTACTATACATGGTCAAATGTAATTATGTAATGTAATTATGTAGGTAAATGTAATTATGAAGGTAAAGTTTGTTTTGGTTAGGAACTGCACATAGACAACATGGCAAGCAAAATGACTCCTTTGCAATTGTAGCTAGAAACTGCAAATGTCACCGCTAGCTGGAACAGTATCCAGACAGCTTAAACACACGAACTACAACATAATCTATCCTATGCAAAATATATTTGCTAATATAAGCTGCATTTGTTCCTAAGAGATTTTGGGTTTATTGTTATTCTAGAAGAAACCTTGTGCAATCAAAGCCTAGGACAAACTGCAGAAACAAACAACTTGCTAAGTTCCCAACAGCGTATAAACCTTGCTGGTTTCGTGTATTCAGTGACTTTGAAACGTGTAGCCTTGGTTTGGGTGTAAGAAAGAATCTGAGACACTCCCAAACTGAAGGCAGCTTTTTGTTTTTAATAAAAAAAAGCACAAACATAAAACTTCAAGCAATGACAAGAAGATGCACAAAATTTCATTACTGTTGATGAAAGCAAGCTAAAGAACACCATAAGGACAGGGAATGCATCCTAAGGATTTTCATCATTCACCCATTTTGTTGCATCTGCATACAGGTAGACTCTTTGGCCTGGTTATTTGAGGGTTAAGTGGTTTCAGGAGACAAGATCTCTTCCACCTTTGTTCACAATTTGTACCTACTGCCCCAGAAGGACACACCACTAACTTGCAACCTAACCTAATACAGTAAAATGCCAAATCACAAATAAGCAATAGTAGCATACAACGTTACTTGTGGTTGTTTTAAAGAAAAAGCCAAATCCTGCATTGAAGAAAAAAAAAGCAACCAAAAAAAACCTTAGAAAAATTCCACATACATAAACAAAAAGCAATTTGATCTAAATATTTAACAAATATTTAATTGCATTATGTAACTTTGATCTAGCGTACAATACAAAGCTACAACATTATAACCTCTTCATTTTCACCTTATACGAATCTAAGCAAAAAACCCCACAAAATACTGACAAAGCCGAGATGCAGTACATCTGAAAAAAACGCCAAACTCACAGTTCATGTAACATCTTAATGATGCAAATGCACGAACAAGACACGTTTTCAAAGGTGGTTCTGCTCTCCTTTTCTGAATCAGGCTCTATAGGCCATGCATTCAGGACAGTGATAGTTCTTCCTCCGATTTTCTGTTCTCTTAGCACCACTTCACAGGCATTCTCAACCCTGAACATTTCTGACCTTATTACTTTGAATAAGCAAAAGTCTCATGGAAAGACTTTTTATATTAAATGAAATAAATTAGAATATATGGCAATAGAATAGAAACCCTAAGATCAGGACTGTAAACCACACACTAATCAGTATCTAATACTGAAATCTGCACCTGCAGAAAGATGTTCACTTTGGAAATCTGTCACAGCTCAGTCCTAGACTGTAAGTTAACAAATTCATAATTCACACTTAAAATGCACAGTAAACATTAAACCTGAAAGTGCACAGTACAGTTTTTACTGAACTTGAATACAGAAAATCAGTTACTTTCTCCTTTAATGATGGAGATTATATTGATCTGTTGTTAGCATTAGAATCATATAAATACATGTGTGCAAGTCATTATAGATAAAGATTTTGTAAATAGCTAATGTAAATACATTAGCATGTAATGACACAGGACCAAACCTTTTGGCAACGGCAGTTTGTTACATAGTTGTCATATCAAAGTTCAGTGCAGAATATATGTTTTTAACAGTGTACATATTCACAAACCATCAAAAGAAGAGTAACTTTTCCCTGGTTTATGCTACACAGAATGCTAAAAATTTTATCTTCCAGGTGACAATAGCTTTACTGAATTTATTGACAGATGGTCTATTTAAGACATTAAAATGCAAGTGCAATAGGACACAGAAGGAAGACAATGTTGGAAGAACTGTCAACACTTTTGGAAAACCTTACTTGGAAAACTATTGGATTTTATGAGAGGAAATAAGCTTTGGTATAAAGGAATAGTCCCAATGGTATACCTAGATTTTTCACTTTCAAGTGAATGAGGTGAAAGAGTTATCAAAACTGACTAAGAAAATAAAGCATCTTAAATGTACAAGTAAGGCACGTTGAAAATTAAGTTGTATTGTGCCACCACAGAATCTCTATCCAGTCTAGCCCAAAGGAATGCACTTTGCAAAATATAGCAAGACAGAGCTGTACTGACTTTGTAATGTCAAAAAAGAAAGCATAACCTCTAGTAAAGTAAGCAAATATAATGTAGAACATACCACACAATTGTAGTTTACTGGGACAAAGGCTTATAGTGATATTCTAAAATTCACTATTGAGGTCCAGTACGTTCTCCTAAACAAACTCCTGACAAAAAGACCACAATGTGTTTCAAATAGCTCCATCACTGTCAATCGAAAATTAGCAGTTTCCAGAGAGTAAGACATTCATAAAAATGGCAAAAGCAAAGTGATATAGCATGCAGCAGGTCACACATACTAATCAAAACACAGTACATTTTTAACAAGACAACGTAACTTTCAGAAGAAACACCTTTATCAATTAGTCCTAGCACTTAATTCTTACGGATTTGTTGAAGAACTTAATTTAGTTCATTCAGTGATATTATAGAATTGGTTAAAGTGCTGTAGAAAGAATAATTTGCATTTCTCTATTAAAAACATTTTTTATTCCTCCTGAAACTTGCCTTCAGTAATAATTAACTCAAATGTTAAAACAGATGGAACAGCATTAGCAAGAAACAGCTGGTTATCTTAGAGGGCATTTATTAAAATATTTCATGTACTTTGCCAAAGTACTGTGCAAGAACAGCTTATCTATGCCCTGTGTTGAACAATCTCATGAGTCATCTTTTGCTTTTCCCTTTAGATATTGCCTCTCCGTAGGTCAGATGAATAAAGTCGAAGAGTTGTGTGGCACTGGCAGCATTACCCAAAATTTTGGAGAGTTCGTCCTTTGACAGTGTCACTAGCTCTGCAATGCTTCTAACGTGGTTCATTAAGGCACGGCAGTTTTTTGCATTAATACCTGGCATTTTTAATAGAAAGTCTTGAGGACCAGGGTTGTATTTGTCTGACTCAGGAAGAATTTCAGAATCTGCTGTGACAGCCATTGCTGTTTCTGCATCAGGTTGGGGATGGTTTTGTTTTAACTCTTCAAACAGTTCAGCAGTAGCATGGGGAGAGGGACACCACAGGATACGTAACTTTGGGAAATGGAGTGTAAGAAGGGTTAGTTTAGAAGTAACATCATTACTGGAAATTTCCTGATGTAGAGAGCCTCGTGGAATCAAGGAGAAAGATTTGTTAGGATCAAATTCAATCAAGAGAATTGGTCGCTTATAGTAACGGGACATAGAAATGCATTGTGTATACAGTCTTCCATTATTTAAGGAACCAATCAGATCACTGATACTTTTCCGCTCTACACAGATATCAGGAGTCAAAATATAATCTCCAACTTCCAAAGTAACAGGCTCAATGTCAATGCCACGTCGATGAATCAGTGACGGAAGCTCACTACGAAATTCCCGCATATCCACTATTACAGTTTGCTGAACACTCTTCTGTTCCTGTCCACCTAAAGAGCAAAATAAATACAGTTAACCAAATACTTAGGACCTCTGACTCTAGTTGTATAGTTTTCCTGTGTGCTGCCAATGCTTCTGTAATGGATGGACTTCACATCTCAAATTAAACCTCAAATTCAGCAGTATAATAAATCCAGACTTTATTTTATTTTTCACTGTTACAGAGAAAAATCAGTTGCCAGATTATATATTGTAGTTTATGGAGTATTCTCTGCAGTTTAATAGAACCATCATGCTACCTGCTATAAGCCTTGTATATGTGACAATGAAATATGTTAAACTGTAGATGAAAATTGCTTAAATGCATCAGGAAAATCTTTAAAAAGTTGCCTGCAAAGCAAGATAACAAAGCTGATCCTTTTTATTTCCAGCTGTTTCCCACAGAAATATAGCATTTTATTGTAGGAGTTATACTTTAGCCTCTATAGATCTGTAGAAGGACACATGAAGAGACTGCGGCATCAAGGCCACAAAAGACGTAATAGCAAAGATTAGAGAACATATGGTAAAGGAGAGCAGAATTACAAAAATGACAGCAAAGAAAAACAGGGGCAGAGCTGTAAAGATGAAGACAGAGTATACATGTCAGAGGAAGGGAACAAAAATGTGGTTAGAATTGAAACAGGAAAAAGATGCTTTATTGCAAAGAAAGTAGACAAAACCCCACAATCTGCAGTTCTTTACCCAAGCAATCTGTTTTGCCAAGATCAAAAGAAGTCCCCAACATTTACTAGCTCAAGGACAACATTGCCTTTGACTATCTGCAGACTTCACAAAATCACAGAATCATTAAGGTTGGAAAAGACCTGTAATATCATCAAGTCCAACCATTAACCCAACACCACCGTGCCCACTAGACCATGCCCCGAAAACTTCTGTTTTAATGTTTTAATTTCTCTCCACCTCCCTACAAGCAATACCAGACGGTCTCATAAGCAACAAGCTGTCTAGAAACAATCCAAATGGTATCTGTCTTAATGGTAAAATACTTCATTAATCCATATTTTCTTTTCAAAGAAAAACATAATTCATTGTCATTGTACAGACAGAGGTAGATGGAGTAAGGGAGATAACATTTCTTTACCATCAAGATTGCAGCATCAGTGTGCAATGTGTCTATGACTCAGACACTTTGGACAGGATTTAAACGCAATAGTTACAGGTCTTTTTCAAAGTTTAGAGCTGCAAACCCAACTTCAGGAACTGCTCACCTGCTTTGCGTGTGTCAGTAGAAACAGAGGCAGGTTTAGCATCTCTTACTAGGTCTAAGTTTGTTTCATCTCTTCCTTCTCTTTCTTCAGGAATAACCATGCCGGCCTTCTCTCTAAGGAAGCACAAAGAAACACTAAAAACTGCAACTATATTAGAAAAACAGATCAAAATACTTTAATACCCTTCAGCCAGACATAAACTTACATATAGTTTAATACTAATTGCAAACCTGATCAGAAATACAATTCACTAGGTTTTCCAGACTGTTGGGCTAGATGCTATATTTTTATTTTCAGTTGTTAGCACTTCTTAGCATCCGATTTTTTTATTTTTAGAACTTCTCAGGGCATATGAAACAAAGGAACTAATGACTAGTAATAGTATAACCTGGTGAAAAGACACTGTCAGTAAAAATACTGTCTTATAGAGTCCAAGAAAATAATTTTGTTCACCAAAACGACTTAAGTCATAAACGCCTTAGAAATATCTTAGAAGAAATGTTACCTGCAGACAAAACCCACATTTACAGAAATGAAATTCATAGACAATTAGGGAAAAATACAAGTGGTGCTGTTTAGCCTTTGGAATTTAATATTAAACCCCCCTAAATTTAATAAATAAAATATAGGTGCTTTGAAAAGGAATGTTTTGGCTTTTTGTGGATGCTTAATGGGAAAGTTCTCTTAATATCTGAAAAGCAATTGAATTAGAAGTTTATTTAAAGCCTTCACATAGTTAAGAAGTTCACTCTATTTAAAATGTGAGCATATAAGGGAATTACATGAAACATTAATAATAAAGGTAGTAAACTAATTTTGTTACCTAATTAGTTTTTCAAAGGCCTCCTTCTCTTTTCTCAGAGCTGTGAGATAGCGCTGTTCTTCTGTTGAGCCCCCATATATGAGGAAATAAACCCTGTAGGTTTGGAGGAGGAGAAAAAAACCAAAACAACTCACAAAACTTAATATTTTAAGTTAAAACCACCTAACACCAGTATTTAAGATTAGTAGCAGTAAGTGCCTGACAAGGCAAATGAAAAAACTATCTTTATCTTCTGGAAAGACATTCCAAAATCGGCAACAAAAATTCTTATATCCAGCATTCCCTCTTTTCACAGTGGCAGATACACTTACTGGAATTCTGGGATTCAACCAGAGTGGAGTAAGATTTCAGTCAGCCATTCAGTAAAGACACAAAGCGAGTATAACGGAGAAATTAGTTTCTTACTCTTTTTAAAATCTTCCCAGTAGAACATACATAACAAACTAAAAAATCTGCAATCATCCTGGGTTGGGAAAAAACACCATCTAAGATTTTAAAATGATATGTTTGTACAAGGAAATCATAGGTTCTACAAAGAACAAGCTCTCATTTATCTCAGAGGCGAACGCAACAACAAATGAAGTTTTATTCCGCAAATAGGTATTTATATGGAACATGTAAGAATTAAGAATTACCTTAAGGAATTAATTGCCTACAGATTTTCAGCACAGTCATTTTTTTCCAGTACATTTTAATTGAGGTACATTTTGACAGACTGATAGGATTTTATTCCTATTACTTTTTTCATGCAGTACATCTCCTAACCCCTACTTGCATGACTGCATCTGATTTTCCTGCTCTGAAGTGTGGGAATGTGATGCTGGAGGTAGATACAACACATGCTGATTAGGCAATTAAAAATAGATTGTACAAATAACCCAGTAATTATCCTCATGTAACATACTTTGTGAGTTCTGTCATTTTATATCTGCACTAGAGAGTCCTTACCTGAGTATCACGCACAGACACACTAAATACTGCCAAACTGATTGCCATTTTCAGTTACGTTGCATATATATAAATTTTTGACCGGAAAATTACAACTGCTCTGTTAAATTTATGCAAATAATTTTCATGAGGTGACTAAAGTATAAAGCATTATAATTCAAAAGGTAATAATTTCATATGCCAATAAGTTGTGTTTCAACTGCAGTAAGTGAAGTATGTTTATTCTAAGACTTAAGAAACTGCCATAAGTTATTTTCAGAGAGGTAGAGGTATAACTACGGTTTACTGTATTCAAGAAATCATGTATCAGGCAGCCATATAAATGAAAGATAATGCAAAAACTCAAGAGTATATTAAATTTTCAGGTTTTCTGTATTTTTAATTAGTCTGTAACATCTATTCATAAAAGTGAGATTCGCAATTTACAAGCATATCAAATATATATACACAATGTGGAAATCTTTCTGTCAGCTAACACCAGAACCAAGTATAACTGCAAATACTGCTCATTTTCTTTATTGCGTTTTCCTTTACTTGCTTTTTCTGTTACAGTTTCTGAATTACATGTCTTCAGCATGCCCAGACATCAGGAAATGTGACAATTAATTAAATCCAAAATGAAGCTTATTGTGCAAAAATCATACCTATAGAGACAGTTTAAAATGAGACTACAGCACCTCAAAATGGATCATTGCCAGTAAGATCATCTAAGCAGAGGTCTTGTAGAAGATGCAATGATTTTTTTTTTTTTCCAGGTATGTTTCTGTTAGGGGACTAAATACCTGCTGGGAAGTAAATTTAGCTTTTGTTTAAATCGGACATTATGCTTTTGTTTAAAATTAAGAAGAGGGCTAAACAGGAATTAAAAGGTAGCTAAAGAAAATCACTAGATGTACATTCTGCCTTGACTGCTGAAAGCGCACCTTTATTTTTTCTTTTAAGACTAAAATTAGACTGACCAAGTCAACTTGCCTCAAAGGCTTCCCAGGCCTGCTTGCCTTGTAGATTTCCAGCTGCCGAACAAAAGTTAGTTCTGCGTCATACAATACAACATATCTTGGTTCTATTTCATGCAGTACCCGAGTGAGTGCATAGGGATCACTGCAACCCTGCAATGGATGAATAATTGTGAGCGGGTTCTTGAAAATACCGTAGTAACAATCTGAGGGTAAGTTCATATGGAAATCTTCAGGAACGGTCTCTTCAATACTGCTTTCTTGGCTACTGCTTAATTCTTTGTTATCTTCCACCTCTAACTCCTCTCTCTTTTCCTCTTCAGTTTTCCCCATCATTTGGATTATAGTCCGGTCTTGCTGCTTCTTGTGTTTATTTTGTTTTGAAGAAGCTGTGAGTTTGGCTTTTTTGGCTTGAGGCCCTGTATCTGGTCTGGCATTTCCTTTGGACTTGACGGCTCTTCTGTCCGTAATCCACACTTCTCCAGCTTTCTCATCCTTTCCAAAGCTTTTGTTATACAGTCTTGTTAAAAAAGCTTCCGCTCCAGCAATAATATACTCCCTGAGCTGTGCACAAGCTCGGTCATCACTGGCACAAATAAGCACTTGCCCTGCAGTCAAGAAACAATATCATGTTTATAATCTGTTATGCTGTACTTCTTAATCCGGCTACAAGACATCTCTTGAGCAAATTGTTTTTAAATTATCCTAGAAGCATTCCTGCCTTTACATTTGGTTGTCACAGTTGCTCTGGACTTTCAGGGAGTCTAAATTGGATGATGTTTTGTACCAAACAAGATCAGAGAAGGTTAATGAAAGTTCAGCATTCCTTATTCTTACACCATCTAAATTAGCGACGTTTTCCTTTTGACTATCTGAAACGAGGCAGATATAGCATGTATTGAAACATACTCGGACAACTAATTTTTTTTTTTAAAATGTGAAATAAGAGAGAACTTAATTTAGACCATTCTAATTTCCAGCCTTTGTCAGCTGTGTTAAAGAGCCTAAAAAACACACACAGTATTATTGACATTTGTGGGTCTTGAATAACAATTCTCCACAAGCTGACTCAGATAAACTCCTACAACAGTAGATGAGAGAGCGAGTTCTTATCCAGAGTCAGAACACTGTGGGTGGAAGAAAAAAGCACTTTTTTACCCTTACTATTTCCTAAAATAAAACTTGGTGAAATTTAAGGGGATAAAAAGTCCTAAAATAGGAAAGACAGCAAAGCAGTCAGAAACACACTTGCCTTCTGCTCTCTACCCCATTTAGGTGCATCTCCTGGAGAAGCAAGTTTTCAGGTGCATGAGAAGAATGTGCAAGATGGAAAGGGCATAAGACAGAACCCGTATTTTTTTTTGAACCTGAGCTTGAGAAATGAGTGAATGGTACCTTGATTATTACAAATTTCCACGTTATTAGTTTTATTGGTTTTGAGACTATGGTATCAGTACAATATTGAAATGGAAGTTAAAAATTTTTTTTGGTAATAATACAGGTTCTTTCCTAAACAGTATTGCATAGTAACCAACAGCATTTCTCTTTTAGAGCAAGAACTAAGTAAGAGTTTACGTAAAACTATTTAGTTTTACATAGTTTATGTACATAAACTCCTTAAGTCCTCAAGTTACTAAATTTAAAACTATCTCTTTAATAAAACTATCTCTTTAATAAAACTATCTCTTTAATAAAACTATCTCTTTAATAAAACTATCTCTTTAATAAAACTATCTCTTTAATAAAACTATCTCTTTAATAAAACTATCTCTTTAATAAAACTATCTCTTTAATAAAACTATCTCTTTAATAAAACTATCTCTTTAATAAAACTATCTCTTTAATAAAACTATCTCTTTAATAAAACTATCTCTTTAATAAAACTATCTCTTTAATAAAACTATCTCTTTAATAAAACTATCTCTTTAATAAAACTATCTCTTTAATAAAACTATCTCTTTAATAAAACTATCTCTTTAATAAAACTATCTCTTTAATAAAACTATCTCTTTAATAAAACTACAGTAAAGAGTTAGGCTCTTTCTCTCAAAAGTCAAGTAGAAGTAAAAACTAGCTGTACTGTGAAAACTTACATCATTTAGTATTCTCTCACCTGGACCACCAAGGTCTTCACTGTTCTTATTCTCATTTTCAATCTCTTTCAGTACTTCTCTCAAAGCTTCCCATTTTGGGTTACTTTCTAGAACTAATTCCCTTTTCAATTCTGAAACAAAATAAGATAGAACACAGCAGCTCTTACAGCCAAAATATCCTTCAGAGCTTTAAATTAGTGGTTAGAGGTCAATAGCGTGATGGTTGTTGGCAGATACGATATTCAACAGCCTACATATGCAACTTGTTATGCTGATGGGTTGGAGAGCACTCTTACAGAAACATTTAAAAATGGGGATAAGTGCCTTAGTGAAGCAAAAAGTTAAAATATTCACTCACTCTTCAATTCTAAAATTGCTGATGTATTTTTTTACTAAAAGCAACAGCAGCCTCCCACCCCTTCACATAAATTAAAAATGATCATGCTAAACACCAATGTAATTCAAGAACAATTCCATAAAAGCTCTCCCAATGATCAGCTGAGCAAGCTTGGAAGACCCCCTTACTTCTTCATGATTCTGTTTTATGTTGTTTATTATATGCTTTTTGAACTAAGATTATGTCTCAATTTATCCCAGCTAACAGATTGAGATCTTGAGCTGTTAAGATCACTTAGGGAACCACAGCACAAGTAATAATATGCAGAGCGTTTTAAATCGTGTGACACTCTCAAACTTAAAATTCAGAATGATCAGTACCATTTTCCTTCTTTACATCACTTTTTTCAGAGACTTTGCCTTTCTGATTCAGTTTCTCATCTGCAATGCGATAAACTCTAGCTCGAGCATTCACAAACATTGAAGTACTGGAGTCAAGAAACAGCCAACCTAAAGAGGAAAAGAAAGCAATAGTAGATTGACATTTGCAATGTGTATGTGTTTCAACCCTTTCCAGTAAAAGCCCCAAATTTCTCATCTGGAATACCTGTGCTATCTGCTTGCTGTGTAATTACTAGCTGAATAAAAAAGACAGAAATGTGATGCAAATCTCACACTGTTAAGTAACAGCAGTTAAGTGGGAAGATGAAAGCATTATCTGTCAATAAAAACCTACGTCCGTATGGCTGGTTATATAAAACCTAATTAGATACTTTCATATGTTTGGGAATGTTAATTAAAAATATCAACATTTCACTCTTTCATGCATTAACTTGTATGGTTATCCAGTGTTTACCTGAATTCTCACCAAAAGCTTTTTCACTTGCTTTCAGTGACTCCAGAAGATTAAGGAAAGTGACACAATCATACTGAGTTAGATACAATAGCAAAGTACGTAGTATCTTCAAATCCTGGACCAAAGATTTTGTCTTAGCTCCAAGCTGATGCCAGAGAGGATCTAAATAGTGACGTATTGTCTAGAAATACAAATTGGAAAGTTCAGGATTTATATAGTATACTAATCAAGATAAGAATGCACTTTTTTTTCCCTTTACAGGGGATGTCACTAATTTCCCAAAGTTATTAAACATATCCAGTTGAAGATGTGATGGTGAGATCTTTGTTTTGATAAGTAATCAGTTTTTGCACAGTTAACATGTTAAGATGCCTTTATGTAAAACATTTGAGCAATTAACAGATAAAATAAACACTCTTATTTTACTGGTACTGGCCTGTGCCTTTACCTAAGTAAAGGATACTAGATACTAAAGTAAACAACATTATAATGTCATTTAATTTTCAAAATAAGATACGTACAACAGAGATATGCAACCTACAGAGTATAAGAAAAAAACCCTCCAAATAGTTGAAGTACAGAAGGCCTCACATCAAGATTAAATCACAGGTAACAAATAACTGTATTTCACTATGATGGTTGAAGTTCATGACTTTACATTACGGAAAGCATATGTATGCCAAACATTGCAGATCTGCCAAAAATAACGATGCACACACAATTAATGACAAATATAATGATTAAAAGATACAACAGATGCATGCATGTGCATGTTACGTATGATATACAGTGCTTCTCCTAACAGAGAAAATAAAAAATACAAGAGGAAATTCAAGAGGAAAAAAGGGGGTGGGGAAATAACTGCATATTTATCTTTAAAGTATTTTGAGCTGAAATCGCAGCCATCTATATAATAAAGAATAATAATAACCAACCAACCAACCATGAATCAGGATGTTCTTACTGTAGGGACTTTGGAAATGAAGGAAGAACAATAATACCAATACACCAAAAACCCTACTGGTAACTATAACATCACCATTACAGATTAACAGTTTCTCTCCTTGTACCAGTAATAAACAAGTCATGGGAGAATACTCAGTTGCTGCTGGTTATTTATTTTACAAATAATATTTTTGTTTGCATGGCAGACAGTTTGAAGATCTACATCCCTTTAGTTAGACACAGGAAAACAATTAAAATGGTTACCTTGTCAAAAGGTTTACCAATAGCATTTTCTAAAGATAGATCTTCTACTTCCAGAGCTGGATTGTAACGTTTGAGTTCTCTCAGACAGGCATTCAAGATGTCCAGGATTGAAGTCTGGATAGCAAGCATAGCAGGGGTCATTGACACATGTATTTCCACCACTTCAGGTTTATGCTTCTCTAAAAATGAGTTCACTGCTATATGAAATCTAAGAGGAAAACAACTTATTAAGACTTGGATGGATGGTTTGCTTGACCTACAATTACTCAAAAGTTTGTATAAACTACAATTACAATTCTTTTAAACGTAAACAAGTAAGTTAATTGCAAAAAATCAGTTTCTACAGATGTGAAGACTGCAATCTTATGAACAGCCTCAGAAAACCATCTATTCCACAATCATGACTGTACTCAATTCTAGTCACGCAAGCCTATAGTGCTGGTGAATGATCCACGGAAAATTTCTGCACTAGATTCTACATCGTTATTACACATAACAAATATTCCTATCTTAGTTATGTCCATTTCTACTTCATGATACTGAAAGAAAGACTGTTAAGGAGTTTACAATGCAGAGTAACAGTACATTAAGATGGAATGAAACACATTCTAGACTGGACTAAAAGAACAAATGGGCAGAGCTCCTGCCCAAGGCTAGATCCCTGAACGGGTTATCAGCTGAAGCACCAGTTCCATTTGTGGCTCTGCTCCTGAAAGACTTAATGCATGTCACAAATTTGGCAATTTGGTTTCTATCAGTCACCAAGAAATACTCTTCATACACAACATACATGTAAAAGAAGATTAAAAAAATCTGACGTGTAGAAAGAGATCCATGGAGTTTCTTCACAGCTGGAAACAAATACCTCCATGAATGGCAGAACTGAGAGACTGTAATCCTGTTACTTTATGGCTTAAATAATCTCTTTAATAAGTGAAGTTTTTCTTATGCTATTAAGAATGTAACTTTCTGCTGTAATTTCTATCGGCTAAAACGACTATACCATAAGGTTCAGCCCCTTGTAGACTTAACTTGGGTCTACTTTCAAAAATACTTAGAGAAATCTAGCATCTTTAAGACCACTCCTTCTATCAAAAATTGAATGAAATTTGTTTTGGAATACAAGAAGGAAGACAGGTTAGCAGTGTGACTCCATACACCTCATTTTCTTAGGAACCCATTGTAACATACTTCATCTTTTTTTTTAAAGTTTAACTCTCCAGTGAACTAAAGAGATGCCTTACCTTGGCCACAGATAAAGTTTCCTGACAAAAAGATTTCTCATCACTCTTTCCACGTGGCAAAAGCCAGTGTTAAATGCAACCGCATTATCTGTAAAAGCTTTAATGAAGCCCTGCTTGTTCTTCTGGCGATAAAGTCGCAAGATAAATGCTTCCTGACAGGACTCAATGATTCTGTGTGCTTTGTATACCAAAATGCCTGGCAAAATAAAAGGTTTTCAAGTTACAAAAAAGTAAAGAAAGGTCCAAGTCTGTGTAGATTTTTCCTCAAAACTGTCTTATTAACGTTTTTTTCTTGAATAAAGTACAATAGGAATTTAAATCTTCTAAAGTGATGATTGAACAAACTTTCTGGCGTTCAAACCAAGCAATTCCTCAGTTTCAGTACCATGGAATCCCCAAATAACAGAACTGGGTTAATGATGCATCTTTAGCAGAAAAAAAAAAAAGCTTGTGCTTTAGTGGCAGGAGTTATTAGCTTAAAAAATTCTTTACTCCTAAGGCAAAACTTGAACTTGAGCCTTTTAAAAGGAGTAAAAGTGAATGCAAGACATAACACGCTATTCAACAAAGGAAATTTGGTATGTTCAGGATTGTAATATTTGAATTATTTTGTTAGAGAAGTTCTGGAATTACAGACTTGTCAAATATCTTCCCCTTGGTAGCAGTTCAGAATGTCTTTGATTATGTAAAGACTTGAAAACATTTATTTTGCTTCCCCCCCTGCTTCTGATACTCATATTCACACTTGAGGACAGAAAGTACCATCAGCTGTATGAGTACATCACTGATTTTCTTCATGGCTAAGGGTGTATTAGGAAAAAAATAGTTATTGTGCACATTTTAGTACAGAGAAGTGAAACAATAGCTTAACTACATTAAGCATTTGAGGTGAATACTGCCGGGAGTGCAGTAACAAATGCCTTTCTAAAATGGAAGCAAAGGACATCAAACATCACAGGTTTTACCTTGTACCTACATAAGCCAACAAACTTACAGTGCATTTAATTTCTGTAACAAGTTTCTTCAACTCAGCACCCGGCCATTGATTTTAATATGCCTTTGCTTTGTAAATGAAAAAGCATCTATAAGAAAAAGACTTCCATATAAGTGCTAGCCATTCATGATCAAGTCATGGAATAATCCACTAAAAGGTATTTTTCTATCTAGTTATTCTTACATCTCCCCTATGAAGCAAATTTTTCAGGACATAATAATGATCATACTCATTTCTGAACATCTTCCAGTTTGTCAAGATGCGACTCTGAAAGGACATTACAGGAGACACAGAATTTGTAACAGGCCAGTAAGACTATGTGCTTATCATAATACCTTCCTACTTTTAGTCAATATTTCTCTGCTTATGAAGTGAGTTTATACTGCTGTCTAAGCCTTGGTAGAAACGTCTTGCCACTGTTTACTACACCAGCTTGCATCAGTTTTACTATGCTATTAAGTACCTCATTTCTATTTGGCCAAAACCACCAGGAATAATTCTTTACTGCAGCGGTAATTTGTTATTGTCATTTAGCTGAATGTAAGAGTTCATCAGATGTTAATTCACATGTGATTCTACATTGATTTTATAAACATTTATAACACCTAGAAACACTTTACTTTTTCTTTTTTGCCACTTTAACTCATCAAGAAAGACTATTACGAGTTTTTGTCGTACAATTTCACACACAGATAATATACATTTCTAACAGAACCACGTGTTACCCAAGTTTTAAATGAAGCGGCAGGTCTATCAAAGCTGCTGTCACACTGACCTCTACTGGCAATGCAAAAACTAACAACTCTTGTGCCATAGGACAGGACTATTTTTTAAACCTTTAGTGTATTTCTTCTTTTCCTACTGACAAAGTCCAAAGGTGTGTTTTCTTTCTTTCTTTTTTTTTTTTTTTCTTTCTTCGTCTTTGGTAGGGCAGAAAGGTAGAGAGGAAGGAGTCAAGGGGAAGAAGAGAAATTAAAGTAGGTTGCCCAGAAAACGTGTTCACTTTTGACCGATCTGGCATCCTTGGGCTCCAGCATAAGACTATTCAAAATGTTTTACAGATTAGAGCTTATCATACATTGACTAAAAGGAAGGGGATGCAGCTTCTGAAGCAGAAACTTACATTCTTCTAAGCATTCATAAGGCATAATATTCAGTTATGTTTAGCCATTAAGATGTTAACATTTAGATAACAGTAAAATATTCTTATATTCCTGGCTCTAAGCTATCAATTTTACTAGCTCTCCAGGCTGTAAAAGGGGTGGCAGCTTAGACAAGAACATAAAACCAATGGTGTTTGGGGGAGAAGGGGAACAGAACATGAGAGTAAAAAGATTACTCTAACATCCATCATATATAACTTCTATATAACAACAAAAAAGGTCACAAGCTATTCCCAAAAATCTTTACAATGACAATAACAGCATTATATCGTAATACTGCTATTTAGATAGTGTCCAAGGTGTGTCAAGACAAAGATGAGTAAGGTATTGCTATTTTTTTGACAGGAAAAGTCATCAGGAGTAATTTGTTAATGCAAAAAGTAGGTAGTGTTCATCGTTGATAAAACATGACATCTAAAATCAGTTTAATCATAGGCCAGTGTCCTATAGACCACAGGACACTATTTCACCAAGTGCAATCAATTATTCTTCTTTGAAAGCCAGTCTGAATTTTATGTTTCTTATGTCAATGGCATAGTTTAAGTGCTGATCTGTTTTCCAGCCACTTATTGGTATCAGAAAGCCATACAAACGCACAATCCGGTATCTAAAAATAACGTAGATGGTTTCAAATTGTATGATTAAACAAGGCAAACAAGGTTGGAGCAAAGAAAACCATTAAAAAAATTGAAAGAACTACATATTTAATCTTTTTACCTCAGACTTTGTGGAAAAAAAGGAATAATTCTTCAACCTCAATACCAGTCAGTAGAACTCTTCATATAGAATTAAGCTTTATAAACGGAACAATCTTACCTTTATTTCACTAACTCTTACCAGTAATGAGGTTTGCAGGAATTCTGTCAGTAAGGAAATCTACCACAAGGATTCGACTTGTTGCAAAGATGACTCCTCCTTGTGTGTAAAATTCATACCGAGTATTATTTGTAATTTCATTGGTAACACGCCGAGGAAGATGAACAACTCCATCTGACCTCAGCTGATCAATAAAATACTCCTAAACCAAATACAATAAAAACACAAGACATCCTTGTGGTAACTGATGAAATGGATGCAAAAAAACCTTAATTACACATACTCTGTTAATTTTGAGGAGCTATCCAAAACAAATTAAAAGCATGATAGTACAACATACGATTTAAGGAAGTCAGAATTATCATGATTTTTTTTCTTCTTAGGTATACTTTGTTCAGTTTCAAACTCATCCAGGTGATTTAAGAATCTATGTATTTTCAGTAGTAGCTAGACAATGCTTAAGCAAATATGAGCAACTGACACTCAAAGGAGCTTACATTTTCTTACATTTTAATAGCTCCTTTTCAGAGAATAGGCAATTTTAATACTGACTTGGGAACAGATTGTCTTTTAGTCCACTCACCTGCTACCAAAGAACTACAGCAGGTACGTCATATACATCAAGCTTAATCTTATAAACTACAGCTGTAATATTTTGTCACCTATGGTCACTACAAAAAAAACCCCAGAACATCACCTCCCTGATAGTGGGAAATCTCCCTGGTTCCAGGGAAAACAGAGCAGCATTTTTTGTACAAGCAGGGCCAAATCTGTCAACAAGTTTCACCCCCTTCTGCTCACTAGCTACTTACAGATTTCTGCTATTTACAAGTTACGCATATAAGCTTATTTTAGCTCATTATTATTATTAGGACTTCATTGTGCTGCATGAGTAGGAAGTCGGACCTTGATTTGATCCTGACCGCGTCTGGCCTGACGCCTTCTCCCCAGAGAGCGCAAAGGCCCGGGCACAGCGCCCGGCACGCACCCCACGCTGCCTCCACCGCCGCCGGCCCGCACCCCGGCCTGAAGAGCCCCTCCGCCCGGAGGGAGCGGGCAGCAACCTCCTCCCCCAGGCCCAGACCCTGACGCGGCCGCCGGGATGCGCCCGCCGAAACTGAGCGGCGACGCCGGTGAGGGGGAAGGGGCGGGGCAGGCGCGACGCCGCTGGCAGGGGCTCCCCTCACCTCCTCGGCGGGGCTGGTGTTCAGGACCAGCACCAGGCTGGCAGGCTCGCAGTAGAGGCGGAGGAAGCGCAGCAGCAAGCGGTCGATGCCGAGCCCGCGGGCGCAGATCACCAGCCCGTCCTGATGGAAGAGGTCCAGGAAGATCTGGCTCTCGTGCTCCAGCAGCACCGCCATAGCTGCCGGCCGCCGCCGCCGCCGGTAGAGTGGCGCATGCGCGCCAGCCGCCGCGCCTTCCCTCTGCCGCTGTGGGCGTCGCCGAGGCGACGCCCCCTGCCGGACTCAGGCGATGCGGTCCTCCAGCGTCGACCGCGGCGAGTTTTCCCGCCCCGAGCGCGAGGTACCTCAGGCGAAGCTTCGGAGGGCGGCGGCGGGAGAAGAGGATCCCGAGAACCACCGGCGTGAAAAATGAGGTGGGGAAGGGATTTATTTGCCCTGTAAGCTCCCCAGAGGTGCTTGTATTGAGGCGAGCTGAAGCCCCCTCTCCTCCTCGTGTGTGTGTGTGTCGGTGTGGGTGTGTGCTGAGTGTAAATATGAGATAGGGGGTCTTTTCCTTTTTTATTATAAATTATTTGCTGTTTTTTACTAATTACTTGTATTTCTAAAGCAACAAAACCAAACTTGACTGAACTTCAGCCTGCATTCCTCACACAAGGCATCAGTACCTCGGTATTTTCCTGGTACCTCATTTTTTAGTGTCCCTACCTCAGTCGGTGCAGAAAAGGCTGTTTGTTCCCACAGGGGTAAGCGACTCCTCAGACCTGCTTTCAGAAGCGGCTGAAAATGAAGGACACTCCTCAGAGTTACCCTACAATTCAGCGTGGTGAAGGGCAGGTGAACTTGTCTCCAGTCCCTCTTCAAATAAGCAATTTTTCTGGGCCTGCTGTAGGGCAGAGGGATGCCACTTCACCTGGGTCAAAATCACCCTCTGAGAAAGGCAGAGGGAAGTCTGACAGCTTTTTTTGCAGGGTGATTGGGCAGAGGGACAGCGTACAGCTAGCTTCTTCCATAATGTGAATGCGTTGAAGATGTTCCAAATCTCTTTTATTTACACTGGGTATTAATTCCCGTTGTCTCCCCCCATATCGTCTTTTGGTAAAATGGAATTATCAGGGCATTGAGTCAACTGTCTAATACATTTAAATAAATACTTTCAGTTCTTTGTTTCGCATTGTCACATGTTGGCTGTTGCAGTGGGGTTTCTTTTTTTTTTTTCTAAGTAAGGGAAAATAAAGTGTACAGCTGCTAACATGTTCTTTTACTACATACTTACTCAAGATGAACTATTAATGGAGATGCACTTTACAATGCATTACTTGTAAATTTGCCACACGGTCAGGATTATGTTATAGAATCTTTTAAATTAATATAGGAAATTCTCAAATTATTTTATTATATATATATATTTGCATTTTAAAATGCAGTACAGAGACTCAGGGCAAAGTAGAAAAAAGGTCTTTAAAAACTCGAAAAATTAATAAAATATGGGGACTATTCTTGATTTTTCTCATACTTGTTTCATATTTTTGAAATTTTATGCTGATATCTGAACAATTTTGTCTCGCCAGTTGGATCATATTGCCAACTGTGGTACCAAATACCATGCTTTGGTTCTCATTTTTAGCTGGCTGCTACTAAGCTCTTTGATGTTTGCATTTAAAACTTATTTTAGACCATAAAAATGTCAGAAAAACAGTGTTTTTACTTGGACAACATTTCATTTTTGTGGCTTGCAGGTCATTTTACTGACCAAAATCGTACACAATAACATGATGATTATCATTAACATTTATTACTGGTTTTGAATATTGTATGAAAAGCTGTGGTCCAATAAGGCTACTTCTTTGAAAAATTACAGTATTCTATAGAATTGTCCATATAATTTAGGAACCAGCCATTTCCTTGACCTACTGTTTCCTACATGAATTAGAAATAATACATTTTCTAATGTTCCAAATAAAATATTTCAGGCATCTCTGTAGTCTGATTTTATTTTGCACTATGTGTATTTTTATACATTTTTTACTTTGGCTAAATGTAGTATTAATGTAAAGTTGTTGTGAAATGTACTACTTGTGCTTATATATTTATTAACCAGTAGAGGGCTGTCATTTGTTACCTTAGAAGAGCAGAACTTAGGCCTAAATCTTGCAATTAATTTTTGTGTAATTTTTCTTTGCAAAACATTAGAGTAATATTATTCATAAAAGCACAAGAAAGAACTTGTATAGGAACAGGATAAATAAAATTTGTCTTAAGAATTAGCTATGAATTACTTATGATATGTAAGTTTTAAGTTAGGAATAATAGGCTAGGAGAATGATATTCAGCGGAGTGCATGCCGATGCATTTTTGTATTCAGCAATGAAGGCTTGCTTTTAATTTTAAACATATTAAAACTTGTGTTATATATATGTATGTAATAAACATTTTGAGTAACTTTAGGAGTTTCATTCCATATAAAATTATAAACAAACACAATTTATAGGCTACTTTCAAGCCGATAGATTATATGAGATGGTCAGTACAGCCCATTATCAGCCTCCCAAGAAAGACATTTACTTGCATGTTTTAAAAAGGCATTAACAGACCTATTTACTTCATCATATTAACACTATAGGAAAGGCAGGTTAATTGTATGGTAATGCAATAGAACAAATCACTGGAGGTGGGATTATTGTTTGGATCACTCATTATTATTGGGATCACCAATATTAATCTTCTCTTTAAGATATGCTTCTGACAACTAATTTTTAAAAAAAAAACTTAATTTTGACAAGTTATTAATCATTACTAGGGAAGAGAACAATGCAAGAAACCATGACTAAAAGTCATTAATCTGCCCATTTGTGTAATGACAACAGTCTTTTCTGAAAACTAGTAACAGTTCTTGTGCATCATATTAATAAACTTTTGTTACCAGTAACGTAAAGAGCTGAGGAGGACTCCCTGTGAGAAGAAAACCAATATTTAGAAAACTAATGTAAAACTTACTTTGTATTCTTTCTAAAACATCAACATTTTATTTTGTCTTCCATCCTATCTTTGTATTTAAGTAAAACTCAATATTTTCAGCCATGAAAATATTGTGAGATTTCCTACTCTGTGGATTTTTTATTGTGTCTTTGGCCTGGTTTGTTGTTTGGATTTTAGCGTGATCAACCCCATTATCTACAGAGAAAAATCTCTGACTGATTTAAGGGATGTTTTAAAACTCAATTGGGTAGCCGACTAAGAAGACTAGGGCAAATTTCTTTGAAATGTCCTAAAAATCCTTACACTTTGCAATTTCCCACAGAGCCAATTTTATAATAAATAAAATCTACTGTATTTACCTCAAATCCTATATATATTTTCATTCATTATCTTTGATTAGATTTATCAACATACTAGTTCCTAAACTCATTAGCTGATGAATCTTAAGAGATTAACATCCATAGTCCTGTTATTAGAGTTATCTTGCATCATTATATCATAGACTACATATTTATTATTTTTCACACCTTTAGTAAAAACAAAGACCTGTTGGAGCTTATAGTTTAAAGATAAGACTGCTGAAGTGAAATTGTCTGAATGAATGCGTAGTTTTGTTATCCAGATTCCGGAAGAAACATAGTTATTTTTTTTTAAATAAGAACACACTTCCTTTCTAAGAAAAAGAGCAAAACCAGAAATACTGATATTTGTCTGTAGGTATAAAGATACATTGGAAATTGAAAAAACATGTTCCATGATTTGGAAATTTATTATAAGCCATCTTTTAGCCACATCTATTCATGTTCTTAGAATATTTAGATCTGAGGTGTAATTTGTAGTTGGCTGAAATAGATTTTTCTCCAGCAGTCTACACACAGAACGTTCTTTACAGATTAAAAAATATTTCTCCTATAAAGGAAAACCTAATTATTCTTGTTGAAGGAAGCTATTGTAAAAATTAAACATGACGTGCTTTTGCTGGGTTAAAAATGAACTCCAATTAAGGAATTGATTTGGACTATGGCCTGATGGATAGGGAACATTAGTAAGGGAAAGGTAAGTTCTCATTCTACATTGGCTCTGCACAGACCATGAGACCCTGGAATTACTAACTCCTTCACCTCTGTTTCCCCCTTAGGTATAATTGCCATACAAGTAACAGCAAGTGTGTCCAATGTACTTTGTCTTAAGTAAACTCAGAATTAAACTTAAGCAGCTGTTAATGATTTCCACAGTATTTTTTCTCAACAATTACAAAGCTAGGTTAAAAACTTTAAAGATATGTACAGTGTATGCTCAAGTACTCTGAACAACCTTAATTTTGATTTTTTTTCCCCTCTACTTGTGCATCTTATATAAATAATATACGTGGTGACTATGTAGAGTATCCCACTTTAATAATTTCTAGATGTAAAAGTCATGAAACACAATGAGATTTCTTTATTGTAGCAATATATAAAAATGACAGCTAGATTAAGTGTTTTAATACGTTACTTATGTTCAAGCCTATCATACATTTCTAAGGGACATGGTCGTATTCACTCAGATGTTTAGCTGTTAATTTAATAGAAGTAATTTTACAAATTAACTACTTTGTTATTAACAAAAGAAGAAGCAGTTGATGATGCAATGGGGAATATTTCAACATGGATGTATATAGACAGTATTACATATGTGTAAACATTTGCACTGTTGTGACCAGTGTAGATTTGTTGTATAGTAGTGGCAATGCAAATCTGGTTTTCCAATTTTAGTTGAAGATTTTGTGTTTCCTGACCCTAAGTGAAAAAATGTTGATGAACAACATCATGTTCTGAGTGTTACTAGAAGTGTTTTTTTGTGAAAAGAAGTGATCTGGCAATGTTATTACTTGTAACTTGTTCATCTGAACTGTGGATACGTAACATAAGTTGTTGGAACATGTAGTTCAATCAGTATTTATCCTTCTGATCCCAACAGAATAGTTATAAAATTTAGGGATTAGAACTGGAGCTTTACCAAAATATAGGTTACTCTCACTCACAAAGCAAATATTCTCCAAGTTCTTACTTTGCTAATGAGCACAAGATCTCATCGGGAAAAATGTGTAAGATTGATGCAGCCTTCTGAAGAGCATACTTTTTAGGCACCAGGAAACCAGATAAATAGCTAAGGAGCTGATTTGCACCTCAGCTTGTTATTCTCATCAGTCCTTGTCAAGAAAGGAGCGATACACTTCAACTTGTTATTCTCATCAGTCCTTGTTGAGAAAGGAGTGATGCACTTTTCTTTCCAAAGCATATTTGCTTTTGTGGGTAAACCAGATTTAGTCATTGTTTTTAAAGCTGTATTCCAAAACGAGTGTTTGGTGTGTAACTGTATGTTGTGGTTTAACCCCAGCCGGCAACACTGTACAAGATTACTTTGTATAAAGTATAGAGCAACAACATTGCTGTAGTAGTGTCCTTTGGGTAAAACAAACAAGTGACAAAATTGTGACTGTTCCTAAATTTCACTGGTAAAATACTGTTACCTTACAAGTTAGTATGAAGTATCAGTTTTATACAGACATTTTTCCTGAGGCATATTGACAAATTTACTGTTTCTCCAATACAAGAGTAGTTTAGCAAGGAAACGTACTAACATGACAATTAAAAACCTTTTTTGTATTAATTTGAAAATTGTAAAAGTGGTATTAATATTGTTTTACATGATAGACATTTTTAGTTAGAGTGCTTGTAGCCTATTATTGAAACAGGATATTGCTGCTAATGTAGGATCACATTTGTAATAATTTACTTAACACTTTAGTAACTAAGGCAACTGCAGTTTCTTCACTGAAGGAATACTCTGATTTTCTCTATGGGGCAGATTCACACCTCTATAACTTCTCCTTGACTTTTAAAGAGAACATAAAATTAACATGAAGCAAACTCTCCTGATACATGGGATTTTCCATTCCTCTAAGCGTTTCATTATAGAATACAGACTGCAAAGACAGCAATTGCAGCATTTTTACACTGTTGTACGATGTTCTGTTTATGTACTTCCTGATTCAGCAGATATATTCAGGGGAATTTGAGGGTTTAGAACTGAGTTGACCCAATCCACAATTACTGGAACTTACTGCTATCCAGACATGGACAGCAACCAGAGGAAATCAGGACTCAAATTTCAGGCTTGATCTTCTGAAATTTGCACCATGAATTCATGCCTAGCCCAGTGATGTCAACTCTCCTATAATGCACTGCGTAAGTGTGACTGTTCAAGGAAGCCAGGAAAATGATATCTTACTTTAGATAACTATTTTCTAGCAAGAGAGATTTAGATTTCTGAACAAAGGGAAAGGCTCATCCCTGCTTCTAAAAAACAGGACTTGTAAGTAAATAAAATGGCCACCTGCCTAGCTGACATATTCCAGTGAGGTAAAGAGGATGGTTAACTGCTTATAGGAAAGAAAAACTAAGTGTTTGACTGAAAATATGGTGTATGGAATCTCTACAGTACAATGTCACTATTTTCTTAGAATGTTTTCATTTTGGGCAGTTCAAAGTGAGAAATAATGCTACCTCCTATCCGTATTATATTATTCTAAAGGAAATAGTTCAGGGATTGTGATACTTTCTCTTCTCTTTGTTTCAGTAATTGTTGGCTTTTACATCCTGGTTTGAATGTATCATATTTCCCAGAAACAAATCAAGAAAACTAACCTTGTAAATAGTATCTGGAACATCTTTGTACCATGTATAAGCTTGAATGAATTTCCTGCGATTTATCACGCAATACAAAAATCAGCATTGGAATCTACATCTTTACTTGCATTTCAAATCAATACGTCTTTTCTACTCTTTAATTTCAGTAACTGTATCTAAAAAATTAGATATGTACCAAATTATCACACCTCTCAGATTTCTATCTTAGTAAGATAGTATTATAAATGTGTGATCTGTTCTATTTTTAATGATGTTTCAAACTTAAAGTAGAGAGAAAACTGTTGGCTTACATTCTTCAGAGCCTGTAGGAAACCTCTAATTACGAAGCAGCAATAATAATTTCATAGTTAAGACTGAAGCTGGCTTCTTATTTTAGATCTGAATAGTAATTTGTCTTTACTGAGCTCCAAGAGTTCTTTGAATCACTTTTAAACTTTGCATGCTGCATTTTATCCTGGAGTGTATGTTTCTAGGGAGTTTGTAGGTTAGTCAGATAAAATGTTTTACAAATACAACACTCAAAAATCTCATCTGACTGTTGAACATTTTCTTAGATCCTTGAAAGTGTGAGGCCTACAGATGTCCCAATCATTTAATTCTTTTCTTACTGAGAAAAAAGTACATTGTTTTAGAGATAATCTTTGTATGTTAATGAGGAATTAAACAAATAAAAAAACCTCATGATATGTGAGACTTGAAAAAAGACTTAAACCACTTTCCAGCCACGAAAGCAAACAGAATTCTAAACATGCGAGTCCACGTAAGTAAAGATAATATAGACATTAAAGTGGTATGAATTAAATGATTCTTAATAAAAATGCAGTTTAAACCTGCAGCATAAACATCATGTAAGACAGACAGAACTAAAGCTACCTGGGGTTTTGTTAAAGCACTCTGTAGAGGGCTGGGGCAGATCCCTGAGAAAGAAACTCCAAAATTTTCAGATCCAGATGTATGGACAATATATCAGATAAAGTAGGAAACTAATCCTATTGCTGACACAAGATCAAGTTAATAACTACATTTTTTCTTTGATGGAAGTACACGTCTTGTAAATTTTTTTTTTAGGTTTTTGGATGCTGCAATGTAGAAAGCTCTAGTAGTGATTTCTTGACTCTTGGGTTTGAATAGAAACGTGTTCTATGCAGAAAGATACATGCTTCTAGAAATCTCATGATATATTGACTCATTCTTTCAGATTCTCCATTGCTTCCTTTCCCTCTTCAACTCCCAGTTTCTTGGGAATTCTCCTCTGTCATCCGAGAAATTCATGCTGTAATCCCAGTCTGCCTTTCCTGAGCATTTCCTATGATTGCTTCAGTCTGATTTTTTTTCCTTATGTAGGAGGCTTACTTAATGTATTAATTTGTTTGGATGAAAAATTTATTTTTATTAATCACAGTGAACAGGCTGTGCCACAGTCAAAACTTTTTGGTTTTTTATTCTGTTAGTCTAAAAAGAATAAACACTACATGTTTCTTTCCTTTTAGACATTTTGACCAATACCATTTTTTTTATACATTAGTTTGCTGACTTTGCTGGTGATATCCCAGTGAAGGATTTTAGAGAAGCAAAATCATTATCCTTGCTATATTGGTGTTACATTTGTTAATGTTTTATAAACAAAAATCTTTTTTCTGAAATAATTTTAAGAACCAAACATTATTTTGACTTGTACACAAGTGTGTTTAAATGTGTGTGAACTCGCTGTATATTTTGGTCACTTTTTATCCTGAAAGCCCAGGGTGTGGTTTGGTTGTATGATAAATCTAGCTTTACATCTGACAATAGCTATAAAAAAAAAGGCTGTGATCATATGACACCATTATATGTAAGGTTCACGTCCTGCCAGTTCACATTCATGAGAAGAACGTTAGTGGATGACATTATATGAGAATAGTTACTGTTTGCTTTCTGATTATCAGAATAGTGCTAGTGTAAAATTTGCATCCTATGCTTTACTTGACAAAATGTGGTTATTTGCTCACATCTGACTGGCCTTCTGACTGATTGTAATGTGGAAAACAGGTGTTTCCTAGAGTTTGTTTTCCGTGGGAAGTTGGTTGGTTTCTATGGCTTAGAAGACTCTAACTAAAAAAAAAGGTAGAAAAGGCAAGATTCACATGATCATGAAATAGAATTCTTGTTACACAAATACTGATTCATAAGGCAGGTGTGCAGAATTTTCAAATAAAGTAACTTATTTAAAAGCTTAAGTTTTTGCTTATAAACAACAATATTAATGACTTATTACTGTAAACATTTGATAAATCAAAGTGTTTGTGGACTTTTGCTTTATGAGAGTGTAATGGGATGGGATGTGCCTGAAAAAAGAAAAGTGAGTGGTTAGTGTTTGAAATGCAATGTACTTCTCAAACAATATTTGAGATGGTATTCTTTCTGGAAATTATGTGCCTAGAAAGAATAAAGGCTAGTGCATCGGAAGTAATGATTTTTTGACATAATTTGTATTCAGCAAATGAATTTGAAAAGTGGTACAATGAAACTCAGGAATAGGTGTTGAGGTTGATTAGGAACAATTGTGAGATCACCTCTGGATTATCAGCAGGCAGACAGCTGCAAGGAAACAAGATGAAATGTTGAAAATATTCTGAACTACCCATTAATACATTCATGTGGTACAAGTACAATAAAATAAATCCAGACTATTTCATACAAAAGAAATGAAAGCAAGGCATATAATATTCTAAAATAATTGTTTTTTAGTCTAAAAATAGTAGCTTCTTATTTTGCTCATCTTTATTTACATTAAAGATAAAAATTATCTTTAATGTAAATCAATCAGATTCATTGATGATCTCTGAATCCTTGTCCCTGTTACCCTCTTTGACCCTATTATCAGTCTTCTTGGAGCTTGAAAATGAATGACATTGCTTGAATAGAGCTACACATTTCCAGGTTTGCCCAAATTTCTAATAGTGAAGGGTGGTTAAAATTATGATTACCTGAAGAATAGAATAAAAAGCAGTATCCTTTTTTTGTAATAACTGTAGCAATTCTGCCAGCCCTCAGTGCTACTTAAGCAGTTATTTGGGAAGCCCAGGCAGAAAACAATACTGAAGAGCTCATCCACATAAATATGCTCCAAAAAGAACCTGGAAGATGGGAAAATGTGAAGGCTTTTCGTACATGGTGGTTTAATTTACTCTTGAATTTTGAACATTGAAGTCTTAGGCAGTATTAGACTTTCTTTTGCTGTCATTGTATCATGATTTGCCTCTGATGCTTTGAGACAAAGACTGAATTACTAGAGATGGTTTCCATAGCAATTACAACTCTGAATATGCATGGAACTGCTTTCTCATTGTTTCCATTTTTCCAAGGATTTTTATTTACCAGATGAATGGTGCAAGTTCTAACTTTATTAAGGAGCTGCAAGGGGGATTTGTTGAGTTTTTTGGGGAAGGGAGTGGCTATCTTAATCATGGCTTTACTGTGTTTGCCAAAACCATAATGAATAATTCGGCAGTTTTAAAAAATACCATTATTATCTCCCCACATTTGTAGCTTAATGGAACATGTACGTGTGCCACAGCCATTTCAGTTCACAGGGCATTGTCTTCATGCAGACAGATCATAGTTTAAGCTGCGAGTGGTTGAGATGTGTGGACATGCTTAATTTTGCTGGGTGTTCTTCAGAGTGGAGTCAAATGGAGTGAGTAGTGTCATAGCTTGTCAGGTGACATCTGTAAAATTTTTTGTGTTTGTGCACTAACAAAAGAGGATCAAGTGCCATTTGGGCTCTTCAAACTCTGCTGCGATATAAAAAGTGAGTACTGATAAGTAGATTTGGTCCAGTTCTGTGCTGCCTTTTGCCCTTGAATGATCTGTTGAAAGGATTTCTGAGTTATGACAGACTTCTCCATTATGTCCACTATATATGTATAATTTTCTAAATTATACTGTAGTGATATAGCAACAATTAATTGTTCCGCACAGTAACTTTCACAAAGAAGAAAAGCACACTTCATTTGTAAGTTAAATTAATTCAGCACTGGGAATTGCCCAGTAGTTCACTGGGAAGTTATGAAAACAAGAACAGAAGAGCATGTATCCTACATGGAAACTATTAGACTTCTTTATCGGAAATAAATATATGTTTTGACTCTTCTCACATTTTGTCAAATTTAATTCAGTGGACTAGTTGTTATATTGCTTGCCATATCCTGGCAGATCTTGTACTGTGGAATCTCTCTTAGTTTCCCTAGTTCTTCTATTTTGTTCTCTCTTCCCTTGCCAAGCCTCTATTGACACTTGATTTGTGGTTTCTCCTAACAAAAGTAGGGGTATAACTTTATTCTAGAGAGTTATATCTTACATCTGATTATTTGCAGTTTGTTTTGTGTCAAGTTCTTTTGTACTCATACAACCAAAAAATAGCGAGCTACACAGATTTGTTATGAGGTAAAATGTCTGACTGTATATAGTTTCACAGATGGAACGGTGCTAGAATCACAGTGGATGTGCTACTAAAATTAAAAAGGAACAGCATGAAAAACTAAGATTCTCATTGAAATGTCTGTATTTGATATACAAAAATGGTGACTGAATGCTTAAGGTGTTTGTTAAGAAATGAACTCAAGCTGTACTTCTTTTTCAAACTTTACTGTGACAGATATACTAAATTTTCTTTGAATTTTTTAAAAGTTTTCTTCTTATGGGAAATTTAAGAAACCAGTATTGCCTTAGATCTCTGTAGAATTCCTGCTGAAGTTTGTCAGCACTTTTGAATGTAACCACTTGCTTTGCACAAACATTTTAGACAAGAATTTAGAGTTGAATTCTAGATTCTGCCACGAGATGTGCATGCTACTCCTGTGGATCCTAAAGAAACAAAGTTAATTGCAGTAATTTACTGCTGAGCTGCGTGGTGCATATCATCAAAATATATAGACTGACACAACATCCACAGTCAAGCATATTCATTTTAACAAATGAATGATACAATTTCAGTACCATTAATAGCCCATTATGGGTAAGTATTATTTCTTCTGCTATGCCTTCTTTGACACACTCATAATGTACCAAATCTGCCCACCCATCTTTCTTTGTGCTGTTACCAACCACTGTCTCCCCTCTGGAATTTTTTTCACAGAACTTCTCAATCCCCTCCACCTGTTAAAAAAAAAAAAATTACATCTCTAAGCAACTACTGGAAGGGGCTTCTCTCTGAATATGATACATATGGGCTGAGAGACAAAGGACAATACGTATCTAGGGTTGCATGGCTGAGAAAGGTGAGGTGATGCATTCATTGGTGGATTCTCTGACATCCCGTACAGATGCATACAATTCAAAAATACCTCCAGTGAAGTTTGAACTAATTTTCTTTCTGGATTTCACTGTACCCATTTCTTAACACTTTTTTAGGCTGCAACAGATTACAAGCCCCTTCTGTGCTGTCAGCATGTGTGCTTAATGCTGGTTCTTCCCTTCCTAGAGAGCCCCCAGTACTGTCACTTATGGATGGAGAGCTCCAGATGGAAAAAATCTCTGCCCCAAGTCCCTTTACATCCTTTATTTCAAGCAGTGTTGCTGCTCAAATCCCATTCTTTCTTTGCAGTTCTATCCCATTTATTCTCTCCTTTTGTAATTTCTCCTTTTTGCTGCTCCAAGCCTCTTGCCTTCGTTCCTTCAACTTTCTAGCCTCCTTTTCATCTTGAAGACAGTGGGAGTAAGAAGTTTACACAGGTTTTAAAAAAGTAATGGTGTTATAAAACACCCAAAGCTATGACATACCAGAACCTACGCTCTGGAAGGAGGAGCTCCTATTCGGGAAGTCTATGCACTATCAGTGCTTTCACTCTTCTCTAGGCATCCACAAAAGGTTACTGTCAGATACAGACCTTTGCTCTGATCTGGGTTGGCTGCTCTTATGTTCCTGACTGCCAGTGTTTACAACACCTCTGTGAACACGTGTGTATTAACTAAAAAGCTTTGTGCATATCATGTCTGTGTATAAACCTGACAATCCTTCCTCTGTCAGTACAAAACATCAAAAATAAAAAGAAGTTATATTTGAGCCTAAGCTTCATCTACCACCTTACAGAAGATTCTCTGCTCTGTCAGCCTACAGGCTGACACATACGATAAAGGAACTGTTTCCCCTAAGAGAGACAATTTAAAACTTCCTGTTCTTTCCTTTGACTTGTCCAAAACTCAGTTGTGCTGCCATATTGAGTCAGTTCTGATTACTGCACCCCATCACTTCACATACATGTGAGGCAATTCTTTTTTCATGTGTTATTTGACACTGATGGGAATACTTCATTAGCCTCCCAAATTCTAAACATAAAAGTGTTCTAACAATTTGTCCTTAGTTGTTACAGAATTGAAAAAGATATGAGACTTCCTTCATTCGGTTATTTTCCCTTGCCTTTTAACAAATCCTGACAAAAAATCTTTCTTTTCTGGGATTATTATCCACCAGTCAATTCTGGACCACTGTTATTTCTCATCAGCAATGAGCAGTTTTTCCTTTATAGCATTGCAGTCACAGACCTTAAAGAAAGAAGATGGAACACCTCGGGTGTATCTAAATCTCTGTGTAATTTCTTATTGGGAAGTGATGAACATTATTGAGAGGAAGTTTTTCTGTTGGAATGTGTGCAGTTAAGGGACTGTAAAAATAAAATTGGAAACTATTTTCTTCATATAGGGCTCTTAATAGAACACTTATATCAATATTTAGAGAACCAGATCTAGATCATACCCGTGATTTTGTATTGCCAACTACTCCTACCCTTTCTGTTAGAGGATCCTGAAAATTGTATCTTTAAAATTATTGCAATTCATTAACCTTTCACATCTTTATTTTTTAATAATTTATGATATTGCTGAAAAATCAAAAGCTGTCTGAAATATAGACTATTTTGAAGATTATCTGGAATAATGTTAAGAGCACCCAACTTCTTTCAGTCTCTCACACGGATAATGAGTTCTAGAACATAGAAGTGACAGTCCAGTCTTGATAATTCTAATTTTTTAAAAACTTTTTGTCTTTTTTCAGTATTTAATAGGCTTCATAAATATTCTTAGCTCAATGTCAAGCTTTCACTTTAAACCAAGAGCACATTTTATTTCTGGATTTGGGAGTTGCATTCATGTATTATGAGTTTCTGAATTTATCTAACTTATATAAAACTCAGTATCGCTAGCATTGTCTTCAGTAAATGCAGCATCAACTTACTTCTTCATTTGAGAGCTCAGATTGTCATTTAGGCTCCAAGTATGTATACCTGAACACTAAATAAACTTACCTGTGCAAAATACTGAGTGACCCACTATACAAAAATTTAGAAGACTGAAGTTGTAAGTGTGAGATACTTTTACAAATCTGTAAAATCCCTGTTGATTCAGCTTTGAAATTTTTTTCCTCTAATGAAAGGAAAGCTCCTCAGAAGGGATAGTTACAAAACTGCCATAGAGGTGCTCAACCATAATCTAAGGTTTTTTTTTAATCATTGCACACTGTTGCTTAGTAAATGAAGTTAAACTAATCAATTAGTCTTTAGTATACGTAGCTTTAATTTTTGTAGCTTTATTTTAATTTTAATTAAATGAAACTCTTACTACTTACTTTTGGATAAAGTTGTGCAGATGTAGTCATCGTCATATGAAAACAGTGGGGGTGGGAGAACAGTCATATATATATATGAAAAAAAGATGTTGCTAAAATTCACAGAGAATGCTAACACTTTGAACATGACAGTGTATATTGGGCAGGGCTTCTGATTTTGAAATATTTTAAAGAGTTTTGGAAAATATGTCTTGATCTAACTTTTTAGCCTTTGAAGCATTACTACATGACCCCATTCACAAATATTCATAATCCTATAAAAGAGATATATAATGAGGTTCCTAAAAACCCTTGAACATTGATTAAAGTACTTTAGAATCCAAAGAATCCTACTTATATTCATGCATAATAAAACAAGAGCCTTTATATTAAGACTGGTTACCTGCAAAGTCATTTATTTAATTCTCTCTGTTCTAAGTCGGATGTTTGATTCCTCCTTCAGCCAAATCTCCCATTTAGATTAGCAGGGAATTCAGAATTACACTTTCAATGCCTTATTCAAAATACACATGCACTGGAAAAAGAATAGATAAATGGATGACTGGGAAACACAGCAGATTCAGGTATGTTTGTACTGTACTTGTTCCTGTTTTTAACTAGAATGACCTGCCTCATAGTTAACATTTAGTCATATATTTTTCAATCTAAAATAGGAAATACTAGATTATTTCTAATGCCATGTTTTGATAACATTTGCGTTTTAATGGTGTGCACCGAAGTAATGAAAATACATAGGGTTAAGGGTGATTAAATGCACCAGACTACTGCTGGCAGCCAGTGCATAATTACATATCTTCTAAACACCATATGCAACAGAGAGTATCACTGTAAAGTATTATTTGTAGCAGTTGTAATATTCAGCAACTCTTTTGTTGTTTGGTTTGTCTTGTAATAAAGCTTTAATACTTTCTTAATATTTATCCTAATTGACATAATTTTTAATCCCCTACTTTTGGGGAATGAAATAATTGTAGCCCTATTGAACAAATTACATTATCTTTCTAGCAGTAGTCTCTTGACACTTTCTTGAAAAGCCTAAGAGTACTTCCAGCTATAAACTGCACAATGTAGTTTGTTTTATGATGGAGGAATATGTTTTTCATATCTATAGATTAATATTTCAACCTGGCTAATTTTGGTAGTAACTGAAGTTTACAAAGTCATGCAAAGGCTCTTTAGATACAGATGCAAAGCAGGTTGATAGTATCAGCCCAATTTATCTTGAATAGGTGTCAGCGTCACAGAAAAAACTGCCATGATTGGCACTAATTGTCAACCTTGTTGGCAGATTCTGGAATACGGTCCAAACACTGATTGGATAAAGAGGATGAACTATTGCATCTACCTACATTCAGAGGTAGCTGTTTCTTGTCAGGATTGACAGCTATTGGTGGGTGGGGTATGAACCTTGGAAAGTGTTTTCATTTTGTTCTTTTTCTTCATCCTTTCTGTAGATTTTGGTTTTCAGCATTTCAGAGTAATACTAATCCTTCTCAGAGAAACAAAAATCACTTCAAGACTTAGTAAAAAGAAATCAAGTTGATACTGTTCCTGAAATTTCATACAATAAAAAAATGTTAGCAGAAGAGATGAGGTATTTTTCTTGTCAGTCATATCTAGAGAGTTACTATTTTGACTTCTACAAGAAGAGAGGAATGCCATAATGTTTCTCAGTACAGAAGGTGAATTCAGGGGCGTGAAGTGGTGATGAATCGTCTCAATAGGGGCGTGGAATATGCTTTGTAGGGAATTAATCAAGATTCTGTTTTTTTCCCCCATAAGTCTTGGCATGTTAGGTAAAAATACAGATTTTGGATGATTTTTAGGAGATTTTTCTCTACTGCATTTTTTTTGCCTATATGTGTTAATTCAGACAGCCTCTGACTGTTGTAGTCCAAACCAGTATTTTAATAAGCAGCTGGTTTTGGTTATCGTGTTGACATTCATCATGCAGATCTGGTATATCTGAAGATCAGCAGAAGCTCCTGTGCACAATTCCTTACTTTTTCTCTTAGGACTTCTGGCTCTCACACTGAAAATTAATTTAAAACTAATTAAAAAAGATGAAAATACTTAGGGTCATTTATCCTTTTAATTAAATTAGAAGACTTGAGGGAAAGTTTGTGGTCATTTGCGACCACTCACGCATTTCAGTTGTAAATTAATGGGAAATATGTTCTCAGAGTCACCCGCGAATAGTCCCATGAGTCATGTTACTCGCTGCTTTTTAAGAAAACTTCAGTGAATGTGGGCTGGGATAATATGATACAGAAGTATTACATTAGACTGCAACTTATGAAAAATACCTTCTTTTCCAAACACAAAGTATTGTTCCAAACATCAGAATATGTTGTGAAGACTTTACAATGAGTGACATACTAAAGACCAAGGAACCTTTTTCTTGATGGATTTCGGTTTCTAGACTTCTTTGAGAGACATGTTTTAACACACTTTCGCTAAGTAAAATGTATAGCCAAAAAAATAAAAATTGAAGTTTTCTTGATAGCATGGCATAGAAGTTTATGTATAAATACTATATAGTTGAACAACTTATGGTTTTTAATTTCCAATTTAATTAACCCCTATTTAGTAATTTTTATTAGCATTAAATTTGTACTTAATCTTTGGGTCTTATATTTGAGACTTGTTCATATTTAGTAGAGATTTTCATAACATTTGGAACTTCTGTTAAAATTCCTTTTCTGTTGTTCATTGAGAACATGATGGTGGTGACCTGGTCACTGTATGTACTGAACGGTGAATGAAAAGAAAGTGCAAAACCTGCTGTATAACTGCCACTAATGTGGTTGATGGAGGAAATAATGAGTATGTGGTGACAGACTAAATATTTGTTCGAGCATGGCGGGTTTTTTTTGAAGGTTTCTTTTCTCTTGGCTCCCATAAAACTCTCGCTTAATGACCAAAGAGCTGATGGATAAATATTATAACACAAGAGGATGAATAATTGCCATTGTAAAAAGAAGCCCTTACTGTTCAGAAATTTTAAAATTCTTAGTGTTTTTTATGACTCTAAAAGTCTTAGTTTGCACTCCTGACATAATCTTAAATTTGCAATTTACTTTTTATGGTAAATGGTGCCATAATTGTCTAAGAAGTTGCTGGAGAGAAGCACAAAGAATAATTATAAACTTGTATTTGCTGAGGACTTCAAAGCTCTCTCTCCCTGCAACACTAACCTTACCACAGAAGGGTGGAGGAAGTAGGGAGATACAGGCTACACTTTGCAACACAACAGTAATAGAATCAGCATCTGTGGAGTGCATATGGTGACATGTTTATTTCTGATGTACAATCCCTTCCGAAGCTCTCAGTGGGTCAATGAGACTGTAACAAAGGAATAAGGATCAATCCCACAGTTGTCTCCAGAATCCAGGAAGACATTTTTCGTAATGTTGTGGAAAGTTACCTGGTTCCTCTGAGGTAAAATTTGTTATGACTTGATATTAGATTATGGAAACACTACAGATTAGAGTTCTGTGTTGATTTACGTGAATGAGACAAACTCTGCTGCCCTGCACTTTTGTGCTACCTAAACTGGATTGCAAATGCTTCCTGCTAAGAAGTACCACTAGGCTGAAAAATCAAGTATTTTTAATACTGAGGGTACTTTTGTAAGGTGTTCAACCTTTTACGGGACAAAGAAAGAGGACAGAAAGAAAATGAAGAAGTAGCTGATTCTGCACCACTTGGTTCAGACATGAACCATTGAAGTATGGACCTGTTCGGGAGACTGTTATGGGAAACTAAAATGAAGCAGAAGCATATAAATAAAAACGGTAGGCAAATTGTTCCTGCACTTGATGAAGTTGTGTAAATTGCACATTAAAGAAAATATCTGCAGTAGGTAGAACCTTGTAGGTAAAAACATTTAAAACTAAATCATTAACAAAGGCAGAAGTCAACTGTAGGACTTGAACTGAGCTGCGACATTACACAAGGAATCGTATCTTCCACAAGATGGAGCTGTGTGATTTCTGCTTTTGGAAGCAATTCAGTCTATTAGTAAATGATTCTTTGATTGCTGTACAAGGACAGGAGAATCACAGTGATCTATCATTGCTTTCTTACTCAGATGCTAAGGAACTGCTGCAATTTAATTCTAGATGGTCGTGTGGGTGCTAAAAATATTGACTTTAACATGAAGGCCTCTGAATCTAGAAGAAAAGCTGTATTTAAAAAAAGAAGAAAAATAAATCCATTACCTTTCTCTATGAAGATCACAGCAATTTGCCTAGTGTGCGGCGTCCGATCAGTTTTTCTTTATTTACTCACTGTGATGATGACTGCAATGCAGATTTCTTTGGAATGATTTCTTATAATTTTTGCTCTGTAACATCTGGATGAGAGAGGGATACAATTGTTTAAATAATAATTCAAATAAGTATTTTCAGTAACATTAATGGACCTCCAGTTCTGGAGTGTTTATTGGGTCTGAGCAGATGTCAGTGAAGTACTTCATCAACAGAATGGAATACTGTCTTTGAAAGCAATGACTGGAAAAGAGCAAGGATTCTTAGTAGAAAAATAACAGAACATGAGGTCCTGGTGTGATGCTTTTGCGTAAAAAGGTAATGTAATCCTTCTGAATAAGCAGGGAAAATAAACAGGAGTAGGGGGTGCAGGGAGGGGACTTGTTTTTCCTCGTTATGTGACATTGGTGAGACTGGCTGAGGAGACTGGAAGGAAACACAGCACATTCAAACCTTTAAGAGCTAGGGGCTGGCATCAGCAGAACCGAACAGAAGCAAAGAGTAGGCAGCACTGGGATTCTCTCAGTTAAATATGGGCCAAGGATCATCCAGACAAAGGCCTGGAAAGGTAATAGAGTTCTTCCACAACATACCAAGAATCTTAAAAGATTCAAGTTATTGAGGTTTAATAACTTGGGATATGACCCTAACAACCCAAGTGCCAACTGTGTAATTACCAATAGAGCTAGTGCGGACCCAGCAAAAAAGGTTATGATTACATGTGCCCTCCTAGATCAAGTGGTGATTGTATGGAAAGATTCAAGAGCGCTCTGGGATACTGGCCTACTTGAACTAACAGTGGAGAATATACATAGCAACTTGCTTGCAACATCGTTAAGTCACAGTAAGCCTGACATTTTCTGATCTTTTCCTGTTTTTTATTGTTTGGATTGTAGTGGGTTAATGATTACAAACACTGTGCAAACTTTAGGAAATTCATTTGATTACAGTGTATATGCTGAAGCTTGGTTTCAAATGAGATTATGTCCAATCAAACTACAGCTCCCTTCTTCATTCACTTTTCATTGCTAAAACCTAGCTTCTCCTCTGATTCCCAAATATACTGCCAACCACTTTTCTCTTCCCTAGCTTGTGGCTGAGTGAGAAACAGAAGACCTGTGATTGCTTTTGAATTACACACAAGTGGATTGTGTGGCTGATATATACACAATGATTGACTTGCGGGTATGTCAAGCATAATAGATAGTTGCTGAGCTTACACAGCAATATTTTCCTCACTGGGAAGACTCATGTCAGTCTTTATCTCCTACTCAACTGTCAGTTCTCATGGAAACTTGTTGGAACTTTATATCTTTGAGACCAGGTCCTTTCATCAAATTTGATCAAAATTAGCCAATTCATTCAAAAGTTATGAGGGAGGGGTTGAGAACTACCAGGCTGGCAGTGCATCTGTGTAATTTATTTCCTTGCAAAACTAGCATGGAAAGAAAAGTTTTCTAACTTTCAAAATAGGCAATCAGAATTTAGTAACCTGCATTTAACTGAAACTTACAGAAATTCACATTGCTAAGTTGATGTGCACAACTTACAGTGTTGTAAGTCACAGTGTTGAGAATCCTCATCATTTTGGGTTTGTGTGCATATGGATATATATAAGCTGATATATAAACCACATTCACTACTGGAGAACCTGAGGATAAAAACTGGATCATCTAGCAGTCTTTCAGTTTGTTTACCTAACAAAAGCCAATTCTGAAAAGAAAAAACAACCCTAATTCCAGCAGTGTTGATTGTCCACCTACTTTTTTTCCTGTGGCAAACATTTTACCAAAAGAGAAAAGCTGAAGGAAATAGCTGATAGCAGATGACAACTATGTTTTCACATAATCTTAAGCTCTAATATGCTTTTTGTTCTAGTGAACTGATCTGTCTCATTTTTAAAATAGGACTAAAGAAAAATAGTGCTTTAATGAACATTACATGGATGAGAAAGATCATATAGTTACTGAGTTTGCAGTCTGTGGATAAAAACTGTTACAGAGTTAGATATTAGACAACTTACTAGAGTTGTCTCTTCTTTAATTATACATTTCTGAAAGCAGGTAAAGTGAATGACTTATTTTTCAAATAAATTAAAATATTGTAGGCACAATGTAAGTAATAATAAAACATATGTCCCAAATCCATGCATTTTTAATTTATATTAAATAAAATTAACAATACAGATATTTTGGTTTACCTACTTTACTTTTTTACATGTTTGTCTTGAGATTTTTGAGGTGTAACAGTCTTTAGTTTGTAAAAACAACCTTACATTTGAAGAAGTCATAAGAAATGATCCTGTGGTAGAAAACAGATTTTGGCTAGGCACAGTAGTCCATGTAGATACAGATTTTAACTTCAACGGTATCTGCTGAGAAATTAAATCATATGTATCAAAGGATGGAAACTCTGTAATATGATTCTTCCCCTCCTTCCATGGGTAGAAAACGTAGGAACCTGCTTGGTTCAGACATACTTGAAAGATTTTCAGAAATGAATAATTCACATCAATCATGTGAGTTGAATTGCATCCCATGAGGGAAAGCATGAAAAGAAAAAGGCAGGCATTACTAGTCAAGCTTTACTTTTGTGCAACCAATAAACAGGATTTTAAGTGAAACACAAAAGTAGTAAAGTGTGTGAAATTCATAATATGAAAAGGAGGCATGTAGTAACAGGGAGAGCTTCTGAAGTAACTTAAGAACCAAATGAAGGTGCTTTATTTGCAGGTAAGTAGAGTGCAACCTACACACTTCAATCAAGCCAACAATAGGCTTTAATAAGTGATAATCAAGAGTGAAAGGTGGTTTTCTGAGAAGGATGGAAAGATGCATGTACTTATTGCTTGTAATTATGTATCCAGTAAACAGACACCAAAATAGACATACTATGTTGCCTTGTACTATGGCACCCAAACATATTGGTATCCATGGGCTCAGCTGAAGCTGAATTTGCATTTTTGATATGGTAAACTCAAAGTTCATGGGTAGGAAATGTCAAATATGATAATCTGGCTAAGAAAAATATACATGTAGGTGCTTTGCAGGTATCTTGGCAGTTATCAGGCTGTATAATTAAGACAAAGTGCTTGAAGATGGTGTATTGGAACGTAACAGTTCATTTAACTGGAATGAAGTAGCTTGCTTATTCACTTGTAAATGAAATAGGAAGTTCATTTCATTTTGGGACTCAGATACAGAATTCCCATACTTTTAGGGTCTGACTGTATGTGCTTATGTGGGGTTATATTTCAGTCTCCCTGGCCTATTTCAACTTATTCACACATTGATTATTTCTGAAATACTATAGAAATGAACAGAGGCAAAGAACTCTTATTCTGAATGTCGATAATCTGTAATAACTCCATATCTAAGCCAAGATGAAATGTACTCCTAATAAGTTTAAGACAAGCCTGATATGTTGTGCAACAACTTTTTTGTGCAGCCAGGCTCTACCTACAATAAAAATGTAATTGAGTAATGCCTACTGTGCTCTTTGTAGGCTCCCCAGGGATGTCTGTGGTCATCTTGTAACACAGTCTTTGTATGAAGGCAGAGATGTCTCCAACTCTTTTACTCCAAAAGTAGCATTACTTTAGAGTATATGCTGCAACACAGAAAGAGTCAGTGATTTTGTAAGTAACTAACTTCTTCCAGAACTTTTAGGGAGCTTTTGTCTGAGGTATGCAGCTGGTTATTTTATTCAATTTTTTTTATTTTATTTGGAGAAGCAATATATTTGATTTACAACATCCTGACCAGTGGGCATTGAGGTTGAATAACTCTTCTTAACATTAGTTGTAATGAGAATTTCTGGATTGGGTTAAATACTACAGGGAGAAAGAAGAATAGAGAAAGAAAAAAATGGCACAATTTTAATTATTACATGTATGCTAGAGGCCATAATTTTTCTATTGTCCTTTTGGCAGGAAGAATTTTGTCTCAGGACTAGTTTTTCACTTATATTGACCCCACAGGGATGATGGAATTTGCAGGCTAATGGATGAAAAGGCTTCTTAGGATCTCTCCTTTCTATTTTTTCTTGTATGTTTACCACTGTGAACTCAGAGTTCCTTTTCTGCTGACTGAGGCTTAGAAGATAGATCTGTTCCACAATACGTTCCTTTGTTTTCTAGAATTTACTCCTCTTTTACACTTTGTAGGAACTCTTTAGAAGCCATGTACTGTACGAAATCCATCTTCTTCCACAAAGCACTGATGTAAAATATATATTACTGTACAGCGGACACTTGATCAACTTTGTAGTTGAGCCCTTGATGTTCCCCAGAATGATCTGTAAATACAATGATGCCGTAATGAAATGTGTCAGCTTGGAGTGGAATGTCCCGGCTGAGTACCAGGACTCTGTCTCTGGGAATCAGCGTGGTGCTGTGTTAATATTGCAGGCTCATGAATGTTTTAGCTTGAGTAAATGCAAAAATCCTTCAAATGCTGCCCTTTATATATGTGCTTGGCTGGCTGGAAGAATCTGCTGCAGGGTTAGTTAGCTTTCTACTATGATTCATAGATGTGCTTTCTCATTTATATTATTCTCTTACACAGTGAATGTTGCTATGTTCTCCTTTCTTTGAAATGAAATACCTGTTGTTTAGAGTACTAGAACTTAGATATTTTGAAAAATGTAATTAATTGTCATCAAAAGAATATATGACTTTTTTGAGGGGTGATTCTTGCTCAGCAGCACCTGTTTGCCTGTTCACTCAACATGAATTAATTGAATCTTTGTCTTCTCTCCTTTCTGTATTTTATCTTCCTCTTTGTAGAAAGGCAAAAGCTCAGGCTCAGAGATCCAGTTGAAAAATATAGAAAAATGGTACCTATGTGGTATAGAACTGGAGGGAGAATATGAGGAAAATGGAAGATAAGAAGTACTTTACTCAGGTGCCTTTTTGCCCAACAAGAGATACTGGTCTAGAAAAGTAAAGGGAAAAAAAGACATGCACAGGCTGTCTCCTGTAGGCAATTCAGCTGTATATTTTGATAAACTCTTTTCTGACTTTTTAGGAGTGCCCTCATTTCTTTGAACTATGGCAATGACACAGGAAACACCTGACAAGATATTTCTTCCAAGAAACATTGTTTCAATCCAGAAATAGAAAATATAGGTATCTATAATTTTAGGTATATTTTTATAAGAACTTATACAGAGATCAATATTTTATATAACAGGTACTTAAAAATAACTTATATTTAAGAGAATTGGTAGGTGGTCTGCTTTTCAAAAGTGCCAAGTGATCAGTTGCTCTTATTTGAGAGCTAGAAGATGCTTAACAGTTCTAACAACCAGGTAATATATATTTAGTATTGGTTTAACCCTATTCCCATTGAAGTCAATGTGAGCGTTATAATGAAATTCATAGACTTATAGAATGTTTCAGGTGGAAGGGACCTCAGGAAGTCATCTAGTCTAATGTACTGCTCAGAGCTGGGTCCACTGTTCATGTGCTCAGTACTGCATGATTTTGAATATTGTTCCTCAAAACAGTTCAGAAAAATGCCTGATACGCAAATGCTTATCTGAACCAAGAGCTATGTCTGAAACACTTGACATGAACTTTTCACCCATCAGGTCTGATACTTTGAGAGACTTCTGAAGCTAGATCTTCTTATCAGTAGCACCGTCACCCGTTTTTTGTTTGTTTTTTTTTTTTTTTAATCTATTTTAATTTAAAGAGCAATGTAGTCCCATACACTATATATGAATATTAATCACCCGTCAATTTAAATAATAGTCTTTAATTGCTTCAGTAGTATTCATCAGCAGTAAAAGTAAGTAATTATTCTGGTTGACAAGAAAGCATTGGAGCAAAAGTCAGGAGGCAAAACTGAAATATGCAAATAAATTTGAATTACTATTTAGAAAACTATTTTTTTATAGTTAATAGTTTTGCAGGAGGAAAGAAAAAAAAAAGACTGAACTCCATGCTTCTGCAAAGTATTCCAGTTCCTTGACAACTGCAGGTATGTGGTCAATTATGGCTGAAAATTCTACAAATGCAAAAAGGAAAACAAGTAACTGCAGACTACAACATGTTCAACATGGTAGTTTTTAATCCAGAAAGGATATTAAACTTGTGCACTTTGGGTGCAGGGGTTTAAAATAAAGTTAATAGTTAATAATGGAAAAGAGAGGGATATTGTATGGAAGAGTTGAAGAGATTGCTTGAGGACATTGTCTGTGAAGGGAGCATTTGGCAACTTATCTAAGCAGGAAAGATGAGCCACCTTTGAATGTTCAAGTGTGTAGATGTGCTGTGCTGACTCTTCTGTGGTTAGTCACTACGTTTTCCTCTGCTGCACTGGCTAGAAGAATAAAATATTTTGGTGATGTATGCATATTTTTTTTTTTTTTTGTCTTGGCATTTTACCAACCCATCATGTTTGATTAATTAATTGTTTACATTACTAGGGAGCAGACATAAACTGCCATTCTTAGGAAGTTTAGGCTTATCTCTGAACAGAAGGGAATGGAAGAATCCGTTTAAGCAGATTCTCCTTGCCTTCTCAGTTCACAGCCTTGCTGGGATAATTGTTTTTCAACCTGCTAATGAGAACAAAAAAGAAGAGCAGAGCCCTGTTCGCTGATGAGTTTATTAGGAAAAATGGAATCCTGAACTCTTTGCACGTATGGATGAAACTGCTTTTGTGAGGAGAGAGAGAAAATAAGAGAGTAACTTAAATAGCAGTTTGGGAGATTGGAATATTCTCCATTAAAGAATGGTGGCACTCTGATAAGTGGATGGGCTTCCTGTTTTTTTTTTCAAGTTTAGAATAGATGAGCAAATATATCAAATTGATTAAAACGATGTTTTTTCACTCAAATTAGAGAATCTCCTGGGCAGTAAAAACACCCTTGGAGTGTACCAGTGGTATCTATCTGGAGAAAATTCTTCCCTTTGTTTTAGCTAAAGATACTAAATCACTGACTGGAGTAATGCTGGGCAGTCACAATATCTACATTTCATTGTTTTTGTGTATCTTGCTAAAAAAATATTACTTGAATAAGCGAGCTCCACTTTTTTAGAAAAAGTTTGCAAGCCACTCTATTTTTATATATGAATTCATGAGGGTTTTAAATGGAGAACTGAGGGAAAATATTAGGAGAGACTGATGTATGCTCTGTGTCTGAGTTTAGTACGCAGAAGGAATTAGGCAAAACCAAGTTCTTAAGATTTTGGATTTGGCCTTTCAGCATACATTTTTTTCCATAGTAAAGCTTACTTTCTAACCATTTGCTGCTTTTCACAGCTGTAACTATACTTTACATCTATCCATAGAAAAAATTTGGGCCAGCTGCTTTGAACAATCTAAGTCAGTTATAATATCCATTTACTTGGAGTAATAATGACTTTTGAGCCAAGAATAAAGAAGAATAAATAGGCTGGAGAAACTCCCTTTTCTGTTGATTAGTGACAGACTTTGGTTGTACTCACGTTCTGGATACATAACCAATGTCAGCTACAGATGCTTCTCTTCCTGCAGCTGTGGAGGAGCTGCCTTTCTCCTGCAGGCATATACACGCCTGCCTGTTCTGAATTAGATGAATCTCTGAAGGACATCAACAAAGCCAGAATACCAAAAAATAGAAGTAACCGATCAAAAGATTGTCTTTTGCAGATGGTATTTGTGCCAGTGGTTTAGCAGCATCTCCTAATAACTTGTCTTTATGAACTTTGCAAAAGAAATGCACTATATATTTCACTATTAAATATAAAATATTTCACTATTATATCTTGAAACTGGAAGCTTCATGTTTCTACTTAGTACAGCATATGATATTTTGGGGGGGGTGTGTTTGTTTGTTTCTGTTTGTTTGTTTTGTTTTTTTTAGCACAGAACTTGCTTTTCCAGTTAAACATTTTTCTATTTGTGTGAGCAGTGGTACAGCCTATATTTCTGAAAATGGTGGGACTCTTTAAACATACATTTATTTAAACTGATGGTGATATGAGAAAGTATAATTATAGCAGCAGTTTCTTATTCTGCTATACATAAAAGTTTGGTCTCTGGTAAACTCTAGAAAAAGCATGTAGTGCTACAAATAAAAAGTTTTAAGAACTAGGTACAAAAGAGCCTGTGTTAAGAATGAAAAAGAAGGTTTAGTAGTGTGTTCCTTTTTTCTGGTATAAATTGAACAGATAAAAATGAATTTAAAGTTTTGTAGTTTGCCTTGTCTCCCTTTTTTAATCCTTCCAAAGGAAAAAAGTTGAAAAAACAAAAATATGAATCTGAAAGGTGTGAATCTAAAATTCCTGTTTGTATGCTTGTGTATACAATATGTATAAATATTTTAAATTTCTCTATGTTCCTGTCCTTCCACATAAAAACAGTAAGTATGCGCTGAATTAATTTTCTCCTTCTTTAAAAGTTGGTGACATGCTTTTGTTCTTCCTGATGTTTTTCTCAGACAGATGCAATATTCAATGTTGTATTTCAGCTGTAATCTAACAAACATGATTAAAGTTGCTGACTTCCTTAATTGGATATGATAACACAGTTTTTGTAGGAGCCCTTTGTTGGTTCAATGTGTGAACTGAAAACCAAACAGTTTATACTAAGGAACTAGTTCCATATTGCATGAATATAGTGTAGTGCTCCTTGGATGACTTAATGCTGAAGTGTGCTATGGTCTTGTTACATAAACTTGTAAAAGATGCATTTCAAGAACATGTAAAATAAGATGCACATATTGATAGCCACAATTACCACCACCTAGCTTTCTAACAAATAAAGGTCTTTGTCAATATATCTGCACATGTAAACAAGCCAAAATTTTACATATGCACATATATACGTATTAATGTTTGCAGATATGCCCAAGTAAAAGTATGCATGTATGTTTCTTAAGATTACTTCCTCACTTCTGTGAAAGCAGAAGTTTTCTGCTGAGGGTGAATCATTCTAAGATGATTGGATTCTAACTTGTAGAAGCTGTTTTTTTCCTGTTTAGGAATCATTATGTCAGTTTTACAAGCTTAGATACCCAACTCTTCGTAGCCTGTAATGGTAAGTGATAAAGTATAGTTTCCAATGTATAAGGAAGTCCTGCAATGAGTAAATTTGTTTTTAGATTCCAGCATGTTTTTCCTTAAAAACCTATAATGTCTACAGTTCAGTCACTTTTGTTAATAACTATATTTATGATCCTTTTAAAGTGTAGAGGGAGATTACAGTGTATTACAATGAAATATTTTTTAAATTAATCTGAGTGTTTCATAAGTCCAAATGCAAAACATGTCCAGAGAGTATGATGCATACCTCCTCTATTTAATAAAATGGATACTTACCACAAACTGATGTAGAGTTACGCATCTACACTTTGAGTTGGTCAGACACAAGTCTATTGTAGCTAAAAAAGCAGGTATAGGTCAGGAGCCTGCCGACAATAGTAGCACTTAATTGCCCAGATCAGCCTCAGCTGCAACCTTCACCCACCCTCTATGCATCCTGACCTGGGAGCTCCATTTAAGCTCTGGCCAGCCCTACCCTGCTTGGATGCTGGGGGACTGTTCCTCTTGACAAGGCTGCTGCCCTGATGTGTGCTGTGGTCACCCTTACCTTCTGACTTCTCTCCTGGTGGAACAGGCCTGCGCTTGCTGCTCCCTGACAGTGTGTTAGTGCAGGCTCAGTATCATGTTAAGGTTGTGAGTTGGTTTCTGGTTTGAAGAGGACTTGGACTGAGTGATCTGGAGCACAGGTAGAGCTGGTGCCTGGCAGTCTGTGTCTGTATGTATCTAAGCATGCTATTAACGTGGAAATTTTTTCCTGGGTGTGAATGTATACAGAGATTTGAGAGTATTTAATACTTTTATGATAGAATCTGCAAGAAGAGCAGATAGTAAGTAGATGATGAACAATGCTTTTAGAGATCACAGACAACTAAGGCTGTACAAAATAAAAAAGTTGTTCTGAGTATCAGTATAGGAATAGGTTTGTCTGGTCAATATAAGTGAAATTTGTCATGTTATCCAAACTGACCTGAATAACTTCTATAGTCAGGTATTGTGTGTGGACCTGCTTGTCTGTGTTTGCCTATTGGTGGCAGACATCTTTTCTTGGTTACTCCAGCTACATACCACTTTCTCTCCACCTCCAGAACACTTGGGTAAATGAGCCTAAAAAACGACAAAGTATCCCAACACTAAGAAAGCAACAGAAAAGGCAAAAGGCAAGAGTCAGCTGAAAGGAGGATGACACACCAAGTAGGAGATCGAATAGGAGCAGGGGAATGTTACAAGTCAGTTTTCAGCATCCAGTGATCCTTAAATGGGTAAACAGGAATGTCCTTTGGTAAAACACTGTGCATAACATTTCTGTGAAGAAGACAATGAACTTTTTCCATGTCCTCTGGCAGTAGAACTAGAAATCTGTCAGGATGGGTTTAGGTAGAGTTATCTGTTAGGTATGGCTGATCCCATGCAGGACTAGGTGACAGACTGTTTGGAGAGTTAATTACAGTTAAAGAGGAAAGAACAACATATAAAAATTAGTATGGAGAAGATGTGGAAATAAAGTAAAAGAATAATAATAATATGAATCTCAATGTCTTTACTACATGAAAGGATTTTCTTGTTCTGACTGCCGCGTATGTTTTTTTCTTATACTTTTTGTGAAATCGGTGTGATGAGTTTATGTGAACAGATTGTTTCAGATATTGAGTGGCTCACGTGCGTGAAGGAAGCATAAGTCTCTATAATAATAATAAAAACCAAGGGAACTATTTAAAGACTGGTTAAAAAAGAGGTGCTTTTGCAGCTGAATGTATTTTTGTATGTTTTCAACTGATGTAAGGAGGAAGCTGCCATCCATATTTATGCTTCATTAAATAAGCATAAGGAGACCTGAAAAATAAAAAGGAAAACTGCAACTTTCTTCCTTGTCAGCATGAAGTGACTTGTCAGTGAGAGGTGCACTATTTAAATTGTGCCAGCAAAAATGGAGATCGGGAGCAAAGCACGTGAATAGAGTCTGTTTCCCACATTCCAGAAGAAAGAAATCTCAATTATTCAAAGTCAACAAACACCAATTGCTTTTCTATGTGGTTCTAAATTCTGACATGAAGAATTAAAATCACCAGCTACTAGACCAGTTTGATATTTTCAGGTTTTCAGAAAACGAAATAATTAATTGTTTCTTCCTTTCTGAAGTTGGGAAGCTTTTTTTGATGATGGATCTAGAAGCTCTCTTTTTGTCTACTTTACAAATGCCGTTACTGAAGATGTTTGCAGCTACAATTAAGCATGGGCAATGTGCCTTATTTTTTTTCTGATTCCATCACACACGTTTTGCTGTGACTTTATCATCAGTTCTTTAAATATAATGAAACTTCATAAAGGAGATCCTTGAGCTGTAAGGTTTTATAGAATAAAAATACATTATGTATTTGTGCTAGAAAGAGCATTTTCTTGATATGTATAGAGAAACTGCAATGATGGTCACTGCAATGATGGTGAGCATTCTCCTGGAGAAACTGACTGCTTGTGGTATGGATGGGTGCACTCTTCACTGGGTAAAAAACTGGCTGGACGGCCAAGCCCAAAAGGTTGCGGTGAATAGAGTTAAATCCAGTTGGCAGCCAGTCATAAGTGGTGTTCCCCAGGGCTTGGTACTGGGGCCAGTCTTGTTTAATATCTTTATCAATGATCTGGACAAGGGGATCGAGTCAGACATTGGAACAGGCTGCCCAGGGAGGTGGTTGAGTCACCATCCCTGGAGGTATTTAAAAGATGTGTGGATGAGGTGCTGAGGGACATGGTTTAGTGGTGGACCTTGCAGTGTTAGGTTAACGGTTGGACTCAATGATCTTAAAGGTCTTTTCCAACCTAAACGATTCTATGATTAATGTTTTTTCATGGTAAGAAATTAGGGGGTGGGGAAGGAGAAAATCAGAGGCGTTCATGAACATAAAGCTAAATGTCTTCTGTGCTATGTTCTAAATTCTGCATCATTATACCTTTCTCTTACAGTGCTGGAGTACTGCTGCAAGTTAACACGGTTTGGCTGGAGTTCTATAAAACTGGCTTCTGCAGTGGCAGTGGTAGGTGTGCTTGGTGAATAGTAAATAGATTCTTAATATGTAGATAACAGGAAAGAACATAAATCAGATTTTTTTGGTTATTTGTGTGTTTCAATTATTGATGGTTCAGTCATCAAAGAATAATGTGGAAAACACTTTAAACAGCAACTGATGATGCAAACCCTTGAGATCATTCAAACATAGAGTCTATATTCAATTCCTGTTATAATTACACTAGGTCTTCTAAATTTGCTTCAGTGTTCTTTGTCTTCAAATGCTCAATTAACAGAGGTAGTTCTGTTTTAGTCTCTTATGTTTCAGCTGAGTGAATGTTAAGCTATCTTCTGTCATATCCAGGTACTCCTTGGTTTTGAAAGTCCAGGTACTAAATACCTTGACTGGTTTTAGGTTCCTCTCTTTACAGAAGTGCATAATTTGTTATTTCTAAACTTATCCATTCCTTACTATGATTTAGAACTTCTCACTTGGGTCTCTGCAGATTACTAGAACAGAAGCTGATGGAACAGGTAAACTAATAAACAGGATTTTCAACCCTTCTGCATTAGAACACCTTTTTGTATGAAACATTGTAGTGTAGAAGCTGCACTAAAAAAAAACGTTTAGAACAAAAAATGGATTTGCTCGAGAACTGAAATATACATGAATGTGTTTGTACTTTGGGATTAACTGTAATGTGGTTTGATTTGAAAATTCCTTTTGTCTTCATTATTCTGGTAATGTTAGCATGCAGATAATTTGGAAATTCACAAAATGCTTATATTTGTAACAGGTTTTGGGGGAAAAAAACCCAACACCCCCCCCAACAACAACAACAAAAAACCCCCAAACCCACCCCACCTCCTCCCCCCAACAAATCTTGCGTTGCTGCAATGTGCTAATGTTGTTTGGCGTATTAAAAATGAGGGAAAGGCAGGAGACTATATCAGGAAAAGTGTCCTCTGTGATTTAATCAAATAAGCTATTGTGAAATACTCCATTTTTTTATTGTTACAATGTAGGTACCATTTCCTGTCGCTTTAGGCTAGGACTTTACTGAATGAAACTATTACTAAGCATTCTTCCACTCCATTTACATGAGATGGCTCAAATCATTTTTTCTCCTAAGTGTCTCAAAGTTACTTACCTATAAAGTTGCATCATTAACTATTTAGGGAAGATTACTACAGGCATATGTGGAAAATTGCTCTGTAAGTAAACGATAGAAAGCATTCCTTAAAAATCACAGTACAGAGTGTTTACCTTTTCCTTTTTCATCTGTTTGGGCCTATTCTTTTCTGTTGCATTTGCGAAGAGAAGTCCCTCTTGTAGACTGTCACCATCTTCATGTTATCCTGCTATTTGCGAAAAATAAGATTTAACATCACCTGTTGTTTTCTTTGCTGGTTATATTTATTCCTAGTGTATGTATTCTAAGGCATGTATGTGCTTATGTATCAGTTATTCCACTTTTTCTGTAATTCACCTAAGAAATTTTACTTGTTGCAAAATAATACATTACCCAAATGGTTTATAGCATCTTCTAGAACCTACATTCTGTGTTTATCCTTGACAACTTATTTTAGGATAAGCTAACTTTTTTTTGTAACCTGCCTATTAACTGACTTTTTTTAAGAATGCTTTCAGTGTATTTTGAACATTGGAATGGGGATGCATTAATAGCCCTAGCGTGAAGATGTACATAATGGAAGAGAAGGCTTCAAATAGTGCAGTTGTTGGAAATATAGTTCTCAGGTGGACACTGATAGGACTGCTCCAGATGAACTTCTTTTCACTGTGTCTGGTCTGCGCTCCTCTGATCTTCCTGCCTTTTCCTTCCTTACTGTTCCTTCAAAGCACTAAGTCTTTTTCTCCTATGATGTTCTGTTAAGCCTCTTTGTCAGCTTTGTTCCTTTTTCCTGTTTAGTGTCTGTGCTCTGCTTCTCCCTCTGCAGGGAAGTTGTAGGAACTTGAAATTCTTTCAGTTTTAGCCAACTAATTGTCCCAAAATGTTCCTGATTTAAATCAATCTGAGCTAGATAATAGGAGCACCTGCTTCAATTCATGTCAAGTTTTATCCCCTTATAGAAGTCTGTTAAAGGTACAATTACCTACATAACCTATCAGTCCTAACTTAGCTGTTCAGGCAGCCATTGTTAGTTTTACTCTTTTGCAACATGTTTACTATATATTGTGATGCTTCAGCACCTTCATAATGTTAACGCGAAGCTATAAAATACGGGTAACAAGAATATAGGCTTGAAATACAAAGTAGTCTTGAGATGAGTTTAACTGGCATTTTACACTAATTGAACTTCCTTGATCTGTTATGCATAGTGGATAAGACATCAATTTCCCAGACACTCATGTCAACTTAATTTCAAAATTTCTTTTGAACAAACTTTTTGAGTTGTTCATATTATCCTCAAAGAAAGATATTAGCTCTTTGTAAAAATGAGGAAATCCTCCAGGGAGCCACCTTCTCTCTCTGCAGTTTCCCTTGCAGAAATGATGATCCTATGAAAATCAAAAGTTTGAGTTGATATAATGCCTGAATTGTAGATAGCCGTAACACTTAAATATTGTGTATTTAGATCTAAATTGCTCAGATTACATTATTCTTTCAGTCATGATAATCTCTCTTTATTCTCATTGAAAAATAAACACTTTTTATAAAAAAGAAAGGAAATAGGTAGTTATTGCAAATATGTATTAGCAATGTCATATGTGATTAAATGTTATACATTATCTTAACAGCATATATTAGGAAATTAGGATTCAGTAGTAAACTGGCTAAGTAATTGGGAAATCTTACATCAGGAGGCTAGATCAACTGCTTAAATTTATGTTTCCCTGCTAACACCATTTGAAAGGACAAAATCCTTGTACTGTCTGCTGTAATAGAGGGGAATACTTTGTGCCATGGTAAAGAAGGGTTATTTAAAAAATAGGAAGTGGATTGTATGCTACCTTTTTCTTTTCTCATTAGCAGGACCAGTTCCAGGAATATAGATTGACAGCATTTTAAACAGAACTTTAGATACTTTGGAATTCCTGTGAATGTGACCTCTTTCCTCTCTTCCTTTGCCAACGCCCCATATATTACTGTATACTGAGCTATTCCAGGAAACTACAGCAGTGAAAAACATGCATGTGGTACACCATACCGGGAGAAAAGTTCACTTGCCAGCTTGTAGTGGGAGGGATGTATATTCAAAAAGGCAGGCTGTAGCTAGCTCCTGCTCTTTACAACTTTCTTTAATTTTGCCTTTTAGTGTAGTACCCTTTCATGGGTATAATTTCACAGAAAACTAAATTCTATCATTTGGTGTGATCTAAGATTGCAGGTATTTTTACCTTTCTGCTACTGTACTGTGGATACGCCAGTGGTATCCGGCTCTTGCCCTGGGCAGTTATGGCCACTTAAATTCTGTTCGCCGTTACTATGCAAGCTGATATGCCTATCTCACAGAAGCAATGTGTTTACTTTCCCTCATGTGATGTAAAAAATGTACATATTTGTTATGTAACCCTATAGTCACTCATAATTACACCACACAGTGTGTCACAATGGGCCCATTTAAGCATCTGCTATCTGGAAAACAAGTACTTGGGTCTGAGGAACCTCAGAAAAGTTGATGGCAAACACCAAAAGTTTATGAAAGGCTCTGTGAGTTTTTCTGATTGGTTCTTCCCAGGCAGGAGGATGGCAAATCTTACATGCAGTAGAAAAAGAACCTTGTAATATCTGCCAACATATTACGTGCTGTCATCTATACCATTATTTGGAGGGTTCTTTCTCAAATTAAAAAGTGTTGTCTTTTGATTATCCTTTTATGTGATAATTTTACATCTGACACAATTTCTCAGATATAATCTGCCAACACTGGAATTTCCTTTATCTATTTGGATGATATTTGTGACGTTCCCATCTTGATAGATCTCTGGACTACATTGTTTCAACATCTGATAAGAGGAGAACCAGATGCTGACAAAACCTTTCCTTGTACCTAGTGAACCATTGTCTTTTCTCACCATTTCAACTTCATGATCTCAGTTATGTCTTGAGATATTTCTTTTGGTTGTTGCTTTGACAGCTGATTAGAAGATAATTTATAAAGCCCATATAAGTCTTTTTTTATAAAGCATATTTTATCTCTTCAGTAGGCATCCTTTCTATATCAGACTGTAATTTCCATCTTTTCACACAGTAAAACTGACTTATGAAAAAGAGAGCATCCTTCAGAATACTTGGGACTTTTTGAATTGTGGAGCATGGAAATACCATGAGATATAAGATTATTCTATGTTGCATATTGAGTATGTGCACACATTAAGAAAGAATTGTCACCAAATCTTGCAACAGAGTACGTTAAATATGTTACGTACCCTCAAATTGCTGTTTGATGGCCAGGCGGCTACAGATTTTTGCCTTTGCATCAACACTTGATAGTTGTTTTACTGCTACAATTAATGTCAAACTAGAAAATACAGACTCTAGCCAGTTTGGAAGGTCCATTGTTATTGCAGAAACATGTGAATGCTACAGTTGTAGTAGGCAAAACAGATGACGAGCATGAAAGGAAAGAGATTAATGATTTATCTGAGGTCTCATCTAGACCTAGAAATAGAATCCAGGCATTCTGCTTCCCAGTGTGGTGTCTGTTTTGATGGACTGCTGCATGACTTAAAAATTGTGTTCAAATACGTTGCACAATTTTTCAGCAGACTAAGTATAGCTATGAAATAGCCCTCTGCAAAAGTTTCTAATGGTTTTAAAATCAGGCTAAGCTTTTGATTAACATTCAAGAACCTGTTTGTATTTGGGAAATTTTTACATCTTTGATTATTTTTCTGCTTGGCTGGGAAATGTTGAGATACATTATGAGTTGTACTCTAGGCAATTGTTTATATACTAACTTTATAATTATTTTAAAAACAATAAATAAATTTGTATCATTTTAATAATCTTAAACCCATGCCCCTCCATTGCCAGAATATGTGTATGAAACACTGTATTTGTGAATCTTTGTGTTTGCTCAGTTATCAATTTTAGGACACATTTTTATCTGATTTCCAAAACATTTAATCTCCATAAATCTAGGCTGAAATTAGCAGGAGCTGTAGGTAGACAGTTCCTCAAAAGATCATATTTTTTGTTTGATAGATGTATGATAGTAAGACCAGGAAAATAAGCAGATGGTCAGACAAATCAGTCTTGACTGACAGCAACAGGGGACCCGGTTCAATTTTTAGGGCTTATTATTAAAATATTTACTATAATTTTGAACCCTTGCCCAGAAACCTAGGGGATTTTCCATTTTCCTGTAGCTCAGAAATAAGTACTTTTTCCAGGTTTGCAACAGTAAGGCAAGGATTTGAAATAACAGAAAAGGTAACAGGCAAGAGAAAAGAACTACTATAAAATACCAATTTAGAAATACAGAAAAAGCCAAAAAAGCCAGGTTTCCTGTTAAATACCCTTGAAAGCCATGCTCCCTGCTAGTTATTCTCACTTGCTTTTACTGAATTCCCCTAGTGTAGTTAATCACTCCATCTGTTAGACAGCTAGGAGTTTTTCCTTTGCTCTTTTCTGACTCTGATCTGGTTGGCTGTAGTTCACAGCAGCCTCTACACTTCTTCAGTGAGTTCAGGGTAAGATAAATGACAAATGAAGTCTTTGCTAAAGAAAATGCGACTCCTGGATTGGAGCCTTTTATTTACCTTCCTTAAAAAAACCAAACAACAAACCGAGCCTGTTTTGCTGATAATTTCTCTTACTAGCTTTGAAAAGTCTACATTTAGTCAGAATAACATCTTCCTGATGACACTTTATTACTGGAAAAATGGCTACTGTTTAGTTCCCCATCCTTGAATGGTTCCGTGTTGTATTTCCCTCTGCTCTACAATTTAACTGTTTTTTAAAGAAAAGTTTCAAAATATAGCATGTATCAATTAGGCCTGCTGTTACCAGATCCTTTGTGCCACTCTAGTCAATGTGGATGCTTTCATGGCTTTTCAGATCTGCATGGAGTGCTCCTAACCTTTGGAGCTCCTCCCTGGTTTTCAGCAGTAAGTGTGATTGACCAAAAGACTTGCAGGAGGCAGTGGTGTCACATGGAGAATGCTTTGGACCTCTCTGTCTTGTTGAAAGCACTTGCTCTTCTGCTTTAGGCAATGCACAGTGTCTTAGTATGGGTAACCCTGCTTCTGGGCTGTGATACACCTTTTGATGAATCAGTCTTTTATATTGCGTCCCCGCATATATACTGCCAAGGGAATTAGTAAGTATTTGCATAATGTGAGATGATGGTATAGTAAATAGTTATGATTAGACCATGTAGATTTTCTTTTATGTTTCAAACTTTTAAATGTCTTTGTTTAATTTTGATGGTTTTTTTCATTCAAGATTCCAAACATTTACAGAAATGAATCACTGAGGATTCGGATTTTAGTTTGTATCCTTATCAGAGTTTTCGTTTCTAACTTGTGATGGTAACCCTTGTTTCCCCACAAAAAAACCCCTCTCTCAAACTTGTGGCAGTTAAAGGTTTGCCATTATAAAATGTATATAATTACCATGCAGTAGCAGAGAGGAATTTATTTTGTCTTTATTTATGTAGCTGGTTATCTCTTGGAGTATGCAGAGAATCCAGTTAGGTTGGCAAGCAACTGTGAGAGTAGCAGGTAGAATGGTGTGGTTACGATAATCTGTGCTAATAAGGGTAAGCGAGAAGAGGTAGAGAGCTATAGTGACAGCTAGATGGGAGCATAATTGGAGAGAGGCTCGGCGGAGTAGTGCTTTACAACTGCTAGTGAAGTGTTGTGAGTGGGCACGCAGGCCAGAGCTGAGCAGCTACGGTAGAATTTCGTATGCTTGTTACAGAGCAATACTTCTCCTCTCATTTCCTTGAGCCTGAGGGATTTTCATGACCAAATTTGAATTGCACTTTTATATCTGTTGGCCTCATGCTGAAGTCCTTTTCCCTAACCATATTCAAACAAGTTCTTTGAATTATTAATGTCTTTATGTGCATTTGAAATGATGCTGTCAGGAGGAAAAAAAAAAAGTAAGTCTTTCCAGGTGTCTTTCATGTGGATTCCCTTCTGACCGTGAAGAATACACGTTGTAAGTTAGTCAGCTTCTTTTTCTTTATACCCTATTCTGAAGCTGCTCTTACTCTAAAATCTTTCTGTCTTTTCAGCTGGTGGAAGCTGTCTGTTTCTACCTCTTTCCTCATTAATGTTTTTGGTAAAGTTCAAATTCTCATCCTTGAATTCTGGCGCAACTCATGAGGAGTAGGTTTTGCGGTCCTGACAGCAGGCTAATTTAAGATGTTTGTTCCCTGTGGCGACTGGGAGGGATTTTCCAGCTGGCAAAGAAAGCATACCTTCAGCCAGTCAACAATACATCGATAGAGCACAGCAACTCTTGCTTATAGTCTTATAATGGGACCATCAGTAAAAGAGAAGCATACTGACAATAAAAAAGTAGATTTTTTGATCTATGGAAAACAACAATGTTGCCAACCACAGTAAGAAAACAGAGGGATTCCTGTGGTCCTGATGCTTTGAGGACAGGCTCATAACAAGTGTGGATGCCAATTTGGTACAGATGGATACACATTATAGGAAAGGTAGCTTTTATTGCAGAGGAATTGTTCATAATTTAAGAGTTAAAAATATAGCCTGAAGGGTGGTATAAAAAGTTGATATAAGCTCCTTTAATTTTTTTTTTTTTTTAATCTGGGCTTTTTTGCTGAGTGGGTTTTTAAGGGTCCGGAATTCAAAATAATAACACAAAATTCAACATACATGAAGAGATAAAATAAACAAGAGGAGAAGGGTGGCAGGCTGGGGAAGATATCATCATTCACTTTCACACCTGAGAAGGGAGAGTCTGATGTTCTCTACTTGTACATGCATTTGCAGCCATTTGGATAACTGCATGGTAACCACCTAATGGAGGGTACTGGAGATTCTGTTTATTGCTCAGTAACAAAACCAACAAAAATACAAACCACTTGATGTCTCCACTCATCTCTTTGTTTTATTTGGAGATTTTATGTATCACTGAGCAGCAAGCACATCTCATAGTTGTTTGCATAAGGTGGTTATTGTCAAACTTACGAGTGTCACCAGCCAGGATCAATTATTTTGATTCTACACATTTCCAACTATTGTTTTTTAATCAGGAGGGGGGAAATAGAAACTTGATTCTTTGCAATGAGTTAAATCACAACCTGTATTAAACCTGCAATTACATGTTCATAGAAAAGGGCATAACAGCCAATCAGATTATTCAAACAACATTATACTGCCTCTTTTCCTCCCTTCCCTCACCCTCCAAGTCTAGCAGAAGAGGCTACATTTTTTCTAATGGTTTCCTCTGCTTATTCACCAGTTCTTCTTTCCCTTTACCCATGATGTAATTTTCAGAATTGATCCCAATTCTCTTTTCAGTTGTGCATCTCGTGACTGCAGGACTTAATTATAACATTTTTAATGATCAGCTCTGTTATTTCTTCTTACAATACACAGGAAAAACCCAGGACATAGATGCCAAAGAGTCTTTTTGTTATTTCCTTTCCATCATTCAGTAGCAGTGAAGCAGAACATTGCAGAAGTGAAATATTAAACCAGAGAGCATGTTAAGAAACTGCATTTTTTTTCTTTATTTTGAGATCAGTGCTGAAGTCTTCTTTCGGGATGACTTTTTAATCTTCTACCACTTGGTCTCAAGAGTTCTTTTTCTGTGGATGTTCAAAAATGAAAGCAATTCATGTCCCGTGCCCTGCAAGGTGAGATCACAATGTGAGATTCCTTTTAGGTCTCTTTCTTCCCTACTCTCTAAATATTTCCTTTGTAAAATAAGTTTTAGACATACTGATCATCTCAGGATTTTTAAGTGTTTTATGGATTTTTCTTTAACTTGCTGGAAGGTTCTGTCTGCTCTCATGGCATGCAGAAATGTTCTGCTGTCTGTTGAACTACAGCTGAAACAGTATGGGAAATGTAACAATTATAGGCACTTACAACATAGACAATAGGGTTTTGTAGCTACATGGCTGCTCTTCTGTGGCAATGCTGATGGTATCCACAGTGTCGACTGAGAAGTGACAGTGTAACATCTTAGACTCTGCTGTAATACATTAGCCCCCGATTATATGTGTATTTGGGAGGACTTAAACTTTATTTTGAAGATGGGGGATATTATAAATTACATGATATATCCGCCAAATTGTTTTCACATAACAAGGTCATTAAGTTCACCCATTCTTCAAAAAAGCATAGCAAAGTTGTATTTCTTCTTGTCTCTTGTTGATAGATGTAGAATTATTTTACAGCTGGATTTTTGGTCTGGAAAAACAAACATCACTTTTGGAGACTACAGAGTGCCTGAATATCAATAAAATATAAACTAGGTGTTTACTTAGGGTACTGAAGACTTTATGAATATCAGGGCCCTTTTAGATATTTCTAGTTGGTCGCTGAGAAACACTGATTATTCCTGGACAGCTTTACTAGAAGGATCTAATTCATGTTTTGTTGAAGTTTTCATTTCTCAAAATAATAAAAGAACCTAGTCTTGGAGAAAGCATCATGAAAATGTCTATCTCTTCCTTATGCTGCTTTCTTATCCTGCTTCTTTCAGTGCTCTTGTTTCTAAATCTAATTTTCCTATCATTTGGAATGTCTGTTTCTTGTTCCAGCAATACTGGTATCCAGCTGAGTCTGCGGCAACTTGAATAACTTTGTCTCTGAACTCTGTCCTTTTTTTTGAGTTCCAGTCATTCTCCTTCATCTATCTCAGTTCAAGTTAACTGGAGGAAAAAATCCTTTCATCTTTACAATTTGGTAATACGAAATTTCTTTGACAGTTTGTTTAAGGTTGTCCTTTCTCAGTTTCATTGTTTGTCTGACAATTTTGTGGCTATTAATGACATTTGCTGCTGCTTCCACTTTGTACTGGTGACCTGAATCTTGAATTGATTTAACTTGATCTTTCTTTGGTTTTGTGTCATCTAAATGTTGTCATTTGTTCGACTCTGTTCCTATGTGTATGATGCCTCCAAATCAAAGTGGGTTAAGAAAGTTATTGAAATACAAACACAACAGTACAGTTTAAAGTGTTGTTTTATCATTTGGGCAGTGTTTCTCCTTTGCTTTTTTTGTTCCTTGATGGTTTTAACCTCTTTGCAGTTGAAGAATGCTACTGAGCAATCATTGTCCCCGTAATTGAGTAGCAGTTAAAAATTCTTCCTATTTGCATCTGTCAGTCTGAGCTTCTGCCAGGACTTAAGCCTACAGTTTTGCAGGTGTGTTTTTCTGTTTCTGACTTTCAACAGAAATAAAGGGGTGCTAGTATTCTTTTCATAACATTTATGGTTTTTATGTTACATTTTAAAATATTTATTTATTGTTCTTACACGTTATCTTGGCTTTGGACTGGTAACTGATCACATAAAGGTGTTGTGGATGACTTTATTAAAAATATTTTTCTTTATATGAAAGCATAATCTTTTGATTGCTGAAACAATGTTTTCTTCTCTCAGGAGGACAACGTCCAGTATACTGGTGAGCCTTCAATAAATGCTTAAATGTGAGCAGGCTTAATTGATGGATAGAGATTCACTGGAGAATATATTTATCACCTTAGTTCCCTATCATCCGCGAGAGTTTATCTATCATCCTAAAGTATTTAATAGAACATATATTTGCTGAAAAATAGAATACTTCAGATGTATTTTAGGTAGCTGAATGCACTCAGGTTGCTGAAATGGGAATTTCTGATACTTTAACAAATCTGAAGGAATATGGCAATAAGTGAGGATTAAGTAGCTTTAGGTAATTAATGTCAGTATAAGTAGCTGATTTGTTTGGCGTATATTCTTGTATTTTTTAACATTTATTTTACAACAAAACTATTAAAACACCCATTAACCACCAGATATGTATTAAATTCTTGTGTATAGACCACCCCCATGTATAGGAAGGCTTGGTAGCATGAATAAAATCATATTGATTAATCAATTTTAAATGAAAAGTACCAATTCTGAATCTAGTGCTGCTGGCATACTTTTTGATTCTGACACCTGCGGTGTAGCTGCAGAACAGAAATATTAGGGCTTCAATAGTCACATTATTTAATGAGATAATTTGGTTTATTCTAATTATACTCAAAAAAATTAATAGTGTAAGGCTTTTTTTTCTGGTTCTCTCAAAATACTACATTGCAAGTGCATTAAAAATGCGGAGAATTATTTCAACTAATTTGTTTCAAATGTTTTGGCTCTGTTTTCTTGCTTATTAATTGACTGTGAATAGATCATGTAATTCTTCATTGGATTTTTTTTTTTAAGATGCTTGCAAATTTTTTTTTATCAGAGTTCTCTTCTTCACATCATCCTGAGACAACTGAAGGAAGTTTCAGTCAGTTCAGTGAGAATTACAATGTTTCGATCTCTTTGTGACCTGGTTCGCTATGTGTAACTGGAGAAAATATTTTTTCCCCTCTTGTCATTTATGCTGTCTACTTACATACGTGATGTGTTTTACAGCAGATACGGGTCTTGCTATCTGCTTGTATGTAAGTCCCCGTTTTTAGTTGCAGTTGTTTTGTGCTACTGGTGCAAAAATCAGATAAATTATTTGCAATTCATAGTGTGTCAGTGAAGGTATATGCTGTTACCTCTGCTTCTTGAGTGAATGAAAGCTAACTAAACACATCATGAAAATAAGTTGAATCAGATTCACCTTTCTCATTCTGATTAAAAATTTTAAATGGATATTCAGAGTAGAGTTTTGAGCACTCATAGTTATAGAAACAGAATGTTTGTCTGCCAGAAATATGGCCAAATTTAAATTAGCTTTCATATTGTAACAATGATTTATGGCAGTTTATTTTCCACTAGGGATTCAGCTATTGTGTAATTTTTTTCCTATGGTTTTTTCCTGTTTAGTTTTGCCAAAAAATGGAAGCATCAAAGGAAGGGATTCTGTTCTGGCTTTCATGATAGCAATGAAACTATTAGCTAGGAGTTAAGCCTAGTCCTGTTCTGAGAGCCAATGTGAAGCTTGTGCACAACAAAGGTTTATTTTAGAGCTTGAGTGAGATTTAAGAAGAGACACATAGATACTACTTGGAGAATTTCCTGGTCTGGAATCTTTGTATTGAATTATGAGTGAATTTACAATGTGTCTTTTTTTTAGACACACATATCGGTGATAACCAAGCTAGAAAGAGCACAGATTGACTTTCAGTTAATGAAAATGGTACTTTCATTAAGCATTCCCATTAGGCATTGATGCGGGTTTGTTATTGTTGCTATCTTTAGCATAATCTTAAGAATTACATACTGGATTTTGAAAGAAAAACAACATTTCAATACTAAAGCCACTGGTAGGCATTTGGAAGAGCCACATATTTTCCTCCCGAAGAGGCAGAATGCTTCTGATCTGCTATCTGGTGCTATCTTTTTGATATAAGGCAGTTCCTGTCCAATCCTGCTGTGGATATGTGTGATGTTAGGGCAGCAGGCATTACATCAGTTTAGCTCTGCTACGGGCTCCTGCCCTTTTCTTTGGACTGGCTCTGATGCTCCTCTGACCTCGCAGTGTGCCTGGGCAGAGAACCATACTGACAGAAACCCAGCCCCAACTGACAGGTATTCTGCTGATTTAGTTCATTGAACTAGCTCACTGCTGGGTCACAGGAATGGCAAAGCTTGCACACAGAGAACAAAAAAATCTACTTCTGGTAAAGGAGAAATAAGTAAGACCTTTCTTCCTAATAACAATTAGTGAGTTATAATAGCTAATACATACTGATTTCTGCTATGGGTTGCTGCTATGCCTTTCATTTCTGCTATGGGTTGCTGGTCCTTTCTCTTTACTATCTAATTTGGCTTGCTTTTGAGCTTAGAAAACAAGCTGGACATATATATTATGGTTGAAACATAGACTGTCATGATTTTCTTCCACTTGTTATAGCTCTGCAGTAGCTTCTCTAACTTACTCTGGATTCTTGCCATGAGCTTAGAACTGTATGTGTAATATTGCATGACTGTACTTACAAAACAGGGTAGATAACAGCAACAATTATTTGTGATTTCAGTTAAGGGTTCAGACTAAGCTAGAGGTGCAGGACTCTCTAAGATGATGGTGCAGATGCATACAGTTTGCGCTCAGTCACTGTGTTGGCCTTGCCAGATACAGCTTTGCAACCACTTTCATAGCTCTTCACGGTGCACATTTCTCAGAGTAAATGAAGGGCTGCTTTGCACAGATGCAAGTAGCAACCTAGGCTGAGTTTGTGCAGTGCTGCTAGTATGCATCATAAAACACTCGAATGACCTCATTAGAGACAGTTTCTACCTCAGTTTTGTCAGTGCTTAGGTTGAGTGATGCTTACATAGTGAGCAGCTATTCAGTGTCTGGCTTTGTTGTTATCATTCATTGTGTGACCTCATGCCTTGCACGCCATTCAGAGATTGGGTCTTGTGGAAAAAATTCTTGAGCATATGCCTTGGACTATTATATGATGCATAAGATTAATAGATCTGACATACAGTTATGCAGATGCATGGCTTTTAACCTTTTTTTCCCCTAAGATACCTTTGCTTCTGTTTTCCAATTCTTAAAAAGCAGTTCCCCAATCACTCAAATTTGCTTAAGTAGATATTTTCACTCACCCTGTTTGTGAGGACAGAACCATTGCAAAAAATCTTTGCTTCTGGAGCTAATGAAGCAGCAGTAAGTAATGGTTTCCTTTGCTGGCCAGCAATCAGAATAAAATGAGACTCACATTTTGTCGCTACTGCGTTAGCTACTGTTGCATTAGCTACTGTTGATAGCAGAAGAGTGTGAGCTCAGGGACTCTGCACTTTACTAAAGACTCCTTTTCTGACTTCTTTTAAAAGTGTCTCTCTCCCTGACACTTCCTTTTGGTCCTCATACCAGGTCTCCCCCACTTTCTTTAAATCTGTAGGTATTCTCCCTTTTGCTGAACCCTGAAAGCTATTTCCAAGACCATAAGCAACCCTGCCATAAGTGAGAGCAAAGCAATTAAACTCATTGCAATAGTAAACATTGGTAAAGAGTCCTATGAAGTTTTGCTGTCTGCAAGTCTCATCAAATTCTGTCTCTTTCCAAATGCCATTACAACTAAATAGAGTTTGCTGCATGCCCTGAAGGTCAACGAACACTGGCTGTTTTGGGCAAAGAGTAGGTAATAAAAAATTGAGTTTTCTTCTTTTCAGATTAAGTCTTTTTTCTTCCTTTTCTTTTTCTTCTTTGTTAATATATTTGTTATCTCAGAGGCAGAACATTTTGTTTCTTCTCCAGTGACTCATTGTTCAGTGAATATGTTAGTGGACTAAAAAGTACTCAGAAGACAAAAACATTTAAACTACTAACTGCTCTTGATGTGTATACTTGGTGACTCTTGCAGTGTTGTTTACTAAAAAGCAGACCAAACAACTTACATTATAGCTTCTCAGTCTGTCTATTTTAGCAAGATATTAAATGGCAAGAGAACAGCAGTTGCATTTCCTTTTTCTGTGAAGTAAATAGTGTTAATTGTTATTGATTTCAGTAGCCGCTAACATGTCCTAGAGCTCTTACTTAGAACACTAGTAACTGGTGTTTTCTCCTATATGTACATTTCAGACGTTTTAAAAAATAAGCAGTATTTAATATTAAAATTACATTGTACACAAATGTGGTCCATCTTTCCTCAGAAGTCCTGTGTTTTTGTTGTTGAGGGAAATGGTATGTGCTCATCAGATCTCATTTGTTTATCTATCTGTGCTCATAATCGTCAAAATCATGGTCGCAACTGCTATTACTCAATATAGAATGAAAAGAAAATGAGAACTTTTTTTCTCAGATATTGCAAAATTCCTGATGAACATCAAACAGAAGATTGAGAATTAAAAATTTATTGTATTACAAATAATAAATCCATATTTATTTTCCTGGGATTTGTTTTCCTGCATGTAGTGGTGTTTCCAAGGTGATGAAAATCAAGAGAGCTACTGGTACTGTATAACTTGTGGACTAATACAAGAAAATCTTTAAAGACTAAGTACAGTAATGTTAACTAAAGCATTATAATGGCACAAGTTTTTGTGATTTGGTATATATGTTGGACTTCAAGTTATCCTGTTAGTTTGTTTTGTTATATCATGAAGGTGAGGTAAATTAATACTTAAAAGTATTTTATATGCCTCCAGAAAAAGTGGATTGGGGGAAGATTTTAGAAATATTTAAGACTGTTTTCCTACGTGGAAAGACTTGTCTTCTGCTTAGACATGGAAATATCTGGTATGTAATTCTAGCCAGCATGGCCTTGTATAATTAATCTTTCTGGCTTCAGAAAGTTTAATCTATAATATTGGGCTCTTGCAGGGTCTTTTGTAGTCTATTTGTAGACTGCACTGAAGTCTGTCTTTGGGAGATGCTGGGAAATATAAATCTGTATTATAATCAATTTGGAACAGCAGTTTGCTGCTGCCTGCTCTCGCAAGGTACACTCTGACAATAATACAGATGCACTTCCAAAATAACGTAGGTGGCTGTTTACAAGTCTGCAAGCAACCTTCACTCCCCACAACTGTTTTCAGTGAACGGAGTCAGTGACAGATACCCTAGAAATAACGAAGCAGAGAGAGAGTGTGTGTGTTGCTATGGAAGCTATACTACTGCTTAATGTGCACTGTATCATCCAATTTAGAAGAGCTTTGGAGCCAATGAAATAGCTTTTTTCTGTTTTTCTTCTCCCCCCCTCCCACCAAATTTGCCTTTGGGGGCAAATCCTGTGAATCAGAGCACAGCCTAAGCAAGTTGAGAACTCCAGGAGCCAAAAAAGAAGTAATCTGATCTTTGATGTAGCTACTCAGCTACTTTGCAGCCACTCTGCAACTTTCCAAGGCTGTGTTAGTGTTTGTGCATGTATATTCTGAGTGGTAAATGGCAGTTTTGTGGCAGTTGAGTTCTGGTACAGACTTAAGGAGAAGTTACTACTGAGAGTAACTTCTGTGTGTCGGTTTCCCAGGAACAAGTGAATGGTTTCTTTCTCCCACATGCTGTCTAATCTTTTTAGACTATAACTGCTGCTATGCAGAACTTCTTTTAATGTCTTTGTATGTCTAGTATGATGGGGCTCCATTCTTAAAGCTACTGGAATATGAACAGCAATGACTGAGTCGGAGCCATTGCTCCTCCTTAGCCTCCTCTTCCCTGACCCAAGGCTAGCATGAGATGGGAAAGAAGGGTTTTTCCTTTTCTAAATGATGTGCTTTTGCATATTCTAATCTTATTTTTGATGCAGTAAAACTGCCAGGTTCCAGTGTACTGAGGGGTGGAGAAAAGAAAGAATTTATTGCTGCATTGGAGCTTAGGGAGAAAAAACATCATTGGGTTGTTAAACATTTATGTTTGGGGTTTTTTTAAGGGTTGTGTAATCTTTACTCCTATGTTCTTTTTCTCTCAATTTTTTTTTTTTTTTTTTTTTTTTTTTTTCCCCCCCTTTGTGCTGGTTCAGAGGTGAATGTGATAAATTCCCATTACAGGCTTTACATTTTCATGATGCTGAGTACCTGCTGTTTTTCCTGAGCAGGGAATATTTGGAACTTTGCAGCAGAGGCTAGCACCAGTTTCTAATGAAACTTTAAAATAGCTGAAGTAGTTCTGTTTTAAGTATTTGGAAGGATATTTACAGTATCTAAATAATCACTTGTGCCATATAGGAGATATTGTTGTGATGTATGTTGAGCAGACCTTATAATTAGTTCCCTAGGGAACTGAATGAAAATGTGACTCCATTCTGCACTTTCAAATAAAATGTGGCCTTGCTAGTTAATCGATTTTAAGAATACCAGGTACAGTCACATAAAACTCGCCATTAATGCTGAGACAAAGGTTGACAAGTCTCGCTAAGAATACAAATGAAGGGGAGAACAGCAATGATTAATCATTCTCCTACTTGAAAGTAATTTTTATTTAAACCCATCCTCCCTATTATATATAACTGCAAGCTTGTTAATGGCTTAAAACTTCTTACTGCATGCTGTTAAGTAGTTTGGCAGATCACAAATGTTACTTTAAATAAGTACTTAATAACACTGAGTTAGTGACTTTGTAATGTAGTTAGCAAAGTACTAATACTTCCAGTGTAAAATAACATCGTGTGAGACCGTGGCATGTGAAAAATGAAAGATCTATTTTCTTCAGAGCAGAAATTCAAAAACAGAGTACAGCATAGTGTTCCCTCTCTATCGTTACTCCTGACAAATTCAGCTGCAAGGGGCAGACATCTGTATCTCACTTGTTGAAAATGTGTGAAATATCATCTCAACATCCTGTTGCTCACACTTGAACTATCTGAATGAATTATCTGTTTTGCAGCATAAGCAGAGGGGAAGGGAGTAGTTGTAACTGCAATTTCAGTTCTTCACTGAGCCACAGCAGATTTAGTACCCTTTAGCAGTAATAACCTTGCACATTGGATACTAAGGTTGTAACTCAGTAATAAGCATCCACTATAGTTCAAGAATGGTGTTTTGATTTCTAACTGAAGCACTGGTGGCAGAACAAACATTTGTCGGTGCCATCCATATTCCTTGCACCTTTACCATGGCAGACTAATGTTTCAGGATACCAAATCGATGTCCTGTGTCAGCAGAAAGTTTTGCTACACCCCTAGATAACTAATACAAACTAAAGTCAAAAATTATTTTAATGTTACACATTTAAAGCTATAGCAGCAAGAGAAAAATGGGTGCTATATAACCTATATATGTAGGCGGTGTCTGTGTGTGTATATATAATGCATGTACCTTCTCCATTATGAATGTGTCTTCTAGATGTACCATGTCAGATCAGGAAGAACTGTCAAAAAAAATTCTGATAATCTCTTAAACTGTGCAGCTCAAATCAGTTTCTCATGTTCTCCAGAGCCTCAGTGCATGTGGCTTCATGGCTTTCTGCATCTTATCAGTCACTCTGATGGTTCTTAGTGCTGTAAAAGCATTTCAAAATTTGTCATCATCCAGAAGCTCAAGCTAATTAAGAATTAGATAAGTAGATGTAGTAATAGTTAACACTTTGGTGGATATGACTTGGTGATGCCAACTTAAGGTGGATTTCATAATACATCTGCTTTCAATTAGTAGGTGTCAGGCCCTAAGTGCAACTCCTTCCTCTGTCCTAAGGCTTTGGCTGCCTGGACTCAAAGCCAGCTTTGATGTGGTGCAGCTGCGTAACCTTGGATCAGGCTGCTGTGAGAAAAGCACTGGGAAGCCATGTTGGAGACCTCCCTAGTTTTGCTTGGGAGTTGCTTGCCTGAGCTTTGTTGTCTGTGCTGGGCCGTTTACCTTGCTGATCCTGATCCTGACCCACTGACTTGACATCCTGGCTTGAACCCAGACCTGCTACATCGATATGGACTTGGGTGGCAGTCACTGAAGTGTGCCTGACCCTGGCTACTGTTTCTGGCCAGCTCTGCTCTCCTGGCTCAGGTACTGTGGGGCTGTGCCCCATGTCAGCAAGGACACTGCCTGTGCCTACCTTGACGTGCTCAGCTCCTGGCTAGCACCCCAGTCCTGCTGATCCCTGCCACTAAAGGCCTTCTTGAACAGTTTGTGGTTGTGGCAACTCTGGGGAATTTTGTGATGGGAACTAACAAATAATTATTTCTTAGTATTTTTGAGACATTGAAAATGATTTTGAGATGTGCTGGTTTACATTTCCCAGGAATGTGTTTTATAATATTTTTTTCATCTCCCAAAGCTTTTGGAACACATTTTTGTGTGTAATCCTCAGTGGCAACCTCCAATGAGCACTGCAAGGCTTACTTTTCATCCTCTTCCCCACCAAGTCTTTGTTATATAATAGATGGTTTGCTTTTGGAGATATAGAGAAGCTGTATCTCTTATGGTAAGATTTTGAAAACAAAATGGCAGCTATTCAGAGAAGCTTGGAGAGGTAGAGGATGTGAAGAAATCACTGTGGAGTTAGTGATTGGGAATGCTGTGCAGTGTGGACCTGTATATGCAAACTATCTTTACAATATGTATGTATGGATAGGTCATGTCAGTCTCCCACTACTTTGTTGTATTTATAATGTGTATTTCAAACATCAGTTTTGAATTTAACTATTTTTTCCTCCTGTTTGAATAGAAGCTCTCAGGACACGTAAATTCTTACTGTATTTCTAAATAGTACCAATACAATGAGTTCTTAATGTGGGTGTCTCTAAATAGTATTTCTGTAGGTAGACATCTAAGGACTTAGATTCCAACATCCACCAGAAGTCTCTGGATGTTGATGGCCCAGTGCTGTTGCAATTTGAAAATTCATCTATATTGGTTCTGAACAATAGTCTTCTGATTATAATATTTTGTGTTGCAAGGGAATATGCTGCAGAAGCAATGCTTGTTTAATATGGGATTAAATCACTACAGTTACAAAAGATTAAAAGAAAATCTTAAATTAGAATCATTTGTCATTTTATTCTCTCCAATAAAAAGTGTGCTTATTTTTCCTATGCAAACTTAATTTGGTAGCGTGTGTCAGTTAAATGAAGAAAAATTCTGACAGCAAAGGGAGAATTTTGTGTTGTGTGCCAGTGCTTGACATGAATAGGAGATTTTTTTTTTAAAATTTCAAGCTATGAAGAGTGTGTGTGCGGACACACACTTTTTTATAATTGCACAAGCGTACAACACAAAGAGCTATTTCTGAGAAGATGAGCCAAACTTGACTGAGCAAACTCACTGGCTTAAACTTAATTCAGCATAGGGAGCAGATGCTGTACAACAAAAGGGCATGGAACGGGAAGGAGACTTACCAGGCAGGTAAACAAGGCTGAGGAGAGACAGTGTGAGATGTTCCATTTGAACAGTCTGGAACACACAGACCTAACCGTGAAGGTTGAATGCCCTTTGAGGTGGAAGGGGTTTACAGATTCTGACATGCCATCCTGAAGCAAAAATAATGCATGTTTCTTCTGATAGCACTGTGTCTGCCTCATCTGAGTCTTTTTCCACTTCATAAAGAACATTAATCTCCTATGCAGTGTGGCATGGCTCCAGTTATTTACTCAGGAGCGCAGGCACTGTCTGACTCTGTAAAATCTTCTTCACATGAAGCAGTACTCAGGTAGTGATTGCTGTTCAGTTGTCCCTCTCTAATATTTCTTCTTTTGTCTCCAATGTGTGTTTACAGCAAAGAAATAGGGAGGGGAGAAAAAAGTTAGAAAAAGGCCAAAGCTTTATCTAGTTGTACAAGTAAAAAGCTTTTAGGAAGGAATTTCATTGAAGGAGAAAGGGCTGTACAAAGCCTTTGCTGAAACAGTTTTAAGGGTTGTAACCTCCTTCTGTCTGTGTTCCAATAGATGGGTCACAAGGCTGAAATTGGTGATCTAGACATTAAGTTGTTCTTTAAAAGGAGTGTCTTTATTAAAATTGAACTCCCACGTTGCAGATCTTTTGTTTGCTTGTATCTGCTGAATTACTGACTCAAATAGAGGATTTTTTTTTTATTTATTTATTTTTTTAGTTTTACTCCTCTTGGCACACACAAGTGATACACCTGCAGAAGAGGGAAACAGAGTTTTTTGACTACTTGTGCCAGAATCTTTCCTCCTGAGTTTCAGTGCAGAACAGTGTACTAGCTTTCTATTGCACCTCTGAACTGCATGGGAAGTACTAGACTGGCACAGGTGTCCATGAGGAGCAATATTGAGAAAACTATTATTTTACGTGAGTTTCTTAAAGAAAGTGAATTTGCAGAAGTGCCGTGTTGAGACTCAACCTTTGCTGTTGGTGATAGGAGGTATGAGAGCAAAGCCAGCTTGGCTGTTTAATCCAATACAAGTTGGCAGGGCTGGCAATATTAAAGAAAAAACAAAATACAGCCAAATCTGAGATCACCAATGCAGAGAGAGTTTGAATCTAAGATGTTTTGAATCTAATTTTAGATAAAATGTTGGTGTGAGGCTTGTATGGGATCTGATTCAGTATTACTGTCAAATACCTGAAGACTAGCCAAATTATTTAAAAGACAAGCTGCTCTCCTGAGTACCTCTTGAAGTCCAATGTACTGTAAATTCTGTGAAATACAAAGAATACAAGCCTGTGATAACGTGATATATTAAAGGACACTGCATTGTCTAATCTTTAACAGAGGTTCTTCACCCTAATATTAAATTCTGTTTGCCTTCTCTATTAGATGAAGAGGTTGTTTGATGAGGTGGCAGGCTTATCCCAGAATAAATGTTTTAGTACTTGCTCTATATTTGGAATTCTTGGCTTCCAATCTCTTAGTTGTGTACTGAGTTTTGCTGATGTGGTTGCAGTTGGGAGCTTACCACCAGGATCCAGGCCACTGCTTTAGGCCAGATTCCCTGGGATGCTACAATTAGTGTTAATGCCTCACCATACTTCGCAGTCTACTTTGGCAACTTTCTCTGGACTTCATACTTTTTCTTGTTGCCATATAACAGGTTTCAAAAAGCTTCTAGTTAGGGTGGATGTCTTTCTAACCATAATTAGTACAACTGAGAAATAAAAGCATACCACGAGGGGTTTTTTAAATAAACATGTGTTGGGTAATTCGTAGACTATTTTCATTGTTTGTGTAACCAGAGGGTATAATCAGGGCCTGTTTGTGGCACTGTATTTGGATATCCAGGGAAAAATCATTACATATGCTATATACAATTTAAAAATCTCCATAAGAAGGAGAGGTGGCTTGCATGGGATTTTTGTTTTCTAAATAGAAATGAAGCTACATCAACAAAGTATTGTTCCCTATATTTTTTTTAAAACATGGAGAATATGCACGGTGCTGGTAAGATTAGCAGTGGAAAGTTATGTATCCCAAACTAGCAATCTTTTTTCTTCTGTTCCATTAAGACAAGCTGAATTTCTTTTTCAAAGTCTCTAAAGATAAATGCAGTCTTTCATGCCAGGTTTCAGCCCCTGAAAAACTTTTTATTTAGTAATAAATCCACTGGAAAAGAGATTTACAAGAAAAGTGCTGACACAACCTTAACCATCATGGCACAATTAGTTTAGCTGCAGGTTTGTTGTAATCCCAAAACAATAACAGAAAATTGTCATGTCAAACAAATTCCATCTGTCCTTTGTGTCATGCAGCCCCTGGATTATAACTCTTTACGTATGATTATGTCCTCTTCAATCAAGCTTTCTAATATCAGAATTGCATCCAGCTTTTCAAGTACTTCAATACAGATACTCTAAGTAAAGAGTGAGTTAGCCAAAGACAAAGCACAGAATAAATACATCTTAAAGGAGATACCAGCATTCGTCTATATACTACTCTCAGTGGTATGTAGAGTTTCCTTGTTTGTTTTCTCTTTCCTTTTTTTCCGACTTTTGGTGTTAAAATAAATGTTACAATAACATGAAATATGAAGTGGACAACAGTAACTCTTCTGTCTTCCTGACCAGCACTAAGAACAGATAGAAAAATTGCATTTAATTCTGGTGTAATTGTTTAAGCTCTTCATTACCACCATGACCAAATGCCAAAAGAGGTACTAAAATCTTTTTGCTGGAAAAGTGGGAGGGAGAGATGACTGAAAGTCTACTAAATGTATATGTGATTCCTTCACTTCATCATTCTGGGATATTACCATTTAATATATCTTGATACACTGAGATTCATTTCTAAAAGACTTGCAGAGGGGAATATTTTCATGACAGAGCAACACACTGAGATTGAACTTAACTGAAAGGGATATATGTTTTTACTCTGGTTTTGTAGAGGCAGTATAAAAATTTGTGATAAGAAAAAGGCAGAAAATAGTATCTTATTGTAGAAAATGGAGTCCTGTTCTGAGAAAAGAAGTGGAAATTGCCTTCTCTCTTCGCAAAATTTCTCAGCTTACCATTCCTATAGATGTAAAACCTAGGAAAATTTTCTTCTTTTTCTAGGAGAGAAGAGACAAAGAAACAAATTGGTACTTTGAGTGCTTAGCTAAATGTCTTATAAAGAGTTCAGGTGTTACTCAAAAGCTATAAACTGTATGCAAGCTAAATAGGCCAGCATTAGGAGTTCACATTTTCATTGCCATTCCTAGCGTCCCCCAAGTTCTGTTGGGTGTGTGTGGCTGTGACAGTGCAGCTTTGCAGCGGTGGATTGGCTTCTTTCCATTTAGACCAGGACTCTTTCTGTCCCTGTGAGACTGAAACTTAAATTCTAGCAATGGCTTTAGCAAGAGGACAGCGACAGTTCTCATGTAAGGTTAATGTCTAGGAACATCTGTCCAGAATATTTGGCATAAAAGTTCTGGGCTTTTATGCCATTGTCACCTGGAGTGAACTAGAACCAGATATATGCTTTGAGTGTGTAGACTGTGTCTTTTGTCTGCTTAGTTATTGGCTTATTTACTACCCTAAGTGTAAAAGAACTTAAGCAAATTGATACGTATAAGTATGAATTTTCACACTGATGAAGTCAACGAAATCACATTTTTATAAATATATTCAATTAGAACAACATTTTTCTAGGGTTTTTGAGGCCTTCCTTTTTATCCAAGGTGCAATCTAGCAGTAGTAGCTAGTTAATTGACAGATGCTGATATCCTTTAGAAAGGAATAGGATGTAACTTGGTTCTGACCAAGGTGTGATCACATTTCTCTCACATACAAATGTTTCTTTACAGAGAGCACGTAGTGCTGAGTTTCTCTTCTCATATCTTTTAAAAAATTCTGGTGCTATGCTTTAAGACTTCATTCTCTAGCTAAGCTTGGCATATGGGATTGATTGCCTTGTCACCTGGCCGTAGTGCCTGATGATATGCAGTAGCTGTATTGCATTCCGCTCTTCATGGGATGTGCCCTATTTTTCCACACTAATGTATTATTTCATTCTTTCTCTGTCCCATTTTTAATTTCAATTTAAGTTGGAAAAGAACTCGGTAAGGATGTAGTCATTGAACAAGTTTATTATCACAAAGGAACTGAGAGTCCCTTTGGTTCCTTTATTGCATGCTAACAGTCTTAATGTTCTGAGACTGAACTCTGCCTTCTTCCTGTGAGAGAACAGATAAATGGTTACAGCAATATCAGATGAGGCTGCAGTACTTACAGCTGTTGTGCAAAAAGCGTTTTATATGTTCAACAAATGGGGATGGATACTTTGCAGAATGTGTGTGTGTGTGGAGACCACTAGTTAAAACTTCCCCCAGTGAGCTTTTGTTGGAGTGTTTGGCAGAAACAAAAGAGCACTTCCCACAACTGAATGTGTACTTGTTGAGAATGAACTATGTTTATACAGAGGTGAGAATCCAAGCTCAAATAATGATTTTTTTCTTGATGTTGATGCATTTCTCTTGTGAGCTTTCTTTACTTGTGTTATCTATGATTTGCCCCTATCTTACAGTCCATATGAATGGAAAAACTGAGTCCTAAACCAAAGGATTCTGATGAAAGCTAGAACCTGAGCTGCTGTAGGGGAATATGCTGCGATATACGTGTCTCTTACAAACACCTTGATAATGATATTGCCCCCCTTCCTCAACACGTCATTCTATTTTATTTAGGTTGGTTTAAGAGTGTGGTCAATTCTGACTGTATCCTTTTTATATCTATGGAAATGACTATTCATGTGAAATGAGGCAGGGAATCAACTTGCTGTATTTTTCTCCCTGAATCAGAGAGTTCCTACATGATTTTTGCAAAGGTATGTAAAGGATACCAGTATCAGAGGTACATAGTAAAGCTTCAGTTTTAACAGCCATTATGAATAAACATAACATGAGTTCTCAGGGCTAACATAAGGAATAGATGAGTTTATGGAAATAAATGGTTTGACACCATTATGTGATAACTTTCCTCAGTCTTTAAATTAATGGGAAGATGAATTAGCAGCTGTCCCTAAGTGTTTCTTCAGAGAGGCAGCTGAAGGTGGTAAATCTAGCAGCAGCACCTGTTGAAAGCAGCATCTTTAATCTTCCTGTTGCAACTAAAGAAGTTTTACTCTACAATTGGAAAAGAGGCAATGGCTTATCCAGTGCAAAATGTAGGGGTCAACACTGGTACGTACTGCAGAAGGTTTGTGCAGTCAGCAATTGTTTGTGCAGAGGAGCTAGTACCGGTAGCTAGTACCTAATTGCCTTACTGTATTTGAATTTCCTTATACTTTCTTGCTGTGTGAACTGTGCTGTCTGTACTTTATTTTCTCACTCCTGAGCCAGTGCAGTAATCATGGAAAGTAACATTACCTCCTGTGCAAAGAGGTAATGTGCTGCACTATGTCACCCCTACTAGGTCAACTGTAAGACAGTTTCTCCTGAACTAATCAGTAGCCCACAAAGCAGCAGCACATAAATTGTTCAAAGGCATAATTTATTTCTGTTGGTCGCCTGTCCGAATCTGGGGGGCATGATTCATCAGTCCTGTTCCAGTAGCCTCTGTCAGGTTTGGCCTGTCCACCATCACTTATTCGTATTCCTGGTAAATCGTTTACAGGCAGGCTGAATATACTTGACTCTGAAAACCTGGAAGCTAAGCCAAACCTGCTACTGCTGCAGGTAGCTCTTCTGCAACAGAGAAATGAACTTTATTACATAGCTGAGTGGTGAATGGTTGTTGAGGGCTTTGGATATGAGTCATTTGAGATCAATTGTTCCGTTTTACTGAATAAAGTAGCAGGGTTGAGCTCAAGTTTTAGGGATGATAAGTTTGGAGGGAAAAAGATTAAGCTTCGGTGATAGTTATGTGGCAAAATTCCCTGGTGGGGCTTGAAAACCCTGGTGCTTCCCCACAATCTTTAAAAAAAAACCAAAAAACAAAACAACAACCTCAAACTAAAAGCAGAGGTTTAAAAGCTCTTCAAATTTAGAACTATTGTTATTTCCCAGGTCTGGAATAATATGGGAAAGCCTGTAACTCCATTTTTTTTTTTTAAATTTATTTTTTAAATTTAAGCATAGACAATAGAATTCATAAGTGAGGTAAATGCTATTAAGGAATCACTAAAAAAAAAATCTCACAGGCCCGTGTATGTCTATAAGAAACACCAAAATAGCCACCCTGGCTTTATGTAAGCTCCACAGACAGGCCAGAAGCTGAGTAGTGTCTGAGAGTCTGAGAAAATATTCGAGTGAAGAAATATACAGTAGAATGGATGGGCACATATAAATATTTGGCCACAGGAATAACCACTGAAGCAGAGGAGAAAAAAAAACCACTTGTAGAAAGTTGCCTGTGAGGAACTGCTGTACTTTCCACAGGGAGCTCGGTCAGCCCTTCTTGGTTTTCCTTCTAGTGTAGCCTAGGATACCTGACACTGCTTGAAGTGTCCAGTCAAATAAATCAGGCACTTGAAAAGCATTCACCTGTTACATGCAACAAATCCTAAAGCTTGAAGTCCTGTGTTACTTACAGTGGCAACAGAGTTCCAAATTCTATACCCATACCTAATTCAATTTTTGGTAGTAAGTGAATAGGTGAGAATCTACAGCCGTTAGCTATGTCATGAGTGTGGGGAATAGGCTGGTTGCAGTGCATCCTCTGAGGACGATAGTCCACCATTCTATGTACACATACGTAACAACAATGCCTGTCTGTTTCCGGACTGCACATAAAGTTTTATTACTCAAATGACTCTTTGTTCACTTTTTTGATTAGCTAGTAGTAAAAGCTATTCCATATGTGCATTAGATAGTAACATTTTCTCCTGGTAGTGGAATATCACCTTTTCTGCAGTTTCTCCAGTACTTATGGATGTTGTTTGCATCTGCAGAGCAGTGGGTTACTTTTGAAAGAAACAAAACGAAAAATTCTGTTCAACATGCACAGCAGCTCTGCTTTGACACGTAATGGACATGTAAGAGTCCAAACCAACGACTCATGGCTTGAACAGCTTTGAATTGTGCTTGTGATGGGAACATTCAGTCCAGGGAATGAGACTAAATAGAGCTTGAAGTAAAACCCTTGAACATCATATAATGTAGATAGATACATGGACCTCTTCACTAGCTGCTTTGATCTCCTGATTGGGTCCTGTTTTATCAAACCATTTGCTAAAGTATCGATAGCCACAGTGAACTAACATTTTCTCTGAAAGCAGTAGAAGCACTTTGAGCTAAATTGCTTGCTTGCAGAAGACAAATGGTTATTATTTTATTAACAAGATCTGAAACTACAATGTGCAAGAACAAAACAGTGTCATTCTGAGAATTCTTAAAAAGTCACATTTTATTTATTTTTGTTTTCTTGATCCTTTTACCTTTCTCATTTGTATCTTTATGTGTTTTTTTTTATTGCTGAAATGTTCTAATTTAAATCTAGAGACTTGAAACACTTACTTTTGCCAGTAAGCAGTAAAAACTTTACCCGAATTCCATCACACCTTTCTCATTGATTAGAATCTAAAAGCTGCCATAAAAGAAGGTCATCCACTGAACTTCAATGTATTGTCCGTTAGTAACATTGTGCCTACATTAGTCATCCGTAATTCAGATTTTTTTCATGTCAGCGTATCTTATTTGCTAGTGTAACTTTTCCAATATTTTCGATTTTTAGAAACACAGACTACTTTGTGATGTTAGTGGATAGAGTCTTAGATGTTATAGTGGACTGAATACATGACCTAGCAGGCATTTTCTTTCCTCTTCAGTTTTATGGATGGCTGTTCTGGCATATGGGTACTTGGCAATATATGGTACAGGATGTGGACAATAAATTGCCTGGAGAATTGGGAATAATGGCAAGTAGAGCGAATTCCCTATAGTAATATTGATTTTTAAACTACCAATGATTTCACAGAAGAATATGCACATCTACATTGATCCTGGAGCTGTAATTTGACTAGGAGATCTTAGGCTTAAGGCTTTCCCATGTGTTTGACTTTATATCACTATGGGAAATCGCCCTTGTCCTGCTGCACTATTGTTTCACTGTGGATTTCATTCTTTTGGGCAATTTCAATAGAAGGTTTTTCTTACGTTGCATGCAAATATTTTATGCACCTAGTGTACATCTCAGTAAAGTAAGGAGCAATGTTGAAAAAATTTATAAAATTTTATTATGGCTGGAGAAGACGCAACCTTGAAAAATGAACTAAATTTTTCCTGGCAGCTGAAGGAGCAGGGGTACAGGAAGTGCATATGAATGTTTTCCAAGTCTTTCAGTAGATAGTAAGATGGGAAAACTTTTTAGTGCTTAGGACATTTGCTGAAGTGTTCTTTGCCTGATCATTTATTTTAAGCTTCTCTGTATCCCTTGTTTCCTTTCAAACATTTTATTAATATTCATCTATATTAGTAGAATCTGTAATACCTGATGGCCTGCTTCCTGTCTGAGTAATCCCACCTCTCTCATTAGCAATGAATAAATGAACCTTCAAGACTGGTCATATATCCCAAAGTAGCTTTCATAAGAAAGAATTCCCCGAGTATGTTTTAAGTTTAATTAGTTCCTTTCAAGCAGTAGTTTTTTGCTTGCATGTTGCATCAAATCAGCTGTACATGAGTGAATGTGCCATTCTGGGATTAGATAGTGTTCTAATAATACTTAATGAATAAATAATTATTTAATTATTTGATAAATAATTGTTTAATAATTATTTAATAATTAAATAGTGTTTTGTCTTAATCTTATATAATCAAAATGTTGCAAAGTTTTTTAGGTTTTTATACTTATTTATATATGCACACTTCCAAATGCTCATAACTTTCAAAAGCATTCTCTGAAGACTCAGAAATGGATGGCTGTTTTGAACTATTACTTTGTTGTCATTTTGGGCCAGATTATCTGGTGATATTGAATAAGACCATTATGCTGACTCCACTGGATCTATACTAGTTTATAGCAGCGGAAGATTGTCTAGGAGTTCTCAGGTTTTGTATTAATAGTGATGCCAATAAAAATTGAGCTCATTTCTAATATGCTTGTAATAAAACTCCAGTGTTTGTTCTGGGGGGGCTATGCAAATTTTTAAGAAGCAAACTAACCAGGCAAAGAACTGTGAGTGACACTGATTTATGTGGATTCACATTCAAGTTTTTCTTGACTAGTGATCCTCTGTTCTCAAAGGAAAATTCCTTTGCCAACTTTTTCTTTTTTTGGGGGGGGGGGGGGGGGGGAATACTGTCTAGGCAGAGAAGGAAGTTCCAGATGGATAAGGTCTTTTAATATTTCTTTTTAAAAATGGATGCACTTGTATGGTCTGAGAAAAACATGGGACACTTCAGATTTATTCAGAAAGAAATTTATCTGTGAACTTTTCTGTGTCTGTCACAGAAATGCCAAGTTTGTAAACCAGCAGAGCCAGCAGAATTTTGTACTCATTTGCACTCATACCTCATTTTTCTCATGGAAGTGTAATTTCCCAAGTGGATAGTGTCCTTAAAGATGAGTAGTATAAGAGTGTGAAAGTGTGCATCTAGAAACCTTTAGCTAGTAAATCATCAGTCTGTTTCACTTTTTTCTTATGTGAAGCTGTTTGTGTCCTGATGCAGGCTCACCTGGCCAGCCATGCTAGCTCATTTGAAAATGCTGTGAAGAAGCATGTATGTGTGTGTAATGTGTGAAATAACCTAGATGAAAATGCATTTTTAGGTGGCTGACATAGAACTTACTCTCTGAAAGTGCCACTGCTTCATCCAGTATGCTATAAGGGATGCAAGGTGAGTTTGTTTTCAGAATGTGTCTTTATTCTAATGATTCTTCTGGTTTTATATTCAGACATCCTGCCTTCCTGTCGGGCAGTGGAAAAACCTGTGTCTACAGAGAAAAGCTTTTAAGTAATTGAACTAGATACATGGAATCAAGTATGACACATTTGCATCCCAACCTTACATCTTGTATATTTAAGACTGGCAAGACACAGGGGGGCATTTTTGAACTGACAGCTCACTTGCGTTTTCCCCTGCACAGAATTACAAATTACAAAATTACAACTTTGCCTGATGATCTTCTTGAAGAAAATGAGATCAGATATTACAGATTATTTTAAAACAATAGTACTGAACTCATTAGCAGCACTGCAGAACGTGTATTCAATTAGGGTGAAATCATACTGTTTGCAAGCATTTGTACTCACTGGCTGTTCCAGTGCTCGATTGTGGTGGAAAAAGGGAGTGTTGTTTGCAAACACTTCAACTTGTTGCCTCTGACGATTGTAATGGCAGCTGTGATTTGCCTGCTAGACTTTTTTTTTTTTTCCCTTTGAAAATAAAGCAAGATCAGAAAATGCGTGGGACTTGTATTGTGTATGTGGAGTGTCAGAAATTCTGGTCTCTTGGCTCAGGCTTTTTGGAGGGAAAACCCCAAATATTGCAGCTGTGTAGTGTGCCCAGTGCCCTGCAGAATCGCTGATACATTTTAATTGTAAGGTACCATATCACCTCCTGTTCTTGGTGCACTTGCTTTAGATATCTAGATTGTATGCGTATGCTTGTGTTTTCTGGCTGGAGTTTACTCCTATCCATGTAGAAAAAGTAGTTTGTTTTGCTGTTGTTTTCTTTAAAGATCTGCTTTTCCCAGTTGCCAAATAGTCTGTAGACAAAAGAGCTCTGAGTTTCAATGTGAAAGTGCACATTAAACTGGTGACCTGACAGCCTCTGAGAGCTTGTGCTGTTTTGATATTTGGCTAGAACTTAGTGAAATAGAAGATAAATAGTGCAAGTTGAAAACGTGTTACAAGGGGCAGACATTTTGAAAAGATGTTCTGCATCTGAAAGCAGAGGCTGCAAGTCTATCCTGGGATCTCTGTCTAGAGAAAGTAATTGGTTGCCTCTGCTGAGTCTTGATCTGGTTCAGAGCCCAATGCCCTTTTTTTCACAATGGATCAAACATCAGGCAGGAATCTGACTCCAACCTTCCCTTCAGACATTTCCAATTTTACTCTCCTGTTCTTGCATCCTTGTTTTCTCTAAAATCCACATTTGCCAAGCATGATGAGAGTAAAAATCTTACTGTAGCAGTCTTATGAAGAACAAGGGACTGCTTTTCAAATAGTTACTAACTGGCTCCAATTGCACCCTGCCTTCCAGAGTCTTCAGCTGCTGGGTGTGCAGCTGAGTCTTTAAAGAACTGCAAATGTAAATAAAGAAAATACCAGCATCTTATTTGCTGTGCTTCTTGCCTATACTGATCAATCTTCTTTTAAAAGCATTTAAGTGGCATTGGTTATTCATAAATGAAGAAAAATGTACTAAGGAAAGTTACAATCGAGCTGCTTCTGTGAACATTCCTACTTCCCTTTTCATATTCCTCAAAGCTTGTGTAATATAAAATTTGAGAACAACGAAGTAATAAAAAAAATTCAAACCTATCATGCAGTTAATCTGACCAATGTTCTGAAAGTTTATGCTATTTTCTGAAAGTATGAATGCTTAAGATTGCAATGTTTAACTGTGTATATGTCCACTGATTTGATTCTTTATAGAGGGTCTCCCTAAATTTTTCCTAAATATTTATATGGTAGACAAGAATAATCCAAAAGAGAATTTATTGTAGTCTCTGCCCTTAAATTTTTACAAATATGCATCTCCGTCACAATATTTGTTACAGCATCTTTGGGACTGTGAATAATATTTGCTGTAAGGGTTGGTTGGTTTGTTTATTTGTTTTTCCTAACTAGGTTCTGCATTTGTATTACACATGAGAAATTGTGTTATCTGCTGAGGTTTTTTTATAGTGTCTTTGCTTGTGCAGGACCTTTGAAGGAAATGACCGATCCCTGAGGTTGCCCTTTGACAAAAATGACATGCATTTTTGAAGATAATACTAAAACTTTGTAAAGAATGTGATCAAATATCTATATTAGCAAAATGTTGTAAGTTCCTCCTGAACAGTTGGCAATGACTACTTGTTTCATTGCTGAAGAAAGGTTGTTTGGGAAATGAGGAGAAAGGAGAAAGACAGAATTAGTGCCTATCCTAGCTGCATCCTTACACAAAATAGGTGATACTGAATTTACTTTCTTTGTTGCTTCATCTCTTCATGTTGCTGACTGCCGCAAGTGGAAATGAAAGACTTGGTTCCAAAATATTACTGTAATAGTTTAAACAAAATAAAAAAACCTCACTAGAGTGCATCAAAGAAACCACTGTGTTGAGCGTATCTGAACTGATATGAAAGTGCACTTTAGAGTCTTTAAAAAAAACACCAAAAAACAAAAAAAACCTTGAAGTGTCAATTTGACAGAGAGGTTGATTGATGCTTAAGGAAAGGTCTTGTGTGACTATATATATATATGCTCATTGGAGGCTTGTTACAGGCCTGGGGTATTGCAGTAATACTAAAAATTATTAGTAGCTGTTGTTCACAATTGTAACAATCCAAATTCTGAGTGGATTTATGATATACAATTTGACCAAAGTCAATCATATGTGAATACTTATTTCATATGTGAGGAAAAGTGTCATCTTCAAAGTATTTCTTCAAAGCATTATAATTGATCTTTTAGGGAGAGTATTCAAAGATGGTCATCTGCTCCGTATTATGGTAACATTAAATAGACGCGTTAGGGGAACTGGATATTTCCCGTTCTAATTTAAATATGTGTTTCAATTTACACAAATATGGCAATATTAAGGGACGAATAACTTATTTGAGACTAGCTGTCTTTGGATAAAATCAGCTCGAGGATAAATGTCCTCAACAGAAGTCTGTTAAGGGAAGAAGTCTTTCAGGGAGATCTTTAAAGTTTTTATCAACATATTGTGATTAAAATAATGCGGTTAACAGTATTATTTTATAGGATTTTGTTTGGAAACTTTCATAGTCGTCTTCTATTTAACATTCTTCATGTTGCTAGTGAATTTAAACCTAATACGATACAAGGAGCCATATAATCTTGTGCTATTTTGCTGTAAGCTTTTAAAAAATAAAGCAGGCTGGTATAATCCTATTCACAAGAGCAAAAATAGCTAAATTGTACCCAAAGTCACTTATTTGCTGGGATTTCTCTTTTAGAATTGTCAACAAATCATGTCTTAGCACAGTGCAAGTGTATGGGCAAGTTCCATGTAAAAGCAAAAGGTTAAAAGAAAACCCTATAGAAAGTGTAGGTTTTTCTGCAATTGTGCAACTATTAAGGCCAATGTCTTGCTCCTTGTCTACTTACACTGTTTTCAAAAAAAAGAAAATTGAAAATTGCTTTTTCCTGGTTTTGCTCCTGGAATAAAATTGTGTTATGTTGTATGGCTGTGCTTCATTAAACAGCTGCTCTGTTTTACCCTGGAGATAGTTTTATGTCTGTAATGTGTGAAATAATCCCTGGTTAGTAGCACTCTTTATATAGCAATTTAACAAAGGTTAGTAACTGTTACCTCTAGTTTACAGTTAGAGAAATTAAGATGCAGAGCATTATTTGCCCAATTGCAGCACTTACTGGGTGGTTTTTTCCTTTAAAATTTTTCTTCCCTGCTTTCTGCATATGGAAAATACTGAATTTGATAACTGAAAAAAACATCTCTGTTAAGAGCTGGAAGAACTCATCTCTTATTTCAAATTATATATGCAATTTTGAAGTTCATGGCAAGATAGTGGCCATTGATGTTGAGAAAGATTTATTTAATGCATACAATATTGTTGACATTTTCTGCTACTTTGCCAATCTATCATTCCTAAACTATTTTGCAGTGTCTACCTGAAGTTTTATGGAAAATCATGTGGTGATTCCTTTTGCTGTAGCCATATTTTAAAGAACCACTTGTGCCTACTGGCCCATGTTCAAGTACCCTGTTATAAAAAATATAGACGATGACGTTTTTATAGTTAGAGAGGAAATGATTTAAGTAAGGGCCAAAGCCAAGAGAGTTGTGAGATTAATTAGAAAGTAAAAGCAGTGACTCTGCTATGCCTGTATGTTCTCCTTTTGTTGCATGTGAAGTAGGTGGCAAATTTACCAGGAATTTTTCATTCTTGAAGAAGAAAAGTTGCTTATTATAATTACCCTGCCCAAATTCCTGAGTGCTTTTAGCAACAGCTATGTCCCATAGACTGAAATCACAGGTTGATGAAGAAAAAAAGAATCTGTAATTTCAAATCACTTATTTTAAAATAGCTGAATGCATTTTATATGTAGACTTTAAGATCTTTAATGTTTTAAGGGTTTATTCACATTTTTCTTGACTTTTGGCTTCCTTGCCCCAGAAACGGAGCACTGGTGTGCAGAAGATAATATTCTACAATTGCACAATTTCCCCTTTTTAAAAAACAATTCTACACCTACTGTGTGTATTTTTTGTACTTTTCCCAAATGACAATAGAATGTTATGACTATAGGAAAAAAAATATACAGTGATTCTTCTTCAGCAATGCAGGTGAAGGTCACCCAGAGTTCTCTCCTGCATTTTGAGTAACAACACAAATCACAGAATAACTCAGATTGGAAGGAACATCAGGTTTTAAAATAACTTCTGGTTTGGATAAGAAAAAAGTGTCTCAGAACAGATTCAAGGGGCTGCTGCTGTTTTCAGTTATCTCCTACTTCTTAGCCTATTTAACAAGCCCTTCTTTCTAGTCTATGGATTTTAACATAGAGCTATTTAAAACAAAGCTCACAGTTTAATTGCACAAAGGAATGCAAAGAAACAGGTGGGAAGGCAGGTGTTTTCCTGCTATAAATTTTTCTGGTGATTGGTGATTCACTTGTACTTCTCTCCATGTCAGTAATGGATGCTATATATAATTCCAGGTTGAGAGAGGGCCACCTGCCTCTCTGAGCTGGTGTGTCTCATGTAACGTATCGTACAAATACATCCACCTCTTGCAGAAAAACTTCAATTCACTTGCTGTGTAAGGTTTATGATTTAAAACAAAAAATGCTCCGAGTTTAGGATATGTGTAAGTTTATAAATGAATCCATTATAAGTGCCACTTATAAAAGACAATGACCTAAATTCAGATCAGAATTGTGACCCTAACCCTGTGCTGTATAGTTCATCTCAGAATTTCATTTGATAGGAAAAGTGTAAGACAACATGATGATATACATGATACAATTACTGTTTATAATTAATTAATTTGCTACTTGAAAGTGTATTTTCTACATTAAAAAAAGTAATTGAAACTACAGTTTGAATGGGGTTGCTATTGAAGGTGATTTGTAAACAGTCATGGCTAAGGAGCCGTTTTTTTGCCAGGACTGACTGAAGGATTTGGGCTTCTAGACTTGGCCAGACCTTTCCCACTTAAACTGAAGAGCTGTGACTGTTAACAGGCTGCATTAGGAAGCAGTTGCCCCTCAGCAGATCTGCCACAGACTGGGGGGAAATGAGGGAAGATATGCTTAAAAAACAAAAAGCAACCTCTTAAAGATCATGTGGACACTATGATGCATTTCTTTCTTACGGCAATAAAATTGGCACCATGGGAGACCTGGGAGGCTGGGTGAGGTCTGGGAAAAAGTATCCTACAGACCACAGTGGGTGGGAGGCCGTGCACCCACATAGCTGTGACCATGGAGTTTGACTGGAGTGATAAAGTTCCCCATCCTTCCCAATAAATCTATGCTTAATTAATTAATGGATTCAGTAATTAATGGATTAATTCTGGGCACTACTGGGGAACTAACTGGATCCTCTCTGTATGAACTGTTCTTCATACCCTGTTGTGGTCATATAAGGAACAAAATGCAAAATTATGAGCTTAGCCCCCAAAGTTTACTCTAGTGATTGGTTTCATGTACTGCTCTTCTGCGTTCAATGCATTTGCTCATTTCGGTTGTTACCTATTGGGATGATGAATTTTCACTTGCCTGGTGTATGACGAAATGAACTGCAGTCTGCAAATAGGTTACTTTAAAAGTGCAATTCACTTATTGTAGATTTTTTTTATAGGCTACACTAATGTAATCATTTTGGTTTCACTTTGCGGCTTCTCTTCTTATCTTAGGTTCTAACAATCAGAGGACTGCAGTGTCTTATGTACTATGAATCAGATATCTTTTAAGTAAGTTCCTTCTTTCTGTGTCTCTGCATTTGGCCTTAGGACCAGGAATACATGCTGAAGTGTGTATATGTCATGCCTTCGCCTGCTTGCTGTGGAGAAGGGGAGCAAAGGACTGGAAATTTCTCTCTGCCCCCAGTGGCATTGACCAGTGTGATGTACTCCTGCAGAATTGTTCTTCTTTGCTATTGCTACCAGCTAGTGATAAACGTACTCTTTCTCCCCAAGCCTGAGTAAAGAAAGAACTGTTTGGTAGTTTGGGTTTTTTTTGTGGAAGACTGGGAAAAGAGCTAGTGTTTTCCTAGGGCTATGTATGAGGCAGCATTGTGGTATTCAGAGGTCCCCTTTGGCCTTGTTGCAGTTCTGGAAAGTAATCCTTAGCAACCTATTTGCTAAGGTTTTGACCTGCTCCTCTCAAGAAAATTGTTAAATCTTAACAATATACTACATATTTTGATGATAAAAGGTATTCTATCAATATCATTAGTCTTTTCTCTAGAGTGGAAGCGTTATGTTGTTGTAATACACAGGCTTGAGAGACCTGGTTCTAGACTCGCCACAGATAATTCATTGCTGTTCTTATGTGACATGTTTGTGGATCTAGGTCTTAACACTGAATGTTACAAAGACTGTATGTGAGAAAAAGATCTTGGTTTTTTAACTTATAAAGAACATATGAAAGGAAGGAGGGACTGAAGAAGAAACACATAAAAATGAAACATACTGTTATTTTTGCATGTTAGGAACTGCCTGGGTATTTCTCCAACTTTTTGTCACCTATACTTACGACATTTAATTGCCATTTATACATCTGGTGACCTGCTTTTCCCGCGGTGATTAGCTGCACTTGCATGGTTTAGTCCATGTCATCTGAGGTGGTTCTAATTCTTGTCCTGTGACAACAGTGAATGTGGTCCCACGTAATTCAATTAATTACTGGGTTGCTCTACCTTTTTAAAGACCCTTAGGATAGGAAGTTATTTGAAATTTGGGTTTGGTTTGAGTAAGGCTTAAACTTGCTACAGATGAAGGCACCCTGAGACCTTTACAGATCAGCTGCTTATTGATTCATTATTCCTAAAGGAAAGCAGGATTGTACATGCATCGCATTGCTCTGGCATCACTTCGCTACTCGAAAAGATTCAAGGACAGATAAGTAAGTTTTTCATAAGTATTTGATAATATTACTGGAAATCATTAAACAAAACAATAATATCATGCGATAAAACAATTCTGGGTTATAACTTACATATAGTTTCTTCTTTCGTTGCTTTATTGTATCTCTTTCACGGCTTTATTGTCTCTCTTTCACAGCTTTATCTTCTCAGTCTGCTGGAAGACTGGTTACTTATTTTCACTGGTTTCATGCTTTCCCCATGTCCTCCCCCTTCCCCAGTCATGCCTAGGCTGCTGTGTGTACTGTACTGCTGTGCTTAGGTGTCTCTGTTTCTCTACGGTTAGGTCACAGGCTTTACATATTGCACAAGTTTGCTTGGAAACCAGGGAGATAAGGTGAGACCAATCTTTTTTGTCAGCTGAAGGACAGTGCCTGTGTCATGAGCAGCAAAAGGAGTGTTAAATTGACTTATGATTCAAAAAACATGACTTCTCATCAGAAAGATGACACTACTTGATTTCCAAAGGTGTTCTGAGGCCTAAATCACTGATATTTGCAAAGTGCTTTTTGATTCTTTTTTGAAAGAATTACACTGTTCTGCTTGGTGAAAGCCAAGTTTGAAAAGTTACTTAGAATTCTGACAGTTGCCCTCCTAGCAAGGACTCAGCCAAGCCTAACGCAGAGCACTACTACTTAAATTGTTAAAACACTTTTCATTGTTACACTTGGTGAATCACAATTTTGCTTTATGCTTCTTTCTGCTGAAGCACTAGCATAATTTGAAGCAACAGCTACTTTAATGGGATGTAATGAGCAATTAATGAGCAAAATAATATCTGTGGTGTTCATGGCAACAGCATGTCATTGCTCCTTTGTTCCTGTTCTCATCATCTTCTTCAGCATCTGACCTATAATCAGTTTTCTTTTCATGCTTATCTACAGTACTGTTACTTTAGGCAAGGCCTCATTGTCCCTTTCAGCACAGAGAAAATTGATAGCGTGAAGAATTACATGAAAAGAGAATAATATGCTTCTCTTGACATAACTAGTTTCCCTTGCTCTCCACCTGTGTTGATAGCGATGACGTTCTTAACCAACTTCTTGCAGCCTCCTTTTCCTCTGAGTAGTGTTGTTTATAAATGAAATGTTTCCTTTCAAGCTGCAACGTGTCCTGAAATCTGCAGTAGGATTTGCTAATGTGTAGTCTTGAGTCTTTTTTTAAGTCCTGTTGACTTTTAGCTTATTTCATAGGGCCTCATGTTCCAATGCAGTTTTGAGAATCCCTTTCCTAGAGAGCTCTGCTGGTGACAGCTTGTCCCAGCTCTGCCAGGACGTAATCACGAGGATGTGACGGCAGCATGGGTTCAGCTCCACTCCTTGTCTTTGTGTGGCAGCTGCTTTCTCCATGTTGGGTTTGCAAACGAAAAGGCATTTGCCTGTTTTTATGTGGAGTAAGGGTCAGAATAGTCTTTTCCATCACCAGAAAACTTGGAAGAGGAAAAACAGAAGCTGGGAAGAAATGTTTCAGATGTAACTTTGTTTCAATAATTCAAGATTCTCAGAGCTATTTATTCTCATTCCCCAAATGGTGTTTGTCTTGAGAACTCAGGGGAATCAGCTGACTTCATTTTTGCCTCAAGGTGTATTAAGGATGGTATTCAAGAGCAGTAACTGTACTGGAAATCGGGAAGTAATAAAGCACAACTTATTCTAGAATTTTTTTTTAATTACATTTTTGCAACATCAGGAGTTTGTTTTTAACAGGGAGGAGACTATATTTAGCCATGAACTTTAATACTCTTGAGAATTCCATTTTAGTTTAGTAAAAGATGTAACAGTTAGTTCATTATGATTACATACTCTCTATTTCTGTACCCCAAGACAATAATGTGATATCTTTTTCATAGGCTTCCTGGGGAGGAAACAATACAGTGAAATGTAAATACAGCTTTTCCATAGTGATGACCAATGCTATAGTGCTCAGATGTATTAATACAGAGTAGTCCACCAGGACAGCATGATACTACTAAAATTGTAATTTACCTATAACACCTAGAAAATATCTTTAAAAATAAGCTCAGACAGATGAACTCTTTTGTCAGGATGTAGCATAGAGGTGATGAAAAGCAGGGCCAAAGTTCTTACAGAATAATATGGATGCCCCTTTTCAAGCGCATCTTCATGGGATTGCTTAAGTCTGAAGGTAAGCAGGTGTATAAAGTTTTGGATAGATAACTGGAGAGGTGAAGGTTGAGTCAGAAAACTGGAGCCAGCTGGATTGTGGCAGCTGCATGTAAAAGATCAGGCTGTAGTTTCTGAAAGCTTGAGAAACTTGCAGGCTGTGCATTGAAAAGTGGGGACATGCAAGTGGGAGGAAAACTGTCCATCTTTCATCCAGAGAAAATTTTGCTGCCATTTGGGTAGGTTTATATTGTTCTCATTGTAACTATATGGCTTTGCTTATTGTAGTTAATTGAGCGTGTGTCAGGAGAGTTGGAAACTTCTGAGCCTCAGAAACAAATATTCTTTGGGAAAGGACTTGGCCAAGCCTGTGTTTGCTTTTCAGGCATGGTGGGAGAACACGGAAAAGATAGATGAGGATGGAGCAGCAGGTCATGTAGATTTACCCAAACTAATTTTAAACCGGAGGATCTGGTTTGTATTAAGCGTTGCTGTGGAAGAACATGTAGGCAATTGGAACTAATGATAAATCTGAATCTTAGTCTCCTGTTACCCACAAATTTTAAGGCTTTGAAGCATTTGCTCATGTGTCTCTTTTCAGCACACCAAAGTCTAGTTTTATTGTTCGTTTCAAGCTTTTTGTGCTTAACATATGCTTTTGTCAATCCTCCCCTGATAATTACAGAAAACAATGCTATTTTGCTTTGCTGTTTTGCTTTTGGTATTATGGAAGGTGAAGCAGTGAGAGAAGCCTCTGTGGAAACAGGGTTTATGTTACCTAATCCACAATAGACAGGCTTCTTGCCCTGTGTTAAGAGATTACAGGAAAAGATTTGTGGCAGATCAACCCATTCTATCTCCTCTAATTTGCCTGCTCCCATTCTTCATTTTGGAGTACCCTGAAAAACTCTGGTATTCTTCCTCACAGAAGCAGGCATATATTATTTTGAGCCAATCTGTTTTCAGTAAAATCCTCTTTCTGTCTTGATAAAATTTTCCCACTGTGTTGATCTATGGAGCTGAATTGCTGATTTGATAAACTGTGATGAAAAAGTAATTTGTCTCTCTGAAATAAAGGTTAACTGTCTGCCAGATTTCACTGTTCAAAACAACTGTTCTTTGCCTAGAGAAAAATGAGTTAGAGGAAAATTGAAACCTGGTAAAAACATCTTTTCCTCACGTTAATCATAAGGCTTAACTGGTTTTGCTAAATTTGAGTTGCTTCTTTCTCAGGTGAGGTGAAATTTGCGTGCATAGATTCAAATCAAGAGTGATCTCCTTTTAGTAACTATGCCAAAAAGAAGAGTGCAGAGTTGATGCTCCCTCCTGAAGCATATGCAAATTGGGAGCGCATCCATATTTTCTTGCATGTTCCATTGCATGTAGAAGTTGAAAGTCTCACTGTGAAATCCCCCCTTGGCTCTGAATGGGCTGGTCTGCCTACCTGATGCCATGCAGACACCCTAGCTCGGTTTCCTGAAGCAATGAAGCAATAGCAGTATGTCCCTGTGCTCCCATTAATTGCCCTGGAGCTGAGTGACTTACCCAGGTCCCACAGGCAAGCCAAACAGTCCTCAAGATGCAGTCTATTGACTTACCTTCAGGTATTGTAGTATGTCCTAAATGTATTTCTTGAAACTAATAGCACTCAGGAGTTATTCAGAACTTAAGGCATTGCCTGTTTTCATGCAGAGAAAATATTCTTACAATTTAGTTAGGGGAACAGTTTTTAGAGATTGTTTATTTTTCTGATAAACACAGGAAAATAACTATTTATAATAAAGATTCCCTTGCAAAGGGAATAAGCGGAGGTGTGCTGACAGGAAAGAAGTTATAATGTTTTGGAAGTTTGCATATAGAATATTAAATTGGATTCCTACTGCAATACATATTATTTAACTTCAGTAGTAGGTTGAATAATCTATAGTAGTTGTCATATAGTTGTCATTTTATAGTAATAGCCTGCATGTCTTAGGCATTAGTGTGTGTTTCATTTAGAGACAGATAATTCCTAAAATAATTAGAACTTTTTGGTTTTAAGCAGGAATAAGTGCCGACATTTTAAAAACCTGTTTTGGCACAGATCATATGCACACAAGGTAAAGGTCATACTGGTCAACATAGACAATTTCTGATTCATTAAAAACTTGAAGGTGGAATAACAGCCGCTAGTATTTGTCAAGTGATCGATTAGTTTCTCAGTGATAAACATGAAAGAAAATCTTTATGCCACAAGGAGTTTTGTCAAGTAGCTTGGAGAGGCTGTCGTTTGATAGATAGAGCCTTCAGGGAAGAACCTAAAAGGAATCAATTGTTGTCCTGACTATAACTTAGCATGAGTTCATCATTAAGCAACTCTACTCATCATTAATTCTCAGCAGTCCATCTGCCTTTGTTTTATGTCCATATACTACCTACTTTTCACTCTAATCACCTACAAAAATTTGAACTGAGTATTTAACATCCAAAATACTTGTCCTAATAGCTAATAGCTTCAGGTTTCTGTTCCAGAAGCATACAAGGACTTGTATTTGTCAGCTAGAAGCAAACAGATTTTAGACTGGGAAGGGAAAAGAGTTGTTTACAATTAAACAAAGACTTTTATTCTGTGTCACTAGCAAGTCACCGTTCTCACCTTCTGTCGTACTTGCTCTCAGGTTAACACCAAATCTTTCACAGCTGATTGAAGGTGGGCAAGGCTGTGTTTTGTCTGGTCAAACCATAAGAAGGACAGTAACATTTGCTGCATTTTTCTGTGGTCCATCTGATTGTAAACAACCTTAGAAATTACTTTTGCTTTTCTGACCCTTTGGGTTCAGGTTATTGTCCAGAAACACTTTGGGATTCAGCATAAGGGACAATACCTGGTCTTCTAGACTGGTAAAATCAAAGGCAAATAAAGAACGAAAACAGGTTGCCGTTAAAGATTATGCAAATCTCTAATTGTCTTAATTATATACAAGATAAGGTCCATAAATATCCATCTCTTCTGTGAATTTAAGTGGCTTGTGATTTGGGCATTTTTATTTTTTGACATAGAGTGAGTTGTGCAACAGTACTTTGGGTTTTATTTTCCAGACAATTCTTTTGGCTTAGGACTCTCAGCTGCCTTGGCCTTTTTGGTTTACCAAATAGAGGAAAGATTTGCATTTGCCAGTAATAACTATCAGGGTCCCCATATAATACAAATCCTCTCTTTATTTTGAGCTCAGCTTTGAAACGTTACCTAACCTTCACATTTCACATTATCATCTATGTATTAGCAACCATTGATTCCTTCGGAAGAGAAGTATAATCCCTCAGTATGAACTGATGCCAGACTTATCTGGTGTAGCTAACATAGGGAGGATAGTTTAATAAAGTTTTTATACGTCATCTTGTCAGTTTGGAGGGAGAGCTCTGAGTAAATTTGTGATACATCTTCTTGTAATTTTGAGAAGTAGAACTCTGAAAATTGTGTGTCACAGATAAACTTTTGCAAATTTTTTTTTAAATGGCCACAGCTATAGAAGGTTTCATAGAGAACGCTTGTCTTGTGCCTCATTTTTTGTACATAATGCCAGAAACACCTGGAGAGGCAGAGGTTGGAGGGGATGTATCTGAGGTGGGGAATATGAAGAAAAACTTGCAAGGTGCTATTTTGTGGTAAGCCATTTGACTGAGGTCTGTGAGAGATGATTAATATTTACCCACTGTTAGCAACAAGCAATGTACACAGTGGAACATCAGCTAAGATCACCAGATGCTCCTGTTATGCTTCGGTGTAAATCAAAAGTAGCTCAGCTGAAGACAGTTTCAATTGTGTAATGAAAAGGAGATATTATCTCACCTGAACACATTATGTCTGCGAAGTCTATAAAAAAACATCCGCTCCATACTGACAGTTTACGAGAAAAGCTACTCTTGTCCCATTTATTTGCCAAGGATTCTTCATTCACTCCCTGAATTCCTAAGGATTATCAATGTACTCACACACAAAGTTCATCATAGTCTCCTTTTCCATTCATTTGTATTAAATGAAGCAGGAGATCTACAGCGATAATCAAACCCTCCCTCTTTCTAGCCTCCGTGTTATGTTTTTAACAGGAATGAAAAGAATCAATGATTTTCTTTTTTGAAAAAAACCCAAAATCTCCCACTGATGTTTTAATGAGGAATCCACTTAAAGAGGAGTTAATTTTAAATTGTTTATCTTGATGTGCATTTTCTGTATTGATAATAAAAAGATACCATATATGGAAGTTTTAAACTTATGTTCAGAAATCACTTCAGGAAGCAGTTAAGCAGAAGTTAATAAGGGAGAAAAGTGGTGATGTGTCACCTCTTTATTACCTGGCCTCTTGAGTCTGAATGTAATAGGGAGTAATTTTGTTTCTGGCTATAACCTGGCTGGGCTGGCAATCTCCAGAAATCTGGTATAATGTTCTTAGATTTACAGGTGCAAAAAGATGTCTATGGAAACTGAGTTAAATGCTAGCCCTGCTTCTGGATTCCTATATTTTTCTAGGAGCTTCCTCTCTTTTGCTTTTTCTGGTTGTCACAGATTGCCACAGTGGTGTTTGCAACTTGAGCGGCAGGTTTTGTGCTAACAGTCACCACCCTCAAGTAGAGTCTTAATAAACATTTTCCCATCTGTGTGACAACACTGTTAAAAGCACAGAACCTAAAACACTTGTTATGGCCAAAAAGAGTCTGGAAAGCATTCTGAGAGTAAAGATGATTTTTCAGTTCCAATTACATGTTGTGTAAATTGAATGCAAACTTTGGAGAGATTTTGAGGCTTGTAGTCACACAGTCCAGTGCATTTGAGAGAAGTATATTGAAACCAAGTCCACAGCTGGCCTTTGTAGATCTCAATTTTGTGGAAATAAAGAAATGAAAACACCTTCTGGGACCAAGTGAGGAGTGACCTGCCTTGCCACTCTTAAGTGCTCACTGAAGAAAAATCTGTGGAAGATAGGACGGCTGCTCAGCACCTGAAAGACCTTAGCAAAGAACCTAGACATTTTATGTAGGCCCCAAGTGCACAGGGATGCTGATGAGACTACGAAGGCTCATATTATATGCTGGAAATCCAGGCCAAGTTGAAGAAAAATGTCCTGTGTTGGGAGCTGAAATAAAAAGAATAACAAAACCGGGGTATGCTTGTTCACCTAGACTGGAAGCCATAATGCAGCCTTCGTAGATTAATACTTACTTACCAAGAGGTTCCCAAATTCCCTGTGCATTTATGGGAGTAATTTGTTGAGCATTGACAGCGGGAATAGCAGCTTTACAAGAGTTGTGGTGACTGCTGTTCCATGATTAACACTGCAGTGTTTGCTAGTTCATCTGCTTTGCCTGTGTTAAAGTAGCATAAGGAAGCTGGGCTGGAGTTTAACCCACGGGTTACTTTCACATTCTTGTGTCAGAGATTCCATGACTGTAAAGTCCATGGATTTTTTTGCCTGCTTGTCATCCTACTTTTAACAGCTAAATAAGAGAAAAAACATGATGGAAGTGGGTTTTCCATAGAGGGGAAGGATAGGGTCAGGGAGTGCTTGGTAGTAAGGGTGCTGAATCTGTTTATCCCTGCTGCCTCAAATACCCTCTAGTATTTTGCAGATGGTCTGCTCATGTTCTCCTTACTGACTGCTCAGGAGTTCCAACCCATTCTTGAGCCTCAGGCACACCATCTTCAGTCCCAACAGCACATCCCAAACAGCAGAGTTAACCTGTTCAGTGCCTCCTGCCAGGTACTCTTTTCCAGGACCCCAGATCCCCTTCTTTTATAGTTCTCCCTAGCGCTAAACCTCCTGTCAAACCTTTCATTTACTGCCTTAAGATCCTTAGTTTCTTCCACCCCAAGACCTCCACTTCTACAAACTCACACTTTGCATTTCCAATCTTCAATCCTAATTCACATTTTTTAGTTCTGCGTGTTAATTTTATGTTCTTGCTGGCTACTGGCACCACTACCCTCCTGCACTCTCTATTGAAGCATGATCTAAGCTTCTGGGCTCTTTGTTGGTAGTTTTTTGTCATTTGCTTGTTTAAAGAGCAAAATCTTTGATATTGGGAGTGGTTACTGGAAACCCGCCTGGACAGGATCGTGAGAGCAGAAATGTAAGGTATTCATGGGAGTGAAGGTGGAGTGATGACATATACCTATATATCTTGGTCAAATTTTCTCTTTAAATAAACTAGTGGAGAGAAGAGATTTTAGGTGCTGTTTATGCAGAAATCTCTGTTCACTCATACTCTATCCAGGGAAGCTGCAGGTGGAGTTGGTTATATTGTCCATCAAGTATTTCAGCAAGCACAAACAGCAGCAGCTTTCAACACTTTTGTTTACTGCAGGGCTCATGGCTTAGTGCACATGGATGGGAAATTCAAGGTCTGTAATACTTCACGAGTTGCAGCAATACCTACCTACCCATTCCTTTCATCCCTTCTAATTTATTTGGAGATGGAAGTTCTGCTTTTTTAATTTACTTTGCTCTGGGTCTGTGCACTTACTTTTGTACTTTTAGCAACGAAGTCATCAAAATACTCTTTCTAATTAAATACAGTTACCAAAAAAGTGTAGAAAATACAACAAACATGCTTTAGGGCAAATAAATACAAATACAACTGTGCTATAGTGTGTAAATAGAAGTGTAACTTCTAATTTAGTGTGACAGTACAGTAGCTGCTGTGATCAAGATTTGGAAGTACTGTTTGGAGGAAATGTTTTGTTTCTTAGCAGAAGCTGACAAAATCCCATACAGAAAGTTGTAATTGGTTTTCCAACATAAAATGCGTTTCCTTCACTCTTCCCTCAATATAGCACAATATTATGTGTTTTTATAAGCCTGCCAAGCTGAAATCTCGAGGAATAGATTTACATGGGGCATTAACTGCAATATGTAGCTAGGAAGCTGTGCAATAAAAGAAAGATATGCTGAAATTCCTGCAAATTACAGACCTAATCCACTTCCTGGGTGGCTCCAGGGAGCTCTGTTGCAAAAGATAGCCTCATCTTAGCAAAGAATAGATGAGCCTGTATGTATCTGTATGATCCCTGAAGGTTCAGCTGAAAGAAGGCAAAATTGCAGACAGCAGAATGGGGAAAATAGGATTTGATATGTAGAATGGGATGACTAATTAGCTTTTATTTTCCGTAGGAAATAGGAGTGTTTAATCTTGCAGGATAGTCGTGAAGTGGTAGTTGGCCATTGATAGACGGGAGGTATTGGTCTGCTGCTACTGAGTCACAAAGTGTTTTGTTACTGATACTGAAATTGTTGTTGTGTTTGAGAGATAAACTTAAGGAATTACTCATGTCGTGAAGTGAATCCAGACTAGAGTGAGTAACACCAGCTGAGGGGTACAAGGGAAACCACCTGAGCTGTGTGATATCTTGAAGATATCTTAGTAAGTTTCCCACCTCTCCTTGAGTTGTTTTCAGTCCTTCAGAATGACCGTGGGTATACCTCAGTACTTCAGGGTACTTGTTAATGGAAAAGTTCTGGTTTGTCTGTGCTTCCTGTTGGAAATGGCCACCAAGCTGCATCAGACAAGAAAGGAGGCACCCAACCTTTCTTCACATTGGTAGTTCCATCTGTAAGATGATGGAAGAAATTACAAGCCATGCATTAATGAATGTGCTGGAATAAGGCATTAATACTAGATTTGTGCATGTGTATATTAAGATTAATGTAACTTCAATGTGTTAGTTTTTGTTACAGGATATTTGTGAACATATATGTACATTTAGACACATTATTTTATTTAGTTTCAGTAATCTTTGTTGTTGTGATGGAGTAACTACTAGTCTTTCCCCAGAAGACACATAGATATGAAAGCATATAACAACGACTGTTCTTTCAGTAAACTTTGACTATATCCTATTCGAGTGTTACTGGAAAATCCATTTATACCGCTATAAATATTTGCATCTTCAAGAAGAGCTTGTATTTTTGTGACTTATACTGATGGACAGACTGGCAGCTTTGTTCCATACTTTAAACTTATAATGAATTCTTCAGATTCTAGAACTAGCAAGTGGTCAATAGGTTATTTACCTATCAATCAATCTGTAAATAAAATTTTCCCAGAATTATGTGCCTCAATTGTATGTTATTAATGGAATGCATTGGATATCACCACGGCTGGACAGTTTGCATAAGCAGTTGCCGGACAGACTGGTGATATTTCCTGCTTTGTTTAGAAGCGATGTCATTATTCTTAGGGTGAGAGGTCATTCCAAAGTGTATTTAGTTAGGCTGAGATCCTCAAAAATGGATTTAAGTGTGGTTTTGTGTAGGCAATTTTCAAATTAAATTTGGGCTTGACATGTTATTGTTTCTTTAAAGCTTTAAAACTTAAACTTATTCCTATATTAAAGAAAAATAAATTCAGGAAAATATGACTTAAACATGTGTGTACTACATAAAGATGTCAAAAGTGCTATAATTATATTTCATCAAGTGTAACTTAACATTTTAATAGGTAGTGTCTAGGGCTGATCTGACAAGGCACTTTTAAAGTTTTGAAATGAATGCTCAAAATAAGAAAACATGCCACTTAAATTTAATGAATCATTTCTATAAGGTAGGGGCTTGCTGGGAATGCCAGAGAAGTATTTCATTTGGAAGGGGCTCTATTATATTCTGAAGTGCTCTGAAGTAGTAGGTGTTTGTTCTTTCACTTTTGATTTCAGAGAGTGAAAAAAACCCATATTTCCCTTTTACCTACTGTTGGGACAGAAAAAGGCCAACCCTTTGCTAAAAGTCTCTAGCATGACTTTAGGCTTAATCAGTGCAAATTCTTCAAAATATAATTAACTGCATCACATTAAAGTTATCCAACCAGTCCTTCAAGTGTACAATCAACAGCAGTAAGTTGACAAGTTTATCCATCACTTTACAAGACAGATCCTGATTAAATAAGAAAGGGACTTAATCTTTATATTGCAACATAAATCATGTGTACTGCTCACTAAGAGATGGGATCAATTTAATTTTCTGCAGCTGTCCTACTGACAGCTATCGTTTATAAAGCAACACAGAATTTACTTGCATTAAATCAAGAATTTGGCTGGAAGTGTAAGTCGCATATCAGGTTGTCTGAACCAGAAGACCAAGAAAAGACTTCATGTGACGTAGCATCTCCTTTTGCCAGGCACTGTGATTGGTACGTTTACATTTGAGGAGAGGCAGTGCAGCAGAGGGGATTGGCGAGAGGGAGCCCTGTCTGCTATTAGAGCAATGGAGATACAGAGATGTTCTGCCCTGCATGGGTCAGGATTGTCCATTGACTATGAGTATCGTTAAAGAGTACCATAACTCACATTATACCATATGCATGGCATGTAGACATGTGTGTATTTATATGGTTATATAGTGTATGATGTATATATACTATGTATGTAGCTCATCTAAACTATGGCTTTATTAAACCCTAATACAAAAATTCAGTCTAGAGAGGTACCCATAATGACTAGAGCTTCTTACCTTTTGCTTCCTTCTCTCCCTCTTCCAGGCCCTTCTTTTTCTTAGTTGTGTTAATTGCCCCCTTTGTTTCTAATTTGGTTACTGAATTCTCATTGTGTATCTAATACCGATGTCCAACACTGCAACTTAATGACTTCATTTATACAGGGTTAAATTTAAGGTTTGAAGTCCCTGATACACAACTGGTAAATCCTAGTGTGTTTAACAGGGTATTTGCAAAAGTTATTCAGAAGATGCTTAGCATCTGACTGAATCTACAAAACCAGAATGAAAACATAAAGATGAGAGTCAAATTTTCTGCTCCAGTACATGCGTGATACTTCCACCAAAAACCAGTCTTCAGATGAAGAGAAGTTGCACATGTTTACAGAGGGAAATATTCTCAGTGCTGGCAGCTGGTTTGTTTTTAAAGAGGGGGAGACCCAAACTGATAAAATTTCTGTGCTCTACATCCTCAGCAGGGTGTGTGAGGCATTTAATTTTTTTAATGCAAAACCTCATTTCTTTTAAATATATTCCTCTTGGTTGTAGCTGTAATTTACTGAATATATTAATGTATTTTTTTAATTACAGTATAGAAAAAAGTTTCCTGCTGTTTGTGCATTACTTTTGGCGGTTTAATTAATTGTCTAGACTAAAGGTATGATGCAGTTCTTAGTTCAGATGTCTCCTGCAGCTAAACACATGCATTTCTTGAAGGGATTAAGTAGTTATGAAGGCTGGGGAATGAATGGACTTTGGAAACCTCCCAAACATTCCTTGTGTAATGATTTTTGTCATGGTGAAAGCTACAGTAGCTGGGCTTCCAGGGCAGAAAAATTAATCTCTGTTCCAACACAGCAAAACAATTCCTGAATATTCTATTGATATTCCTCTTTAAGAGCAAATTGCTTGTAAATATTTGTTTATCTTCCACTTCTAAAATATTTGACTGCAAATTCATCATAATTTTGCTATCTGGGTGAAGGGAGAAGAAAGTTCCTCCTGCAAGGAATGAGAGTGAAGTGTTCTGCACAGGTGAGTAGTACTGAGCAAATGAAATTAATTTATTACGGGAATCTTTCAAGCGATATTTTCTTGAGCAGAGGGCACCGCCAGGCTCACGTGAAATCATGAGACCAAGCCTTTCTAACGTGCTGCAGCCAACAGGCTTGGGTGTTGTTGGTTCAGAGCACCAGCACAGCAAGAGGAAAGCTGCTGCTGTCCTCGTGGTTTGTTTTTCCTTTCTCAAAGTTTGGAGCATATTCTAGTAAGCATGGCCATAGTCCCTCTGACAAAAGCAGAGAACTTTCCTTTTCCTGGTTTTGTGTGTGCAAAGACTTTGGCATAAGATCCTGAGCCACTGAGGTGCCTGCTGTCTCTTGTGAAGGAGCAGGAATCTGAAATGGTGGAATTGCTCAGAAGTTCAGAGTACACATAATGCATGGAGGCCAGGTACTGAATAATATTAATACTGGGGTGCTTGTCTCCCTGCTTTCTTGGCTCTCATGAGGTGTCTGTCCAAACACTGAATAGGCTGGGAGGCAGCCACTGGTGGTTCTGATAGGTGCTGGTGAAGAGACTAATCATGCTTCATGTTACGGTGGGGGAGTATGGCAGGGTGTGTACAGGGAATTGAATTCTTGACAAAGCATGCTCTGCAATGAATTAAATATGACGTAAGCTAGCTAATTTCAGTGATGACAAAGAGAAAATTAAAAAGCATTCATGGAAAAGTGAAAAATTGCAGGGAAGTATCAATATCCTGGAAGTTGTTCACTGATGTTGATTGAAAAAAATAAAGATAAGCTGCTTTCTGGGGAATAGCTACAGTAGCCAGCTTCATTTTCTGGTCTGGATTTGTTCACTTCACAGTTCACTTGGGACATTAATGGGATTATTCTACTGATCATAAGAATTGCATGTGTTGCTGTATAAACACAGTCACCTTGCGATGAGATTTGGTACATAGGTACAGTAGAAGGGTTCCTTTACTGGCAAGCTTGTCATCGAGTAAATGAGACAGTGATAAAATAAACAGAGATAAAGTACCAAAATACTATTAATAACATTTTATACATGGAAGAAAGAGATACACGGAAATTAAAACTATATATGGGGTTTTCCCCTGGGAGACTGCCTACAGTTAAATGAATCATTTATTGTTGTGTTGTATGAAACAAGACGAGTTAGAAGTGTATTCCTCAGTATCAGTGAAAAGAAAAATGAAAGCCTGGAGGAGAGCCTTTCTGACACTCTGAATTTTATTGTCCCCGTGGATTGCTCTTTGATTTCCTGGATCAGCATTTGAACTTGATTGTTTTTGTGCTGTTATGACTCAGCAGCTAGGGTGGTGGGAGTGAGATCATTCCTCTGCTTTCCTGAGTTGGGGTTAGAGATGGGTACTGCAATGGAATGGGCCTCACTGGTAGGTGCTGGCTGTAGAGACCCTATAATCATCAGGGATGTACAGAGGTGCAACAGACAAATGGCTAAGCTGCCCTGCCTGTCAGTGTTGCTGACTTCTGGCTTTCCTGGGCTTCATGGACAAAGCATAAACTTCTAAAGTTCTCCTCTGTCCCTCTGCTCCCCCCACACCATTTCAGGCAAGCAAGCAGATCAAATATTAAAGAACCAATCCTTTCATATTCATTGAATATTTCCAAATACATTTTGGACATTTTGAACTATAAAGTCATGCTGAGTTGTATTTACAGGTAGTGCTTATTCTAAGCTTTCAGTGTTGTTGTTGAGACATAGTCTGTTTTGAATCTAACATGGAAAGTGTCAGAGATGCTCTTTTTTTTTTTTGAAGCATGCATTCCCTAGCACACATGCTGCACTCTGTAATGTCATCAGTGCCCTGTCCACTGTCACTGAAATGTTTTCCCAAGAGTGGTAAAAGATTATGTTTTTTCAGTCTCTGAAATGCTCAGTAGAATATTCAAATGTCTTTTGATTGCTAATTGTGAAATTTGTTATAAATCCTGATGATGATTCATTACACTGTTGCTCAGAGGTGACAGTGACTTTTTAATGCATATTGAGTGAAAATTGGGTGTGAGAATTTGCACTGGCAACATTAGTTGTTACAGTCATTAGTACTGATCTGATTGTGATTTTTTTTTTTTTAAATTTTTTTTTTTTTAATTTGACATGAACTTCACATGCTCTTGCAAGCCACCTTGGAAATTTAAGCTTTTATAAAGAGAAATGTACAACTTGAGTAACATCCACACAAACACTTAAAAACATTATTGATGATTCTAACTCTCTCTTGCCCTAGAGTTAATAGAAATGAACACAGAAATTAATACATTGGAATTCACCTTGGCTGCTTTTTCAGTATTTCCGGCAAAAATAGCAATTATTGTACAAGGGGTTGGGTTTTTTTGTTTAGATTCCTTCATGATAGCTGTTGTCACTTCCTACACTGTCTTCTGAGCTTTGTGAGCACATTGTCCTTACCTGTTGTCTTTGAGCCTTCTTCCATTGCAGGGGTTCATTCGTCAGTCACACCAGGCTGCAGTCTACTCCAACTAATGTGAGTAGTCCAGGACAGTAGCGTAGCATGTACGCTTTGTCTGTTCTTCAATTCCTGTGTTCCTTATAGTAGAGTGAGTTTGTGGGTAGAGCTTAGGAGACTATTATCAAGAGATGTAGAACTTGATCTGGGACCATAAATTGTTAGTAATCTTCAGAAGACTTTCCTGGAACCCTTTCAATACTGTGCAATTTTTTTAGAGGAAATCTTTTATACTGACTTTGGAACTTCTTCCAAGGTGTTTATTTGTGCAAATCATTTCTGTAGACAGCTGCAGTCTTAAAAAACTACATTCATGCTTCTCATCCTGTTTTGATGTTTTCCATTGCCATTGATTGACTGTATGTATCTAAGACGTGAAGCCTCAGAATGAAAAGATGTCTTAAAAGAGCTGTCATTGTAATGAGAAGTGCTACTGGTGAAGATAGTCTCAGGATTTTAATTGAATAATTCCATAGATTGTCATTTTTGTTTGAAGAAGGAATGTCAAGAACAGTATCTTGGACAAAATAAGACAGACATGAAAACCTAAGGACCAGTAGAACTTAATTTATACTTTTGCTTGAAAAGGAATATCAAAAGGCATCATTGCATGTTGCTTATGTAAGCTTACACATTTTATTCGTCACTTCTAGATGTCACTATTCAGGAAAATCCCCGATATTAATTTGTTGAAAAAGAAAAGCATTAAAGCAGCCCAGCCATGGATGTGGAACAAAGGTAGTTGTATCCATTTGGGGTAGATGCTAAAGTAAGGGAAAACTTGCACGATCTTCAGTTGGGTTCTTTATGTACCTTGAGAAAGAAGACCAAGTAGCATGATTTTGGGAGTAACAGATAGCTCTGGGGCTGTCAGGAGGATGTCAGAATCTTCCTGATTTTGAAAAAGAATTGATCTTTAAAAATAGGCCTCTGTATCCACATTTAGATATTAAAAAAAAAAATTTAAAAAAAAAAATCTCTGAGTGTAATTAAGTTTGTATGTCAAAACTAGTCAGCTTTTTTAGCACTTCTTTTTTAAAGGAGTCTCAACACAGCTATTTTTATTTCATCTGGCGAATTAAATCTTTCATTGCTACTTCCTTTATATTACTGAATCTTTGCTAATCTCTGTTTGAAGTATATGCAAGAATATTTTATCTATTCATTGTATTTTCTTTTCCTGGCAACAAAAATTTGCTATTTCCACAGCTGAACATTAGAAACATCACAAGTATCTGTGAACTTTACATTCATTATTTTTCTGTAGAGTTGTTGTTTCAGAAAGTTGAAGAACTTGAAATATGTTATATTCTTAAATAGAAATGAAGAATATAGATGGTCCTTGAAAAAGAAGTTATGAAGAATTCTGAAAAGGCAAAATACATTTCTGTCACCAAGTTTAAAAATATATGCCAAAATATGTCCTTTTCAATATAATTATTAAAGTATTCTAAGTAATTATATTCATATTAATCGGACTAATATATTCCATATAATAGTTGTATCTATTAAAAAGCTGAAGTAATAACCATACTAAATCTTCAAACAGATCACTGATAAAGTTGACATTTTTTTGTTTGCCTTTATTGTTCACATTTTGATGAATACACATGTGGTCAGAAATAATAATTTTGATAATTGATAATATGATAGTTATTACTATTTGACCAATCAAAAATTGTTATATTTGTAATTGACTCCAGTATTACTACACTTGCTGGAGTTAAACTTCTGCTGGAGATTCTGTGTAGCCAGTGTATCTTCTGCTGTCCTTCCTTCTTTGCTAGTTCTGCCAACAGACTCAAATTTTGCACAGATGTACTTATCTAAGCCTATGTTATTTTTTAATTTTAGCGCAAGCAGATAAATACACGTGATAAAACCATACTATGGAATATATTCTCACATTCTACAAGCTAAAAGGCTTTTCCAGGATCAGTATAAAATCTTTTCCTAGTCAAAAAACAAGTTTCAGTTTCCTATCCTTAAGATTTTAGATGATAGCTGGGAAAATTTGAGGAGAAAAAGGAAAGACAACCTGCTTAAGAATACAGCATGAAGAGGCTTCATCAAGATCTTGTGAAATAGGCTGAAGTCCAGAAATCACATCCGGACAATGAAACATTTCAGTTATGCCAGAGGGAGGTTGTGACCACCCTTCTGGCTCCGAGTCGAAGCTTCTGCTCAGTTTGTTGTAGAGATGAAAATGTATTTTTTTTAGCAGAAAATTGGAGAAAAAGAGAGTGAGAGACAGGCTGACTCTTAGACATCTGCTGCCAGAACTTGGTGAGATAGCTAGTATGAGCTCCGTAATACCTCATGCAGGAAGAAACACAAGGAATATTGACAGAAATGTGTTTTGATAAGGCTTAACATGTAGCTGAGTTAGCTTGCATTTGGAGTGGATCGGTGTTGTCTGTTGGTTGTTTCTGTTACTTTAACTTGGTATATAGCTGAATTGCATGTCTCTGCTTTCTGTGTAGAGACGCAGGGTGGCTTTCAAACATCAGACTGGCACAGCATTGCACTTATGGGGTTTGTAACTAATGTGATTTGCTTCTTCCTTCTCTGTTGTAATATCTCCCAATTACCTAGATCAAAACTCTGCAACAAGTTCTGACAGTGTTGATGAAAAGTGCATCAGCCAGTCTTTGTAACTGTTACTGGTAATGAATGTCACAATTTAAGGTGAACACAGGAGGCAAAACTGGTTTTTTGTTAGTAATAGTATTGGATCATCAGCAATGAAGATGATGAAACTTGAAATCCATGGCAGAATAAAACCACAGTGTTTCAAAGGTTAGAGCCTTTGTAGTGTCCTGATAGCAGCTTTCCCAAACGTGCCTATGCCAGACAGCTCTACCAGACCAAGAAAAACACCCAAATATGGCATAGGCATATTATAAAAAATGGAGGGTTTGGTTCTTATGCTATGCTGGCACCCTACAAATTATCTTTGCTTCCTGAACAACCTTTGGACATTTCAAAGCAAATTAGAACTGTGTTACTTCAGTTAGGCTCTATTCTACCTTTGACAGCCAGTTTGCATAGATACATCTAGCTTATTTTATCTGAAGCTAGTTTTGGATAATTCTATCTAAAACATTCCTAATTAGTAGTGAAAGAATATGAAGCTTTAGGGGAATAGTAAAGAACAAAAATACGTGTTTGTGGACTCCTTAATGAATTGAAAAGAAAAGAAATGTTTTAGTTGAACTGGCTACTCCATTAATTTTTTTTCTGATTTATAGAGGAAAATACTGAGATGAGATCAGAAGATGAAATTTCCATTTCTTAGGCTCACATCTGGAAATTAGTTGCTGCAAGTGCTTCAGGTTGAGTACCCGAAGTTGCAAGTTGTTTTTAGAAATCTTTTTCAGAAGAGTTTTCTGCATTGCTATTTATAAGATGCCTAAGTTTGTTATGAGCTTTACAAAACTAATACAAAAGTATAGGACATGATATAATGTAAGTCAATGTGAGATCTGTATATAAGTTGATTTTTATCTACTCACTCATTATTTAATAGGTTCATTTACTCACACTCCCAGGTATGACCTGTGTGCAACATGGCAATTAATAATTTCTCTAAATGCTGCTGTCTATCAGACAAAAAGGAATTTTTCCTCAGTAAAACCTCAGCATGGGGTTTAGCTCTTGATCTGAAGTGAGAATGCATTTCTGGTGAAACTCATCTTTTTGGAGGCTAGTGTAAACTTAGGAAGGTTAGACCAGTGACGAGTGGTGTTCCTTGGGGGTTGGTATTGGGCCTGGTGTTTAACGTATTTTGTCAGCGACATGGACAGTGGGATTGAGTGCACCCTCAGCAAGTTTGCTGACGACACCAAGCTGCGTGGTGCAGTTGAAACGCTGGAGGGAAGGGGTGCCATCCAGAGGGACCTTGACAGGCTTGAGAGGTGGGCCCATGTGAACCTCATGAAGTTCAACAAGGCCAAGTGCAAGGTCCTGCACATGGGTCAGGGCAATCCCAAGCACAGATAGAGGCTGGGCAGAGAATGGATTGAGAGCAGCCCTGAGGAGAAGGACTTTTGGGTGTTGGTTGATGAGACGCTCAACATGAGCTGGCAGTGCACGCTTGCAACCCAGAAAGCCAACCGTATCCTGGTACAGTATCAAAAGAAGTATGACCAGCAGGTCGAAGGAGGTTATTCTCCCCCTCTACTCCACTCTCGTGAGACCCCACCTGGAGTACTGCGTTCAGCTCTGGGGCCCCCAACATAAGGACATGGACCTGTTGGAGCAAGTCCAGAGGAGGGCCACGAAGATGATCAGAGGGCTGGAGCACCTCTCCTATGAAGACAGGCTGAAAGAGTTGGGGTTGTTCAGCCTGGAGAAGAGAAGGCTCCGGGAAGACTTTATAGCAGCCTTCCAGTACCTGAAGGGGCCTACAAGGAAGCTGGAGAGGGACTTTTTACAAGGGCATGTAGTGATAGGACAAGGGGTGATGGCTTTAAGCTGAAAGAGGGTAGATTTAGGTTAGATATTAGGAAGAAATTCTTCACCACGAGGGTGATGAAGCACTGGAACAGGTTTCCCAGAGAAGTTGTGGGTGCCCCAACCCTGGAAGTGTTCAAGGCCAGGTGGGACGGGGCTTTGAGCAACCTGGTCTAGTGGAAGGTGTCCCTGCCCATGGCAGGGGGGTTGGAACTAGATGATCTTTAAGGTCCCTTCCAACCCAATCCATTCTATCATTCTATATATGCCATGAAATTTGCACAAATCCAAAGTTAATGCAAACATTTCTGGAGGTGTGTTTAGTGATGCAGATGTTATATGTTGACTTTTACACTGTAATGAGTATCTTCCAAAGGGAATATTTCTGGCTTTTTCTTAGTAAAAATTTTTGGAAACCGAAAGAAAATTGATGATGGTGAGACGAATTTTTTTTTTTTTCCCCTGAACTTATTTAATTTTAATCCAAATGCTAGCTGGCTCATTCTTCTGCTTTGTTTGTGCTTCAGTCTGCGTCTGGCCAAGCTTGTAGATTTGTATCTAAGTTACTGAAAAACCTGGGTACTGAACAGATCACTTCTAATGATTTAAGTACCACTTCCTTTATTTAGGACAATTTCTTACTTATTGGAGTTGATTCACTGTTATATGAAGTCGTTTGTCAAACTCTGAATTCTTTGTGGTTCTGTATAAACATTCTGGTATATTTGGCCATCAGCATGGAAAAGAAGTTTAGGTCTAATAGCTGCCTTGGATTAAAATAAAAAATTTTCCTGAAACTGAAGATCTGTTTTCCCAATTCAGGATGAAATCAGAAATACAAAAGATGAAAAGTGATTGAAGGCTACAAAGACTGTGAAATGACACACAGAATTTCCATAAATATATAAGAAATTAATCATAAGGTTTTATGATTAGTAAATTAATAACCTCAATAAGGACCTCAGTAAGGAAAAACAGATCTCACAAAGGCAACCCCCACTGCCACCCCCACCCCCCCGATTAAAACCTAGGATATATTTATCCAAACAAGCAAAGTCTAATTTCAGACATGACTTCTGAAGTGGATCTTGGAATGGTTTGTCCTGGGTTTGTTCAGGGCCCAGTTCTAACAAATGTGCTTGTTAACGATTTGGGAATGGCAATGGAGAATGGACTTCAAGGGTGGATTTGGGAGAGAGTTCTTGTAAAAGCTCTGAAGAAAATGATCACAATTCAAATAAATCTTGACGGAACTGGAGACACGGTCCCCTATTAAAAGGGAAGAATTTAATAAAGACGATGTATTAAGGAAGCAAAACTGCTCAGCACAAGCACACCGTGGCATCCATGGGCCCACAACAGAAGAGGCCCTGAAGTGGAGTGGATTGCAGACTGACTGTATGCCAGTTTGTCAAGAGATTGAGGCTGCTTATTTCATAAAGCCACATCTCACTTCAGGACATGTTAGCAAGAGTTTTGTATGTAAGAAACAGGAGGTAATTAATCTGTTCTATTTGGAGCTAATGAGGCAGAAATATTGCTCAGATTTGGACATCATGCTGATGATGTCTGACATGGTGATGTCAAACATGCTGACAAACTTCAAAGGAGAGCAAAATGGAAATTAAGACCTGTGAAGAAAGATTATGTGTAGTAAGTTTATTTAGTCAGAAAAGAGGAGAAGGCATGATGATGTGGCTCTTCAGTGGCTCTTTACTTCATGCCAAGGTCAGGCAAGAAGAAGTAGAAAGCAGACTGCTGCTACTTCTGTTAACAAAACCAAACATGAAATCATGAGAGCGCTCTAAAGCAGCTGCTGGATTAGGCAACTGGTGCCAGAATGCCAATGTCTAATGTGAGGGATGAGTTTTACCCAGTTTCATGTCACTCTGCAGCTGTTATACAATGTTAACCCAAAGCTGTAAGGCACAAAGGTTGCCTTGTGAGGAGCCAGCATGGAACCGCTGGGTCCGTGCTGCAAAAATGAGCAGTAACAATTTATTTCTCAATGAGAATAGTACAAGCCAACAAAAATTTATGATGGGGCAGGGTAGTAGTATTTTACTCCATTGCCTATATTCATATTCTTATCCTGTGTGGATGTAAAGTAATCTGAGGTAGTTTATCCTCAATGGGTTAAAAATGTGTTTTCAAAAACTTAGTAAGACTGCTTTGAAAAATTGTATTGATTAAAAGTTTTTTTTTTTTTTAAAACCAGCTGTGGGAACGTGTGTAGTATTTATGGAGTCAGGCAAATATATTACCTTGTGTATTTTTAGGAAAGTGTAAGAGCAGGAAAGCACTATAGCAGGCTAACTACAGAGGTTATAGAAATTCCTTTGTTGCTTGTTAAGAAGAGGTTTGATAAATATCTGTCATAGAGTACATCTATATTCTTCGGTCCTTAATGGGAAGTTTGTATTACATAGTCTTTTGCCATCTGTTCCAGATCTCTCTTTCACTAATGCTATGAAAAAATACACAAAACACTACCTTTCTTTTTTTTTTTATACTAAGGGTTTTTTCATCTTCCTCCAGCATCTTCTTTCAGTTCACTTGATCTTTTTTTTTTTTGTCACCTTGTGTGATTTGTTCTCTGATCACATCTATTTGTCTCAGCAAAATAAATGCAGCAAATAGTTAAAAGTACTAAGGAGTGGAGAGAGACAAAAAGAAGATTGGAGACAGGAAGGAGAAATAATTGTCTAATTACAATATTGTGTGTGCAGAATCTAAAGGGAATGTTCTTGCTGTGATAGAGTGAAATGCTGCAGGAAGAAGTAGGTGTAATAAAGAGGAAAGCAGTGAATAAAACAGGATAACAGAGCAGGTAAAGGGAAATTCAGAAAGCTTGTGGGAGTTGAAAGAAGAATGAAAACAGCCAAGGGAACTAAGAGAGAACAGCTGACAAATGGAGACAGAAGCTGAAAGGGGACTGGAGTGGAGCAGATGGTGGGTGGGGTGGGTAAAGCAAGAAAGTGAAATAACTGAAAAACTAGTTCAGAGAAGGTAGTAGAAATGGAAAACAGCAATAACCAGGGAGAGTTCAGTAAAAGGACTGGAGTTGGGGGGAATGGAGAAGTAATCAAGTGATCAGAGATGACAAAGAATTGATGTTTGAGAAGAGCAGACAGCTTGATGTCAGAAGCAGAAGCGCTCTACAAAAGGCTTTTCAGACCCTCAAGCCAACTCCTATTTTAGAGCTGCTCTTGCCACCAGCCCTATAGCTTCTTTTTCCAGGTGCTGGTTATTTATTCCAGTGTTAATATAGCTTCAGCAGCTTTATCTTAAAATCTTGGTTTGATCTCCTGTTTGAGATGTCACTCTTCACAAATTTAATAAACATTATCATCCATTCTAAACACATAGGAGAAAGCTTGTTTACCTTTCGTTTCCTGGAACAAGAAATTCTGAAATGTTAGCTATTCTGTGCAATTTTACCTGTTTTACTGTATTCACTTGGGACTTGCATCATAGAGATTTCACATTCAGCTGGTCTACATTTTTCTAAATGGGTTAATAACATTTTAATACCATTTACAATTTCAGCTTGAGCAGATGTTTTTTTCATTGCTTTCCTGCTGCTTAAGTAATTGGGTTCAGTGAGCGAAGAACCTTCCCTCCACCATTTCTTTGCAGTAAGAACAATAGTGAACATATTAGTGAATACCGAAGCGTGCTTTGATGTGTCAGTGGCTTTGGGAATCACATCACTGGAAATGAATTACAGTTGGTTGTGATTCACATAGCTTTATTTCATATGGTAACTAAAGAGGGAAATGCTAATTTTTAAATTGCTCTTGGAAACAGTGGCTTGAATTTAGTCTGCACTCAGTCTGTTGTGGCTGCAGTTAGTTATTCAAGGTTTTGGGGCTGTACTTTCATTCTGAGCTTGTCTATTGTTGCAGTAGTACAGTTATTGCTGAAGAAAGGGGGAGAAACTCTGTCATATCACTGATGTTCTGCCTGTTAAAAAAGTGGAAGTAAATGAGTAGTTTATTAGGGATTGACTAATTAATTTCTCCCTTGCTTAAAATTTACTGTGCTAATCTTCTCACCATATCCTTGGCGGAGAGTATGAAAAAAGGAGTAGAAAAGGTGAAAAATTCCTCTAAATGTAGCTGAAAAAAGGATCGTGGAATAGGGAAATGAAAACTATGATACGTAGAGATGTAAGTGGGCAAAATAGCAAAAAATAGCACTGACTCAAAATTATGTACAGCCTTCCAGTTGGTATAAAGTGGTGGATGCTCAGGAATGTCATCTGGGATTCTGTGCTGTAGGACGTGTTTGAGGGGTCTGCATGCCCCAAACTAAATATGGTATACTTGCGTGTGCCCGTCAGGTTTGTAATGGCGTGGATGATATCTTACCGTTCTTATCTGTGTCGTGGATTCCTCAATCCTTTCCTTTTTAGATTAATATTTTTGGTTTTGTGTGGTGATATTGAACCATGTGATGGGGAACCTTCATGAAGGAAAGGCAAATTGAGAGGGGAGAAAGTGCCAGCAACCGTTAGCAGTTATTCAAAGACAGTAATGTCTCTTTATGACCCTTTATGTCTTCATCATTCAGTAATGTAATTTTTTGCAGTAATACATAAATTTTGCCCTGTGATATTCCCTTTTCTATGGAAAGGAACACTATCTGAAACAAGGTAAACAGTCACATATAGAATTTAATAATCTGAGTTGATTTTTTAAAATCTTTAACTATTTGTTAATAATTCTTCACCATGTTTACTGTGCCAATATTTGGAATAACCCAGGGTAGTATAAAAGCAATACTTTTTTTAAAATATACTACAGATAAGATCAGATCAAGCAGTGTTTGTCATCATTCACATGAAATGATGAATTACATAGAAGAGAGAAGTTCTCATTGGAGGATAGGAATTGTTCTTGCGGTTACTTTGGTTGGGGATTGAAATTCAACATTTATAAGAACTGAAAATTATGTTGAAAACTGAAGATGAAATGCCATCATTTACGGTCATTTAAGGTTCATTATTTGCTATTGTATAATTTATTTAGATTGCTTTATAATATAAATAATAACTGGGGGATTTAAAATGTTTTTTGTATTTTTGGCTTACCCTTTGAGGCACTTGTTTTTGTTCTTGGCAAAGGTTTTCAGTTTTATGAGGAAAAACAAGAAGATAAGTAAAAATTTAATCATGGAGTATTAGGCAAATGAGGGAAAAATAACAAAAGGAGAATGGCAATCCTATCCATAGTCTTCCAAGGCCTTTAGTGTCAGTAGCAAATCTGAAGTCTGTTGGTTAAATACTTCCATTGTGTTATTCTCAGAAAAGGAGAGTTTTAATAATGTTCTGGTTAAACAACTTGAAATACTCTGTTGAACAGTAACAAATCTGTTCACAAGATTTGTTGGAGTAGGACTCTGAGCCCATTTGGAACAGAGTAGTAGTGCCTTAGCTATGCGGAAATTAAGCCCTGCAGATGCCAGTTCTTCCAGTGCTACAGGTTCTGTGTACCTCATGTCTAATAGGAGTGAAAACCTGTAAGGAAAAGGTTGACAGTGGGGAGAAAGGGCACTCTTCCAGCCTCTGCCCCAAATCACGTCAGCTATCATATGCTTCGCTTAGTGGAAGATTAAAGTAATAAAGCCATGCATTCAGCCTGGAGTCTTTTGATGTAACTCCATGGTACAGAAATGCAAATATTCTTATACATTCTTGCAGACTCCTTTTCTTTGTGTCCTGTGAAAGTCTTATATTAAGCTACTATTTCAGGCGGTGCTCAAATGCTCCACTAACCTCCGCAGGCTTTACATTTCGATTCGGGGAAAAATGGGTTAGTATTTCCCTTTTTTCCAAATCTTCCTCATATAATTTTTGTTCATGTTTTCATGCATGGGGGGCATAATTAATAATTTTGATATTTAAACTATTGCTGTCTAAATCTTGTATGCTCGTATGAATACATCAGGTCGCGTCTCTCAGAATTATTATTCAAGGTCCAAAAAATATAGGTAGCTGTCATAATACTCAGATCACTTAGTTCCTGTTTCAAGGCTATCTCAGTAACTGCAGGAGCCAAACGCTTGTACTGAAATCTGCTAAGACAGATGGGGTCCCAGGATCAACTGAAATGGCTGTTACCATCCGTGCCATGCACCAAAATGAAAACCTTGAAAATAAAAAGGGAACAGGAAAGGCTGCCAGAAAACCAGGTCACACATGGAATGTTCTCACCCCAGCTTTCTTTTGAAGATCTGTCCAATGTAGACTATAAAACTTACATAAACAAGCAAGTTTATTCACATATGTATGTGATAGATTTGAAAAGACTTATGTTTTGAAATAAGTATTTTAGCCCTGGTTTATCAAGGGTCTTTCTCTATACCTGCTTTTATTCCTTTTCCTTTTCAACCCCTACCTTTGAACCTGTTGACCAATTTTAGCTGTTTTGTAAGGGACTAGAGATCTCAGAAGACTTTTCATGCAATATTTGCATTCATTTTATTAACTTATTTTGCAGTCAACCCTGTGACTCTGGATTTCAGTGGACGAACAGTTAATAGCATGTATGCTTCGGCACTCTATTATTTGGCTGTGCAATGGGAAGAACTAGGGGTTACATGCTCAGATTCTTTAATATTAAATTTAATGGCTCTGATACACAATTTCTATTAGAAATTAGATTAGGAAACAAGTTTTCAATGCTCCTGTTTTTAAAATTCAAAGTAGAAATTGTTATGACAAATCTCTCAGTCTCTGAAATAAGTCTTAATAAGACAAAATAAACCCTGAGAGAGACCTATTTGGATCCTCTCTCTAGGCATGGAAGCTGTATGAAAACATAGCAGAGTGTTTTTCTTTTATCAGACACTTTAGCAGCAGAGTTAAAACAGCTCGGTCTGCCACAGCTTCTGTTCTGTTAGCAGCCCTGCATGCCAACTGGCCGATGTAACTGTCTTTGGGGGTTTTGTGAGGTGTTTTTTTTAGGCATTTATCATTTTGATCTGGGGTGTAAATGATCCAAATCCTTGTAAATGTTTAGTATGTATGTATTTAAGATGCCATGTGCATTATTCAGGCGAGATATTTTATAAAATTCTTGTAAAGTATTTCATGTAGGAAATACTTAAATTAAGATTTTGCCTAAGCAAACAATTCCTGGTTGAAAATTATAAAAAACTTACATGGCCGTTTTCAATTATTTATTTAGCTTTCAGGGTATTATCTATCTAAAGAGAATGGGAAATGAAATTTTTTGTTTAATTTATTGGAGCCATCTTGAAAATTAGAAGCCAAAGATTCTGACAAACACTTGAGAGGCTTGAGTATCGAGTCATGTGCAATTGCTGAAGATCTGGTGCACACCTCGGCATGTTTTAGACAATGTTTGCAGCTCCTGAGGGTGCTAAAATCGTAAAGAGGGTGTGAAATAGAACTTGTCAATGCTGGGGACTCATCTGGAATCATCCATTTATTTGAAATATTCTTAAAGATATTTGTTCTAAATAAGTTTCTTGGAAGAGTAATTATTCTAAAGAGAGAGTCCCATATTTTATGACATCAGTAGGGAAAAATTCATAAACCTGGGATAAATTGAAGCAGAGTGCAGGAACTTACCCACACAGTGGTGTATTTATCCTACATCACTGAGCTGAAGGGTGTGGCAGAGGTTATTTACTACTACAGAATCATGTTGCAAGTATGATGCTTTACACAGAATGCAAGTAAGTGAGCTTTTTAGAGTTGGTGAGCAAACGGAAAAGTAATATGTACCTGTTTGGATCAAATAAATTTAAATTTTCTGTTTCTTGCATTAAAATGTTTTTCATTCAACACCAGCCGTCGTTTTGACACCAAAAAAATCTGGTTCTTGGAAAGGAAACATGAAAATCGAGTTACGAGCTTTTTCTAAACAAAGCATTTGTCCGTAGAGGTTTTGTGCAAGACAAGGGACGTGAACTGCCCTTCACACAGCCCAGGGAGGAGCACTGTCAAGCTGGTGGGTGAAGGTGGACAGGTAGGCAACCTGTGTGCTAAATTCTGCTTATATGCAGATTGCCTGGAGTTCTGGGCACACCATTTAATAATTCTGTCTTGTTTTTTCTGTTAAAAACAAAAGATGGCTAACTTCAAAATGAAGTAAATAAATGGAGTAAATATATTGGAATACTCTTTTGACTGTATTTTTATTTGGACAATATAATGTATTCCAGAGAAAATATTACTTTCGAAGGAAGTTAAGATTGCAAATTGAAGGTTCTAAACTAAAGGGCTGCCATATGGAAACATCATTGCCCTGAAAACTGGACCAGGCACAACCAGGCTGGGGAATGTGGCTAGCTGTGGTGAATGCTTTGCTGTGAAGGGGAATACATTAGCTGGTGCTGGTGAGTGAGGTTGCATTTGCATTTCCTTTTTGATAAACCCATGACTGGGCATTGAGTGTATATTACTTCAATCCAACAGCATGACTTCAATTAGAACATATTTTGTCCTCCATTCAGGAAGGGAGGAATGATTTAGGAATCTATCTATCTATCTATCTCAGCGCTGCTGGCACTTCAGACAGATACTTGTCCCTGTGAAGTGCAGGTGTAAGTCTGTACTGATCTATGAATAGTGTAAAGTGATGTTCTTGCCAGCTAGTTTGTGGATGAGTGATTTGTTGTGAACATTTCAGGGTTTATAATGGTAATTTGTGTTTGTGTTAGGGAAATAAAAATATTGTTAAACTATCCCAAGTGATATAATTAAAATGAAGAAATGAAACCCCCTTAATCCAGATCCTTTGTTCACCTCTGCAAGTTTGCATTGATTTGAATATACTGATAGCAGCAGAACCCTGATTTCCATCACTGAATGGAGGCTTGGCCCGCGAGTGCAGAACAGATTTCTCAGCTTTGATTTGACTTGTGGATAACCTAAAGGTTCATTCAGGTTTTTATTTCTATCAGGAAAATTAATTGTTCTGAACACGTGCTATTGTATAATAATTTTAGTCACTTAAAACAGATGAATAAACTAGAAGAAAAAGGTTACACATTTCTAAAAACACTTGCATGGAATTAATGACTAGAAGAACAGATTTTTTGAATCTAGGGGACTTTTTATAAAAAGATACGTATGAAAAAGTATCACTTCCATGCACCGAAGTTATTCAACTTAGCGGAAAAAAAGGTTCTGGTCATAAGACTATTTTTGATGGTATTCAATGGTAAACTGATCTTTGGGTAGGAATCTGCTCAGATCTGCCTTGTATTTCCTGATGCTTGCTCTTTGTGAAGAGCTCTGCTTTCTATAGTCACATTTGATTGTATGATCGCTACTCCACAGTTAGTGTAGATAGGGCTTTTCTAACCAATCCTGCAGGCAAAGCGGGCTGTATGCAATTGCTTCAGCTTCTGCACCTGCACAGAATATATATGCTATGCTGATCCTCACACTGGTGATATGAAGGACTAATACGCCTTCCATCCCCTAGTGCTCTTACCCAAGCGAATGAAAAGCTTCCTGCTGTTGGTTTACGGGTGGAAGAAAATTTAGGTTTTATGGTTAGGTAAGTACCTTTCTTGTTGTCCGTTCTCAGTTCATGAGTTTTGCATTGCATTCTGTGCCTTTGGGATCCTCTTGTCATATCTACAAGCTGTCTGCACAGTTGTGAAAATGAAAATGCTAATGCAAAATAAAAGGCAGATATGTTGGCAAAAATACTGTATTTTTGAGGGGAAAAAACCAGACTATTATTAGGTTCTTTCCTCCTCTGTCAAATGCTAGACACATTCTATAGGCTGCTGCCTGAAGGATAGAGGTGCAGCACATAAAACCTCTGCAGGGGACAGAAGATGAAAGTTTAGAATATTTGGCATTTGTTTTACTGGACAGAAATATGTACAGTGTGCTTTTGCTCAGTGACCCATGGCTTTGGGCTGGCTTGGGCGTTCTTGTGGTGTGTATGTAGCCACCAGAAGCAGCCAGCTGAGCATGGTGGAGAGGAGGGGCTCCAGCTGGGAGGTCTTTGTACGCTGAGGGTGTTACAGATCAGATCCTGTCCTCTTTGCACAGTGCAATGGGGGTGCAAATGCAGCCAAGTAAATAATAATGAAATCCTGAAATCCTCCATTTAGGGTTAATACTGCTGGTCTGTGCATAAATTAAAGACTGAGATACGAAAAAATAAAATTTAACATGATAATCCATGGTTGGAATCTAGAGTGAAAGTCATTTGTTGCACTAATAGTTTTTAATTTGTCTAAGCAGTATTGTTGAAACTCTTTCCATTTGGCAAAAAAACCGTCAAAAACTGGCACAATGGTGTAATTATTGATGCATACAAACTAATTATCTGTATAGAGTTTTGATCCAAGGACACTAGTGGAGTGGTTGTTGCCAAAATGTTTGTTAAAATCAGTGTTGATGCAATTCTGCTGGAGTGTTTTCATCTTCAGTGCTGTATTTCCCTGTACACATACATTCACAAAACACAATGCAGCATGTACGTCTAACAAACCCATGAAAACTTCTGTGCCTGTGTGCTCTGATTAAGTGTTTAGCTGAGATTTTTCAAAGGAATCTAATGAAATTAGCACTCGGGGTTTGTGTCTGAGGGGTGGCACAGTGCCTGATTTTTTTTGACAGCTTTTTGTGTGAGGAAAGTTTTTGGGTTTCTTTAATCCAAATCTTCCTTAGGATTTATTCTGTAACTATTCTGTGCCTGGAACTTGGTCTGCAGTGCTGAGAGCAGTACTATAATGTGAGAAAGAGAGAGGGGTAGAACAAAAACAAAAAGCAGATGTATTGGGCAATAATGTCTACTGAATTCGTATTCTTGTGTTCTGAACTAAGGCAATCTAATATTCTAAGTGCAAACCAGATTTTGAGGCAAGTAATGTTAAGTTGGAAAGAGAAGTTCTTACTTCAGAATAAAAGCATCTATGTGGTAAAGGGAGAGAGATGAAAGAGCAAGTTTGTTGAATTTCCAGGTGTTGCTCTTTAAGATAAGGAGCTTCTCAAAGACATGTAGGCCACAAGTTCAAGGCAGAACATTTTGCTTTCCAATTTGTTTGCTAGAACTTAGATTTTCATCTTTGATTTCTGACTCAAAGCTAAAAAAAATATATATTTACAGCACCACCTTTGTGCCTCCTTCAGGTGAGGAGTCAGGCTGGCCTCGGGGTGGCATGGCTGTCTCCAGGCCGTGGTGCAGCTGTGGCTGCTTTTCCTGCCTGTCCTTTTTCTTTCAGTCTTAACGCAGTAAGGCCAGAGTCCTTAATGAAGCTTGAGATTCTTATGCTATCTTTCATGAAGGGAGAGATGTTTGAATTTAAACAAGGCTTTAGCTGTGAAACCATATAGCTTTGTACTACCATTTTATTTAAGAACTTTGCTTCTCCGAGTAGCAGACAAGTAAACTAGAAAGGCGGTGGTGTATCGCACAGCAAATGCTTCGAGTAAGATGATGGGCAGTATGATCCGCATAAGCCTGTCAAGTCTTGACTGGGTGCCTCACCCCTATTCTCTTGTTTTCATGATGCCTTTCTTAGTGTTATAGCTAGGTGATACATTTCCATGACTTCCAGCACACTGTACAGGAGTAGCACTCTTTCTTGCTGGTGAGGTTGAACGGGCTTAAACAAAGGTTACCCATGTTTACAGTCAAGCGCTGTGTGACGTTGGAGAAGATGAAGCTTACCTTGGTAAGGCCTGCCAGCAAGGCTTGCCTGAGTTGCACCAGCCACTGTAACGTGAGACTGGCAGCAGTGATGACCTGGCTCAGGCAGTGGTTGCTTGTGCATATGTGTTACACTGGATGCACAAAAAGATGCCTTTCTCTTTTCCCTTCTCCAGTAATCCTTCTACAACCAGTAAACCATTTATTTAGCAGTAGTGTAGTAGCTCTTCCTTTTTAGGGTGATATATTACTAATGAGTATATGAAAGTATGTTGATTAATCTAAGAACTGGGGAGTAGTGTTTGACTTAATGTGTAATTACTATGTGGTGGTTAATGAAATTTACATATTAAACATCAAAAAGTGATTTTGCCGGTAGCGAATGGAATTAATCTTAATAATTTTTGGAATGCACTTTCAACACAGTGACCAGCTTTATTGCTGTGATAATACCATTAACAACAAGATCTGAGTTGTGGAAGTTGAGAAGATCTATAAAACATTATCACTTTCACCTTTGAACTTTATTATTAGTAGGAAATATGTTATTAGAAATTTACTCTTTAAATGTTTTCTGTGTGGTCCTGTGGATGGTGCTTTGAGCATCTGTTACAGGGTGCTGTATTCTTTATTTTTCCCAAGTGCTGCAGTACCAGTGAAACTCCCATTTGTGGTACGCTGCAAATGTCATCTTGTGTTAAACTCATGCTACATCATGCTTCCCAAAATGCTCACATACAGCAAGGGATGAAATGACTGTGATAAGTTTGTGAGTACAGAAAAGGGCTCACTGACATGGCTGACTCAACTGTTGCTGTCTTTTTCTGAAGCTAATATTGATGGTTTAGAAAGAAATGAGGAGTGTTCAGTTGCTAGGGATATTCCACGCTTTCCACCTGTGTGTGTTTATCAGTGGGCACAGATCCTGATCTCAGTGGCTAATTCCGTGTGGATTTGTGTATTTTGGTCAGAAGCAATCCTGCTTGCCTAATCTGAATGCCACGTAATTCCCCCCCAAGGCCCATCAAGTGTTATGAGTCCATAGTACTCATTCTAACACTGATAATTAACTGCCTGAAACTTGACATACCCTTGAATTTTAAAACAGATTTTATGACATTTGTAAACAACAGTTAGCAGGAAAAAAGGTAAAATTGTATGTGTCATTCTGTTTTCTACCATACACGATTTACAGTTCAAAGTGAATATATTTAAATGAACTCCCCTGCAGCTACTGTTTACAGTAGCCTTCAAAGAATGATGAAAGCTTTTAAATAATGTAGAATATTACATGACTTATTTTTCAAAACACATGCACTGAATGTTTTAGAGTGAAATGTCTGTGTTTCAGATTAGATGGATTGCAGACAGCTGCTGCGTTTACTGAATGTTACAGATGGAAGGGAAAATAAATGTAGGGAGAAGACTAAGAAAATAAAGGATTCTTAGGAGTGCCTTATGTCTGAACAGCAGTAACTTAAAGGCAAATCAGATTATCACAGACATCATCTTGATAGCTAAGAAAATCTCACTCTCTCTTCCTCTTAAAAAAAAAAAAAGTCAAAACCAAATACAGGGTCCTTGGTTTCTTATATGAATATTTGTTTTAAGTGTTATGGCAGAGGGGTGTGCTGCTTCTCATATTCCCTTCCCAACTTCTACTTGAGCTGGATGCTGTTACCAGCATTTCTTGTCTACACTGTTTTATCAAGGAAGCCTTTAGGTGTTAATGTAATGAAGTTATTACAGAGTTTAGGAAGCAGATAGACGTTTCTCCATTAGATTACACATTTAACTTTTTTTAGCCAGGAATTCTTTCTCTTGATACATTTGTAACGTGCTAACTGCTGCTTATGTGCATGCATCTTGACTAGGTGCAAGGTAAGTAGTGAGAAAACTGACCCAACTTCACACTGATGCTGACCAGCCACATATCTACCCACATTTTTTTGGATGGGTTTTGCATTTTTAACTAAGCTTTAGGCTGTCGAAATTACTTTGTTTACACTATGAAAGGCCAAATAAATTTGGCATAAAGTGTGTCTACACAGACCACAAGTATTATTGCTTTGTAAAATTGTGATAAAAGACGCAAACAAAGATGTAATTATATGTATTTATGGGATAATTAGGAGAAATTTTTATTTAACCTCACCTCAGCTAGTGGATGAGTTATGCCCTGAGCATAAAGCTATACACTTCACAACTTTTCAAGTTGAAATTCCTTTGTGGGTTCTGTAAACTCGCTGTTTTTACAACAGATTGAGACCTATCAGTTCTAGAAACTGTGCTACAGCTCTAAAAAGTAGAGCACAGGATTTATCCTCCAGGAGGAATAGGGCTAAGGGAGCCCCGTTTCTGCCTTCCCATCCAAAGAAAGATTACAAGTCTTCTGGGAAACACTAATAGATTTGGATGACAAACACAATCGTGGTGTATCCCAGAGCCACCTTATGGACAGCTGTAAGTATTGGAGTCTGCTCAGGCCTTGCTGCTTTTATGTCCCCTGTATGCCTGTTAGACTGGGGCTTGGAGGACAATGTATTGATGTAGTTTTATGGTGTGTGTGCTGGAAGAAGCAGGGTTCTTAGGAGGCCATGTTCTCTTAACAAAACTGGGGCTGGGATGAGGATTTCAGTGGATGATCCATTTTTTTGGTCTGGAGGTTCCTGAGGTTTAATATTTAGGGGCTTTTCTTCTTTAGAAATGAGCACTTTCTGGCTTTGTTACAACTGCTATAGCACATCTTATGTTGAGTCTTCCTCCTCCCTCTTTTTTAAAAAAAAAGTATCTGCAGATGACCTTCTATGTTTATTCTCATAAAATTGGCAGATGGGTTAAATAGGATAATGTGTCTCTTGTGGTACTTACCAGATTAAATTGATAAAACCCTGAAATTTTCACCTATAACAAAACAATGTTATACCACAAACATAAGGTGATTTATTTCAGTGTGGTATCACAGTTAAGGAATATTACAGAGATAAAATAATCCTTAATACTAGAAGAATTATAATCTGCAATAACCAGCTGCAATAGCAGTAACATTGCTTCAGGTGCAGGAAAAGCAAAACTTTCTTCTCTGGAAAAAAGCAGTGCTGTAGAAGCTTTGAGGTCTCCAAGAGAAATGTGTTAGAAATACAAACAACAGAAAAACATTCTCGAAACATAAAGATTCCACACCCCCCCCCCCACACACACATTTGCACCATCTGTATGAGCACTTGCTGGTTGTTCCTGGCTTTGTACCCTCTGATGGCTTCTGACCTTCAGTGTTTCTCTGCTGCTTTCTCCTGCAAATTATGTTCTTGGTTCCTCTTTGTTTTCCACATTATGGTTATTCTTTGAGTTCAGAACCTTGTTCAAAGTCTTGTTTTAAATGGAATTTGAAGATGTCTCTAGCTATATTTGTATCTAATTACTTTCACAATCTCCGATACAAAGCAAGCTTCCATTACAAATGGGTCAGTGACAGTGAAGAGAGCAAGAGCCCATCTGACATGTCAGCCTCCTCCTTTACAGGAATTTAGTTCCTCCTTGGCAAAAAACAGATGGATGACAGACGCTAGGTAATGCCCTGGCTTGCAATTGCACAACCCAGGCTGAAATCTAAGAGGTGCAAAGAGTGAATTTTTCTGTCACCCTTGTAAATGGCTCTACTAGCTTAGTATGTCTTGTTTGACAAGGTGATGTAAGAAAGCTTGCATCAGAGCTGTCTGTACATTTACTATACTTGTTGAGCTGTAGACAGGGCACTTGGATCTCCAGGACTTATCAATCCATACACATCTTTTCCAGGATAAATTTTTAATTCTTTTTAATAAAAAGCTGTTATTCAAAACCACTGACAAGCTAGTATTCTCTGGATTCAGAATTGAAATTGGGCAGATAATACTTTCCTCTCTCAAAAGTGAAATTACAGTAAATATAAGTTATTCCATCACTATATATTATTTATGATGCCTTTATAAATGTGGTGTTTTGCAGAAGCAGAGTAAAAGAAATTAATCTTTAATATTTGTATCATAGTGAGAGTTAATGAGAGGAAAAGAAATGTAGTTTCTTGCAATAAGAAGCAACTTTACTAAAATTACGTTCCCCTAATTGGGGAGAAAGAAGTCTTCTGATGAACATGCAGAAAATATGCATTTATCATAACATACATATTACAGTAGCTGGAAACAATCTTACTCTGTAATATTGTAAAAATTAGGTTAGGGTTTGGAAATGTTCTTCTCAGCAGGGTAAAATAGCCTATGTGCAACTTCATTCTGCAATGGTTTGGTTGTTTCCTCATTCCCTAATGTCAGTAGCTGTGAAGAAAAAAATAGAAAAATAAAATGGAAGCCTTGAGTTTTAAAACAGCTGAGAGGTGAAATGAAGGTGAGAGAATGTTTTGGTGGTTTTTTGCCTTTTTTTTTTCAGCTATGAATTATTTTGTCTCTGTTCCTTGAAGGCTGGTATTTAAAACCAAAGCCGCCTGGTTGTTCATTATGTGAAAGTGTTTTTCCTGAGCTTTTTTCCCTACCTTTTGCAACCATATTAGTTAATGTGAGCTAGCTGTATAGTTGTGGTTTCACAGCCTGGTTCTCTCTCAGTGTGTCTGCACCTCTCAGGTTTGCCTCTGAATATCCCTGCAGCCCCTTGGGATGCCCCACAGCCTGTGCTGCCCCCGGGCTGCAGTGATCCGTCACTGTCATTCCCTTGCCTAGCTATTCTGGGTGGAGTGTACAAACCATGGTTAAAGCTTTGAACTGCTGTTTGCACATATCCTGAGCTTAAACTTGGCCATTTGACAATAAAACATGTTCATGTACTTAGGATATTAGAATTTAATGTTGGCATATTTTGTCTTCCATGGCCTTAGATAAAATTTCTTTTCCCTCTTAGCTTCAGTTATGGCTTTCTAGACTGAGGATAGCAGTATTGCACTACTTTGAGAAATGTTCTGCAAAAACATATACTAAAGATATTAAAATGGATGGAAACAATAATAATGAGATCCTTCGCATATTCCCTCTTGGGCTATAGGATTTATGTTACCAAAAGACAAAGAGATAAGCCATCATTCCTTGTACAAGAAATACAAAAAAGATTTAACAAAACTTGTGCAGGGAAAAGGCATTCATTCATTGGCTCCTCCAGTACAGTCACCTTCAAAACAAGTCTAGTTTTTAAAGAAAAGATTCCAAAAGTAGTATTGTTTATTATGGTATGTATTTTTTATTATTACACACACTCCTTATATTCAGATCTTGATGGTCTGTTTAAATAAAGTCAAGATTATCCATGTTTTTGCATTTAGGTTTTTATGTACTTCCTATTAATTAAGCAAATAATATGAAGGGAGTGTGCACTATTGTGAAGCTGCATGTCTCTGCTCAATTTTTCTTTTTGGAAAAAAGCAAATATCGAAAGAGGTTTTTTCTGTTATACAGTATGTAGTAGCCACAATTTAAGAAGTGTAATCCATCATTTTCAACTGTTCTACTGGCATGCATAAGCAGTGGGGAAAACGGATCTTTAGGAGTGAAAAATTGAGTCATACAAAATAGATTTGTGTTTAATATCAATGAAATGTCTTTCTTCCAAAGCAGAAGTTTCAGCCAACAAAACTTGAATACAAGAAGTCTATTTGATTTTGTAATAACTATTGATTTGTGTAGTTCAAGTGTGATAAAGCTTTAAGCTGAACAATTACACTATATTTCATGTTGTTCCAAGTCTGAGTTCTTTTATAGATAACTATGCCAACAGTAAAAAAGGTTTTTATTTATTAACGTAATTATTCCAGTCCTCTATTTTAACTGCTCTTTATATATGTGTGTCTTAGATACATGATGCTTTATGGTTATAAAGTGTATTTCTTTGGCAATGCTATGGAGTCTACAGTAGGGCAGCTGAAAGGTTTGTGTGCCGTAAGATGATTTTTTGGAGCTGGGTGATAAAGGAGCGGTACAAGGAAAGATGTTCTGGATTGAAAGGTAAGGAAATCAGCATGGCAAAATTCACGCTAACAAAATAATCTGAGAATATAGTTATATCTTCATCTAAAATGGCACAAGTTTGTAGAATTGCTTCCTTTACTGGCTTCTGAAAGTTTTTGCATGTTTTTATTAGATGGTAAAAAATGGCAGTAGCTATTGCTGTATAGCTGTGTCCTTCCTCCTGTTGAAATAAGCTTTTGGTGGTTGTTCTCAGAATAACCAGCTAGGCGTATAGATTTTCATAGTGGAATGGGAAAAAATTGTTCTTTGTTCTTCAGTATCGGGCCCATGACAATTTCTCTTAGAGTCCTTTTTTTCCAAAAATATGAGAAAGTTTGGGGTAGTTGTGCAGGCAACTTCTTGACTAAATCAGGCTATTCTTGTTCTTTCCTGTTTTCGTGAGTAGCTCTTGTATGCTGCCTATTTGAAAACAGTTATTTTCAGGAAAAAAACCCACCATGATTTAAATAGGAAACATATATGTGTTTATACAAGGCTTTATTTTGTAAAAAGGTGTATTATGAAAAATACATGACCAAAAAAACCCAACCCAAACCTGTCCTAAATACTTATTCGTTGTGTCTGCATTGTCTTCTCTGATTTCAATTACACTACCCAAGGGATGACTATGAGACTTTTTAGCTAGTCAGAAAGTCTTCCTTTATTCAGTTCTCTCTGTCAAATAATAGAAATGAACTCTCTTGGACACAAATGGGTATTATGAATAAACATACCTGTGCTAAGTTAAAATAGATGTTTGATACATCTATAAATATATCAGGAAAACACAGACTATGTTATGAAAATGATACAAACCTGAGATTGAAAAGCGTAGTACGTTTTTATGGGAACAGAATTGCCATCAAAGCGTATTATTAATCTGAGGTCATTGAGCCTAAAGATGTCTTCACTGAGCAGTTGATCTGGGATTTTTGCCAGCTTTTGAACCTCCTTGAGAGGAGGTGGTATACCATGTGTACACACCCCCACGCTCTTTTTCCTTTACTGAAAGGTTCCTGAATTAAACCCAGGCAAAGTGTATCCTGGAGGAGATACTGTTAATCTGTTTAACAGCTCATTCTTATCTTTTCCCACTATTTTTACGTTCAGGATGAGATCTTTTTGTATAGTGGTTCTTAAACTGAAGAACAGAATTCCCCATGGGACTCTGTTGCTGGAGACTCAAGAGTGGGAGACCAGCTAGGAGGAGGTAACTGAGGAGAGCAGTAGCACTGGGAGAAGTGTCAGCAAGTGCAGAAAGCAGGAGAGCCTGTGGGAAGCCACAGTGCTGCTTCTTACTGGGACTTCTGGACTGAAGGATAATATAAGAAAAAGACGGGATATAGCTTCTGGTGATCATGGGCTATCTCTGCTGCTCCTCTCTATACAATTGATCAGTCTGAAGCCTTGTCTTTGGCACTTAATTCTCTTCTGACACTAATGCCTCCTTCATGTAGGATAAAGTGCAGAAGCAGGAAAAAAAAGGCAGTATTTCTCTGTACTCATCAGCAGAGACAGATTCTTCTGGGCTTGATGCAGTTGTCCAGAAAACAACTCCAGAAATTGTCAGTGTACGAACTCCTGAAACTTGCCTACAGTGTCTTGCAGAAGCAGCGGGAAGGCATCACGCTGTGCATTTAACTTTGCTGTTGGAGTAATCACCCCGTTGGTAGACTAAACTAGATCCCAGAATGATCAATAAAGAATAGTTTGATACTCTGCTAATGTTTTATATGCTGACTGAGGCATGCTGTCAAAAAGTGTTTCATGCCTCATGTACTACTAAGTGTACTACCAAGTGCCTTTAAAGGATGGTCTTTCTCATTCATCCAACAGAATGACCTTGACAATTGATTTCATTACCTAGGCATGTTATTACTGTGTCTTGTTCTGGATTAACTGCAACTCTGGAACTGATAATGTATTCTGAATTTGAAATAATGTTTTAACCTTGTGGTTGCTGAGGCCAATCAAATGAGAAACAGGAAACCAGCAGAAATCACCAGTGGGAAATGTAGGAATTCTTTTGTTCATTAGCATTTTAAAACTACATTGAAATGCATAGCGATGACTGTAAAGATATATTAATTTGATTTCACGTAAGCATCCAGTTCTTAGCAAGTGTAAGCCAGTATATTGCATAAAAGGCAGTCGAAGACAGTGGACTGGACTCTGAAGAGTATATTTTAAAGGATTTTATCAAATCAGAAGGAAGAAGAGACTACAAAAATCATATGCCTCTGTATGTTTTTCTGTTGACAGCATCTGCAAGAAATTTATATTAAAATATCATTTTAACTTCTCTGTAACTCTTTAACACATCATATGATCTTTGGAAATTCAAAGCTGATATGGATCTTCATCCATTTATTGAAGCTTGAGTACTGACTTATTCCTTGTTCACTGGAACCAGGTTGTTTTCAGCATTGTCTTTCTCTGTAAGTGTTCAGTTTCATTCATACCAAAGTTGCATTATGTTCTTTCTTCTGGGATTTCTGTTGCCCATCACACTTGACATCTAAATAACAAGGTAAGCAGGCAGTGCTGTAATTTGGCATCACTGTATGAAATGTCTTAATGTGAATTACTGAACAGCTGGACATACAGACTTTCTTGAAATATGATTTTGTTATAATCTTGGATTCCATCACTAATTAATTGCTCTATTAGTGGTATGTTGTGGGGATTTGAGGAAGTTCTCACCACAGTCCTATATAAGATCCCAAAGAAAGTTCTGCATTCTTGCTACAAACTTCTGTCATGCACCTTTTGTTTATGGTCCAGTTTGGAAATTATTGTTTTATTGTAATTTTATAAATTGACTTTCAAAACTTTGAAGTATAAAGATTACTGATGAAAGCCCTAGCCCTACAGCACTTGCCCTTTTCTAATCTTGGTATGGTTTTATCTATTGTTCAGCAGATTCCTATTTTTGACCTTCATTGATTTCTAAAGGTAGTCCTTTGATTCAAAGCTGCTTTGGGATGTTTAAGAATGGCACTAAGATTCTTGCATTTACCTAATGAATTTCTGTGAAACACTGGAAAAGCAAACACTGTACAGCACATCATCTGTAACCTTTCACTGTCAGTGCCTGCTAAACATTTTTGACTTTCATGATAATTGCTTCTTGCTTTTTACAGCAATTAAGAATCTGACATATCAAGGATAGAAAGTGGGAGGGAAGATGTCTGCTATTTTGTGACTCCAGCAATGGGACAGCATTCTTAGTTCTGCATCAAATGTGATATATTTTTAATAATGCTAATTAAATTATGATCAGGTTGAAATAGGAGTACAGGTCCTCAATGTTACCAGGGTCATCCCTGTGTGCACCAGGTAGGTAAGTGCCTTTCAAGAATGTGTGAACAGAGCCCTTTATTATGATGAAAAGGAAATACTGGCTTTTGTTTCAGAGAATTAGGGCAATGTAAAATAGATATGATGATTAAATACATAAATGGAAATGTCTTTTCATTATTTGAATTTACCTAGTCTGTCTCCTGTTAACAATGTCTTCTGCTGTAATGTTTTGTTATTAATATAGACCCAGATTTCTAAAATCTGAGTGTCATGCAAATGTTATCTTACATATTTTCAAAACAAGTATATGTTTTGAGGAGCGTTGTTACTTTTCTTTTTTTTTTAATATTTATTGGAATCTAAATATTCAAAAAGATTGTTACTTGCTGTAGTCGCAGTCTGTTGCAGGTGAGGGAACAGAACCGAACACTCATGAGTCTGATCACAATTCCTGTTCAGTCACAGGGTGTTTAAAGATGTTCAGATGCTGCTTATTTAGCAAATTGTCTGTCCCCTTTATAACCAAAGATAGGGTTTAGAAAATCTCTCCTGTAGTAAGCGATGAATCTTTCTGAAGTATAATCCTGAAAAGCAGCAAAGCAACTTTTAAGTCTATTGGTAGTTATGACAAAAGCTTTTCTGAATGAGAATAAATATTTCCCTTTCTTCATGAAGAGTTTAAAAATGGAAGCTATTTCCATGGTGTCACACACTTTGAGACAATACAATTTTACATGAATAGATCATAACACTTCTAAAAAGTTTACTTTCTTATATTATCTGAGCTGTTGTATGCAATGTTCTGGGATGTTTACTGAATTTACTAAGCATATTTGGACAGTGGGTTACATAGAATTAGAGAAGGCCTGAAGCCATGGCTCACTTGTGGCTTTGCCTGCAGCAGAGCCTGCCCACAGGTGCGTTGTAGCTTTTCCCATTGCATGACTGGAAAGGTACTATCAGAAAATTATTTTGGGGAGCTTAGTAATATTGGCATGTGATTCTGACTTTCATTTCATTTGATGCGAAATAAATAAATACTGCGGAAGTACTATAAAAGAACAAAAAAAACCCCCAAACCCAGAGCAACTTGTATAGCTTTTACCTAGCTAAGTAAGCATGAGAGAAATGTGAGGAGTTAAGCACTGACACCAGGCTGCCCAGGTGGATGATGGAAATGCTGCAGGTGTTCAGAATTTGAATGGACAAGGCCATGAGCAACCAGACCGAACTTTGCAGTTAGCTTTGCTTTGATCAGAGGGTTAGGCTAGATGATTTCCAGAGGTGACTTTCAGCCAGAAGGGTACTATGACTCCATGAAAGCAAATGCTAATATTGCTGAAAGTCTTCCATGCAGTTTGATTTTTGAGTTCAGTAGTACCAAATAAAGAGACTACAGTCACACAAAGCTACTGGTAGTCAATCATCAGTACGCAGAACTATCACATGAAATAGAAGCAGAGCACTCACTACCCTGAGCTGTGTGTACAATAACTGGGTTATAAACCAGCATATCCGTACTCTAAAGATTGGCTGCAATAAAGTGTCATGCAATTATCTGGTTGTGACCCACTTGAGCACCCTGCAAAAAGAAATACATTAAATACTCCTCATTAACTAGAATGCATATCATGATCCAATTCACTTTTTTCTTAGAGAGTTAGGATTGGAAATGGCTTGTTTCAAGAATTGCAGCAGCCATTTAATATAGGTAGAGGTTCATTAGTACTTTGCTAATTGGCATCAGTAAGTTTAAGGATCAAGAAAAGAGACTGGAAAGTAACGTATCTGAACTACTTTCCTGACCTCATTCCTGTTGCTAGATAACATTAAACTCTGAAAATGTTGGCACCAAACTGAACAGTATATAACCACTAGCTGTTAATTGCCAGTGGAGGAATGAGAGAGGTAGTGAACTTTGAATGTCTTCAATCTTACCCTTAAAAAAGTTGAATTCTCTTGCCAGGAAAGGCAATCTGATGAGTCTCAGTACTACCATTAAGTAAAAGGAATTGATCAAAGGTTTTAAACAAGGTTTCTTAGGGATTTTTTGGACCATCGGCAACCACAGCTGACTAATACCTCTTCCTATCCAGCCTTGAAGGCTGGCTATATTCATGAAGACATTTCTTTTCAGAAGAAAAGCTGTGGAATAATTAAGCTAGTCAGTTTCTCTAGTGATGCTTGTGTTTACAATTTCCTAAAATTTCTCAGCTGGCCAGTAAATTGGAAAGAAAAATAACACTGAAATTAAGTATGCTTTAAATGTGTTCTCTTTGGAGGTCCCTGAAAGCCTTCAGAGCTGGGCTGGCTGACCTGTTTGGCTGGGGAGGGCATGCACTTCCTACCAGTGGCACAGCACAGTCCTGTCTGCCCCCTTGTAAGGGATGCTCCTCTATCATCATGCAGGATGTAGGCTGCTGGGCAGTCACTCCTCCATCTCTGCAGCACACTGTTAGCTCTTGTCTTTTTTTAAGTGGATTCTTGGCCCTCGTCTACCATCCAAAGAGGATTTGTTTGTTACATAGAATAACATACGCTGGAAAGAATCTCTGGAGGTCATCAAGTCCAGCCCCTGCTTAAAGCAAAGCAGGGCTAACTTTAAAATGAGATCCAGTTGCTCAGGGTCTTGGCCAGTGGAGGTTGAAAGTCAAAATGGTGGAGATTTCACAGCTGCTCTGAGCCTGATGGAGGCACACAGTGAAGATCGAGCTCTTACACAGAGCTGGGGGGTTACCATAAGCTGCCTCTGCCAGAAATCTCATCCAGTCAACGGCTTGCTTCTGAAATACCTGGGAAAGAGAACTGCTGGAAACAAGCTGTGGTGGAGTCAGTGGTTCCAAATGGGGAGGACTTGCATACAGTGCTGTACAGTGTAGCTGCTGAGATTGACTGTGGGGATATTTGGGTAAAGAAGATGAAAAAAGACTGAGTTGCGTTCAAACTGGGGAGGGGGCTGACTATAAAGTTTAATAATCTAGTGACCCAGTGAAAGGCAACTTGGAATTCAGTGGCAAAATATCCTTCAAGGAAAGGGAGGCACAATATAGATGGCCATAGAAAAAAACTTGAGGTAGTTTGAAAACAAATTGAGTTCATCCTCATTCAGTATGAAATTATCCTAGTTCTTTTGAAATCATCAGTTCATAACAGACAATATTCACCCACGAGTTTTTAACTGGTGTTGCTAGGCCACATGATTTTACAAGAAAAACATCCCTATGAAAAATAATAGAAGAAAAGAAATAAACTAGAACAGCAGTATTGGTTGATTTTGGTTGAATCCTGTATCTGCAAATTGAAGGTGTTTACCATGATGTTGCCTGTTAGAGATGGTGACTCATTTCACTCTTGCTGCTGCTGCTGTATGAGCAGCTCTCTAGACAGAAGTAGTTTTTCAGTTGATGGCTGTCTGAAACATAAGTCTGGGTTGGTGCAAGTCAGTGTAACGCTAGTGGCTATAGTGATACACACCATCTTTGAAGATGTAGTAAGGTAAAGGACAGCCAATGGTGCTACCATAATTGATATGTTAAATGGAAAGTAAATGGAGGATAATAAGAAAGGAGGAAGATTGTTGCCTCTTTTGTTCCTCCTCCTGCTAATCCGTGGCTTCTATTTTCTCCAAACATCGGGTATACTGTTTAGTGATAAAGTTTGCTTTGCTTTTATCCCAGTCTCACACAGAATCTGATAGTTGAACATGTAAGGAAAAGATAGCACTGTGTAAAAATTAAACTGGATCTTAAGTCAGTCAAGTATTTATTTTTAAAAACATAAGCAATTGAATCATGCATTGGAAACAGGTGTCCTTGAAGGATAATTTGTTCCTGTGATTCCATTTTAATGGATAATGTTAGAGGTATTTATTGTGACCTTAAATAGTGAGCATGCTTTCTTAACAAATAAAGCAACACAAAGGGCAGTAAGCATGTTAAATGTAGTTTATTATTTAGCAGTTTTTATTTTCAGAAACTTCTGCAGTTGCATATTCATGTCCTCTCATGTGCAAATATGCAAATGAGATGACAATACTTGATTAGAGTTGTCAAGTTTCCATTCTCACATGGCTTTTTGTTTTGTAGGGTTGTTTGGGTTTTTTTTTACTTGTTTTTGGGTTTTGGATTTTTTTTTTTCTTTTTTAGAATATCTAGCGCTTTCTTCTCAAACGGTTTCTTCTGTTTCTGTCTTGATAACAGTGAATAAAAAAAGAATATTTATTCATAATTTAAACAGATGACAACTTTCTAATTTTGAGTTTCTTGGTTCCTGTATACATTTTTACTATTGCCAAATTGGTTGCAGGGATATTTAATAATCTGAATATCTAAAGCCTCTGAGTAACTACTGGTATCTGTTCTCAGAATTGCAAAGAGAATTTGCAGTTTTAAGAGAAGGGACATGTTTTAATTGGTTCCAAGAGCCAAACATAACAATGTAAGAGATAAAAGCGCCCTTATTTAAGTAGAGATGTATTCATCTAAGATGTTAAAAAGTATGTGTGCAAACATTATACCGTCCTCAGCAGCACATATGAATATGGTTTTGTCAGCTGAGAAGATTGCCAGATTTTGCAACTGAGAAATGTGCTTTCTGAGTACTCGGGAAAATGCCTTCTGTAACAAGTCTCACAGCAGGACTAACTGAAACAGAGTTGGAGCCAAGTAATACAGAAAAAATTTGTAACACCTTTCATTTCTAAGGGCCTTCAGAAACATTGCCTGTTTCACGATGTAAGGTAACTGCATAAAGTGTATAAATTACCCATTTTGTAGACAGAGAAACAGAAACAAGTCAAGTTTAAATAACTCAATTTATGTAATTGGTTGTTTTGCTCCCAAGCCCTTGAACGTGAAGGTCTGTGTGGCTGCATGCTTTAGCAGAGGTTCTTTGGAAATTGAAGTGCCATACAAGGTTATGCCATAATATAAATATCTCAGTTGGTTTAAATTAGAAAGAAAATACTTTTTCTAACATTTCATGCAATGTTAAACATAAAAAGCAGCACTGTCATGTGTAAAAGGAGCTGAGGAAGAAGCAGCGATTTGGAGGAGGAGGAGCTACATTCCTTCTGCCTTCTGTGGCTGGGACTGCTCTGCTGTAGATCAGACAAAACAGTAGAAAGATGTGGACGTGGTCTGTGGTAAGTGGAGGGATTAGTGAAGCAAGTATTTGTGGAGAAATACAGTAGAAAAATTGAAGCGAACAAATCGGCACACATGTAAATCATTCACAGCTAACACAGCTACTATAAAGTTCAGATTCACTGGTGTAGCAGCACTGTGGAGAAGGATGGTGCAGTTAGCTTTTCTGGCTGCAGTGAAGTCCATGCCTGTGTGGGGCAGTGATGGCCACGTGAGGTAGAGCTGAATCACCAGCACAGATTTCAGGAAAACTCTTGGAAAGTTGCACTGAAATACATACCATGAAGCTAACCAGTAATTTTGCAGGTCTTCACTGACCTCTTTAAGCTACTGATACTCAGAAAGGTTGGACTGTGAATTTCTGTCTCCATTGCATTCCTTTCCAGATGAGGCAGCTCAGCTTAAAACAATTTATATCTCTAAGATGCAAAGTAAGCTTCTTTTTGCAGGCTTTTCTGGGTTGATCGTGGTCATGTTACCCAGCAAGCTATCTGTAAATAGCAACACAAAACAAGATCTTCTGTTATAAGGCAACTTGTAAAAATCATCATAGTCCCATTAGCATCTGAAAAGGTATGATAGTCTACCTTAGCTGATGCACTGACTCCCTGTAGTTTACCCCACACGTTATTTTACAGTGGGCAGGATTTGGTAAGCGCTGGGAAACATCAGCAGTTAGGAACTAGCAAACTGTTAGCCTGTCCTTTTTGAAAAATTAATAGCATGAAAATATTTTGAGCAAAAGTTTGTCTTGCAACCTCAAACCTTACTTAGTTTAGTGAGCTCAGCAGGTTATGAGTATATAGGGAGTTTCAGTTAAAAGTCTGTATCTAGTTTTAGTAGCTGTCTTAAAGAACTCAGATCCATAAACTGGACTTGAATTTACTGGGATAGGGTACTGGTTTTAGGGAGATACTGGAGCTTTTTTCTTCTTCCTGCCCTTAACTTGCTGAAAACTTCAGCGCTGCCTGGCAGATATGCGCATTTCAGCCCAAGCGAGACATTAACCTTATGCGGTCCAGTGCCTTCCTCAATAGTGTAACAATGTCCTGTCACTCTGTTATCCCAGAACTGCGGCCAACAGTTACTCAGATAATACTCATCAGCAGATTTAACAGCCCTTCTGAGAGTGACCGATGTTGAACACAGGTCCTGTAAGCCCAAAAATGGCTTTCTCGTTTGGCTCATGGCTCCCATTAACTTCCAGGTAGTTCTGTCCTCTCTGGCATGCCAGGGCACATGCAAACCTCCTGAACTTTCTTTATTCTTGATCTGTGGGTTGAGTGGACCATGAATGGTTCTTAGTCAGGGCCATGGGGAGAAGGTTTATCAAACAGCACTGAGCACCATCTGTGCTTATATGTAGAAATGCATTACCGTTTAAAATGTCAACAATAAATTAAGCCAGGTGCTCCAACATAAAAGGTTTACTGCTGTTCTCTTGTGAGAAATCTAATTAGGACGCCATAGTTGGTAGAATGGTAGATGCTCATGTACAGTGTGCTTTCAGCCTTCTTAGTAATAAGATTTCTTCCTTTTTCTTCCAGTTTATCACAGAAAGCTAATTTTCCTCTATTTGTCTTACAAGTACAACAGTTACCTGTCTTGATATTTGCACTGTCTCGTCCCTGTAGTATGAGTTTTTCATGACTTTCCTGTCAGGTTTACTGCAATATCTTTTGTGATGGGTAAATCGGATTCACATGCGCTGTTCCCGAGCGATCAAGTTCCTCTGAGGCTGGGTTTCCCTGTATCCGTGGGGAGTGCGTGTTCCGAGAGACACAGGTATCACTTGGTTTGCCTCTGTCTAGGCTGTGCTGGTGAGATAGAAACTTGGCCACCATGTGAAGATGATCTCTTTTGTAGTGATGCATGATGTAGCAGAAGATAAATGGACCATCGAAAGCCAAGTGGAACAGCTTAAATTCTCATTTTAAAGGGATATGGGTACATGTATGGGTGAGATGTTAGAAACTCTGATAGTGGAAAGAAAAGCCACAAGGAAGAGGTAGCTGACCAGGTGGAACTGAAGCTTTTAGTTGTGATTTTGTATTCACAAAGAAGTACGTAAAATAAGTGGCTGACTAAATATCAAATTGGAAAAGATATAATAAAAGCAGAAAAAGGCAGATAATTTTTGAATTAATACCACGTCTTGGCTTGGTGTCATCTCAGTGGTGTATTCTTGATGAAGAGCAAGAAACTAAAGTTGAGAAGCTTGAGGGCATCTTTCAGTGGCCTTGGTGATTTCACAAAATTCCAAATAATGTTGGAAGAACGAGGCTGACAAGTTTGGCGTATTTATTTTGAAATGTCTGGGTAAAGAGAACCTGAAATGTCTGTGACTTACTAACATAAGGCAATGCTTGTGTACTCGCACCTGAAGGCAGCATTAGTCTCATGGTGTGGTTAAATGATGCACTATTTGGAAACTGTACCTTGCAGGATAGAGTTAAAAATGAGCTGTCTGTCTGAACACTAGGCTTCCTAGTTGTCAGCTGAGGCAGGCTGTGTATCTCATTTAGTGTGCTGAAGACTTCTTTGGAACAGAATTCCATAATAGCAAAAAATTGTTATGAGAGCTGTTAAGTCTTGCTGATTCAGTCTATGACGGGCAGTTTGCAAATGGAAAGCAAGATGAGAAATCCTTATAATTCTACTATTTCCTCCAGTTGAGCCACATGACTGATTTCTGAGCTGCTCCAAGTCACACTTTGTCCTTTAAAATCAGGCATGGAAGAGGGAAAGCACTGGGGAAAAATCAGAGGGTTGAATAAAAGGCGGTGAAAGTTGAGCTAGGAAGAAGCCAGGAAGTTTTCAGGCTTCAACACAAAATTTTTCTAGAGAAAATAGCGAAAGTAAAAAGGGGCCTTCAGATGGGTGGTTAACATCAAAATGTATTTTATTGCTTTATGAGTGCAATACAGAACCAACCAAGTATTTATGTTTTAAAAGCATTGGGAAAAAAAAAACGGTCATCAAACATGTTAAAGCCATAGTGAAAAAATGAATAAATGGGGATAAACTGAATATTACTGTATTTATTTGTCAAATTAAAATTGAAGTAGTCTGTACACTAGCATTTCCGTGATGCCCTTTTACCAGTTGCCCAAATGCAAATCGTGTGAGAGTGAGTGTGCTTAGAAGTCTTCTGGAGTCAAATCGTTGGTGTAAGTGGTAGGAAAGCCCAGGACCTTAAACTGCTATGTTGTCTTCTCTCTAAGAGAAGATATCTCTTCTCTCTGTCTTCAGGTATTTTATAGGTTGAATTAAACCCCACAGCATTCTTGATGTGTGAATAATATCTTTTTCCCAATGAGGAACGGATCTAAATGAGAATGTATTCATAGTACAAATATCCATAAATTGGGTGTAAATCTGAATGTATTCAGATTCAGTGTGATATTTGGAGGAGCAGAGGTAAAACTGAATAAACCTCAGCCTTAGACTCCAGACCTAGGTGGAAATGTGAAACAATCACAGTCTAAAAGGCAACGCTTTCCAATTAGGATCATACAACCAGTGCCTCTTAAATATATTATTATTCCCTGCCTTTCACAAAAGAATCTGAAAGTAGAATGATTTAGTGGCACTGAGTTTTTTTTTTTAGTCAAATACCCTCTGAGTGACCATCGAAATATAATCATCTATCCAGATCTTCTGACTGACATGGCTTATGAACAGAGCTTTTCATAAGAACTTGGTAAAATATACTAGATAAGATATTCTTTTACCTAGATCCTATGGTGAACATAGTTGTGACAAAGTGACATTGTTGACTGCAGAACAAATATAAATGTGTCTAGTTCGTGTTGGTCTAATAGTTTTCAATTTCACTTAATTACAGAAGTTTTCTTAGCACCGTCTTTGCAATGAAAAAACCAAAATCAACTGATCATTTTGTCTTCATTTTATAATGAGCAAACATACTTTTTTGTTGGTGGTGGCTACAAGATTAATTCATTAGAAATAAGACTGAAATGAAAACAGGCCAAAATGTACTAGTTTTGCTTTTTAATTAAAAAAAAAATAAAAAAAATAAAGTGTGTTAGAATTTAGTAGAGAATAAGTATTTTGAATTATCTGATTGTGTGGTCTAGAAGTGATACAGATCCTGATAAAACCTCAAAAAAAGCCCAACAAACAAACAAAAAACCCCAACAACAAAATAAACCCACATCCAAACCCAAAACTCCCCCAAAACGCCTGTAAAATTCTTTCAAAAACCATACTAAACTCAATGCAAAGTCTTTATGAATGTGGCTGGTGCCCTGGGTACTGCCGTTGCTTGTCGTATGGCATGCAGAACAAATTACCACCTCTGACCAGCAGTAAGAAAGCAACCTCTGCAGATGAGAAGTAATGGATTTCTTTGCGAGGATTTTGAGGCACCATAAGTGGTCCACTAAACATGTGATTATCTCTAACTAAGCACGGAATTGTGAAGCAACCCCCAAACCTATAGTATATAAACTGTATATGAAACTCCTTATGGCATTTTGCAGAAAGCCGGCTCATTTATCCATTCTGGCAGCTGTCATACCAACCTGCATGTGGTGTGGGTTGCTTGTTCATTTTGAAATTGTTAATATTTTATATTTGAGAGGTTGCTTGACATTAGCATAAGTGAAAGTAACTCACTTTAATTTTTCTGTAAAATATAAATTGTGCTTAGCTAAAATGTACTTTCTGAGGAACCTTGTGACTTCTTGTGAGTGTATGAAATGTGCTGGATGGCTGATGGAAAGCTGTAGTATTTAGAATTTGTGAGAAGTTGGACTGGAACACAAAATATTTTAACTTATTTTCCACTGACTCACCAGTATAGTATACTATATGGAAATATAGTCACTTTCTTAAGTAGGAGAAAAGAGATATCATAAAAGATGCAACAATAATATTACAGTAAATTGTTTTCTTCATTTAAAAGAGCCCAAACCTGTGCCAAGGTGTTGCCATTTCAAACAGAATATGGTTATATTCCTGTTCATAATTTTTGGCTGAAACACCCAGATGGAATAACAGTTGTACATAGGTTCATAAGTAGAAACTTGTCCCTGCATCACTCCAAACAATTTTTATCACAGAGCTCATCAAAAATGTAATTCATATGCCTATAAAAGAGGTGCCTGATGTAGCTCTGCTTGAAGTGTGTAGTCTAAAAACAACATCATTGAAGGGTGAGTCAAACCAAACAGATCTTTGTGTGTGCCTGATACTGATGTATCCCTCCCTAGGCATTTGTTTCTGTGCTGTGCTAAGAGTACTGGGAACCAAGAGAGGTGATTATGCTTTTTCACTCAGTAGCTCTGTCATACTATGCTTATAGATAGAGCATGTGAGAGGATAACATCCCAACTGCTCTGTGGGGTTAATGGCTAGGACTGTTCTAGGGAGTGTCATGACAAGGTTAAAATATTTGAACTACTGCCAAAAGTCTAATCCTTTAGTTTAGAAACTAGTAATTGTGAAATAGAAAAAATACATTTGAAAAGCAGATGTCACATTTTATATGGGCAGTGTTGTTTCACATTAGACATCTACATCCACCTAAATTCTTCTGCCAAATACATAAAGATGAAAAAATATTGATTAGATGTTTTTCTGAGTTCAAGTCTAGCAGCACATTTGTGTGCTAACTCTGAAAGTGCTGCTGCAAGACAGCCTCAGAAAAAATGTGAAATCTTGGAATATATTACTAAATTAAGGTAGTTATGTTTACTGTGTAAATTCCAGTTAATTTGACGTTATGCCCTTCTTGATATTTGACTGACAATAAAACTTACCTCTCATTATTACTTCTGACAGTGGTTTTAGCTGACTGATATAGTGACCTTTTGAAACACTTGGTCAAAAAAGCCCCATTAGAGGCACTCCCTATTAGAGACAACCTTTGCAATCCAAAACCCAAACCACAAAAATGTAAGATTTGTTATTGAAATGCCTAATCCTTGTCTCACTTTGATTTTACGGTTTTTAACCTCCTGTGATGTACAAAAACACTATGTTCTGGTGAAAGAGTATTCTTTGATGGGGTTGCAAAATTGCAATCTAAACATGGAAGAAATACTAACTGAAAGTGGTCAACTACTAGTATCTACTTTTAATTTGCCAGAGTTTTAAAACTTCCTTAAATCTGCTCAAGCTTACCTGGTTTCTTTTCTATACTTGCTCAGAACTATTAATATTAAATACTCTTAGCATCATTGGGAATTTAGATACCGAGCACAAAATATATCCCACTGGACTCTGTATACAAATTTTTAAGCAGTATCTAATAGATTTTATTTCTATTTATTTTTTATGAAAATTTTTATTATTAATAGTGTTCTCAAAAGATGCTAATGAACTGTAATAGATTTGCATAGTTATGAAGCCCGATAATTTATTCATGGAGATCGCACACAGAATGAAGAATTGGCATTAATTCTGCTACAAGGTAGCTGAGAATACACACTGCTCCTCACTCTGTTTTGGGGCTTTTCACAGCAGTTTTTAATGAAAAAAAAATAGAGGAAAATTCCACTTAACAAAAGTATCCTGTTTGAAATATTTTGCAAATTAGTTCTGAAATAACTCTGGCATTGAAATGATCTAGATTTGATTTTAAAATTGTTGAAATACAAGAGATAGTATATCCTGCCAGCAGGTGTGTTCCGAGTGCAGGTGAGTAGGGCATTAATCAAACACTTTTTCGTCCCATTCAGAACAAACCTGTATGTCTATAGCTCTGCGAGTATATGAAGGCAAATGAATCATGCATCATACAATCAGCAATATGTTACCTGAAACTGTGCTAGCTTTTGCATTCTTGCAGCAGTTAATAAGTGAAACTGAATTTTATACGGGGCATCAGGACCCACTGGCATTTCAGGGGCCCTCAGTAAGGCTGTGGATTTAGTGGGACTGAACTGCAAATAATATTTTGCTCTTTTTTTCCACTTCCCTTCTAAACATTGCATAAACTTAAATCCTCAAATCATTCTCTGGGAGGAATGGTACATATTATCAGAAGAAGGCAACAGCTTATAGCAGTCAGTGCTCTTAGCCAGTGCAGCCCTCACTGCGGAGTACAAATTGTCCATTGCCCACTGTTTGGACAACTTTGATCATGACCTGAAATTCAAAACTGTTATTTTCTAAAGAAGAGGTACTGGGCAGTGGATTCTCTGAAACTGTGTGCTCTAACAAATGCATGAAATATTTACTATCCAGGGGTTTGATACCTGAAATGTATAACCTGTGGTGAGAGCTCATGTTTTGGGAGAACATACTTTCCCCATCTGGTAATTTCACTTTGAGTTGTTGTTCAGTGAGTCATGTTTAGTGGTTGGGATGAATCTGAGTTATGGCCTGGAATTTGCTTTTTGTGAATGTTTACATCTGACCTTTTTGCTCATGCATCTTTTAGAGCAGCACCGAGAAAAGGGGAAGGTTTGGTATAAGACCCATTGTATTTCAGATTTATAGTGTGTGCAGCGCTGGGATTTGCTCAGCAATAAATGATTGGGCAAACTGAAACAGAGATGCTAGATGTACTGCAAAAACATAATGATAAAAAGTGTGGTGTATAGGGAACTTTCATCTCGTTGACACCTAGAAATGTGCAGGAGAAAGCAATATAATTTTGTCATTTCTGTTCTTCATTAGAGAAAATGAAGCTGCAAATTTAGCCTCTGAAACTGAACTGAACCTGATTACTTCAGAGATGTTCAAACCAGGAATTATTTTTTAGGTTGCACAAGAAAAAATGGGATGGCAGTGACAATAGTATTATCTTTACTTTTCTGGTGACTCTTGGTACTAACAAGTCCTAAAATACAACTGACAGAATTTCTTGAGGTTTTTTTTTAATAAAGTAAGTAGTGCCAGATAGTAATTAATATTCTGTAATTTTTGGAAAAGAGATCTGGATTTATTTTCTAACGTGACATGTTATAGATGACAACTGGAGACTGTGTTAACTCTCATTCTAATCTGTCCCCACATACTTGGGCAACAGTTACATTTGTTCCTAAATTTGCGTTTTGCAAATACAAATGGTATAAGCTATAGCTTTGGCTGAAAGTCAGGTGAAACAGTACATTCTCTTTAGTTATTTTTTTTAATAGCATCAAGGTCTACCTGAAAAGAATTCTTTCAGTTACAAAAGAAAATAATGTTCTGACCTATTTCTCCTTCCCCTTCAAATGTCAGCATTTGTGGCTATCCAGATAGGCGCTGCATAGGCTGTCATAACTAAAATAGCTCCAGAAGCAGAAATAGCCTGCAGAGACTAAAGCAGAGCTGCGAATGTTTGTGGGATTTCTTCTCCATTTCACAGATGCTATGAATCCTTTCTCTCAGAGTTATACTGGTTATAGTCTGGAGCTGTTGGAGGGCCTTGAACATGCCAGGTTTAAATCGTTTTGTTTAATAATACTGTGCCGCACTGGTTCATTTCTTTCACTACGTAAAAAGATTAAGATGGTCGAAATGATGTTAAATCATAAGGCCTTGCGAGCTGTCACACCGAATTGGCTGTACTCACGCTGCGCTAACACAGAACATACGCGTCTTTCTGAATACTGAATTGGAGATAAACATGTTCCTCGTAACCGGCACTTTATACTTTGGCTAACAGAGACACTGATCTTGCTTTAACAATATACTGCAAACATTCATGTGTTTCTATGTTATTTTTATCGTACCAGGGCAGGGAAACTCTCAACAAGAAATATTTTTTATTGCAGTATTAATTATGTCTTAATTAATAGTATGGATGCTGTCATATGATGTCACAGATCATTTCAGTCAATGTTTTCAGTGAGACATATTTTATGTAAGGGATATTACAAATCAAGGAATGGTGGAGTGTAGCAGAAGTGACATGTGTGTTTTTCTCCTTGATAGTTTACACAATTTTTCTTACAAAGAAAAAAGTTCTTGCAGTGAAAGTGTTTGGGCTTTTTTTTTCCTGAAATTGTCCAAAGTCAGTTATCCAATAGATAAGAGCAGCCAACCTCCAGTAAAACAGAAGTCTCAACCTTTTGCAAATATTCTGTATAAAAGAACCATAGTATCATCCTCTGCTTACTAGTACTGGCACTGCTGGGTGATCCTGGTTGCACCGGCAATAGTGACATGTTTTCTCATTGAGAAGAATCCTAACATATCCATCCTGGGATCCTGATATTTTGTTATCCAACTAGAGAAAACATTCCTCAGCACCAGAAGATAACTAGAACCAGGCTGTCAGAAGTCAGTAGCTAATATCAGGTGAGATTTCTAAAAGTAACTATGGATTTCTGCATCTGTCTCCTTATGTTACTTCATAAATAGATTACTTTTCTAAAATTCCTGTTAAACAACTGCTGTCACTGGTTCATTTGAATCTTAAGACATTTTTAAAATCCTAGTTCTTTTTTATCTATACAGGAAGCATTGAGAGAAGGAAAGTAGCTGGATATGTTGAATTTTGAAAGCTATAGCAAGAGTTCATACTGGAAGGACTGTTGTATTAGAGTCAGGAGCTCTACACTGAAATGAGAAGACAGTTGAAATTTGGAAAGGTTTAGATAATTTTCCTTATTATAAAGAATACTTAATTATCAATATTAATGGAGAGGGTTATCATAGAGTAATATCATAGAATGGATTGGGTTGGAAGGGACCTTAAAGGTCATCTAGTTCCAACCCCCCTGCCATGGGCAGGGACACCTTCCTCTAGACCAGGTTGCTCAAAGCCCCGTCCCACCTGGCCTTGAACACTTCCAGGGTTGGGGCACCCACAACTTCTCTGGGAAACCTGTTCCAGTGCCTCACCGCCCTCGTGGTGAAGAATTTCTCCCTAATATCTAACCTAAATCTACCCTCTTTCAGCTTAAAGCCATTACCCCTTGTCCTATCACTACGTGCCCTTGTAAAAAGTCCCTCTCCAGCTTCCTTGTAGGCCCCTTCAGGTACTGGAAGGCTGCTATAAGGTCTCCCCGGAGCCTTCTCTTCTCCAGGCTGAACAACCCCAACTCTCTCAGCCTGTCTTCATAGGAGAGGTGCTCCAGCCCTCTGATCATCTTCGTGGCCTTCCTCTGGACTTGCTCCAACAGGTCCATGTCCTTTTTACGTATTTGAGTTTGGGTCATGTGGTAAAAGGTTACTGGTTCCAAACACGTAAGGAGCAGTCCATGGAGTATCACTTCACTCTTTATGGGTTGGAACAGGTACAATATACTTGAAAGGTGGGATGTGAGAGGAAGATGGCCCAGGTCTGAAATGTGAAGACATATCAGTCTGAGCCCACAGGAGAAAATTGCAGGCTATTTACCTTCCTACCCTTTTAAAGAAATCTGCCTATCTTCCTTTGGACTGATTTTCATTTCTTTTCCCTGAAGCCAACTAGTGAATTTACTCATCCCTTCTATTCCAGTTGCTCTTCTCTTCCTGAAGTGTTCCTGAAGAACAAATTAACAAAAGGATTCAAAACAAGTCTCCAAATTAGATTCTACCTACACTTGTAGGCAAGCAGCAGTCATGTGTAGTCCATCATGAAGCTGGTTTTTGTTTGTAGATTAACTCTCAAACCAACTGTTAAACGAACCATCTGCTTGGTCTAAGCTTTCTTCCTTTTCCATCCAAGGGGAAGTAATTTAGCAGCAGAAAAACTTTATATGAAGAAAATTAAAAGGTTTTCAGAAGAGCTGAAGCTGCTATGCTTTTAATTAAATTTCCCTTGTGTTTTTGCAGTTTTTGGGAAATTTGAGGTTTAAGAAAACAAGCATTTGAAATAAACTCCAGAAAGTTAAAAAACATCCCAGATATGGTCAGATTTTGTCAGGAATGTCCAAGAAATGATAGATGCTAATTACCTTTTCTGTTATAAACTTGAGGAATAAAAGAACGAACTATCAGAAAAAACGTTTGTATAATGGTTGGTTGAACCTGAATGCTAAGTATGACAATATGTACAAATGCTGTCACTGCTCTGTGAACTATTAATACTTGCTTAATCACATTAATTAATCACATTAGTGCTTTAATGCCCTTTAATGACATCTTTTGACTTGCAGAAACTTTGTTTTACAGATTTTGTTGAAGCAGAAAATATTTTTATAATATTTTTTCTTTAGATACCATTTTAACCTTCTGAAGTTATTTAGAGTACATATCTTGTGGTAACTCAATTTCCTGTCTTAATTTCACATCATTACTTCCCAAGATGGAGTGGGCATGCTGAAAATACCAATTCTCCACTTCAGTATCCTGTCTGGAGAGGAAGGCAGCTTTGAGACGTGTGGGCATGGAAGAACTCTTAAGAGAACAAGAGAGGTGCATGGAGAGGCATAGCAAAATGTAGTCCTAGTTTTTCACCTTACCCTTTCAAAAAAGTGTTGCTTAAGACTATCTTTTAAAATATTTTTGAATTCTAAGAAGGTGCTAATTTGACAATCAAGAAATAAGAGAGCTCTTTTGGGCACAGTGAGAGTACTTGCTTTATGCCTGCCCTCTGGCAATCATTTTTAACACTACAAGGAAGTATCCAATAGACTGTAATTTTGCTGACACACAGGTGAACACCAATATTGAAGTACTATCAAGTTCAAGTTACAGAAGTCCTCAAGTATCAGTAACATGTGTCATGGATACAGTCAAGCTGCACTGAGGTTTTAATGGTGAAATGGCTCAATATGATATGCTGAGTTTTTTGTCCTCTCTCCCCACTTAGTGCTGACCTTTTCTTTTTACTGAAAATAGTCGTAACAGGTCAAGACACTCACTTAATGTTGATGGGTTTTTGACATTTTTTATAGTATTCTCAATAAGGAAAGTCCTGAAATTATTCACTAATACTTCTTTTATTTCCTACTTCCTTCCTAAATGAAGATGGTATTCTCACTCCTGTTTTCTTTGTGCAGTTTTTCAGCACTAGCTTTCTGTGTTGTCCATTCTGCCTGTTGTATTTAGCTCTTGCCTTTAGTGCCCTGTATTTGCAGTGAAGCCTTCACTGTGGCAGGAATCTTTTTTTTTCTTTCTTTCTTTCTTTCTGTATGCACACAATAATCAAACTGTGGTCCATGTTGTTGGCTTTTGCATGCACTGCCTCAGCAAAATTACTGAAAAGCAGAAAATGGAGGTGGTTCTTGGGGGGGGGGGGGGGGGAAGTGATATTTGGAAGCACTTGAAGAAGCCTAACTCCTCCTGGGTGTCTCATTCACTAGAAAAATACGGTCTGCAGGATTGTTTATATATGCTACACTAAACTGTGTGTTTGGTCCTGTATTGTATGCTAAATGAAGATCCAATGTCTGTTAAAAGGCTCTTGGAAATCCCATTGTAAAGAGAAAACGTGTATTCCCTGAACAAATAGGAGTAATCATGTCATCCCTGAGCTTATGTTTCCTCTCATTTTTGCTGTTCTAAAATTATTCATAAGGACTGTACAGACAAGGGGATAAATAGATAAATCTAAGTGGATCAAGTCTTAACTGTGATCAGGTGCATATTGCAGTGTTTGGATAATATCCTCTGCTGCAGAAAATTAATTTTTATTGATATTTACACATGATCTCAGCATAGAAGCTTTTGCCATCACTTCAGGTGCCTGCTGTGAACTGGTGGTACACTAAACCAAAAAACGTTTTGAAGAAAATGTATGTGATTAAAAGCCCAGAGTAAACATTTAGTAAAATGAAAGTATTTGGTATTTGAGCTTGGAGTTTTAGAAGCTGAATGTGTGTTTGTCTGTAGGGGTTGCAGTAGCCAGCAGGTGCCCAACCAAGAGTCTCAGAATTTCAGTACGAGCGTACATTGGGCAAGTCCAGGCTCTAACGGCCTCGGAGGATGAGCCTTTTGCTATGGATTTCACTCCTTTGAGGAAAAATGAGATTTGGGTGAGACTATTCTATCTTTAGATGTAGGTATCTACATGTAAGCTGGGCATCTCGATTCCCTTCATAATTAATAGATAGGCTTCCTTTCATCTCATCCTAAGGCTGACATCTGAAGCAACTTAGGTGAATAATAGGTTTCTGTTCATGGACTTCAAAAGGAATCAAGATTACTAGCTTACTTGAAGGTATCCAAGTGTATGGGAGAAGCTCATGCCAAGTGTCTAAAATAAAAAGGCGGTCAAGAAGTTGAAATAAATTAACTCTTAAAGTTAGTGGCATAGTGTCTGGGATTGTAGGTCCATTTCTAAGCAGAATTAATCATGGTACTAAATGCAACCATGCTGTGGTTAGAGAGATGAAGGGAAGGGTACACAAGTCTGTGCTAATAGAAAACAGGAGTGCCTTCAGTTCCCTTGGATACCTTTGTTTCTCTCTGTTCTGTGTTCTTAAGGTAAAAGATTAAGTAAACTGAGTATGAAGTGCTGGCTTTCAATTGCCAAATCTTCTCCTTACTTGTAAGGAGATGATCTTGAGTTTGAAATGTCTTGGAAGGGAGCAAAATATGTGGTACATCTGCCATTGGTTCATGTTCTTAAAACACCTTCCAAGTAAAGTCTTATTTTAGATGATGAAGTTGTAGCTTAGGGCAATGTTTGCTTTGAAATCATCTGTGCAATAACTTATTCCTGCAGTTATTGGAAAGAAGCAAAAAGTCCTCATAATTTTGGCATAAGCTAGCAGAATAGGATATTTTCATTACAGATAGTTTGGATTATTTAAATTTATGCCTCCCCTGAATGAAACACACAGTGCTATTAAATAACTTTATATTAAGTCAATGGGCAAAACTCCCACTGAATCAAGGTTCACTGCGTTCGTATCATTCCAGACAAGCAGGGAGAACAGACTTGCTGTGCATTCTGATCTGGAATTGCTTCACCTTATGGCTTGGATAATGAGATATCGATTTTCACAGAGCAGGTCGTGTTAGAGGAAAAATGAGAGACTCAGTTGCAATTATGAAAGTCATTTACAATTGAAAGTGGGAAAAGGTTTTCTTTCTGGGTAGCAGATGATATTCTTTAGCTAAGCCTTTCCCACAGTTGCCAGGATTTGGGACAAAGAGATATAAAACTGAAAATAAAAAGACTGTCAAATATATACGCTTCTATTTTCATAAGTCAGGAATATTTGTCATAAAGTGGTACTTAAAAGATGTCCTCAAACTATTTTGCAGGAAAGATAAATGGAGTCTGTTAAATACTTAAAGTCTCAAAGTTACTGCCCTAAGTCACAGGGACTTTGCACAAAAATCTAGCAACACTATCTGGTTTCAGCTGCTCTTAGCAATCTTTTCAGCTGACCTACAACTGCTGAAACAGCAGAAAACATAACCTTCAAGATGCTCTTTTCTTTTTACAAGCACAACATTACTCATTCCTAAACTCAGTTGTCTACTCTCACTAAAATCAAGCTCTTCCTCCCTAGGCATGTGTCTCTGGCAGCCCTTCTCGGGATTTGATGGAAGAGGGCGGTGAGCGTGCAGGAGAGCTGTGAGGCTGGCCAGGCTGGAGCAGTGCAGGATCCCACCGTCCTGGGGCTGGCGGGGGCAGAATTACCTTTCTTCACAGTAGTCGGTGTGGTGCCGTGCTTTCGATTTGTGATGCAGTGTTGGTAACACATCAGTGGTTTAGCTATTGCTGAACAGTGCTTGCACAGTGTTGGGCCCCCCCAGTCGAGTATATTAGGGGGTGGCAAAAGGTTGGGAGGGGAAACACATGGGACAGCTCACCTGAATTGGCCAAATGGATATTCAGTGCTATATAACACAATGCTAGGCAATGTACATGGGAGGGTTTGGTCTTTCCAAGGTAGCCCTTGCTCAGAGACTGGCTGGGCATCAGCCTGCTGGTGGGAGGTGGTGAGGAATTGCCTTTACATGACTTGGTTTTTTCTTTTTCCTTTACTTATTGAACTGTCTTTATCTTGATCCACAAGTTTTCTTGCTTTTGTCATTCTGATTCTCTCCCCCATGCTGCTGCAGGGGCAGTGAGTGAGCAGCTGGTTGGGTGCTTTGTTGCTGGCCGGGCTCAACTTGTCACAGCTAGCAACGTTTCCACAGGGCCCCGTAAAAGCATCATCTTTCCCCTTGGAAAGATGGTGGCTTCCCCTTCTGCACCATTGAAAACACAGCAGTAGGAGACTGATTAGTCTCCTATTTTCTCGGTTCCTCCTTTTGCCTCTCTCTTGCCTCTCCCCCTGACTTTTCCCTCCCAACAGCCACTACTCCCTGCTCCACTATTGCACTGTTTGCTGGAGTTGTGCTTGCCAAGTTTGCTGCAGGTATGGGGGCAGAGGGCACGCAGGGGGCTGCATGCAGGCAGTCATCGCCACAAGTGGTTCTTTGAAGTTTGATCATATTCTGCTTGTTGAGAATTTGCATCGATTTCTACATGTGATTTCAGATTAATACCTTAATAGATTTTTTTATAAAATTTAGGTTTTCCACTATGAGACTGATTACCAGTCTAATCTGTAGTCTTTTTGTGGGATATTATCCTCTCCAGCCCTACTTCGAGTAACTTTGTTAGAAGATATTTTAATACTTAGGTAAGTTATTTGCTCAGGAAAAGTGTTTGTGTTAATAACAGAGATGATGTCTTCAGTACTTTCTGGCTAGGAAAAAAATAAACAATTCAGGATTTCCTTTTCAGTTTTTCCCTGAAGACATTGTGCTTCTTTTTACTGTTCCCTCAGGAATACTTGTTAGAGGGTAAGAATACTAATTAGGATTGTTAATGTGTTCTTTACAGTTGAATGACTACATAAAGTAGGGGAATGTTAGAGAATATTTTGTTGTTTTACATATGGACTACTTTGGACTACTTTTTACCTCTGGAGACCTAAAAAGTTATGTTTCTGTTTCTATTAGTAACTGCCCTGCTATGTCCTCTCCTCTGGTTTTATTCTCTGTTTGTAGCACACTTTTCTGTTTGAATGCTTGTAAGTTGCCCTGTAACTTTCCGTATTTCCAGATTAATAAAATGAATTAAAAATGTGACTATGAAAACATTGTATTGAAGGAAAGTAATGAAATGAAAATGGAAAATGCCATAATAAATTTTATATTTTAATAAACGACTGTACACTGCAGAATTTCAATTACAGAAAAACATACTTTACACAAGTAATTACTAAAGAAATTAGTGGGGAAACACATCCATTCATTGAATTACAGGACATAAATTCTTCCTCTGATTGCATCTTCCGTTGTGAGGAGAGCAATCACAGGCAAACACCAAGCTCTACTAATACCGTCTCTTTAGGATTAGAACTTACTGCTGGATGGGGGATGTGGAAAGACTAATAACAGGTTGTTGCTTCATGTGCATAGGGAGAATGAATGAAACTAGTTAAATGCAAAGCAAGATCTTTGATCGTTGGCAGGTATCCTAGCCATTTCTTGTCTTGTGCATGCCTTTCAGTAGGTGTTTGGGTTCAGTGGGTCTTCAAGACATTTGTGAATATGTTATGTATGCATACATATGGCTTGCTTGTGTGCATTTCATGTACACAACGTAATTACAACCTGTAAGAAGAGTGGAACGTACCCATAGTATGATGGGAAATACCATGTTTCTGTTGTGGAGAGTCTTTTACATGAGATATTGGCTGAGATTTTAATGGCTTTATAGTCCATTTGGGATGAGAGCTACTGGCTGAAACGTTTGTAATAATTCATATAGGTAACACATGCTTTGTTACCACGAGGATATGTAGTATCACCTCTCTGCCTCCTGACCATCCCTGGAGCTATCAGCGGGGCCAGTACAATCCAATCGGATCTTACCCGCCTATGTTGGGAACTTTGAAGCAGAGACTGGTGCCACTCCAAGACAGGAAAAGATGAGCTGGACTATTCACAGTGGTGAATATAGCATGTCGCAAGGCATCTTCATGTTTTGGAGTTCAGCATACAGCTGACCTGAGGGGAAGAGGTCTCCTCTGGTGGTGGTTTTCAAAAGGGGAAAGAAAATATAAAGTGTCCTGAATGGAGGTGTGACAGAAGAAGTTTGCAGCAGGGACCTGCTTTTTTGATTGCTATGCATTGGAATAAGAAAAGCTAGGAGAAAAAAAAAAATTAAAAAAGCTAATGTAAACAGTGAAAATCAACACATTACATGGGGAAAAACATGCAGTATATGCAATGTGATATTATACGCACAAAGTTAGCAAAAAGAAAAATAGAAATGTAATCTCATTCGTTTAGCGTAACTGTTTCCTTAGGTGACGTGGGGACCCACATCCTGTTTCAGTTGGTTCATACCTGAGACCAGTCTATTGATTTTAGTGTGTTTGTTTACATCTTGGATGATAAAGGTTATATTTGGTAAACTTAAAAAAAAAAAACCAAAACCAACAAGACAAGACTGTCTTCTCAAGTCCATGTTTTGCAGGATATTTTCTTTTTACCCCAATAAATTACCTTTTCTTTTATTGTGTAATTAGACATCTTTCTCTGCCGTGATGTTTGTATGGATTGAGTTTAGATGTATTGATGTATTTTTAACTGCTGTCAAAACAAGGAAACTTGCCCATTTTTTTTCCTCTATATTTTCTATTAATGCCACCTTTCCACCTTTTTTTTTTTTCTCCACTGGTAACATTGGGGTTTTTATGCTTCCTTAGTCTATTCTTATTGTTCTGTGAGTTCAAGAATGTTCTTGTAGAACCTGGTTATATTTTCATCCTAATGTCACCAGTGAGTCTGTTCAGCACATGTTCTTATTACAGTATTACTCTAGACTTTTCTTATTTAGTAAAAAAGTCTCCCATTCTCTTTGAATTTTCTATGCAAAAATAATCCATAAAAGTCTTCAGTAGACACTGAACAAAGAAAAAATATGTATGGGAATACAGTTTATTCCTGTTGTCTGGTATTGCTATAGGTTTTTGATCAACCCTTTCTAGAGAAAATGAGAAGTTCTTTTGCTTAATTTCCATTTCATTGTCTCTTGATAATGATTGAAACGTTTATCAGCTTCTCTTCCTGAAATAATATGTATGGTAGGGGTACAAATATTATCTGCAAGATATTCAGTCTATTACTTTAGAACAACAGATAGAGGAACAAAGCTTGTTCTGTTACAGTCTGATTCTTTCTGAAGCAATTTCAGAATTCACAAAATGTTGGAACATGAACATTGCACAAATATTTGTACTTCCTAAATCACAGTTTCACAGGTATTTGCTTGATGTTATTATTTTCCATAAAAATGTCATGAGGTACTAAATGTAAAAATCCATTAATAGTAGATAACACAAGATGTTTATATATCTTAAAAAGAGACAGAAAAACTGTACTGGGATTAGTCCATACAGCTTGCCTATGATTCTGGTTTAGATCACAATTTTAAGGAGAGGCACTGATCTACCATTATAACCTCTGTTTGTGTTTTATGCTATGCATGAATTGTCTCTGAGACACATTTGAGATAGGGAACACAGACCATGAAGTTGGCAAACATTTCAACAGCTTGATATCGCTTCCATAAATTTGCAAAACAATTGTTAATACTGTGAGTATTTTGACGCAGAGAAGTTAATGCACTGTAAGTTATGTTATAAATTTACATCACCATAGCTATTTTGCACTATCTGTCTTTATGGACACGTGGATTTGCATGGATAGTTAATATTAAGTAAATTGGGAATGAATTTGTAGCACACTATTTTAAAGCAACTCTCAAAGCAATGAAGTAAGGTTGTTGTCAGATTGCCTTTCCTGGACTCAGCTGTTCCAGAGGGGCTACCAAACCCAGCTGCTTCAAACTGCTGCTTCAGACAGCAAAATCCACAGAATTATATTAGATAGTTTAAATTGCTGTGCAACCCCATGCGGGTGTGTGCACTGACAGGAGCTACTCTAGCTGCAGGTCAGCAGGGATGGGAGTGGCTGGTAGCTACGATCAGGGACTGTTTCTACCAGCACAGCAAGACCTGAATCTTCATGGTCTTAAGTACTTATGAGAATGAATTTATTTCTAAAAGAACAATTTCAAACCCTAGCTTATTAGACACAAAATTCCACACAAATCTGAATCCTCAGTCTGTTAGCATGATCAGATTGCAATTTTTAAAGTAAAATAGTTTTCAGTGCAGATACAGTTTTTATCAAATTCTACATACTTTATAATTGTCAACATTTGGTTTAGAAAATATTGAGAAATCATATCAAAATACATGGCTTCTATGCTTTCAGAATAAAACATTCTGATTTCTGTATTGAACTGAATTTAAAAACAAACAAGCAAACCCAAACCTTTAGGCTTTATATAAAAAGATGTCAAGACCAGTATGGTATGTTTCCAGGGAACACAAAATGCTTCTGTCATCCTCTACATGTCTTTCTATGATATTTATTTTAGGGAACGTCTCATTGGTGACATCATCTATACCCTCTTGTATAACTATTTTGTACCTGCTTTACTTACTACTCACAGAATTACTGAGTAATTCTAGCTTGTTCCATTCGTAAAATCTACTGTTCAAAACACAAAACTGTCAGCCAGATTAATTAGAAGCACAGATCTCGTGGTATATTACTGGCTTCAGTTGAGTAAGCTGCCTTTAGCACTTTGTCTAAGAAAAATAAAATGCCAGGAAGTTCTTGTGACAACAGGATAACAATAATTAATTTAAAATTAATGGTGAGCCATTAGAAATACTAGTACTAAATACTGATATACAAATGCAGTATCAATGAACATAGTTTACTACCAATAAATCAAGACATTCAAGAAAGAAATTCCCTCATACTTGTTTTGACCAGAAACTTCTTTTTTTTTTTGAAGTATCAGTCTAGCTGTGTCTGTCAAACTCATCATTTACATTGTGTCGGGAAAGACTTGTAAGTGCTGCCTATTTTGAACAAATGGGAATGATTTGTAACTCCAAACTTCAGAAGTCTTTGGAAATGCTCTACAGTCATTATGCTTACTAAAGTTCATATTAATGGGATAGAACAGATATTAATGATCGAGCAAAGTCAAATTTATGTAGTGTGAAGTTTGAGTGTTTTGTAGTGCATTATAATAGATCGAGTTGGATTAGTCCCCAGACATTCTCAAACTGGAATGCAATGGCCTCAAGCCTTGAATAATATTCTTGTTCTATCCAGGTGTTGAATTTCATCATAACTTGTTCTTAGGAGGCATTTAATCCACTTCCAATTTCCCGCGTAGGCTGATTGGGGATGTTACAGGAATCTTTGCAGATATGTGAATGAATCCGTGCTCTTCGCAGGAGAGGTTCGTCCCTGTAACAGTACAAGGTGGATGTTCAGGGATGTTGCAAACTGGACATACTCAACCTAGTGAGATTTTGATCTCTAAGCAGCGCCTGTCATCCTGTGTACTGGCCACAGCCAGGTCTGGTAGGTTGATTTGGCTCATACTCATTTGTTGAACTTGCCCATGTCTTAAGATGCAAAGGAGAAAACTGCATCACTGCTATCTGGGAGGTACCATTGGTTCTTATTTATTTATTCCTGCAAATATGAACAGAGATCACTGATTCAAAAACAAAATGGTTGAGAGCAGATACTGTAAAGGGCAAAGGGTTGGTCATGTTTGTTTTTTCTTGTCTAATCCTCTCCAGCATCCTCTGGAATATGGACTAATTCTCTATGAACTCAATTAAACCAGTTATTGTGTCATGTAGATGTAGCCTTAGATAGACTATTTTATAATCATGGATTGAAATGGGTAATTTCAAACCCATTTTTCATTGCTTTGAATGGCTTAAACACTGAGGTAAATGAGAGAGAGCTGCATTTTTTCATTTGTAGAAAGAAAAACACTCTTGTTGACAGAGATTTTAACTTCCAGAAGTATGCAACCATTAGAGAACTGAAGGTGCTTCTTGCCCTGCGTACTGGTAGGCTACACGGTTAAGTTCCTGTTAAGCTATCGTGGGCCACGGAGGTGCTAGCAAGCACATTAAAACCTGTATTAATAGAACAAGCCAGGGCTTGTTTTCATGCTGTTGGTGACGCCTTTCAGTTCTAAGAACAAATCTGAAGAGAAAACAAAAATACTGAAGAAGACTATTTTTGTAAATGGCACATTTTTTTGGCACATTTTTTTTTATAGCAGACAAACGAAATGGAAGAATAGTAATTGCAGAGCAAACACATGTTTGCTCAGATGCTCATTCACTCGCTCTTCCAGTTAAAGCTTTGGCTTTTGGGAGCAGGATTTCCTTGTATAGTTTTGGCCTTTACACATTCAGTTACTTCAACTTCAAATTGGCACCAACTACTAAACTGACCTGAGCTTTATGCGGTAAAACTAATTCTAAATTTTAATCTCTATGGCAAAGGTTGAACGAGTTTGAATCCAAATGTGATACAAATTACTCCATCTAAGTGCAGCACAGGTATTAACAATATTTGGCTTTCTCCAGAGGTCTGTTTCAAAAGCTGTACCACGAACTGAACGCCTTGCCAGCGATGCTGCCTGGAGACAGCACCTGGCCCCAGAATGGTCGGGCTCTGCCCGCGGCGCACGCCTGGGTGCTGGCCAGGCCTGATGAAGTGGGAAGGAGGAGGGCTGAAACAGTTGGGGCATATAAAATTCTCTTTGAAGATTCAGTTATTTGGGCATCCAGTTCAGTTGGTCTTGTGTCAGGCATCCTCTTGATGTTTCTTTTTTCTCATTCTTTTAAAAGCACATGGAAGTCTTGTAATATTATTTCCCGTATGAGTAAAAGTTCAATGCCAAAATGCCAAAGGTTGCAGAGCACTGAAGGGCCTTGGAGGCAAACAGGCAGCTAAATAACAGTGGGACCTAGAAGATGACAGACCTCTGTCCCTAGCTGTCTTCAGTGCCCCTTGTGTTTCATTCCAGTGGTACCTGCGAGTTTGCCATACTGAAACCGCAGAAGTGCAAATGTGTTTGGATGCCCGTTAGTCCTGAAGCAGGTTAAGATTGCTGTCTCTAGGGTGCTTCCTTGGAGCTTGCAGAGGTGGACTGGATGTGCCACTATGACTCAGCCATAGCAGTGATATATTAAAAAAACTAAAGTCACTTAAGTCAGTAGGAATATATAGAGAAATATATCTGTAAAAGAGTGATAGAAAGGGAAGTGTTGAGCAGTTCAGTTCATGTTTTGGAGAGTAGCGTGAGTGGGGGAAAAAGTAAAAAGGGAATTGGGAGAAAAAAATGTATCCTTGGAGAGCTTTTTGTAAGAAGGCAGAATCCAGGAAAACAAGCGGGGAGAGGGAGAGGCTGTGTATTTTACAAGCCTGTAAACTTTGGATGACACCTCTGGTTTAATCTTAAATAAGCTCTTGCCTTCCATTCAGTCTACGCACTCCAAAATGCCAGTTGTGTCTGTTTACATTTATTCTGTAGATTAGGTATGTGTCTTTTTCTGACTGTTTCATGCCTCTGTTTATGTCCTACAAGATACTGAACATCTGTAGGATCCTGATATTACATTTTTACTGATTTGAAAATGAATTGAGAACTAAAGATCTCATTCCTCCATCTTTTACCGGGTGCTACTTGAGATGTCAGTGTGATTATTTTTTTTCTTTTTTTTTTTTTCTCCTTTGCCAACACAACTAATCATTAAACACAGAGTTCCTCTCTCATTCTGAAACCCAAATGATTGGGTATCATTTACTCATTTACGTTTTCTAAAAGTGCTTCAGTCTTTTTGTTTACAGACCTTTTAAAGAACAGTGAAACACACAATGATATCTTAGATTTTTTTCTAATTAATTAAGAGTAGCAGAAGAAACAAACGAAAAAAGAAAACCACGTAACTGGAAGTCTGCAATTGCTCTTTGTTAGTTAAAGAAATAAAGTACTTATTGCCTTGAGGTATGACATGGGATCAAAACACACACAATATTAATGGATACAATTTTTTTAGTTTTTTAAATCTATCTTTTCTGTTAATTCTCAAGGAAAAAAGCATTCTTTGACTATAGCTGTGTTTTTTTCCCCCAAATGTTAACACTCCCATCCTGAAATACATACATATGGTATCATACAGACCCATTGGCTTCTGTTTAGGAGTATTAAACTCTGAATACAGCAGAACAAAGCCAGCTAGTCATAGTATGCTATCCTTATTTTTAGGTTTGCTTTTGTTATTCAGTTATGTTTTTTTCTTCCCCTTTTAGAAAGTCAGTTCTGTAAAGATTTGCTTGAAACTTCCATGGGCAGGTGTGAGTGGCATCCAGAGAAAGAAGGGTTGAAATAACACCAAAGCTCACTGATGATAAAGTTTTTGAAAACCAGGCACAGCAAGGGCATTTTTTTGTATGGGTTCAAATACCTTTGTGGGAACAGCAAGTGGGCTCTAATGAAGGCCATGATTTGACAATTCATAAAGATCTTATTGGTGACTTTTTTCTTTATCTCTAAAATGGAAGTAAGATGATAATGATGACTGATTTCAAGTCTCCTGATGCTGATGGAGGATATGAATCAAATTGGGCTTAGTTATAAAATAAGCCCCTAGAAGAAAATTATAGTCAAACTCCTAAGTGGTTATAATCGCTGAGGAATGGAGTAAAAGGCTGTTCAAATAACATCCAGCTGTAGGCATTGTGAACCCTCTAACCAGATCCAAGATTGGTTATTCCGATTTTCTCACATTTTCTCCTTATGCCTAGGGCTGTAGTTTTCTTTCAGGACGAATGTGTGCTGGCCATCTTGTTATGTACATTTAATTAAGACATTTCTGAAGTCAAACGTCTCAGTTTTTAAATACACATGTAATGAGAAAGCACTCAGTGGTAGAAAATTGAGTGGTGGAAGTAGAAAGGAGAATATCCATTATCAAAGAAGACAGCCCCCTGGCAAGACCTGGGCCAGCTGTACGGCTTTGGTGCCGTTGCAGAATCCCGTGCTGCTCAGGGCAGCGAGGGCTGGGCTGTACCGAGGTGCTGTGTGTGAGAGTCCAGGGCTGCAAGAGTAGGTATGACAAAAACATCCGTTGAATGTGGATGTTTTCTACCTTTCTGCTTGAGTTAAATACCCTAGGAAGGAGAGAGCTATTGTGATCAGATGAGGAAACTATTGCTGATATATCAAATTTGTGAAAACCTAAACCCTTTGTAGAAATTTGAAGGATTAAACACACTATTTGCTATTTTACATGGCAATTCCCTGTGGAAAAGCAAAACAATTACTAACTGAATTCTCAGCCAGCCACAGGGAGGATACTCTGCTGACAGTACGAAGGGCTGTGAGGAAGTTAAGTGTCAGAAGGTACCAGGGTATGATGGATTACCACTGTCAGCCTGTATGGGCAGTTTCAGATGCTCCAGCAGTGACCTGTAGACCCTGAGTGACATTGTTGCTGTTTTGCTTAGGTAATTTGTTACTGGAGGTAACATTTGTTGATCAAAGTGAATGATCTAGTTGAAATTAAACCCCCTAACATTTGAAAAAAATAAATGCAGTTAGACACAGTTCTGAAGCATCAGTGTGCAAGGTATTCCTCCAGGAAGATGATTATTTCTAATGGGGAATGCCTATTTCTCATGAACTTAAAATTTCAGTGACAGTGCATCAAAAATTTATTGAATGATACTATGATGAGAAGACACAAGGTAGAGCCCACTGAGCAGAGGAAAAAAGAAAAGAAGACAGGACAGTATTTGACAGAAAAGTGAATGGTCTTAAGAGGAGTATGCAGTATAAAGGGAAAGCCAAAATGAACAAACGTAACATAAGAATGGGAATTAATCTGTATTTATTCTAAGAACTAAATTTATTCTCCTTTAAATTATATCGGATGGTTTGCCAAACAAATTATTTGTTAACAACACTCATTAAGAAAGAGCCATAAATCTTTGCAGAAGTAATAGCTTTTATCATTATCATTGATTCAGGAAATTGGAATAAATATCTTTGCTTATTAACATATTATGTAGATCACTTTGGAACGGCTGAAGGCTATTTACTATTTCATGCCTGAAATGAAGCAGTTCTGTCTCCTCAGAAAAATAGTAAGTAGTGTGTTATTTTCAGAAATCAGAAGCAAGTCAGCTAAAGTTTTGAGTCTGAATGAATAAAGATATTCTGTCTACATGTATTATCAGTAGCATGTGGCTGTAGTAGCTATACTGATGTACATAAAGTCAGAAGGCTCAGGACAGCAACAGCTGGCAAGTATTTGGTGGTAAAGAAACAGAAGACCAGCTAATATCATTGCTGTGGTAGCCACCTTTGCTCAGCTATGGAACCATTAGGAATAAACTACACTTATCTGTCCAGTGCCTTGGGCCTGATTTTTATGTTTTTCTTCAAATAAGTCCTTTCAAATAGGCTCTCCCAGGTGTCAGTTGTGTAAAGAAGGAAACCATTTCTACTTTCTTTTGTGAAATCTGGTTTCTGAATCTGGATATTGCTTCTCTTATTCAGGTTTTTCATATACTTGTAGGTTTTTTTGTTTTGTTTTGTTTTTTTAAATTACAGAAGTGACTTAGGCATGGATGGTGGTTTGAGCACGGTGTATTTTCAACTCATACCAACTCAGGAGTAAATCAAGTCTCCAGATAGCTTCTGCATCTCTCAAAAATCCTTCTGCATCTCTCTAAAAAACCCCAGCCAAACCCAAACCACTGCCACCACTCATCTTTTTTTTGGGCAGCAGACTGTCTTTAACTGATGCGAAACCACACATTTGTTGTTTTTCTAGACAGATTTTTTTTTTTTTTCTTATGAACTCATGCTCATATATCTGTTTGCTTGTTCAAATGAGTAGTTTGGTATTCTGTATTCCATGGTAAAAAATGTTTCACCACTCTTGCAGTATATTTTTTTTCTCATGGTATGATATGGGGTTCTTCTGAGGGATTTCAAAGACAAAAAGTCAAACTAAAACACTACTGAGACCCTTGCAGGTATTCATTAATTTTAGCAAAGCCAATTGTGAGATGATAAGTGAGATGAAAGACCAAGTGCAGAGATGAGATAATTTTACTATGGAGAGGGTGAGACCATGGTTTTGGAATCGCTGTAGATAGAGTAGCACTTTCCATGATCTAACAGTATGGCATGTGGAGTATATGAATGAAATTAAGCAATGGCCAGGAATACCCACATTCAGTGCAACCAGTATCCGGTGCTGCTACTCTGTTTTTATAAAGCTCAGCAGTGCTATTGAAGGTATGTGCAGGTGTGGTTTCTAATCACACAGTGCTGATGGAGAGACATGACTATCTCAAAACTGCATGAAGAGGAAGAGACTGATCCTAAAAGGGGCTGCAAGGCCTGGGCAGTTCATTATTCAAGATTCATCAATATTAACAGCAGTCTGGAAAGTTCATAATTCATGTTACTTTCAAATTCAGACCTGTGTGTTAGTATGAGCAAATTAACATTTGCTTCCCATTCAGTGTGATTAATGGGGTCTAATTCCTGTGATCCCTTTGGTACTGGTTAGCCTAGGCTGTGCTGGCCTTTGAGACAGCTCACTGGACCTTTGGACAAGAGAGAGGTACACATGTTTTTGTTGTACTCATTTATATTGTTTAAAACAGTAGTTTAAATATGCTGACAAAGTAATTCCACTAAATACCTACAGAGGAGGTCCTCTACTGATATAATTATGTAGCAACAGCACCTCTAAGAAATGTTAGTCGTCTGTTTCCCACATTTGGAGACTCAGTGTCATCTGCATTAACAGGTGAAGGAGCTGCTACAGACATCTGTCAATTAATGCCATTTGTAATTTTAAAGTACTCTGCTGACTTATGATGGCTTGTTGCCTTCTTTTCGCTACCATCCAGCACTATCTACCTCCCTGTGTGAAACAAGCAGTGGCAGAGGGATGAGGCCGGTTCCTGTCAGTATGAAGAAATGAAGAATCTTTGCAGCTCTTCAATGAATTGCTCTGCAAAGCAAACAGGGGATTTCTTTCAAGACCTGACTTTTGCTACCCGTGTGCTGAGCAGTAAATTTCCCTGAACCTCGGTAACCTGACAGGTTTAGGTGGAGCAGACCTAGTTGATAAGAGTAAGGGTAAAACACTTCCTTGGAGAGTGTTCTCATAACCTGTCCTGAATACATGAAATAACCTACACATGTTCTTGCCTCTTACGCTGCACTAATAATAAGGGTCATTTGAGTTCTAGGACAGGTAGGAAAACAAAGCAGCAAGCAAGCTTACCAGTGGCAACTCTATCAAAAGCTGGTCCTGTTTCAGTGGCTTTTTATTATAGAGGAATGTGTGATATAATGTAATAAAATAAAGCAGCCAAAACCAAAGACAGCTTTATTGCTTCTACAGCTTCTAACTGTGCCTGGGTTTACAAAGGAAGAGGCAGATTGGAAGGAAAATCAAAACCGTGGTTTCAAAAGTAGGATTTTGTTTCAAATACACATAGTATTTCAAAAAGAATTTTGTACAATATCTTTGTCTGATTTTTGTATTCTCCAGTGCTGGAGTATACACATAGGTATAGCATAAATTCTCCAGTCCTTATAGTATACAGATAGTATTAGCAAGAAGCTTTTTTTTTCTTCACACTTTTCCATAAAAATGGACTGCAGATGATAGCATGTTTACAACAACTAATATTTCTATGTATGTGTATTAATGCTGAGGCACATAAATTCAACTTATAGGATAGCATTTATTTTTTTCTGGTAATGTGCCTATTTATCTCTTGTATTGATTAATGCTGCTGTAGGTACTGATCTATCATGTTTGTACAGGTTTTCTTTTATTATCTTGAAAATTTGTGTTAGAGAGGTTTTAAGTAAAAATAACTACTTATATTTCTATGAGAGTATTTTAAGAGGATATTATTTATAGTGACTACCACCTTTTTGTCAGTTCATCTCCAAATTATTGTTTGCAGAGGAAAAGTAAATGTAAAGCAGCTGTGAGAACTTCAGACTACAGGTTTGTTACTCTGAAAGAGCATAATCCTCCCAGCTGCATTTTTCTCTTTGTTAGCTTTGTGTGCATAGTTATTTTGGATAGAACTATGGAAACGAGATATGTCTATGTTTTCCTTACTTATCTTTATAACACAAATGGTAAGTAGGAAACTCGCTTGTAGGAGTTTTTCCATAATCTTTTCTGTATTGTCTCAAGAATAAATTTTGAATTTTTTAAAAGGAGAAAGGCATTCACTTACAAAACTGGAAGTGGCTATTCTTTCTTTATCTACAATGAAATAAAAAGCTATTTAGAGCCAAAAGTTTTAACTTCAGAGAGAAAAATGAGGTGTGTGTCTGAATTATGTACTTGGCAGACTGTGGCAAGACTGAGAGGCAGATTTTCTGTGGCATAATTTTATTGAAATTTTTCAGTGAAGAATCTGGTTATCTATGTTTACTGTCTTGGCAGAAATTTATCTGTACATTGTAAGTAATAGAAATCAAAAAAGGCTTTACAGCTGGTAGAATGATAGGAGAAAGCTAGGCATGTTCTTGTGAATCTTTACTAAAATTACTGTATTTCTGCCAAAAACAGGTATTAAAGTTTCTGCACATCTTCAATGGCAATGGCTGGGCCAGTGTGTGTTGCTAAGGATATCAGCACTTATGTTTGAACTGACATTCTGGATAAGAAACAATTCATGGCATATTTGGTTCTAATGATCTATATTTTGTACATGGGATCTGAGGAGTTGAAGATACAGCTATTCAAAATGTAAGCAAATAAGTAACTTGGCATTATTTATTTATATAGTTCAGCTAAAGCTCAAGATCTAAAGATAAATTTGATCTTCTGTCTCCTCTTTATTGCTCTCGATTTTTAGAAGAGTCCCATGCAGGAGAGAAGGTGCCCTGCTGTGACTTCCAACTGGGAGTTCACATTATTCTTTAAATACCTGTTTACCATTTTTTTCTATCAACTTACCCAAAATATTTTTGGCATGGGTATTCTCTTTATGGTTTAGTACGGTTTTTTTGGCCATTAGAGATAATTGCTAATGACACCGTATCAGTCAGGAAACTGATCAGGGAGATTTGCTTGAACAAACAATTTGGAACTGGATCCGATATGTCCTTTTTTTGAGCAATGTAATACAGCAATGCTCATATGAGGTGATAGAAGAGCTGATTTGACAAAATTATAATAAGCATACCCAGTCTTGACTCAGTTCTGTAGAATTGGGGGATTTTTTGAGATTTCATGAGAAAATAGCGTCACTTCTACAGAGGAGCGTTGCACTTTAAGTTTTTGTGGTATTTCTCTGTATTCTATTGCTAAGGCCATGCCCTTGAAAATAGTTTTTCCTGGCATTAGGGTTCCCTGACTCTTCCTACAATTTTCTGTTTTGAAGTTCAGGGTGCTACATACGTTTCTCTCTAAGTGATTATCTACTGGACTGAGCTTAAGACTGGCAATCTCCTACCTTTTCACGACGGAAAAATTTCAAGAATTAATGAATCCCTGTTTTGGGTTTCCTATCTCTTTTTCTGTTGTGCTGGTATGTACTTCAGCTTCATAAACCTTATTTTTATGGCAAACTATTACAGTCATGTAGAGTTAAAATATGCAATTAATGAGGCTGTACAATATATTTCATTCAAGCAAAGTATTGTCTGGCAAAGTAGTCACAGGCTCCCCGGTGCCTGCTCTGTGCTGGAAGTGTGACACTGTTTCCTTTAGTGCCAGATGGCAGGTCAGTTGTAATCCATAGTTACCAAACATATACTGCACAGTAATTTCCTTGGGCTGAATAGCTCATTCTACAGGGTGTGTCAGAGCCTGGATCTATGCACATTAGTAGTGTTTTACTCTAAATTTCATTAAAGCTCTACTGTACTGGTTACTTCTGCATTCCAAATATAGTTATTAAAAGACAAGCAATTCAAAGGGCAGAACGTTGAAGCAGAACCTTGTTCACTCCTTCTATCTGCACCTGCCAATAGCATTTTATTACAACACAGTGAAAACTGGACAGCAAGTAGACTACGAATTTATCAGCTGCTGCAGGCACTCCGCTACAGGCAGCTGCATGTCATTATTAGGGCAGTTATGGAGCTATAAGAGCATTTCAGAATGTCTTGCCTTAGTGATCTGCCCGTGGCATGACTGGCAGCGATATGCATGAGGCTGATATGAGCCATTTGGATAGGGACATTCTGACATTGCCTACAGCAAATGTTATGAGAACTATTGTTTTCTAGTAGCAAATAAAATTCACAAAACTAGGGAGCAATAAAGAGAAGCTCAAAGACAACATTGTGAATTCCTTATAGTAAAAAAACGTAATGCTTGCTTCAAAATGGTTGAAACTCTAGCACCAGCCACCGGTTAACTAAGGCTTTCTTTCTCTTCTTGGAAGTCCCGTAGAGAAGAAAGCAAATTCATCATCTAGGGAAGGTAATAACTATGCTATCTCAGGAAAGATTATACTTTCCTTGTCAAGGTAAATTTATTAAGCAGCAGAATATGTAACAGGCACAAAATCATACCAAATGCTGAGGAACAGGCACCCTTCCAACTCTCTGCAGTTGAGCAGAGGGAGGACATTATTACTTTATGCCTTATTCTCCTTCTTTTCTTTTTTCCAACCTCTTCATACTTCTGAAAGGACAGGTTTTCTGCACTGTGAGTAGATACCATTTACAGTCTGCAATTAAATGATCACTGCAACCAGATGCTATGTGTTTCCATTCTTTAGTTTCTTCTTGGTATTTTTTTGTTTAAGTCATGTTTTGGAACAAAGTACTGGTGAATTCATTCCCCCTTCTTGTGCAGCTACAAGTTGCTTAAGTATCCTGCAGCCTGCTGAGGTCAATGAGAAGATTCCTGGTGAATTCTTAGCTTTTGAACTAGGCTTTCACTGCACATAATATTTTTATCGATATTTAAAGTTAGGAAGAAGCATCATGCACTAGATCAGCTAAGATAAGTAACACAAACATCGATTTCACTTGCTGATAGTTTTAGAGAGATTTAATTACTGTTTATTATTTAATACTTTAGGCTAGAACATCAATTAAATTAAATATTTTCCTCCCACTGCAGCACCCAGAAGTAGAGAGAGCTCAACACTTACATATTCTGTCTCTTCTATTGATTTCCTTGGCACCCAGCATAGGTCCTTTCACTTCTCTGCACTTCCTCCTGCTTCCGCAGGGTGACTCCATAAAGTTAGGTAGTAGCTGCCTGGGGCAAAAATCGATTTTCGTAGGTTTAGAGCGTAGTAAAAAGGAGTCACGTACAACTACTGCTAACATGTTTTGCAGTACTAAAAAGGCTTGTTATGTTATTAAGCTGATTGACATTTTAAACATATGACCTATATTTGGTTACATTCCTATTGCATCCTACAGGACTTTTTCATCAGAAATTCCATCAAGCCCAAAAGCTTTTGATGTGCTGTGGATGAGCTGTCATAAGATCCAGTAACACTGCAGGTGATACGAATTCAAAGCCTGAATTGTGCAATGAGCTCTGTACTTCATGGGATCTTGGGATCTTCAGACAGGTAGGTAAGTGTGGGTCCTGTTGCAGTCCTGACAGTATGCTTATTAGCAATAGCAGCAATGCTTCAGGCTCAAATATAAATCAGTCTGGCTGATAGGATTTGCAGTTAAGCAGGGACAGTCCACTCCACACACAATGCTTTCAACATACAAATGCAAGTCTGTAAGAGGAGGGCCATGGTGGAACAAATATGAAGAATATCGGCCTAGTGGAACAACAAGGTAATGAATGTTTGTAGTTCATCCCATTTCATAGCATATCCCTGCCAATAATACAGTAGTTCAATATTTGGATAAAGATTGAATCTCCGAAGTGCTTCATAAGCATTGTTTTCTGCTTTTATTTGAAAAAGCATGAGTTTTTTTCTCTGCTTGAGTTAGTCAATAGAAAATCTGCCTGTGGTTTAATCAGTAAAGTAAGAAAAGGTGAAAGGGAGAATTTCATAGAATCTGGAAAAACCCTATGCATTGGAAATGAAATAGTTTCAACATTTTTGGTAAGGTGGTATTACCATCCCACTGCTCAGACCTATGATACCTGTACCCAATATTAGGTCATAAGGGAAAGGCTAGTGTGCTTTGCTAGGAGAAACACAATGGAAAAACAATCATTATCTTTTTCTACTTTATCACTCAAAAGTGTGCATAGACATCATGTGGAATGATGCTATCAACTTACTTTTGTTTCCTCGAGATTATTATCTCCAAAACTTTATTACTCATCTGACTTCTAAACACAAAACCTAGTGTTCATTTCCAGTCATTAACTGACTTTCACACAGTTATGCTCTAAGCTTCAGCTAATGTAATTCCAGGTAAACAGTTGGAACCACAAACAAATTATTATCCCTTTAACGTCTAAGTGAATTATGCCACTATTTAATCACCTAATTTAAAATTAAGTTTGTGATTCATAGAAGTAATAATGCACAACAGATGGATTGTTACTGCTGCTAAATGGTCGGATATGTAACATAGCTTCAGCTTGATATAAGGTTTATGGTTAGTCATTAGATGTTTGTTGAAAAATTGACAACACATGTTACATCTCCAGTAATAATGACAAGGTACAGTTACTCTGCGTTACAAGAAAAGTGAAGGGCTTTTAACTCCTTCTGAGATGGCAAAAATGTGAACTCACAGAGAAGTTAGATCTGCAGATTTCATGGGATTAAGATCGCTTTTTGCAGCTGTGCTCCCTTCAAATTTAACTTTATGTATATTTTTTGGAAAATGCCATTGCTAACGCACTGGAAACAGATGAAAGAGAGGATGTCATGTTTTTTATTTCTGGAAAAAAAGACAGAAAAAGGAGGTGGGAAAATGAGTTAAGTTCAAGAATAACAAAAAAACCTGCAGCTTTTCAAATGGGATAGAGTCAAGAGAATCTTCAAGGTAAAGGATTCAAGAGAATGTATGAATTATTAAGTATTTGCTCAGTTGGAGAACTCAAGAATGTTCTCCAAGTTGCGTCGTACCTGCGAATTCACTATAAAAGCTGTCAGAGTCAGTCAGTATTTTACAGATATTTTGAATAGCTGGGCTACGTATCATTTGAGGATCTTTCATAGAAAAAGCAGGTTATAGATTTAAAAGCAAAAATGACTGTTAACATTTCTAATGAGCAATAGAGAAACCACTGAGGATCCATACATTGAATCTAGTGGTTCTAAACCTTCTTCCTATATTGTGGACCAGAAACTGAGCTTTCCAGAACTAAACAGTATTTATCATAAGAGGATAACCATAAATTAAATCCTGGAGATTGTGACGTAAAAGGGTCTCTCCATACATACCATTGTGTATACATCATCTACTGCATTAGAACTCTAATATTTTAATAGTTAGGAGTATTGCATTGTATATTTGCTGAGAAGGCTATTGGAAAAAGATACGGTAACACTTAAATGCCATTCCACATCGGGTTATATGTTTTCAGAGGTTGTCTACTTTGCAAGTTTTTCTGGTTTGTTCGTTCCCCCCAAATACTAATAGGAATTTTAAAGAAAAATTTTTCATATTTAAATCAATATTGAGATATAGGAATACTAGAATATAAATTTTTGAAAGGAACTTTTCCCTTTTCCATTTTTATCTTCTGTGTTTCATCCCATTTTGAGGTGAAGGCAATATAATGGAATTTACTATGTTCCTTTTTTCAGTTCTTTGACAGTTTTGCTATATTGGGGATTTCTGAAGAAGGAACACAGACACACCTGTTGGGTTTTTATATTTTGTTTGGGGGTTTTTTTGTGTTTTTTTTTCTTCATTTTAGAGATCCAAAAATTATACAAATTTGAAGATGACATAATAGAGTTTAAAATAATTAAAAAAAAAGGTTAAAATGAGAAATAATATCCCTCTCCCCTAAAAAAAATCCAAAACCAAACAGCTGGAGAGAGAGAAAAAAGGAAGGGAAAATAGGGAATTGAAGTTTGGAAATCTTCTATTTTGATGGAGGGTTGGTTTTGAAAATGACCAATTTTCATTAAAACTATTTTGAACAAATCTTGACTAACTGTAGCTGCTTCTACAGGAACTTGCTGTTCACATCCATGGAATTCACTATATCATACTGCTTCCTCTTAGGAAAATCAAGTTTACATCCCTGGAATGGGATGGTGCAAAGGCCTGCTCCTCTCTCCAAGGAGCTCATCCTCTCCACCAGTTTTCCCCTTTGAATTTAACGTCCTCATTTTGTAGTTGGATTTCAGACGAGGTAAAATGTGAGAAGCAGATCTGCCAGAGAAAAGCATAGTTATACAAACAGAAAGAGAACAGTGCTGCAGACTTCCAAGTCTTGCTGTTGGCAATGTGAATCTTCCTTTTTTTTTTTTTCCTGCATGTGAATTTTACTTTAATGGACTTGAAGCTGCTGCTGCTGCTTCTTTTTTCTTTTAAATAATTTATTTCTTTGCTCAAGAGTGCTTGAAAAACTGTTGATTAAGATCTATTTTAGACTACGAATTGATCATTGCTACTGCATTTAATAGCTACTGGTTTAATTTACGAGCAAAAAAAAATTCATCTTGGACCTAGACCTTAGCACAAGAACCTCTGCACTAGATAAATCCACTTCCTATTTTGATGGTTTCCTCATGGTCATAGGCAGTAGGGCGAAATTTCACCCTATTAGTGTTGTGTGATTAATTTCCCAAATCATATTGTATATTTTCTGATGCATAAACCTTGGTAAACCTGAGAGATTTTAAGATAGCCTCTCAAATACTTCAAGTGCAAACACTTTTTTTTCTACTGCCCCCATGTACCCTTCAAGTTTAGTTATTGTCACGTATGAAAGTTTTTGTTTCAAGTGAATAAACTGGATTGCAAAATTCCAAAGTAGAGTTTTTAAATTTAGTTAGTTCAAATGAAGGCTTGCAAACATTTATTTGTAACTTTTGTTATGAGTTTAAAAATACATTATTATTTTAGATTAGTCTGAAATAAAAAAATATTGTTGCTTGAGTGAAGTTCCATCCAGAGTAAATAGCTATTAAACAGATTACTGTAGCTTTTTGTAATGGTAACTTTTGAGTCTAAATTGAAGAAATGGTATCTTTGTAAGACTGTACTTGATAATGAAATTAAATAACTGGTACAAACATGGCAATCACTTGCCAGCGGGAGCTGGTCTAGTGGAGTTCTCTGATCTGAGTTCTAAATGCCACCCAACCAACAAGGGGTTTTCAGAAATGTTCTCAGTACTGTTGTTGGTTGAGTGATGGTCCATCCATGCTGAATATTCCTCCTGGAGTGGAAGAGACAATTCAGCTCCTCCTTATGCAAAAGAGGATAGATACAGCAGGGCAGCCGGATTCAAGAATTGTGTTGGTAAGGGTCTCTAGCTCTGTAGGCTCTGCTTCACGTGTGGCAGTGTCTGGGGCTCTGTCTTGGCCATAATACTGCAGAGAAGCAAATTTAGGCTAGAAACTGAGACCACCTTGCCTGGTGGGGGCTGTCTTGTTCCTTAGCTGGGTACAGAAAAGATAACTCAGCCTAAGAAGCAGGTCACATGTCCCATGAAGAGAGGTCCTGCTCGGTGCTGTTATTTTTGGCTCTATCTGTGTTCTAGGGTGAAGGGTGCAGTCCTAGTTCCAGGGGGCATATCCTGGCTGAACTGTGAAATACACCTCACTCCTCATCCCTGACTGCCTCAGCGGGGCATACGCTGGTGTACATAGTGACTCCATCCCCACCTGCGTACTCTGTTTCCTTCCAAGGGAAACTGGGAAACTTGAAGAGATGTTGTGTTGACTAAACCCAATCCACAATAGCAGTAATTTTATATTTCAGTTTGGAAGGTCTCAAGGCTTTGGAGAAGAGAGTGATTTTGTCAGTAAAGGTACTTATTCTTCTCTCCTGAAGAATCCTTCTTCACTATAAAGAAATACGGATATTTCCCTGCTCTATGCCCCTCCTTCCCCTCTTCAGTCCCCCTTCCCTAATAGTTGTTGTACAGTTGTTGTACAGTATGTACAGTTGAAGTATTGTACATACTCTATGGTTGTTAATTAGACTCTCTGATTATTTAAATAAAGTTGCATCTCGCTGATTAATTCCTACATTCCTGGTCCAGTGACATGCTTTCATTTATGCAGAAAAAATGTAATACATTTCCTTGCTTCAAGTACACTCTGTAAGAAATTTGATCCCTAAAATACAAATAAAACTTTACTGCCATTCTCATTGTAGGAGATACCTCTTTTTTATTCCGAGACATTTGACACTAATTGTGTTTTTTCATTGCAGAAGTTGATTTTAATGACAGCAGTTCAGATTATAGTATAGCAAATCCTGAAGGTGATGTGTTGCAGAGTATAAATGGGTCCCTGGTGCTTGATGCAAAAGGACATATGCAAGAAGTTCTCCAATGCCAAAAGTTAAACTTTTGAAAGCTTTACAGTATATTTTGGCAGTGTTATTGTAGGAGACATGTTTTAAACCCAATATTTTTAAGGGTATCTGAAACTACAAATGCCTTTTTTTTTTTTCCCTAGAGTTCAGAAAGTAGACTATATTTAGTGGTGTTATTGTAAAAAAGATATATACCTGCCCTATAGCAGTTAAACATTCCAATCTTTCTGTCGATGTACCTTTCTGTTGCTTTTATTTTTGTGTTTTTGCAGTATAGCAATTGAAAGGGTGTATGTTGGATTGGGTTGCTGAAAGCAGAGTTAACCCTTGCCCAAAAGGCAAATATAAAGCCTGTGAATGATGCTAAATGAGTTTAAATGCTGGAGGTTGATAGAAGTTGTGACATTCACATGCCATTTGCCTATCCTTTTACAAGATTCAGTTTTATTTGAAAGGATTCCTAATACAACTCGGTGGGAACACTAGAGATTGAGCCTTAAAATTGCATGTTGCTGCCCTATTTAGTTTTTTGCTTTACTTCTTCTCCAGTCTCTCAAGTGCTACTTGACAGCAGGTCAGTAATTTGCAGGAACAAATTCTGTTCTATTCATGTCTCTTTAATCTTCATTATCATAGTATCTTAGCATCTTCTGGTAGCACATTGAACAGAGTGATTACCATTTGTCATATATGCTTATATCTCTTAATCTCTCCAGAGGGAGGATTGTATGCAGAGTTGTGTTTGGGATTTAAAGATGGAGTCAGCTCTCCATAATTCCCCTGGGACAAGATGAATTTGCTTTCTCATCTAATCTTACAGGTCACGTACTTTGTACTTTGATCAAAACTTCAAGTTTCAAAAGGGCAGAGGAAGAGATTTCTCTTGCTTTAAAGAAAAACACTCCACTTTTGTGAATGCAGTTGCTTTACAGTATAGGAAACTCTGGTTCAGAACCAGAAGGCCTTTGTGCTCATGCTCTAATGTCATAAATTCTTTTGATTGCTTTGATTCATTGTCTGTCTTCTGTAATAACTTGTCCTATTCAGGACCTCATTTTCCCTATGCCCTTTCTAACATAGAATAGAGTGCAAAGGGCATAGGAGAGTGAGACAGGTAGTGCTGCAAGTCCTTCTGCTGAACTTTTACAATGATGATTGTATTATTGCTCATAACCTCTTCAGTAGAAAAAATCATGGCACTTTCTTGTGTGTGGCCAGAAGTTCTCCCTGTGCCTTGAGATTAACTAAGAGGAAGAAAAAAAACCTACAAAAAATCCAAACGCACAAATCTGAAGTGGGTCGGTGTGTTCATTTAAGAAGAATGTACAGTGAATTGGTAAAGCTTAATTTTAATGATAATCCTCTATCCTTAAATTCAAGTATTTAGGACTTGTTTTTTCAAAAGATGTGTTTAGTGCTTTCAAAAATATCAGCAACCATGGATGGATTCACAGGCTTTCTGCAGCCAGCAGCTGTGTACTGCCAGCAAAGCTCGAGGAAGTCTGATCATACTTCAAGGGCCATTGCTGAGATGCCAGGGTGAGCTTATTCTAAAATAGCACCCTAATTCCTGTCCAGTCTTTTCCCCATAAATCTTTTTTTCCATAAATCTTTCTGTAGTTTCTTTTGCAGAACTTGAAGGAAAGAGTCTGGTCAGCTCTGTTAAAGCCGTTTAGAAATTAGAATTTATTTAGCCAAATGCCTACCAGTAAGCCTGGGGGAGAGTGGATTTTAAAGACTTATGACACATTTTTAGCAATCACACAAATTATCAGTCTCTACAACTTTTGCAAATCTTGACAGCTGTCTTGGGACATCAATATTTGCATTTTAAATTGTAAGCTTTTAATATCAGCATTTCCATAAACCAGCGAGCCACAACTGGGGAAGTTCAGTGTATCACTGAATGCACTCAAGAGATAATGTTTCAGGACAGTTCAACAAAAGTAAGTATCTAAATGGGAATGAAACCATCTTGGAAGGATATATCTCATTGTAGTTGCAAAGAAAAGTTGAATAATTTGCAATTTCCAAAAAGTAAAAAAATCTTTTGAAGAAAAACTTCTGTAAAGGAAAATTCCTGATTACTCTTTTTCATTATATTCACCCAAGATAGGGGCAATAGGTGTTTAACTTAAATGTCTCAATTAGAAGCCCTGTTTGTCTTTTCATTTTGGATCATAGAGAAGTACTTAGACTAGTACTTAGTGAAAGTTAGCTGCTTAAAAATTCAGGTTTCTGAAATGGAGTTTCTGTGCTTGGAAGAAGACTTAGTTTTCTCACATCAGGAAAACCATAGTTCAACGGTAAGAATAAATATTAATTCAGTCATTAATCACTACAATTTTTCCCTTAACTTAAAAAAATAAACACAGTCATCATGTAGTGAGTTTCTTGTTGTTATCTATGCATTTTAGGAAGTTTGTTTGCAAACTGCTTGCTTGTGCTGCTGCATTTGAGCACTGATGCGTTGGTGTTACATGTGAGGGACTGGTCTTCATGCTGTTTGTTTGCTTTTGAAATCTTGTGTTACTTTTACCATAAATCCTAAAATCTGGAGATGTCAGAATTAGCTTCTTCATTGAATATGAGATTCTCCAGATATTCCTGAAAATAAAATGTAACTTAGCAAGTTTTTAAAGAAATATAGTTGCAAGGAAGAGCAAAAATGACCAAACAGTACTAAATAATTATATAGGTCGGGTTGGTTAAATTGTTTCTAGCCTTCTTAGTCCTCCAAGCCTGTATCATGTGGAGAAAATAGTTGGACAGATGATGTTAGAATAGCACATAATTTGTACAGTTCCTCTGTTATTTAAAATTAATTTGTAAAATGTCTGGGAAATGGGTGTGTTAGCAGCATTCTGACAGGAGTTATACAGTATCTGTAGTAACTTCAATCTTGGAACAATTTTATTTCCTCAGCAGAAATCGGATGGCTTCCCAAAGATAAGTAAACTGTTCTAAAAAGCTAAGAACCTACTTAGTAAAATACAGCTGAATGCCATGAATGATGTTGCATGTAATAACATGAATTACAGAGCTGTTTTATAGGACACCTCCCCACTCCCATGACATTCAACCTCATTACCTATTCCTGTCATTACTTGTACATTCTTCTTTTGTTCATATATCTAAAAACATTTAAATTCTTCAAGAAAAAAAAGTGGGGCAGGGGTTTTTTTAGGGGCAGTTTTATTTGAAAACAGCATTCATTCTTTAGTGTCATATGAATTTGTCAGATTTATTCCCTGCAATCATATAAGCAATAAGCCCATATTTAGTGATGACAGTAGTTCAGCTAAGTTCTCTAGGCTTTACATCAGCTTTGTGCAGCTGCATTATACTGTTTTCTGTACTACCATCACAACTGTCCTGTGCTAATCAAGGAACTGAAGGGAAATCATGCATGAAAGGTGGGGGAAATAAGTTCAGTGTGTTGAGGAATGGTGCCCAGTACTTTAACGTATTGGTTGCCTGGCATAGTCTATAATTCGCATGACTAGAATAAAAATCATGTATTTCTTCAGTCTCTCCCATTCTTGGGTAGTTAGATAAGGTGAGACAAATAGACGCACTCTGAAGGTTAGGAATAAAAACCAAAACCCCTGTGCTCATAACCAGAATCTGTGCTCGTGATAGCAGGATTTATAGCGCTAATATCAAAGTCTCATCTTATTACAGAGCCTAACAGAGCTAGTGAAACAGACTATTGTATTTTGCTCACTCGTGTTGAGAATAGGCCACGACCAAAAAACCATTGTTCCTAGAAAAATATTCTGGGATGTTTCATTTTGTATTTCTGATAATTTTCTTTTCAGAGACATGATGTTTTAATAGCATTAATCCTTTTGTATTTTTAGTATGTTATCATGTGATGGGGTGACAAATCAAAAATTGACTTATGTTACTGGGATTTGTGTCCTTTATGGAAAACTCCGATTTCCTAAATGTAGATTGAAGAAAAACTTTGCTGTCAATAGTAGTTTCTAGATATTCTGGAGTGGGATAGGTGACACATTTCTTCACAAAGCAATTGCTGAATATGTGAGAAACTTTTTTTTTCAGCTCTGCTCTTGGTTGTTTATGAGGATACTATAGAACTGCTTATTGTAGAGAACACAATAGACCAGGAAATTGCTAGTTAAAATCTGCTTATATTAAACTGAAATATCAAAAGGGTAGATTTTGTGTTACAAAAGCTGAAGCTCTGAAAAATTCAGGAGTGGAAGAAAGTGAGACAGGCATTGTGAGCTCTTGACTCTACTCTCAATAAAATGTAAGTCGTCAGAACGCTTTTAACAATAAAAGTAAATAAATAACAATGTTAATGGGAAGTGGAAGATGACATGCTGTTCCTTTACCAGTGATAAATCAGGTGATCTTAAGGTCTTGTTTTTGAGAAGGTAACTGAGAAAGAATTTAATCAATCTGGATTTCAGAAACATAATGCCAAATAGAAAATTATTAATTCAGGTGCAGAACTAATGATCTGTGCACATCTTTATACAAAAATTCAAAGGTCAGTGGAAGCTAGTAAACAATATATAATGGTGGTTTGCAGTGAAGGAGAAAGTGCCAAACTGCTGCATTTAGAATTCCCGGGAAACTTTTCTTGTGATCTTGGTGTAACAAGTACAAATGTGCTAATTAATTTGCTTATAACTCAGACTTGAAGATGACATCAATTTGGAGAAGTAGTAGAATATTAAACAGGAAAGAATGGATGATATTGAGGGTTGTAATGCCAGAAATAGGATGAAAGTATAAGAATACAGCATGTGAGATCAGCAAAATCTGCTGAAGTTGGAGACTCAGCAATTATAATCAAGAGTCAAAAACCCACCACTGTGAAAAGGTTTCTTGCTCATCAGAAGGAAACTATTAGCTGCTGTGTGATATAAAAGTGCAAAAATGCACCTGCGATTTGAGGAGTTGTTGCATGGGGGGGTTACAGCAGAAATTAATGCCTTCATAAAAGACAGTAGTGGACTGAATCTAGGATACTCGAAACTATCCTGGTCTGCAGTTGCAAGGGAGAACTGCTAGGCTAATTGTGAATGAAAAGCTTATCTTACAAGAAACTGTGAAAGTATGGCATGTCATGCATTGCTATATCTAAATATATCAAGAAACTAAATACCAGTGAGTGAAAAGGTGGATTTGAGCTAAAAGATAACACAAAGTCAAATTGTAATAAACTGATTATAAATAAATCCTAAGTAGAAATTATGAGATGGTTTCTTGCTCTGATGTGTGTGTTGTTCTGGAATAGGCAGATAGAAAAAGCAGAGACAAAATCTAATGGATTTTAAGGTTGTCCACAATGAGTTTATGAAGGAGAGTACGTAGCATTGTTACTTGCAATAAAGAAGGTACTGGGCTTAATAAACAAGGAGGTCTTTTCCAATCCTATCCCCAGGGAAAGGCAAAAATATTATGGGCTATGTAAGCAGACCAATATCTATTTCTTTTTTGTTCTTGAGAATTGACTCATGCACTCATTTTAACTTCATATCTCTAGAGTTTAAACTTAGATTTCCTTGTTATTTGTTTTATATTAGGGGGGAAAAGTGTGGTGAGAGAGAGACAGAAGTAGGAGGAAGGTACTCGTAGTCTAAGTGATCGGTGTGCTTTAGTTCAATGTGGGTTCTGCAGCTTGCTTTCTCATTGACATTACAAGACTTGAAGATGGAGCAGGAAGGAAATGAATGCATTCACACTTGGTAAATGAGTACTGTGAACAAAAAATTGTACATTACGCTTGTTGATTATCACTAAAATACAGCTTTTTCTCCTTTAGTCTTTATCTTAATAAGCTTGCTGGGTATTTGCTTGGTTTTGCTATGGACAAGTTGAAGGACACCTGTTATATAAGAAAAAAATTGAAAAAAAGCATTTGTTATGAATTGTAACATAATTGCATAACTTTATAGGTGACCTGAAGGATTTAGTACTTCTTCATGCTTACATTTTACTTGTAACAGGAGAAAAAGCCATTTTGGTGTATAAATATTCCTGTATTCTGGGCACGACCTGAGTTTGCATCATCTTAGTTGATGCAGAGTGCCCTACTTGGTCCATCTTGCAGCTTTTCTGCAATTGGAGGAAAGAGGAGCAGCTAGGCTCCGGGGAGCTCTGTACGAGGTGTCTTGTTGCCATTGTGTCAGAGTAGGCTTTGAAAAGCAGCCTGTGGCACTGTGGCACAACTGGGGGGAGATGATTAGTGTGGCTGACAGAACGAAAGAAAATTACTTTTGCATCAGCTTCTTGCATTGCTGGGCACTGCCAGAAACTACGGCTGTGCCACAGCCTGTCAAGTGTGTTTAACTACAGCTAAACAGCAAGTGTCCAGGACTTGAAATCTCTAGTGTTATAAGCCATACTGAACATTGTGAATTTTAATTGAATCACTGCTGCTCAAAGTCCACAAGATCTGTGAACACAGGCTAACAGACGAGTGTGGTCCTCAGTGAGGAGTTATCATGAAGAAAGTTGCAAGAAAGCAGGTCTGAGAGTGTGGAGAAGATAGTAGTGTTTGTGTGAATTAGATATTGCAGTGCTGCTACTGGACAACTATGAGTCTGGGAAGCTCAAATATGAACCTAAATATGCCATGATGGAGCTAGTAGACACTCAGTACTTCCACAGTTCTTTAGGAATGCCTGCCATGAGCTACAGCAATTAGTCAGCCTTAACATTCGCATGTTTTTCTTATATATTATGAACTTGCATTTGTATCTAGATGACCATCTAGGCAGCCTACATGACCTAGGCCACACCTGGAGCACTGTGTCCAATTCTGGGCTCCCCAGCAAGAGAGAGACATGGAACTACTGGAAAGAGTCCAGCAAAAGGCAACAAAGGTGATGAAGCGACTGGAGCACCTCTCCTGTGAGGAAAGGCTGAAAGAGCTGAGGCTGTTCAGCCTGGCAAGAGAGGGCTCGGGGGATCTTATCAATGTATATAAATACCTGAAGGGAGAGTGCAAACACGACGGAGCCAGGCTTTTCCCAGGGGTGCCCAGTGACAGGACCACAGGCAGTGGGCACAAACTGAAACACAGGAGGTTCCCTCTGAACATCAGAGAATCATAGAATGGTTTCGGTTGGAAGGGCCTTTAAAGAGCAACATCAGGAAACACTTGTTTACTGTGAGGGTGACTAAGGACTGGCACAAGTTGCCCAGCGAGGTTTTGGAGTCTTCCTCCTTGGAGATATTCAAGCTGTCTGGACATGGTCCTGGGCAAATGGCTTTAGGTGGTCCTGCTTGAGTAGATGGGTTGGAGCAGATGAGCTTCCAGAGGTCCCTGCCAACCTCAGCCAGTCTGTCATTCTGTCATTCTGTAGTTCTTAACTTCAGAAAATACATTTGTGCCTGGTTTAGACAAGGTAGACTACTTGGTGCTAAAGGCATGACAATGAAAATTACAGCAAGCTGCTTTATTAAATCCAGTGACAATAATAGCTGGGTGTGTTGGTGACTGATTTACTTATAAGACAGTGAATATTTCTGAATTGTTGCATCCCTGCTGTGTAGCCTTGCTCAGCTGTACTGTGTGTCATAGTGAAATTAAGCCTTCGTGTCCGATGGAAAAAGCTGGCTAGTCCTTCCTGCATGTTGATATGCCAGGTTAAGCAAATACAGGAATCCCAGTGCTAGAAGGAAGGGAAAAAAAAAAAAAAAAAAAAAGAAAGGAAAGATACTTCATGGCTCTGACATGGAAGTGAAGAATAGGAAGTGTGAGGAAAAACACATTGCAGATTTTATAGCATGTGAATAACTGAAGTCTGCTAGACGCAGTGATGAAAGTGGATCAAAATTACTAACAGATCTTTACCATCTGTTGAGAGGTGCGAGTTGGGTCTCTGCTAGTCCTCCTTCCTGTCTCATACTCCAGCCTATTTGCGACTGCCTGAGATAATTGCTGCTTGTGAGCTGTCTATGACTGTTAAATTGCAAGTCTTACATATATGTTTAAACTATATTTTTTTCTTTACATATCAGTTGTCTTCTGTATCTAAGTGTCTATTGTGCTGGTACCCATTACATTAGCATCAGAACTGTACAACTACTTCTGCCATTATATATATCCAACAAGTATGAATGCCTAAAATTCCAGATGCAAAAACTCCTTTTTCTGAACAATTACAAATTTCTTTTTTAGGTTTTAAAAATTATTTAAGTTATGATTAATGTAATTTTGTTCTCGCTGTGATTGTTCAGGGGCCTGAAGTTTGTCAGTGGGACTCTCACATCTGTTCTGAGAGTGGCAAGATTTCTTGGAGGGCTCTGCTTTTGTCAGTAACTAGCATTTGTGTCCCATCAGCCCCACTATCGTTATATGACTGAGGGATTCAGACTGTTACAAGGCACTTGACTATAAAGGGAATGTAATGTTCAGAAATAGTGGAGCTCCGTCTTCTGCCAGTAGGGATTGACTAAATGAAAAAGAGCCAAATCTGGGATCTCTAAGGAGCAGGCATACTGTCTGAAGCTCTCCTGGGGAATTCTTGTAGGCTTTATGTGTTTACATGAATCTTTGTGGCTTTAAGTAGACCTCAAGATCTAATTTTGAAAATAGTGTTACTATATCAGTTGTAGTTAAGACAGCGTTGTCCTTGGTATTCCATAAGAATTGATTGATGTAAACAAGGGAGTGGCAGAAATGTGAACCAAGATGCTCTGATAGACTCACAACTGGTTAAGCATGCAGATGGGAAAAAGGAATGTTCATCAAACTTCCAGTTTTTAAGATTTTTGCTAAATTTATAACCAATCACATGCATTTTCTTGTTTTTTCATTATCACAAAAGGTACCACTATATAAGTATGATCCAAGGCAGTTTTAGAGTAAGGCTGAATTCATTTACTTCTTTCTCTGCCATGAAATTCCTCAGCCTTTCCTAAATCATTTCACGTGTAAGCCCTGGCGTTTATGACTGGACAATACAAATAGTGAAAAAGGCTTGGGAAAATGAGCAAGCATATTGAAATGCAGGGCATATGAATGCTGAAGATGCCTAAAAACTTATACAGCTAGAAGGCTTCCTTAGGTACAAAATTGTCCCACTAAACTTAATAGAATTACTCATACGTAAACTGTAGCTGGAGTGTGATTATTGACTGATACAGGGGATTACTAGTACTATTTATCATGCTCACAACAAAGCTATGGTCCCTACCCTCATCACTGCAATGAGAAAATAATAACAAATGTGGAATGGGGCATAAAATACCCAATGCATTGTGGTTCTCCTGCTCTATATACCATGCAATGGTTTAATAAATTGTGATATAAATTAAAGGTGTTAATAAGACAAAATCATAAAATATTCTTATAAAGCCAAACAAACATTAGTAAACTATTCTTAAATTTACAGCAAGTTGATTAAAAAATTTCCTTTCATCTTCCCCCCCCTCCCCTTCCTTCCCATGTGAAATTAGAAAGCATTAGTGAGGGAATTCAGTAAAAGAAGTTAACTAAGAGCAGAATCTCATACAAAGCATTAATTTATCTCTGATCAAAGTATCTGAGCCACTCTAATTAGCCCAAGTGTTCTAGCTTTTGAAAATGGAATTGCTTTTCTGGCGTGGAGCGTGGTATTTCCTATAATACTCCGGTGCCTCATCAGCACAGCAAAGAGAAAGGTGAACTGTTCCCTGAAAAATTAAAGTAAAATCCATATGCACAGCACAATTTTTCTATTACTACCATGCTGCCTAATCTTAGCAGATCCCATTTTCCATCCATATCTTTCTGTGCACCAGCTAAATAGTCAGCCTATGTGTGGCATAAAAGTTGTCTTCATTTAAAATAAGCGTTGAGAAAAGTAATTACATGTTTAGAAAATAGTGCTGATTGTCTTCCTCCTACACTTAAACTCATTGTGGGACAAGCTGGGGCCAAGAAAGCAGCGCTTGGCCTGTGGAATGGGAAGCCCGGAAAGGGTGCCCTCCTTGCAGTTAATAAGACTAATTGTGTGACTTGGGATCTGGCCTCTTGGGTTTTCTTCAGAGTTGTAGGAGAGTTTATTTCCTCTGGAAGCCAAGGGCTGCATGTGGCTCATGCCTGACTGACAGCAGTGAATTTGTTGGACATCTAGCTCTGGATGAACCTAAAGGCATACTCATTTCAGCCGTAGGAAGGTAGCTAGTGCTTGACTTCAGAAAGCTGATACTTTGAAGGTTAGCACATTAGCCTAGAGAAATGTTGTCTTCTGATTTAACCTCTTCTGAGGGTCTAAAATAAAGCAGCTCCATTTAACATGAAAAATGGTAGTGTTGTGAGCCTTTCAAAACTAAACCAGCCCCTGGCAACACATGACAACACGCACTTCTCCTTCCCGCACATGTCTCCCTTTCATTCAGCATAATACTCAGAAAGTCAAGCAGATCCTTTCCAGCACAGAATAACTAAATAAACTGTATGCAAGGAGTTAAGCAGGTGTTTGAAAGCAGGCAAACCTTCCAGCTTAAGGACAAGACAGCTGTCTCGGAATACTTTTCCAAGCCATGTCCTGAGCAACAAGATGCCTTGTCTCCCCAAGGCAAAGGGGAGGCCCTTTTGGAAATGTCATGCCACTTGATTTCACTTATTTCTCAATTATATTCCTTACTCTGATAAGGTTACCATAGAACTGCTTTTGTGGTGTGCAGCAATTGCAGGACCTCTCCTGAAATGAAACTCCTGGGGATCAAAATGTGCCTTCTTCCTTGGAAGCAGGGAGCCAGCTGTGCACCTGAAAGGATAGCCTCTTTTCTGGTCAAGAAAAGTGTCCCAAAGTGCTATTGTAAGGCAATTATTTATTTATCCATAGAGTTAAGGTTTAAAGACAAGTCAGTAGCATCCTGAGTACCAGCAGATACAGCGAGGGCTGGCAGTGAATCTAGTATTAATGAGACAGCTGTGCCTGTTGAGCCCCTGGACATTAGACTGTAAAGTGTATTATATTTTTTAAGCTTCTTTATGATTCTGCCAAATTTTAGATCAAGCTGTTTGTTCATTCACTCAGGAAGTGGCAAAGGTTTTAGGAAGCTTGGTTTAAGGAAAACATTTCCACATTTTAATGAACTTCTCAAACGTGCTGGCATTTTCTTTTTTGCAGAGTGACGTGTTCATGTTTGTGCTGCTGGTACCTTCCCCCCGCTCAGAGCCAGCTGGGTTTTAGTTTGAGGAAGCGTCTCATGTTCCATCTGCTCTGTGGCAGTCAGTGGTGCGCCACTGCAGTCATTGGATTTTTTTCACCTGAAAGGCTGTGCAGCTGTTGTGCACGTCTTGAAGAAGTATTTGTATTTGTGTTTTTGACCAAATGTCTTTGCAGCTTGTCTCCAGGATGGGATGATGGCCTGGTCTATCTATACAGGAACAGGACGAGGCATCAGCAAACATTTGTGTGAGGCTATTTTACATGTTAGGGCAGGGTGTGTTATGCCAGCTAGTTGTACTGGAGGTGAGAGAACTTGTTGCTCAATAGTAAATGCACTCCTGGAGTCTCATTTATCTTTTTCCTTTGTTGTTCATTCCAGTGGAATGAAACCTCATTTGCATTACCTAATGTTCATGCCCAATGACAAAATTTTATAAGCGTTTGAAAAGGCTTTTTAAAATGGCAAAAAAAGACAAAACTCTCTTTGACTGATAAGCCTGTTTAAAAAGACTGTGGGAACTAAGAATATAAGGACCTTCTACAGCTAGCTAGTATATTTGAAGACCACTCAAATCTAGCTTTTCCTCTGTAATCTGGACTCCTAATGGAGTATAACAAGTTGGGGTTTCTTGGCCTTGACTGCATGGTGGCTTATATGGCAACACAATTGCAATTTCAGTCCAACTTGTAGTTGATAAGCCTCCTGTTTGCTGGCACTACCAACAGAGAACAAAGGATTGAATTAGCAGAGAGTTTTAAGTGAAAATCCCATAATTATTCTCTGCAGATGAAAGATGAAGAGCGGTGATGGGAATAAGCAGTGTTTCATCATCAGTGCCTACACTGAGAACAAACAGAAGGTTTCCAGTAACTCAACTTTCACTCAATTAAAATTCATTATAATGCTTTCTTAAGAAATATTTTGTATGTAATCATTAAAACATATCTTACATTGTCATTATGATTTATGTAACTGCCTTCCTCTTCCTGAGATAGTAGAAAATAGTGAAAGGATTAAGTTGGATTCTCAGCTGTTGCAGTTGCTGAAGCTTTCCTGATTTATAAATGAGGACAACAAAACACATGACTCAAGTTGTCAATTAAAAATTCTAAATGTATCCGGAGCTTATCTGGAGCCTTTAAAATATTCTTTCAGTAACTTGACAGAACACAACTGGAACATCATCACAGTTACTCAATCCTCTGTTTTGGGAGTTGTTAGGTTTCTTAGGTACTTATAGGCCATGCCTTTGGTTGCATTTAGTTAGGACAGGATTAGGTTAGATCTTGGGCCAGATGTGGAATAACAAGATAAACCAGTTAATGAAATTAGGCAAATTTTCTTTTAAAAATATAATGCAGGGGCTCTTCTGATGTATACCTACAGAAAAGACTGACTTCTTGGGTCACATGTTTTTTTCTAGGCTATAAGACACTCGGCATCCAGCTGCAGTTCTCTGTCTGACTAGTATGGTGGCAAAAGCTCAGTTTTTTAACCTCTCTCTTCTCATTTCCTGGCTTTTTTATCTTTAAGCCTCTGCTAGGACTTTTCTGTGATTTCTGGGCACCACAAGGACTCACCTTTGATTTGAGACCACTGAGTGGTGGTGTACTACAAACAGTTTGTAATAGTACTACGGTACTGAAGTACAGTTTACTAGCACAGCTCTTTTGTCATTAACGAGTCAAACTTCAACACCTGACAGCACTGTACCCTCAGCAAAGAACTGGGCTTAACGCAGTGTGGTCTCCTGATTCTCCTCAGTCCTTTTTTAAGAAAGCAAGAGACAAGCAAACAGGACTCTGAAATACTCTTACTTACTAGCTACTGTATGTTAGCTTCTTGACGTCTCAATCATTATATTTCACCTGTGCATCCAGGAACATCTCCTTCCTTTAGGTAATCAGAAGTTTAGATTGATTATGCTAATCAGCTGCTCCAAGCTGACACAATTAGCCAAAACAGGCAGTATCTCTGGAAATCCGTACAGGATCTTTCCTACTCGATGACTTTAATTTCATGATCCAGTGCAACAATTACAGGAAAAGAGAGAGCTCTCCATTTGTGTTTTCATCTCTATATTTCCACATTTTCACTAATTGTCATAAAACTTCCCCCGGATTCTGGGGGCAGAAAGTCCCTTCGTCAGGCTGCCTTTACACTCACTGCTCTGCAGGGATTTTTGTTTTCTGTTATCTCACAACTTGAAAGGTATGTTTATACACAGTTACCAAACATTTAACTGAAGCACATTTGTGTTAGACTCATCACAGAAAGGTGCCAAGAAGCTCTCCTGTGGATCTGGCTAGTGGAGCGGTAGATCTACATGTGGCAGTGTAGATGTAGCTTGTAGAGCTTAAACAAGGAATTAAATTATAGAGAACAAAGAGAAGATCAGCATGAAAAGCTAATGAAAACTCATCTACTCTACTGCAGTATGAGAATGTGAAGAAATACTTCTGTTGGTGTTTTTTAAACAGCTATAGTAGTATTTGTATTTAATTTAATGGTGGCTTGTAGCATCTCCAGCATAAAAAGGAAAATTATCTAATCTCCAAATGATATTCTTCTCTTGACCACAAGTGTAAATACCATTAATACCAGCGTAAACATTCCTTGTAGATGATGTGCAGAGCTGTAACATCTGCATTGTAAATAAGAAATCCAAAAGATCAGAATAGATCAGAATAAAATCTTTTGCTCAGCATTTGAATGAGAGGAGCTAGTATTTTATATGTCAATATTATAAAATGTTGATTTGGCATATTTCCATTTCAGTCAAGAAATGTAACTGAGGAGAATTTAGTTTTTGTTCTTATCAGTGTATTTTAAATGTAACTATTTCTGCTTGATCTGGCTAAACTTGAAAAGAATGAGAGTTGTGTGCCTGTGATCTTTTCCAGACAGAACCTAGCTGTCTGATGGTCAGCTCCAAACCAGAGGCCACGTTTGTTGGTGTAAGCCCAACTAAAGAGTCCCGCTGAGGTGCTCAGCCCCTTGGTAATGTAGCCATCGTCCTTCTGTCTAGAGCTGGCTTATGCTCGTCACCCATCATGCAATACAGGCAGAGGTTGTTCACCTCTACCTTCAAAATGCCGTGAAGACACCATCAGTAACACTCATTTTTATAGACATGAGTTTTTCTAGCTGTAAGAAGCATAACTATTTCCAAGTTATTTCTACGTACCATGGGAAGGAGAAGTTTAAAGGAGTATCATGACTGCAGGTATTCATGAAGAGATTTTTCTAAGTGTGAAGACAACTTCAGAGAAACAAAAGTAATTTGTTTGAAAATATAATCAGTGAGATTTGGAGGTGAGCATCATGGTTGCTTGATCTGAATGATACTGATAAGAGGCTGTGAATGACCTTAAAAACTGCAGAATAGAAAAAAGAAAACTAATGGAAAAGATGGAGAAAGTTCTGTGGGGGTTTTTTCCTGCAGTACGTAAGTTTTAATTTCTTTTCTTTCTAATGTATTATAGGTCAGCACTGATGCTTCAAGTCTTAGTCTGTCACCAGTATTTTTTTTCTTTTCCTTGTGAGTATTTTGTTCTTTCAGTTTCTCTTCTTTCTCTTAGAAGTCATAGTTGCAGAAGAGAAAAGTAACTTCTCTGAAAGCTATGCACTCATCCCTCTGACCAGTAGTCACACTTGTCTTTTCTACTTGGGAAAATCCCACCTTCCTCTGCAGACATAAAAATCTGTGTACATTCAGCTGTCAGGCACTTGATGATAGTATCTGCCATCTCTTCTTTGTCGGGAAGCTCTGAAACTGGTGCTCAACCCGTTCTATATCTGCCTGTGGTCAGATGTACAGAAAGCCTCCCTGCATTCCTAACGATGATAAAGCATTGGCTCACCTTTGTCAAGCAGGTGGACTACAGATGGCAGATATGGGATGATATCCTAAAACTAATCTTCCAAGAGGGAGGATATATTCATACTAAGAAGAAATGCTGTTTTTTTCTGTTCCTATCCATTATGGGTGCTCGTGATCTAGTTACTGGTAAGTGACCTGTTTTGCAGCAGTAATCTGAATGGATATGAGTAGGCCAGAGAAGAAGATATTGCAATATTTGAGACGTGAGATAATGAGATTCTTGACAAGAATTTGGCATGTGGATATTTAAAGTGATTAATGTTTAATGTAGTGATATTACAACTCGAAAAAAGAAAGAGAGGTAGTAAAGGAAACCAATCAAATTACTCTGCATAGTGCCACTGATCTAGCTTTGAAATTCCTTAAAAGGATTACGCTCTAGTTTAATTAAATCCTTTGCTCTCCCTAACATTGCTTAACAATTTTTAGTATCTCCGTAGATTTCTAACGTTACAGAGAGAAGAGAGTTATGAGTCACATTACTTAGTGTGTTGAGTTTTAAACATGAGACATGAATCCTTGAAATCCTTTGTTGTTTAAGCAGAATACATTTTACTCTCTCCATTTAGGGGTTTAGTCATCCTTTTCATAAGTCTTTTGATGAATAAGGTCAGTAAAATTAACACAATATTAAAATAGCTGGTCTCAGTAATTATAATGTTTAACCATGGTTTCTCCTGAGATTAAAAACTCTATTCATTTTATCTTCCAATCCAAGAACTTTAACAAACGTTATTTATAGCAGGCTGAAGACTTGTAGCTGGGTATAGCTTAAGGCAACCACAATATTCTTGTGTATCAATGACATCATATGTTTCTATGGTGAAGTAACTTTTAATACTCTCTTTTTCACTCGTCATCTCACATTTAAATATGTTGCTTGGTTTTTTTAGTAATAATTTCAAAAATATTTCAGTCCTTCCTAATGCTAATAGGTATTTTGTTTGATACTCTCATTAAGTTTTCCATTAACAAATTTTACCTGTCACATATTCCCACCTACCCATTAACTGAGTCACTGTATGTTGACACGTATTGTGTGATGGATTTTATGTAAGAAGAACCAAAAGTTTTGTGCATAATAAAATAAGGATTGAGATTAAATTTATGGGAAAAGTTTTCTCTAAAAACGTGTTACAAGGCTTCCACTCTAGTTTAGTATGATGACCAGGACATGCTAGAACAACAGAACCATAGCTAAAACTTAATGCCTCTTAACAGTGGTGAATATATTTAACTTCCTGTATTTAAATGTAAGCTATTCTTGTAAATATTTGCTGAACACTGACTACAGGTAGCTCTAGGTAAAAAGCAAATTGCATCTGAATTGGGTGAAGATGATAGTTACTTAACTATCAATTAATTCAAAAGTAATGCAATAATTAATGAGTCCTTTAAAGTCAGAGATTCTGACTTTCTGTGGCAGATCACTAACTAGTTGGAAGGCACATCAGTGCAAAATGCTTGGCAGAGCCTGTTGTGCACTTGCTTGTGTTCATATGTCAGTCATTGTCTTGCTGAATGACAGGGTGAACTTAGTTAATAGAAAACACTGCTTTGATGCAAATACCTATATTAGCCATTCCCAGTGAATGAGCACCCTAAAAGCTTTTGGGTACCTTGAGTTTTCACGGTATGCACAATAGCATGAGACGGGTAACCAAACCCCCTCAGCTTCACTTGGGAGATTTATCAAAAATCTTTTGGTTTAAATAATAGAACACACCTAGAGAAGCAAAATGTAAAATATATTAACAGCATATTTAACATAAGCATTGTTATTATTGGCTTCAGGATGCTTAGCTGATTTTTATGATAGCTGCTCAGCTTCTTTAAATTCTCCAGTAGTCACCTACCTTGAAGAATTTATAGGGGATTTTCATTGCTCCTATTATCATAAGTGGTGGTTGGACCTATCTAAAGGACCTGGTCTTTGCAATTGGCCTTTTCTTTAGCCTCAAATGAAAAGTCCTGCTTCTTCCTCTCAATTCCTGTTTACTTCCCCCTTATCTTCTGAAACTGGGAACCAGGATATCATGTAGTTCTGTGGAAAATCATAATTTCTTTCACTTGTCTTTATTACGGCTTTATGATTAGAATCTCTGTCGAATGCCCTAGTTAGCATATTTCTCACTCCAGGCTGTTTTTTCTTGAGACTGCTTTCAGAAGAAACTTTTATAAATCATACTGTAAGATCTCCTTAAAAGTGCAGTTTTCTTATTGGATGCATCACTGTTCTTTCTCTGAGAACATCATAAAAAGATTAAACATAATACTGCAGAGAATGAAAATTCTGAGAGATGCCACACTATTTTCAAGGAAACCCTTCTGGAAGTACTTTGTGTTGTGGTTTTAAGTATTTTCTAGCATAGTTCAGGCTATACCAATCTTCTTCATATTCTATTTGTAAAGTATATTTTGAAAAAAGCTGAATCAAATTTTGCAGGAACTTTTTTGGAGGAACTCTGCTAACTTTCTGCTTCTTTGTCTGTAATGTCTTCTATAATCCTTCTGTCAGCTGAGGTGAGTAAACTCTTCTCCTGGGCAGTGCAAACCGCAGCACACTGTGAGCTAATTACCTTACATTAGCCATTTCAAAAATTACTGGCAGCTAATCTTTATAAAGCTAATCAGTCAGAAAAGAAGGCACCCAGCAAATAAATACCACACATCTTTGTGCTTGAAACAATTAGGACTGACCCTAATCTGATCTAAAGAATTGGAGTGGTTCCAGAAAGGCAACAGTGTGTGGCTGCCTTCACTAATTCCATAAAGCTCTCGTGGTTTTTTAATTGACCCATCTTCTTGATGCACTTTGTTGTTTTTCCTTTCTGATCCCTCCGAGCTTGAATTTGCAAAAGCTATTATAAATCCAAAAAGGTAATGTCAGCTAACCCCCTTCATCAGTGCTAGCTTTTAAGTCTGCTCTTCCAAATACATTATAAATTTCAAAAAGTTAATTTAAATATTTGTCTTTTTTTCATTTCACTCATGCTTGAGTTTTGGAGAGAGTGAGAATATTTTCTCTTTCATATAGGATCTCTCCTCCTCCCACTCCCTTAAAAATGTCCTGATTCTGCTGTGCTGCTGAAGTGGTTTGAAAAATTATACCACTTCAAACAACAGTTTCCAGGTTTTGCTGGATACGGCTTATGCTGCTTATCACTGAAGAAAGTAAATATCCTGAATTCAAAATACTTAGAAATAATTTAGCGCCTTGGTACCTTGCCTTGATACCTTGCCATGGTAATTAACATCCTACAGGACACAACTGAGCATGTTGTTCAAAGGGAAATTCTGCAGATATAGGTATATTTTTAACACAGATGACCTAAATCAACCTAATGTGAATGCCTCCAAACTTTGGAAATACTAAATCCATAGCCGTGCATCATGCATTGGTGTGAATATTACATTAACCATGTACTTACGGGAAAGAAGAATGATCTTAGACGATCACGGAAGTCAGCAGAGTCGAGAGGTGCTTGGCATTCAGCAGAGCAGACTAATGCCTGCCTAAAGATAACAAGAAGTTGGCCTTCTCTCCTGTGCGGTCGTGTCTTTTCCTATGTGTATGTAGAGAACAGGCTGTGCAGTTCCCCTTACAGGAGTGATAAACATTTTTTTGCGAGGTGCTTTGAGATCTTAAAATGGAAAATGCTGTAACTGAGTGTTGGTGGTTCTTCCACGGTTGATTTCCAAATGGGAAGGTTGGTCTGGGATCAAAATGGCATTTTTTTCAGCTGTAGTTGAAATCAATTATGCAGAAGTTTGTAAATGCTACATCCAGAAATCCAGGTGCCCTTTGGAGCCCTGAAAGCACTCTGAACTACTTGACAGTTTGTGACAATTAAAAAGCAAGAAAAATAAAAAAGAACAGAAACAGAGTATTATATATTGTCACTCCCAAATGAAATCTGGGGGAATGCTCTTAAGATTACCCAATAACAATCAAACCCAGAAAAGTACATTAATATTTCAGATAAAAATGCTGCTATAAGTAGTGTGGTGTAAGATACCAAATGATTGCTGGACTCCTAGCTTCCATTGAAACGAAAGAATAAAAGAGCTTCCAGCTTGTCTCTTTGATGGTATAGGAATGTTACATGTAAAATGATTACTAAGGAAGCTTGTCAGTGAAAAAGGCTTATGTATGCTAATTGATTGGATTAATCATTTGTACATTGGCATATTAAAATAAGCAGCGGAAATCAAAGCTGGAAAAAATTTGTTGCCCTTCTTATTTTTTTTCTTCTTTTTTTATTTTTTTGCTAGATCCTGTCATGACCCACTGCTACATATCTCTCTTCCTGGGCAAATGGCTGTGTATTACAAGTCTGGTTGTAGTCCTGGGTACCAGGGTTGCATGCGATGAATTAAACTTACAGAATTCTCTGCTTTTAACACATGATGTCTGTGACCTGATCCACTGGGTGTTGGTCGCTGTGGCAGCTTGTGGCATAAACTTAAGCCCAATGAGTTTGAAGACCTCTGGAGTGTTAACAGTACTAATCTAATTTATGAACACAGCCCTCTTCACAGCTGCATCCAGTTTTGGGTCCCCAGTACAAGGAAGATGTGGGTAAAGGTGAGCAAGCCCAGTACAGCCCAGGATGATACGGGAGCTGGAGTTCCCTGTGAGGCAGTGCTAAGGGAACTGCGCTTGTTTAGCTTGGGGAAGAAAAGGCTTAGGGGGACCCGTAACAGCCTTCCAATGCCTGAATGATTTTATGATTCCCTGTTAAGTAATTATACTTTGTGGAAAAAAGGCCTAAATCACTGAGCCAACAGGACCTGGTGTAATCTGGGGAACAAATACAGCGTTCTTGCACTCAGCTAGCCTTGCCTCACTGGTACCCTGATGGACTTGAAAGGTCCCAGTGTCTTCCAGGTGGATGAGGATTTGCAACAGAATATCAGAATAAACAAACCTGCATGAATGTCCTTAGATCCATGCTTCAAGTTATGGAGCAAATATCAAGATAGCCAAAGGCAAAATCTCTTCCAGGAGCAATGTTTTTGCTGAAGGATGAAAGAAGAAAATTGTAAGTACCTTCTCCCTATCCCAAGTCAGACAGGCAATGGCTATGTGGATTCCTTCTCTTTCTTTTCCCCTTTTATATCCCTGTCTGTTTTATCTTTTGGATTCTTAAAATTATATCTGATTTTAATGGGAAAATCAGAAATCTAGTAGATTCACTAAAACTAGCTGTAACTTGTCTTCAGTTTGTGCTTAAAGAAGGAATACAGTGACAGGCTCCGACTGCGTTCTGATTTGTTTCTTGTATTTCCCTCAGTCTCTATTCTTATGCCTCACATGTTTCAAATGCACCCAAGTGATGTGGAATCTAAACACTATTTTTCCAAAGAACTGTAGTGTCCCTGTGGTGTTGAAAATGCTATGTGCAGTGTCTGGTTATTTCCAAAGAAACCGAGGAGGACCACTTGTGTTACACACTTCAGGTTGCTAACTTAACAATGCAGGCCTTGGAGAATCCTTTCCCAAAGATAACTTTTTTTTTTCTCCCTCAGTTCCTTTATTTGGCTCGCAATACCTGTCTATAATGCTAATAAATGCCTTTCCTCAAGAGAATGGATGGTGCTGCAAAAGTTCCTTCTAAAATAGTGGGTTTTCTATTTATAACAGCCACTATCCCGTATTTTTTCCTGGATTCCTGTAATTCTGCACTGGAAGCAGAAGTATGTCATACCTCCAAATGAAAAGGTTTTAAGACAGATGCTCAGTTGTCTTTTACAGTAAGTTTTCTGCTTATGTCAAAACAACCATCACCCTCTTTCCCAACACTTCCACAAAGCAGGTGGGTCAATGGCTTGAAATTTCAGTTAAACTGGCTCTTAGATTATTGGGTCATTGCTATAAATTTGCTCTTGTCTAATTTGAGAACGCTGTAATTGCTACTTTGCACTATAAGTAGATTTCCGGTGTCAGAATAATCAAATTAACAGGGATGACCCCTCAGCCATTCATTGATGCCTCTGTTGTGTTTTCAGAGGTCTCATTTTATAATTTGTCTTATATATGTCAAGTTCTTATTGTTGCTGTTTGTTATGATAAAGCATCGAGATGTGTATTATGTTCTAAAAAAAATGCATCCCAAACATCTCGAAGTTTAATTTAGACTATAAGAAAAGAAAAAAAAAAAAAACAAGGAAAGAGAAGGAAGTGCTGTAGTAGAGGAGTGCAAAGTATTACATAAAGATACATATACATTGAGGGGGAACAATTTTTTAATTTGTATAAATAATTATTGTCTCATCTTAAATTATGGTGTATAATTAGACATTATTTTTGCATGTGGGTAGTAGCATACAGAAGGAAATCCACCAGGGGAACAAGGCTTGTACAATAGCCTTTGTTGTCCAAACTGGAAGGAAATGCCAGTGCTTGGAAATGCAGCAGAGGTGTACTGCACGGTTTCGTGACCTGCTTGCCAAGTATACAGATACTCCTCCTTCTCCACCCCCTCCTTAAACAGCCAACAATAAAGCATGTGCTTAAATACTTTGTGAATAGGGGTGATCTGGAGCCCTGTATAAGTTTCAGCTGGGGTGACACTAGGCAGAATCAGTGGAAAACCATTCCCGCTTTTATTAGCTGGCATGATAGGTCGTGGTGGTTCTTGGCAGTAAGAGTGAACAGGGATGAAGATGTGGAAAAGGCTTGTGTGGCAAAAATAAATAACTTAATTTTGTTTGAAAAAATCAGTTTGTGTTGAACGAGAAAGATGCAGAATGGCTGCGGTTACTGTGTTTTGCCTTCTTGGCTCTGTTAGTGTAGCTAGGTACTTGATTCCTGTGTAAATGAATCAGTGTAGCAGAGCAACACTTAAATTATCCCAAGTTAAGTAGTTTCAAAGTTATTTAGCTGTATCTATGCTTCACTATACTACTGTTCTATTTCGTCATAGAACAGTTTTCACTCTGAAACTGTTACTTTCTCTTCCCTTCCAAAAACCTCCCACCTATGTGGACTGCATACTGTGTTTCTCAATGTTTTTCCCAGTTTGAATAGCTACTGTAAGCAACGGGGCTGCATTTGGGTTTGGTGTAACTTTTGAAAGTAATGGCATTCAATTACTGTGTTAGGGTTTTGATGCACAGTCATAAAAGGCAAAAGAAACAATCAGTCTTCTCCTTCACTTTTTTAATTTGGGATGTAATCCTGCTGCCCAAGTGAAGCTGAAATGGTTGACGCACATCTTGTGCTCAACAGAATTTTCATGAGAAAAATAAGAAAAGAATCTGAGTGCCACTATTAAATGTCAATTTGAAATTAATTCTGAATGCTTATATCCTTTGGGGTATCCTTTTTCCATTAAATATATTTTGGAAATTAACAATATTAGTAACAAAAATTTAGAAGTTAGGAAGATACAGATTTTATTTCAAAAACTTGAAAAGAATTTAGAAGTTAGGAAGATACAGATTTTTTTTTCAAAAACTTGAAAAGAAACCATGTGACATGTAAATAAGCGTTAGACTATTTTAGAGTGCTTTTTGCTTTTGTGGCTTGGGTTTATTTTTGATGGGTAGTATTTGTCACAGCTATATTTACTGCTTTGATATTTGATTAAAGAAAACTAATTCTGTGACAAAAGAAAAGAAAAAATAGAAAAAAAGGATGGTATACCTAACAGGTAGGTGTTTTATTAAAACTTAAACATACTGTTCCATTTTCATCAGTCGTCTAAATTCAATATACATAGAAGTTCCTCAGTTTGCTATTAGGGGAACTGATGGTCTGACAAATAATAATTTCAAATATAATCCATAAATTGTACTGACAGATTGTCCAAATGATAATAGTAACTAGCTCTTCTGCTATAATTTGAATACGGTCATATTATTTCAGTCCTATATAGATCTATGGAATGTTGCTCTGCCCATGGGAAAACAGTTTCAGTATGCATGAGGGTTGCATATATTTTTGTGGGGGTGGGGAAAAAACCTTTTAATTTCGTCTTTGCCTTAGAATATACTCTGGTCCCAGAGACTGGTCTGAAAATGGTTGCATTTTTCTGACAGCTGTTCAGTCATCGTGAGGGTATGTCTTCAAGGGAATGGCAGTCACTTCCAATTGGCAAGTTTCTAATACTAGGTTTTGGACTATAAAAAAAGCTCACCCCAAACCCTTTTTTACTTCACTGCTTCTTGTTGATAAAATCCACTCAGCCCAGAGGGAATTTATAATTCTAGCAATTGCACCAGATGATTACTACCTACAGGAGCAATCACTTATAGCGCCTCACCTGCGGACTGATGAACCATTTATTATCAAGGGTTTAATTGCTTGTAATACATCCTTGTGGCAAGATACACACACACATATATACCTAATTTATACATACGTATAAATATATGCCACTTAGGGATGGAAAATGCTCAGTTCAGATTAGATTTTGCAAAAGTGAAAATACCCCAATTCTCTTAGAAACGCTTGACTCTAGAAGACAGGTTCACAGTCTGTGTTCACCCATTTCTGGATCTAGTTTAAGACAAGAATTAAGGAAGACAGAAAAAGAAAGTGTGTGTGTGCAGGGTATTATTTATTTAGTTGAATCTTGAAGAGAGTTGTCACAAAATAGCTGGAGTTTGAGGTGAAGATTCTTGGGTTCTTGTTCAACCTCATCTATTTGTTACAATTCTTTAAATTACTCTTTAGTGTTTGTGTTTTTAAACTATTGTTATTGTTTGAAAGTGAGCTGGTGTCATGGGTTTAAAAGACTTACGATGGGACCACTGGCAAGAGATGCTTCCTTGCATGCCCTGCACATATGGGCAGGAAAAGATCCCTGGGACACAATTAAATGCTGATCAGCACTGGGATTTGTTTTGTCTGAATAAGTTTGCCATTCTCTACATTACTGCTTCAGAACGGTGCCAGATATATCTAGCAAAATATACTCTGGATCACAGTTGCTAATGTTAAAGCTGGGAGCCAGTTGCAAGGTGTATACCAAAACAGCACCAGATACAGGACTGAGGCAAGAGAGAAAAGTAAAGTAACATGAAATACTTCTCCCCTCGTCCTGAAGCCATGTGAAAAATGAAACAAACACTGACACCATGAAGAAAATCTGAAAGCTTATTTAAATTATTTTACCTGGAGCAGTCCCTACTGCTGAAAGAAGGCAGAGTGTGTTGTCTTCCCTCTGTGTATTGCTCCACACAACAGAAAGTACCGAGGAAAAGGGAGTTGGTTTTAAGTAGAAGTGTGAGAACAAAAAGGTTGCATGAAGCTGTTATTAAGACAATCACAGTTATAGGTATGAATATGAACTTCACTCCCTTGTTTTGGTTAATCCTCTAATACAATCCCGTGTGGGCAAGTGCTATTAACAGCACTTAGGAAAACTTAAGCCTGGAAAGCCTGTACAACTTGCCCATGTCAGCACCATCTAGGGAGTTGATCTGGCCAGGTGTTTGGCCAGCGCCTTGCTCGTGGGACTGTCCTTCCTTTCTATCACCTTCCCCCAAGGCATTCTCTCCACAGCTGGGACCACAGAATTTGGGTCTTTGCAGACTATCTGCAGTGGAGCAAAAGTTGGGCTTCCGGATACTTGGGAGCCTGGGTACTGTCTGCAATTAAAATGTGAGTTCCATGGTTAAAGGGATTAATGAGGCAGCCCAAATGAGAACATTTCCAAAAAGTGATTTTTGCAACTATTCTGGATTCCATTAGAATCTTTTAGCATTGTTCCTTTGATATAGAGTTAATCTTCTTTATAATGAGAATGTTGTAAAATATGCTACAGGCAGGAGTATCTAAATATTTTTGATTAGAGATAACATATGTAGGATCAAATCCTGCTTGCCTCATTCATGCAGCTAGTCCCATTGAATCTAAACGGGAATGCCACGGTGAAACAAGCAAGCAGGATTGGTCCTATATGTGCTATTTCTATATTTCATTTTCCTCTTGCTTTCTGTTTCATTTGTAATTAACACAGTGTACTGATTAAATCATTAACTGTATAGTTCATCTTTCATCAGCGGCTTGTAGATTGAGATCCTAATGTACTGTAACCCATTGCTAGGATAGCTATAAAAGTTTTGATTTATGAAGCCAAATATTTTCTGTTCTGGTATCATTTGTGATCAAGAAATGATACAAACAAATTTGTCTAAAATAATCACTTCTTCGTGTCTGCCAGTGCTAGAAAACTCATCATAAGGGTATCTGGGATAAAGGGGAGGACAAATTTTTAGTTCTTTTGAAGCATATTAAATCTGAGAGCTTCTTTGAGGTGCCAAGTGTAGAGACTGGAGATTTACTGAAATAAAATGGGAAGTGCCCTTGCTTTCACATAGCTGCTGTCAAGATGGTGGCAGTGTAGAGTCAGTCTCACGGGAAATGCCTCTGCAGATTTTTTTTCTTCGTGTTCTATCCCAGTTGCTGAAAGTCTGAAGTTTTAAATGTTTTGTCCTCTAGGTCCATCTACTTCAATAATGGTCTCAGCAACTTTGCATTGTAATATTCTAATGAAAAGCACCTAACTTACCTTGTGAAGTGTTGTAAAGCCTTTAGAAAGCAGTGTTGTGTTTACAGATTTTATTTTCTTAGCAATATCTTATGGCAGCAGTATTTTGGGTACATTACAAAACTACTGTCATCTTCATAGCATGGTACATAGTGGCTATTGGGATATCTTGGAAAGATATCCACCATCTCCCTGCTAGAGGCACATGTCCCTAGAATAGATGCTACAGTACCATCTCCCAAACTTTCAGCAATTTTTAGGGCTCATCAGTGATGCAGTATTAACAGTTCTTTATTTATCCAGTAGATGCCAATGTCATATTTAACACACAAGCCATTAATTGCAATAATGAAGGTTTAAAATATCTCCAGAAAAACACGGATTATTTTGAATGCTACCATATGAGAAATAATCTCACAAAGGTACCTCTCTGTATTTAAATATAGTTTTCATTTACAAATATAGCTCCTGATTCTGATCCCATCTTTATGAACCAAGACTAAATGTGAAAAGAGGACGTATATTTGGCACAAGAGGTGATTTAAGACTCCTGATGTTCCAGTTACTTCTCTGCAGCCAAGTTCCATGACGTGGCTTATTGACAATAATGTGGAATATTAGCCACAAGATGGCCTCACAAGAAAAACATTTGTTGCCAGCTCTTTAAATACAGGCGATTCTTTCTGTCTGATCCTGTGCAACCCAAGTCAGCGCTTCCCCTTTTTAGGCTTCCAGTGGTTTTGGACACCTTTGTGGCAAAGAAGGCGGATGGTACCCTGGGCTGCATTAGAGAAAGCTTTGCCAGCAGGCAAAGGGAGGTGATCCTTCTCCTCTGCTCAGCGCTGGTGAGGCCACACCTGGAGCACTGTGTCCAGTTCTGGGCTCCCCAGTGCAAGAGACATGGACATACTGGAGAAAGTCCAGTGAAGGGCCATGAAGGTGATGAAGGAACTGGAGCATCTCTCCTATGAGGAAAGAGCTGGGGCTGTTCAGCCTGGCAAGAGAAGGCTCAGGGGGGTCTTATCAATGTACATAAATACCTGAAGGGAGAGTGCAAAGACGACGGAGCCAGGCTTTTCTCAGGGGTGCCCAGTGACAGGACCACAGGCAGTGGGCACAAACTGAAACACAGGAGGTTCCCTCTGAATATCTGGAAACACTTTCACTGTGAGGGTGACCGAGCACTGGCAGAGGTTACCCACGGAGTCTTCTTCCTTGGAGGTATTCAAAAGCTGTCTGGACGTGGCCCTGGGCAGCTGGCTTTAGGTGGCCCTGCTTGAGCAGGGGGGTTGGAGCAGACGACCTCCAGAGGTCCCTTCAAACCTCAGCCAGTCTGTGGTTCTGTGAACTAAAATTAGTCTTGCGGCAGTGCCTTAGATTTCCTAAAATATTTGGAAAGCCATGTGGATGCTTTTAACTGACCCTTTTGATGAGTAAAACCTCAAAGATATTCTAATCTCAGAATTACTTGACCAATAAAGGTTAGCTGGCAAATCATCTGAAAACCATAAAAGAGGATAATTTTATTTTTGTTTGGAAAGTAGTTATTGAAACAAAATGGACAATTTCCCCTTATACAGCAAAATGGACTTGCTCAATCACGTCCAACTGTACTTTCCTGTTGCCCAGAATATTAAGACAGTGTAAGAAAATTGGATATCCCTGTGGTGCCTCAGAAGCAGTCTGCCAGAACACCTCCCAAAAAACAGACGTGTACCGATTGCGAATTTCGCAGAAGAGCAGTCCTGGGAGCTGTCAGCAATAACCTGCACGGGGTTCAGCTCTCACAAACTCAGTGAAAATCAAAAGTAATTATTTATACTAGCCTGGGGATTCTGAGAGTGCCCATCACCCTAGGGGTGTGAACCGGTGATATGACCCTATTTCTGGCCAAAATCTGCAGCATGAGTAACGGACCACAAATTGTGCTTACATCTGATAGCGTACGGACTCAAACATATGTGTTGAAAGTCCGTTTCCCTGTTCTGTGTGGTTTCTGCTCATTTCTTTGGGAACAAAACTCACATTTTCCATGTTCTGATTAATTTTTGCAAAACTGATGTTGTAGCAATTCTAAGGCCTTTCTTCCTGGGGAGCAGGTACTCGCATCTCAGCCGGTCAGGGCATAAATAGCTGTCATCTGGCAGTAACTCCACAATTAGTGATTAAGAGTTATTTTTTATTAGTTATTAATTATTAGCTATTAGCAATTTAGAGTTATAAGCCAGGTTGGACGGGGCTTTGAGCAACCTGGTCTAGTGGAAAGTGTCCCTGCCCGTGGCAGGGGGGTTGGAACTAGATGATCTTTAAGGTCCCTTCCAACCCAAACCGTTCTATGATTCCGTGATTTGCAGCAGGAGTTCTGCAGAAATTAGACTGGTGACAGAGTTTAGCTTGTAAGAATTAGCACACATGCTTTTGTTGAGAAATTTGTGACAGAAATATGAGAAAATCCTTTCTTGCAACCAGCAAAGCAGGTTGAAAATAGTGTTAGGAAGATGAACACCACAGCAAGGTGGACAAGGGAGAGTTAATGATAAGATATCCAGGCAAAAATCTTTTATCCCTAGGGGATGTAGAAAAACTCATATACTTCTTTCTTAAACATGGCTGGATTAGAGACTGGTAGAGAATCAAAAGCACGTAGGATATCCTGAAGCAGTGAGTCTAGCATTTTTTTCTTCTTTCTCCTTTTTTCACATCTCACCATGTTCCTTTCCATCAGGTTTTGATCACAGGTTCTCGTTTGTCTGCAGTTCCTTTTCTGTCTTTGATCAATATTTGTCTTTAAACTGTCTTTTCTGTTCTTTTGTCTCCAGTCCATGACTATTATATTTCTCCTTTTTTTCTGTGCTATTATTTGCCTTCCAGTGGGTCTTTCTTCTCGTTTCATTGTACTCTATCTCTGTCTAAAATGGTGTACTGGGTGTGAACAATAAATGAATTGATTTCAAATGAGTTGACGACAGTACTTAGCCAATCCATATCATACAAAATAGCCCACTGAGTGAGTACAATAAGTGACTCAAATCAAAATGAATTCACACGGATGCTTGGAAAATCCATATGGAAGGCTGGGGGGCCGTAGCTCAGAATGGATTTGTGTAACCAGAGTTTTAAGAAAATCTTTTTTAAGTAGTAGAAAGAAATCCATGTCTGCCTTTTCCTTCTACTTTGTTATCTTTGGATAAAACAGATTAGTAAGTGTGTAATTGATTAGTTAATGAATAAGAGTGGGCCCTGAAGATTGGTTACCAAAGGCATGAGGAATAATTAGAGATTGTAAAAATGTAACAATAATGCAAACTTTTAAAAATGCATTCTTGCCTCCCATAGAAAACCTTAAAACTGTGAAAATGAAAACAAGCTTGCTAGCACACATTGCTAGACTGTTCCTCAGAGATGATGCTACTGTATTACTGCTGTATGACTTATACGTGTGAGTTGAAAGGAAATATAAATAACCAGGAAGAGAAGACTAATAATTGAAAAAGCTTGACAGAAACTCCTTTGTGTCATGTTCCCAATCTAGGGTTTGTCACAGGCTCATTCCTAATAATTCCAACCATTGAGCTTAAAGTGTTATCCAAAGGATCATGTCTGAATTTAAATTAGTTTTTCAGTTATTATTTTTTGAGTAGCTCCATCAAACATATATAAAACTAGGGGAAAGGCCTTGTTATTTTTAAACACAAGTGCTCTTTCCATAGCATGCCAGAACCTGACATTTCTTTGAAGCTTCTCTAAATTTCAAAGGAGGTAATATATTTAAAACACTGGAAAGTTTTTACGTCTCTTTAATTATTTTTTTATGTGATACTTCTCAGGACACATTAAATGAAAGCATTTTCTGCCTGATCTTAATTGAGAAGACTCTTATCTCCTTCTGTAATTACTGATGAACAAGATTTTGACATGGATTAAATTGCATACGCTCAAAAACTGGAACAGGCTTATTTTCTTGTCTTTCATAACACACTTTTCTAAAGCTCTGCAATGTCTCCATCCCCACATAAACACTGTATTTACAGCTGTCCACAGCTCTATTACAATAACTAACTGGTATATAATTACTTCTATTATTTCTGCAGATTATAACTATCTTAGATATTCAGAGAGGATATATAAGCATAATTACTGCAAGTGGAGAATATTACCATGGTGATTCCATGAGACTTACAGGAAAGATCCTCAGGAATGTACCAAGTCCAGAAATATTTACCTCAACCAAGGTAAAGCACAGTGACTTAGGCAAATGCATTTACGATCACAGAAATGTCTTGGCAAAGATGGGCTTCATCTTACTTCACTGATCTGAGGGCACAGTACATTTGTATCGGTCAGCTAGAACCTGGTTGGAACTCATCCATTGAAATCAATGAGGGGGGTTCCAGTGAAGAGCTCTGTGATGTGAGAGGACAAGACTTCGCTCAGGTCCCTTTCCCTTGAGACGCAGCCCAGTACCTTTCTGAGAGGCCCATTGCCCACAGGGGCAAGCTGGAGTGCTGCTCTTCCCACTGCCAGCCACACCACGTTGGGGGCCACCTCACTGCATTGCTGGGTCTCTTGTCACACTGCTGAGGCATTCATGGCCGTTTTTGTATTTTTGGACTGAAGCTGGATGCTGGTATTAATCAATAATATGCTTTGGCTTCCTCTATATATTACTTTGACTGGCATTCTTCCAAAGAATGAATTTCTGCATTGATTTTTGGTTTAAAATACTTCAAACAAATCTGAAATACTTAATTTATGCTAAAAATTATTTTAAATTTCTTCTGTTTTCCAGGTCTTTTTTTGCTGTCAGATGTGACTGTTGGATAAGTGATTTTCATCATGATAATGGCAGATGATAGAAATTATTTTCTGCTCATGGGAATTTTTTTTTTTTTTTTAAAAGCAGGTCAAGTGTGGCTGCATGGAGAATGACCACACCTCCTGGCCCTTCCCAGTTGTGTTTCTGGGGTAGCATGTTGGGTTTTTACTCTCCTAATCCTATGAAGTCTTAGAAGCATATCCAGTATTTTTCAGAACAATATAAAGATTGTTATTAAACTAGTTTGAGTCTCTGTGTATCATAACATAGGCAAATATTTGCATTTGCAGACTGATAATATTTTCTGAAAAATGAAGATAACTCTCTATACATGCGACTCATTTCACTCTAGCTCTCACGGACATACAGCCTCTTTTAACATCAGGTGTCCTTAAGTGGGTTAATAGCAGTGCTAAGAATGAAAAAAAAAAAAAAAGGGAATTAGAAGAGCATGACAATTCCAGTTGAAATGTAGCAAAGATACTAGTAAATAACATAGATTTTCTAATGGTGCCTGGACTCTAACTGAAAGACATAGTTGTATGTCATTCCGGTGCAATATTCCAGTGCAGCAGAGGCTGCAAGTATTGTGGAGATGTGGTGTTACTTACCCAGAGGGAGTTGTGCCATCCAGTGAGTTGCCTTTGCCGACTACTGGTGATAAGAAACGGAAAAAAACCCAACACCTGGAAAACCAGTTTCGCTCACTTTATGGGTTATTCCCTGTCTCTTATAGCTCTGATCAGTAAGGTGTAACTGAGTTTGTAGTTCTTGGTGCTTTTATGGGTGCTGCAGAAGTTCATGAAGGATATTTAACATTCAACTTGTGTGCCTCTCACTGACTACCAGTAGATGCACATTTTTCATAGTGCTATCGAACACTTGTTTGTCATCTTGGAAAGCAGAAGTATCCATATATCACAACATCCCTCACATGGTCTTTGTTTACTGGTAGCAGTAACACATTATTCATTTTTGGTATGAAAAACATTATTCATTTTTGGTATGAAAAGAAAGCCACAAATCCTGAGAATCCTGAAACCAGTCAAGCAGACTAAAGGTTTCTCAAAGTTTAGCGTGGCTTTCAGTCTAAATAACAAAGCATCACGATGTAACTTAAGTCACAGTTCCAACTTACCGCAACAATATGTATTCCTATTCTAATTAGCAAGCAAGTTATAAATTAAATCTAAATTACAGCATCAGCAAGTACCTTCACCATTTTGTACAGTCCTGACATTTTTTTATCTTGCTGCCTGTGCTGACTTGAATAGACTTAAGAAAGCTGATCACTGCAAAGACATGTCAGCTACAGATGAACAAATTACAGGCTCTTCTCCAGCCAAACTTGTAGTAAGGGTTGCAAGCTCATGTGGATGAGGTTCACTGAGTTTTGCCACCGAGACTGTCAGATTTGTTAATACTAAACAATGCTCTATACGCTGTAGGCATAAAAAGCTGCAAAGTTGTGTTTAGAATAATAGTGTATTCAAAAATAGTACTCAAATTTCTCTGAAATATCACAGTTAGCTGCATCTTCATTCTATTATCTCACTGCTTTATGCTTCTGAGACCTTTTCCTAGCAGACTATAAAATTATTCCAAATGTAAGGTGATAAATTAATAGAACAAAACAAATTGGAGTCAGTAGGAGTGCATTTAGCACTAACAAGACCCATCTGAGTTTCACATTTTCTCTTGCAATTATAAAAAATAAGGCTAGAGTCAGAACTCGTCTCTTCTTTAATTGTTGTTGCACAAAGCTCTGGATATTATTTTAAGGGCTGATGGAAAGGAGCAGTCTCTCTAGTTCTTGACAAATATAATTTCTTCTAAACTACAAGGGGGAAATGTGAGATAGAACCAGAAATAAATTTCGAATCACCTATGGCAGAAGGAATGAATATTTGGTTATTTACACTGCATCACAACATACAGGGATGGCTTTAGGGTAAATAAAGTTAAATATTTACAGTAAGTGAAAACTCAAACAAGACACATTAGGAAGTGGAGAGTTTGATGTGATATTTCAGGAGGCGAAGTCTCCTGTGCTGTCCCTGAAAATATTGAAGGTTTTTGTTTTGGTTTTTTTCCATGGTGTGGAAGGAAAACTATTGAAACATCCATATTTTGCTAAACATATTTCTTGTGAACCCTAGCAACTTGGAAATTAAGGAACAGAGATGCTATTCTTCTAGAGAATAAAAGGCCATGAAACCATGCCTCCTTCACCTGATGCTTGTAATGAAACTTTCAGCTAGTAAGCACCAAAGATGCTTGATTTCGTGATTTGTTCTTTGATTTGATTTCTTATGATTAAGCAGTTTTTACAAAGCTGTTTTATTTAAATAGCACTTTTGCTGTCCTTTTTATCATACTTCATCACAGTTCCTTTGCTTTAGTTGACTAATAGCATCTCTGTGAAAAAACATTTAAGTCAACTTGATAGGAAGATAAGTGACTTGATTAAGAATACAAGAACATCTAGCATTCAGAACAAGAGGCTCTCATGTACTTATTTGGTGGTACAATATTGTCTTCTACATATCCAAAGATGTTTTCCTGTGGTTGAAGACCATAGTAACATTCTGGAGAATTTCAGATTCACCACTGTGTCTGTCATGGCAACCTATCCATACATGGCTGGATTTATGTGCCTTTTCAGGCAGCATTGGTAGAGTTTTGAAAGACCTGTAAGCTTTAAAAAGCTCAGATAACAGTCCTGGGGTTTGAAAACAGTGTTTGTGTTCTGTTTCAAGCCTTTCAAAATCATTTGCTTCATGTACATTAGAACCATTGAGTTGGTTGGAAAGGGATTTCATCAGGTCAAAGAAAAAACCATGAAGCAGTGGGAACTGAAGCAAGTCAGCAAGGGGGTAAGATTGTCAGGGATACACTTTCTTTCCCTTAAATAGTTAGCCTTTGTTGCAACGCATTCAGCATTGAAATGTTGTGCAGGGAGGAGGCCAACCACAGTGTAGTGGAATTAATAAAGCTGATCAGCTCCGCACTGACATGTTAAAGTGGTAACTTTTATTAGAAAATGTTTTCAGTAATTCTTTTCTGTTTCCTCTTGAAAGAGGGAGGTGATGAAGGAGCCAACTTCTGTCCAAGGGACACTTTACGTTCAGTAATTTGGCCAGATAATAAGCAATTTTCTGCTGAATGGAGGATTTCTACTGTTTGGTAGGAATAGAGAAGAGAAATGATTACAGGACTCATTTTCTTAGAATAAGAATAAATTACTTTGTCCTGAGTACATAGTTACAGATATTAATGGCACTTGAGATTTAGTTGTGTGTCACTATATTTGTAAAATTTTTGTTAACGGCATTCTCTTTCTCTGCTAGTGATCACTGAAATCAAAACACAGCTTGCTGTTCATGTTCCTTTGCCATTGCCTGTGCCTTTCACATGTATCATAACATAAGAAGCCCAGTTAAGCTTCTAGCAAGCTGTCTAGCGTAAACTAATTCAGACCTCAACAGCACCTTATGGACAGACAGACTTTTAATGAACAGAAAAGAATGAGACGATAGCTAGAATCAAATAAATGTCTACCGTGGCAGTCTTTAGGCAAAGATGAAAAGATGATGAAGAGACAGCTGCTGGCCAAATTGTCAGATGGCCTTTGCACATGCGAGCATATGGAGAGCATGGGAAGTTGTGACTGGCACTCTGCTCCTGTACAATCTTGTAGAACAGGCACGTGGGTCTTTCTTGATCAAGCACTGAATACAAAGTGTGATAAACTGTATGAGGAGAACAAAAATATGTCTACATTTGCTAAATGATTATATTCTGTTTTTATTGAATTATTTTGCAGTAATTATGTGTGTCTGTTTGTTCCTTGAACTTGATGATTGGGGAAGGAATAATGTAGGGGTTTCTTTCACTTCACAAAATAAATGGAATGAAATTAGACCCTCATAGTAGCTAAGCATAATCTGTAGATTAAGCAAAACAACAGAGTACACATGCTACTTATGTTTAGTTTCTTTCCCTGGATGTTAGATTATTTAAAATGACAGTTATCTTGTCTGAAATGTCTCCCAAAAAAATTGTGGAGAGGAGGAAAGTATAATATACCAGCAGGAGTATATTGATATCTTCAAAATACCAGCAGTTATTCTTCTTGATTATTAGACTGAAAGTGTGAAAATTTTAGAAGTCAAAAGCTCTTTTTTTCCACAATTCAGAACACGAGTATGAACAATTGATTTTGATCTTGTAAGCCCTTGTAAATGCTGAAGTTTATATCAAGTGGGTGCACTAAGCTTAGTTGCAGAGGCAACTGATAAGAGGTTTATATTCTGTTGAGTGAATGCTTGTTAGTTACAGACTATTTTTGAAAACCAGAAAAGAATACATTCAAGACACTAACCTTTCACTGTATGTGCCTCTTCTGACTTTTAAAAAGGGTTATATATGGATGCTGGTTTCTGAAGTATCTGAGAAATACTGGTTTGATCTTAACAATTAATTTCAAAGGTGCTCAAAAACTGGGTTCTTGGTTGCTGCATTACCTTTAAACCATTTCTTGCTCTCAGTTTGCTATGAGGGTATTTTTCTAGTGTTCATATTCATTTTGAGCTTAACTTAAATGCTGAGCTAGCAAGCTCCAAATTGTGCTTTCCTCCTACTTTGCATTAGGCATTGTCCCACAAACCGATTTGCTTAATGCTCTTATAGCTAAGAGTTCCTGAGTTTTGAGTCGGACTCTGACAATCATTTGCTGTCATTGATAAGGTCAGCTTTTTCGTGGACCCCTTTCCTGTTGGATAATGAGGTAGATGATGTTTCCCTACCCTAAAGATTTGTGACAATTATTAGTTAGTTCTTATGCAGGAGTTTAAAACAAGGGAGGAAAAAGAGATGAGAAGGAAGTGTCAGGTAGAAGATGTGTGTTTGGATTGCAAATTACTGTATCAAAGCTATCGCCATCAGGGGTACTTTGTGCTGGTTTTTATGCATTCATTTAACATGTCTTAGGCTCAGAGGACTTGGGTACTAATTTGGTATTTTAAGTTACATTGCTATAGCCTGCAGATCTTAGGGGTTGTTTTAAAGTCAGGAGGCAGATAAACCTAGTTCAAAAGGAAGACTTAGTCTTAGACTGGAGAGTGATCCCATTATGCTAAATGCTTGATCACATCTTCAGATAAAAGTAAATATTCAAATCATTATAATTAATTGAGGGCTGAAATACGGTGGCAGCAGTCATTGTTCTCTGTACAAGAGACTGGCAGTTTTGGCTCCTAGCATCTCCTTCAGCTAGCATGTATTGGTCCTGCTGGAAAAGGTGAAGAAGGTCCTGTTGACTTCAGATCTGATTAGGAATGGCCCTATTCAAGAAGGTATTTAAGTACTTTTGTAACATGTTTTTCTTCCTAGCATGCTTGATTTTATGTATATATGATAGATAAATGGTATATCTTATTTGTGTGTTCACAGCTGTTGTGTATAGTAGAGTGTCTGGAGAGGTCAGAGGAAGACTGTCTTGTCCTGACCTGCTCCAGGGGAACTGGCCAGCGGAGTAGGAAAGTGGACATTCCTGCAGAGTAGCTGTGCGCTCTCACCTCAGAGAGCTTTCTGCAGTACCCTGGAGCAGAAAGCATGGGAGAGAGCTAGAAAGAGGTGAGTAGTGTAGAAGATGATTAGGAGCACCTCTTAGAAATGCTGAGTGCAGGTCACACACAAGCCTTAGAGGTGATGGCAATAGCACTTTCCATGTACAGTAATCAAGAAGGAGCTGATAGAGCTTACTGGAAACCAAGAAGCCATGGAAATGTGTTGGACTATTAAGGATGATTGAAGAAAAGGTTTCAGCCAGCGAGGATATCACTGGAGGGGAATAGATCTGTTAACAAATCCTTTTATTTTAATCTGTTTTGCCCACCAACTCAACATTTCTCTACTCAGTAATTCTAGCCTATTGTAGCCTATTTTCAATTAAAATTCAGTTCTATATTTTACAATGTAGCGTGTTTGCATTAAAAGAAGGCAGATTCATCTCACAGCCTTGGTTAACTTGGGATCCAATGAAAAGTGTCTTCTGAACTGGGGCCTGTTAGTGGAAGGATTTGAGTAATGGTTTTCCGTTATCTGAATCAAAGTAACCCTAAAGTCTGAACAGCCCAAACAGATACAAAAAGCCCTAGGGTGATGACTGAAGATCAATTTTGTGATTGTGTTAATTTCTGTGCCAATAATTCAAAACTGAAAACAGATGCGCCAAAGAAAGAGTGGAGACTTTCCTTTACAAAGGCAGTTTTAAAAAGTTCATGATTAAAGACTAACTTCCAGGCTCTTGCCAATAGTTCCAAAATGAAGTTTGTCATAACACTTTATATAATGCTAATGATAAGCTCTTTATTGTGTGGAAAATGTCAGTTTCTTACTCTCTTCTTTTGATCTAATATTTCCTGATGTGCTGAAGTCTTATTATTTAGGTCTGTGCAGTGACTATCCATGGGAAACCTCTGTAACTGTGTGGTGAGGGGAGATGTGCAAAGATGGGGTAAGGTACAGCACCTTTGTAACTGGTTGAGGGGTACAGTGGGCCCCGAAATTAAGCAACTCTTTCTAACTTTGATCTGGTATCACAGTGGAGTGTTTATTGCTAATTTCTGTATTAGTTACATCGCACAGTTCTAGCTTGATGTGAGGCCAAGAGCAGATAAGATTAAATTAGGGGGTGGGGAGAGGGAGGAGGCTCGGAACAAAGGAATGGCTTCAGGGCAGGAGCAGGCTTTCCCTTCGACAGGCTGTGGTTGGTTGTGTTCAAGTGAAACCAGCATCTGCACAAACAGGGTAGGACTGCGTAAGAGCAGTTGTGAAGGGGGTCATTGCCTTTGTGCAGCATAGTGAGAGGAGCTGCCATTGGAAACACTGTGTTCTGCCCTGGCTTACTGGGTGTTTAGAAAGGAAGAAGAAAATGTAATCTGGACACCTGGGTACGTGGCACCTGATTTGTGTTTTTGGTTTCAGTGAACATTTCACCATTAATTCAAAGGGGAGCAATGTTGATGAGAAGGACTGAGAATTCCTTCTTTTGTTCCAGCGTAACTGGTGTGTTACCTGTACAAAAGTAGGTTAAGGGCCCACAGGCAGAAGAAAAAGATCTGAGCTCACCTGCAGAGGCTTTGGGTAGAAGATTGCTCCTCTCAGGAGTTTGAATCTCTCTCTCCACCATACTTTTCAAGCTAAAGCTCTGCAGCTTATTATTGATTCAAAAATAATTTGAGGACAAATACAAATTTTCAGCTAACTTACTGTTAACCATCAAGCTCTGCACAGGATTTTGTCTGTTGTGAGAAAACACGGGTAGGTGAGACAGTAATATTCACATTCTCTAAGAACCACACTAAGATACATTTTAAACTTCTCAAATAATGTATCAGTTCCAGGAGGTAACGTATCTTGCTGTAAAAAATTCAGTCTTAGAAGTAGTCCCAAATGGAACAAAAAATGTTGGGCAAAACTTTTTTTTTTTTATTTCATTAAGACATTTCTAAAAGCCTAAGTTATAAAATAATCATCATACTTGAAACACACGAAAGTCGCCTTCAGGCATAAACCATCTTTTAGCAGATCTTTATGAATACTTGTGTTGATAATACTCTCTAATTTACTGACAGGAAAGTAATGCATCATCATCTTATTTATTTTCCAGTTGTCAGAGTATGGATAGCAGTAAAATATTTAAATAAATTCTGAAACAAATCATTTTAGATAAAACAGTCTCTCACAGCATTCATGATAGATGGACATATACCCCTGTTGCATTTCTGTAAATACCGTTTAGTATCAGAAACAAACTTAAATCCTGCTTTTGACTTACAATTTAATTATTATCCTGTAAGGAATTCTAAGCAATGAACGGATTTTTTTTTTCCTGTTTAAAAAGCATGCATAAGTTAGAACTGAAATGGCATGTATCTCTTACACAAAGCTGGATTTAATTTAATGGAACTATTTCTTAAGGCTCAACAGCTGCCCCCAAACTACACGTTATTGATTCACCTCATCATTAAGCCTGGTCTGCTGCGATCTCCAGCACAGGTCTGACCCACCCTCTGCTGTAATTCCTTGTTAAAACCAGATTAAAAGAAGTCACAGAAGGATGATAACCTTGTAAATATTTTACTTGCCAACCTTCTCTGTATTTCTCCAGCTGCTGCCCCAAAGAACAGAGAGCTGGAGCCTGAGAAGAAACCAGCTTCTTCCTTCTGCTGGCAACTGCCTGCGGCAGGGAGCGATGTGAGCCAAGTGCCTGATCCTCAGTTGAAGGCAATTCCCCCACGCAGGGGTTGCCTTGGCTGGGCCCCCCCACAGCCGCCTGGACGCACTCCCCCATGGCCCGCATGCACGGGGCACCCGTGGCTGCACTGGCTCTGAAGCAGCCCTGGGCACCATCAGCCGAGCCCTGGGCAGGGGAACACTCTTGGGGCCCTGGCACAACCAGCCAGAGTCCCAAATGTCGCTGTAGGGGCTTTGCTTTCATAAAGACTTGCTCAAAATCGAGTGAAGGCAGGGTATGTCTTTCTGTTGATCTGAATGAGCGTGGCTTTAGGCTTACAAGGTAACCCTGATACTTAGATTTGGTAATATGAGTGGTAGGAAGGAAACAATATTAAAATAATGTCAATCTCTGGATTAATTTAGCTATGAAACTTATAGATCTGATTAGTATTTTGCTAGTCCCTGCAAAGTAGCTCAAAAGCTGAGTCCTATTGGAACGTGATCAGAGCGAAATACGTGTCTTCCTACTTCTGACTTGTATACAGTATTTATGAAGCCGCCTATGTGATTTCATTTTAAATTATTTTATTCATGAATAAGCAAACAACTCCTCTCAGAAAAAAATATTTCAGGTTCTGTTAGAAGCATTCTTGGTTTCTAAAAATCCATGGTTCAGACAAATTGTGTTATATTTTCAAAGCATACTCAAGCTATGCATAATATTCTTCTTGTTGACTCCTTGGTAGTCATACAAGGTCATACAGATCAGGAATGCTCAGTTCAGATAGACTTCCAGACATTCAGAGGGACTTAGTCTGTGGTGCTTTTGCTTAGCAAAGAATGTGCTTACACATCAACCTGCTACTCCTTTCCTTGCTCAAATATTTCACGTACTTATTTGCTTTCTTAGAGTAAGTAGTGATACACACACAAGTAGTTGTTCCTTTCCCGAGGACATGCTGGCACACTGGGTGATACTGCTTTCTCAGCAGGTTTTTCACTGCAAGAACACATGAAGATTTTCTGCTCACACATTCAGTTAAAGTGGCACACCTCTGCGTTTCCAAGCTGTGAGTATATTTTAAGAGTTAAATTGCATTCAGTATACTTTCTCCAAGAAAAGTAACTCTACCCATTGTAATGACTCAACTTAAGGTTGCTGATGTGTTGAATCCTATTCTCTACAGTGTGTAATATGACAACAAAACAGATACAAAGTAAACATGTATCTAGCAGAATGGAGCTTTGGAACCCCCCCATCCAGTTTCCATTGATTTCTGGGGGAGCTGGATTATTCACAGCTGACTGTTCGCAGGGTCCACGGAGCTCCTTGCCTCCCTCTTTATTGGAAGAGGAATCGTGTTGTTTCTCACCTCTTCTTGCCATAATCTTAGGACACGCTGGCTCTCAAAGTAGCTGTGCTACAAAAGGCATGTCAAGGAACAGTCGAGTAGACCAGAGCTTGACTGTTCTCCTGCAGCTTGGTTGAAATTGTTATTTGCATACTTATTAAACTCTTAGGTAACGCCTTCAAACCATTGTTTTGGGATGACTGCAAAATGGTGATTTTAGAATGTAGCTTATTGTACCTAGTTATGAAGGAACTGTTATAGAAATACTAGCACACAGTACAGTGCAGATATATTTTATCATTTTACAGGAAAGTCACAAATGAAAATTGGACAAAATTGTTCCTTTTATGTTATAAGTAGTTGAGGGAATATACTCTGATATATGGTGTGTTGTTGAAACACCATGTTTATATCCAAACTAAAAATATAGAATAATTTAAATTGACAGGGACCTCTGAAGGTTATCTGCTTAAATCAGGGCAAACTTCGAAGCTTGATCAGGTTGCTTTGTGTCTAGTTCTGACAAGTTTTAAATACCTTCAAGGTCCGTGCCAACGTTTGACTGCCCTAACTATGAAAATTCTTTTTTGGTATATCTAGTTTTACTTGTCTTTGCTGCGTCTTGTCACTATTGACCTCTTGCTAGTCTCCAAGAAGACCCTGGCTTTGACTTCACCATCTCCAGGTAGGTTATATGCTCCAGTCTCCTAACTAACTGCCTCCAGTATGTCAATGTCGTTTTTGTACTGGGGGACACAAAACTGGAGGCAGTACTCCAGCTGAGATCTCACAAGTGCTACATAAAAGGGAATACCCGGTTCCCTTGACCCGCTGCCTATGCTCCTGCTAACTGTGTAGTTAGCATCCATTGCCCCAAGGGTGCACTGCTGATTCATGTTCATCTTTTGTTCACTCCCTCCTCCCGGATCAGCAGCTTCTTTCCCTTCTTCGTAAGGAACGATAACCTAGGAGTGACCAGACTTATTATGCCTCTTATAATGGACCTGTGCATTGTCAGGATGGCTGTGATTTCTACAAAACTCATTTCCAGAGTGAGAAATCTGAGTATGCTGTTGGTCTTGTTCAAATTATGTGCGTAGCAGAAGAAAGAGGTAGAAATAAAATAGTACCTTTCATCCAATACGCACAATGCTGTTTGAACACGCAAACAATGTTTGAACAACAGAAATGGCCACTTTCTGCAGTTAGGGAAGTATTTAAAAGATTGAATGCTGCTTGTGTGAGCGATCCGTGACCCTTATTTTCACTCACTTTTAAAAAAGCTAATGCTGTAAACCTACTTTATAACCTCTGGTAATTTTAAAAAAAGCTTTACACTTTTCCCAGAATACAGGTAGTTTTACAACAGGTCATTAACAGCTAACTATGATACTATTAAGCTGGCTAAAGCTTTTCTAGAGAAAAAGGTTTTTTTATTTTCTAGAGATTTTCATCAAATGAAGGTGGTTAGACTGCCAGGAAGATGTTTGTTTTCAGTGCCCCACTTCTTTTTTTCCTAGTCTGTGGGTGATTAGAAGAGAGCGCTATCTTACCAGAGGCAATATTTTAAGATAGAGGAATATATTTAACTAGCAACACTTCTGTAGTTAAACAAAAGTGATGTTATAGCCAAGCATATTCTTTACTCCCACAGATTCTAGATTTTTCATTAGGTTTATTCATAATTTTACCGTTGACAGAGAAATAACTTTAAACATTCTTCCTTATAGGAAACAAATGGTCTAATTCTGGCTTCCTGAGCAGACAGACTTTGTTTATTGAGTTTTAACCATGTTATATAACTCTTCTTATCACACATTTAGGAATTCGAAGGCAGGTTTCTAGCCTGAAGGCTTCTGATAACATCCTATTTTCTCTTGTGTTTTTCCTACCTACAGTTTTCAACTTTGTGGCACTATTAATTCTCTGCCAATAATTTTAGCCAGTCTTTTCAGATAACAAAGAAATTTAACTTCTGTGATATTTTCAGTATATAAAACCTCTGTAATGTATAACCAATTATTATTAAAATCTTACTTCCCTAGGACTGGTATGCTAAAACCGTATTCAGTGATAGCACAGAGCAATTAATATTTAGGGTTTTCCTTGCAAAATTTTAAGTAAGTATATCAAAAACAAGTGTCATAGGTTTTGTATCCTTTCAGAGAAGGATACTTCCCTATCAAGGTTTGTACCCTTTCAGAGAGGATTTGAAGGTTTGTATAAACCGTTACAGCAAAGTGCACTTTCATGATTTGAATTTGAGAAAAGTTGTGAATCCTTTGTACTTTGGTCAAATCAGTGGTACACATCTTTGCTGAGAAAGTCTTGTAGTTTCTTTTTCTAAGTCTACCTGACAGCAATGCCTTTTGGTTTGGTTGCAACAGCCCGCATCTACAGGGGCAACTTCTGGGATAGCCCCTAGGTAGATGACTGGTCCCTTAAGCTTCCACTTCTTCCCATTGCCTTGAAGCGCACACTTTTGGTCTGCCATCTGCAGGCTCAGGCTTCTTCTTAGACTCCTGTAATGCCTGCTAGATATCCTTATGCAGTTAAAATCAGGTTTGTAACTTCAAGTCAATCAAATCTGTTAAAAGAAAAAGCATGAGTGGTGCTTTTCCACTTTATCACTGATGTAATACAAAGAAAGACTAAAGCTGGGTTGCCAAAGCTACAAAGCTGCTTCGTTCTTTGTGCAGATTGCAAGAGACTTGTCAAAGAGCTTTTGACTAAGGAGAATGTGGCCCTCGCCCCCAGGTCAAAGTACCGAAGCCCAGCTCTCTGCCAATCCTGTCCTGGAGCTCCTGGAGTACAAGGACTTATGGAAAAGACTGGATTTTCTCTTGATTCAGTGAAGTCTTGGGAAGAGAAAAGCACATAGTTTGCTACATAAATTGTAGGGTTTGGTGGGGAGCTTTGACAGCAAAGCTTTTTGTGTATCCCTGATCACCACTGTGTTTCCAGGAGGATGCAAAAGTTTACAGGAAACATCAAGAAGGGATATTTACTGTCACACTTGATAAAGCTACATGTTCATGGAAAAAACATGCAGTTACAGGCATTACCAGTTGTGGCAATTACTCACTGGAAATGTGGCCCTTTTATGCTTTTCTCCTGGTTTTTGTGCTATTTCTGTTATGTGTAAGTTTTTCATCACATAATTTGGATTCATGAATTTCAGCATATGGGCTTTCTGATTTATGTATGTTGTTGATGATGGTGTGTGATTGCTTAGCTTCTTTATCTTACTTTTTTTATTCTTTCACTTCAAGCCTGGAATTCTGACAAAATTTTAAATAGTGAATAATGAATTAAGCAAGATGTTTGGCTGTACCAAATGTTGCAGTATCTTTTGGGACTCAGAAATATTGCACACATACTGAACTCAGGCTTTGGTTAGAAACTTGTGTGGGTGGCAGAACATACCTATCTGAAGTGCAAAGGCTGAGGACTTAAGTAGTGGTGAAACTCATGCTTTCCAGAACTAGAGTGAGCTGTAGCTACCTATACCACTACCTGTCTTCTGCAAGAGATAATAAACTTCTTGGCTTATTTCATGTCTTATAACTAACAGGTTTTTGTCCCAGAAAAGCTAATGGAACCTCTTGACCCAATAATAATATACGATTCATAACATATATGTTAAAACAGGCTAGGTTGCCTCTTGCAAACATCACAAATGCACACAGTACCTTCAGCCTAACAAAGGGGGTTAAAATATTTTAGAACATAAGTAATAGATATGAAAACTAAGAAAACATATGATAAAAACACAAACTAGGAATCAGTTTTGCTGAAGTCCACTTAAACTGGCAGGAGCTTTTCAATTAACCTCACTGGGAAGAGGTTTGGAACCCGGATAAACTGCTCTCTGTTCTCATTCTAGCACCACATCTGGATCCCTTCCAGCTTTGGAGGGGGCAAGGCCTCCAACTTGAGGATTCAGCAGCAGCCACTGTATTTTTCCTCTAAACTCCATTGAATATGCTGTCAATTCATTTCCAGGTAGGTTATATAGTACATGCTAATTTTAAAGTGCAACCCTGATTGCAGTGCAACATACCTGTACCAAAGTGTAGGGGTGTTACACTATGCCCACCTCTGTCTAGGACTTATCTGGAGCATAGTTATGTGTTTTCATTTGTCTCCTTTCCTCCTGATTCTATGTGTGTGGTTGTGGGTGTGTGTGATGGACTTCAGCTGTGTGGTCTCCGCTTATGATTAATTGCTGCTTTGATTTGTGGTATTTAGTTGTGGGATTAAGACATTACCGCTATTCCTAGCAGATGAAATAAATTTTATTTCTGTGTTTATGTACTGCAGGTGATTGCAAATTCTTCCTGGTACAGAAGGTTCACAAAATGTTCTGTGCAATGACATGATTTAGGAGGTGGCAGAACTGTGGAAAAACCTTACTGCAGGATGTTTTGAAAGCAACCCTCTCCACTTCATCTCAGCAATGGAGTACTCCCTACATGCTGTCCTCTCCCTACAGCAGAAGAGGAAACCAGGTAGGGATGGACCAGGGACCAGCTCTGTGGACTGAGCCTGGGAGGCAGGAGCTGAATCTCCAGTTTAATCACTGACTTTTTCTCACTGCAATTCTCCAACTGGAAATAAGGAGTAGAGTTTTGCTAAATGGGGCGCAAGTTAGGAGAGTGGTTGTGAAGCAGCCTGATGCTGTGGCAACGATGGCCAGGTGCTTAGTGACGTGGGGTGCTAACATAGAGCTGAACAGACAGCAGGAGATGTGATCTAGCAGTAGGTCATTCATTTATTAAAACAGGAGAACTTGTAGACTGTGATATTATTTCTGCAGTTTATCTGGAGCTGCCTGCATTGCTAGGTTAGATAGACTGTGTGTGCGGAAGGGAACATGCCTGAGGAAGTTCCGTAGCTTCCTTCACGTTCTGAGTACTGAGCACACTCTGGCACATCATCAACGGCCTTCCTTCACTACAGGATCCTAGTGATTAAAACCTCTTTAATTACACAAGGCCTCTTGAGAAATATTATCTAAAAATTTAGCAATTAATATCAGAAAATATGTTACCTAGGCAGCTGAAAGATTTTTGGGTTTTATTTTTAATCAATCTAAGTAAGCAGTTAGAGACCAGTCACAAAGTGGAAATAATCTTTTGTGGTATGTGATACTTTTAAGATTTCAGATTACTGACTGATTATTGCTAATTAAGATGTGAACAGAGCATCTGGATGCTTGTTTCTGTGCCTGGACACTCCAAAAGATGCAGCTGATGTGCTTTTTTTTGGCATTATTTTTAATTTCTATTTTATTTCTGTAATCTGACAATCAACAAATCTAAAAAATACTGGTCCTAGGAGTGGGGGAAAACCCAGAATCATGCCTTTTGCTGTTTGTTAGTGAATAAGAAAATTCTTGCAGCACTGTGTTTCATTTTTCATCTTTTATTGGAGTTTCGTTTTTCAGACCAACATCTATTTAATTTCAGGTGTGGGTAAAATGTTGTCGAGTGATGTGATTTTTTTTTTTTTTTTTAAGTGCAAGCATTATATTCTTACTAGTAGGCCTTCATGGTAACCCAAATGACATTTAGAAATGCTAATCATGCTCGTGTATGATGAAGATGGCATGTGGAGGTGTAGAGGGGATGATCTGAATGATTTGAAGGGGCTACATCAAGATCTATAATTGTATCTAACAGAGTTTGCTAGGAGTGTGTTGTAGAGAAGTAAATGTTGTAAAAACTAGTGCTAAACAGCCAGGTCAGGAAGCTTATAAACCACTTTAGTTCTTCCACAAGATAATGAATGAAAAACACTTTCATCACCTCTAAGGTAAATGCTATCATTCAGTGTCCTTAACTGTACAGAGAACATAATAAAAAACTCTGTTTGTTGTAACATCATTGCATTTTATTACAAGGCACACCTTGAGACAGATTTGTGGTATGCTCCTACCAGTACCTGGGATTACTCAGCAGCAAACCTTCTATCTGATTCATGGTTAGACTGGTAGACCTGAAAGAAGTTTTAGCCATAAACGTGATGGGGCTGAAGAGTTTTGAATGTTAAAGTAAGAAATCCCTTGCTCATATTTTCATACTTGCAATACATCTTTTCAATATTCATACTTCATGATCTGCAACTCATGCAGCAGGCTCTTCCGTGCAATATTCAAGGCCAGCAGTTTATCACACACAGTCCCCCAGCACCCAGTCCCTTATACATGTAATTTGGGAGATTATAAGGAAGTGAATTACCAACTGTAGCAGGTGGGATTGATCAGAGTGCAGACTGGCAAACAGGGAGTACCTAACAAGCATAAAGAACACTTTAAAAGACCCTGCCAAAGTGACACTGCACTGGCAGCATTGCCACACAACCCAACAGCTTGCTTTATTGGGAGAGGTTTTTATCCTGTCTTTCTGGCCTTGTGATAAGCTTAGGGCATTCTAAGGAACAAAACAGTTATGAAACTATAAAAGCATCTGTATCTTCTCTGACATAAGACTCCACCAGCGTTCTGGAGATGTTGATATAAATGTGGTGACCAAATCACTTGACAGGTTTATGAAATAAGTCAACCTCAGTAATATGTTTCCTCATTACCATCCTTAGACATGTCTTGAAATTTCATTATTAATATTGCGGGTCTGAAAAAATAGCTTATGTTCCTGTGCTTGATCAGCTGTCCAGGAAGGAAAAAAACATGCAACAGGCAAGTGGTTTGAAGGTGCTCGAAGGTAGCTATTAGAGCAGGTTGTTGTTTGTGTGATGTGAATGTATACGTAGGAAAAAAATGTGTACTAAGAGCATACTACTAGTAGCTTGAGATGAAGATGTTAAAGTGGCAATTTGAAAGGGCATGTCTGCTTGCTGCTGAAGCTACAACCAAAGGTCTGTCAGAAAGCCATTAAGGACTGAGTCTTAAACCAGAACAGTGATTCTGCACTATAGAGTGTAGCTGCCTAACAGCATATTTGTCTGGGAGCCTACGTATATACTTGTCACTGGCTGAGACAATATTACTGAGAGAGTATCTTTCTTGTTCTCCTGTAGATATTTGTTGTGAATATCCTCTTACATGTTTACTAGATATTCTCTTGTAATGGTCCCCTTCCCTATGAGGGCCAGAGCCTGCTGAAAATCAGAACAGATCCCTCTAAGTGGGATACTCCAGCAAAGGATCTGGCCCCTGGCTCTCATGCAGTGCCAGCGTTACCCAGAGGAGTGGGACTGATACTGCGCAGTTCCCCACAGCAAACTTCTGCCACTTGTGCCAACTTGTTCACTGGTAATGACCACATCTGAGAACATAAAAAAGGTTTCCTAACACTAATACGGAGGGAATTGGTTTGAGAGCACAAACACTTGCAACCCTTTATATTTTAGTTCTAGAATTTGCTATTCTTCCTGCTTTGTGTTTTAGTTGCACCCAAGAAGTATTACGTACAGTACAAAATGCTTACTACTCTTTTATGCTTCATTTCTTCAGCTATTTTTTTCCTTGCAGATTTTAAATTAAGAGAGACCCCAATTAAAACTATGGGGTTTGAGTTTGTTTGTTTGGTTTTTCTTCACTGCTTTTCTTAGGGGCCTGACCCATTCCTACATGTGCAGTAAAACTCTCTCTCTTTCCAAGGAGCAGGTGTCCATATTAAAAATAGTAATAGTTTGCACTTGCTTAGCTACTTTAATATTAACTTTGCAACACTTTACAGGTACCAGTTAATTAAGTTCTGTAGAACTGCTGCTACAGCATAAGCAGGGATGGGTAAATTGATAAATAGAGTGGAAGCATGGTTTCCCTAAATTCATAACGGGATGAAGTCAGCCTTGTGATGTTCTGTTTAGCCCCTTTACAGAGGTTTATGCAGTGTAAAATTCTCCTGTTCAGTGCTCTATTTTTCTAGCACGTATAAGAAAGCATTGCTATGCACATTATGAAGGTGATCATTGCCTTTGTGAGAGACTCACTTATAGCCACAATATTTCCCTTACCTCTCCTTAGTTGGTCCCTTTGACTTTCTAAGTTTAGCTTCATGTTTCTTCTGTGCTTCCAGTACTATAAATATCCTTACTGCCAAACTGCTCTTTTTTCTAAAATCACATCTAGATCCTTTTTCTTGGCATTATCACTGTTACCTATATCTGGTATCCTCCTTGCCAAATTTCTGTGCTACATTTGCTTACAAGGAATTAGTAAAGCTACAGCTCATTATGACTTGTCTGTTTACCGTGCAAGAAAGTCACACGTAAAAAAACGTGGAGTGTGTTGTGTGCATACATACAGACACATGCACACATTTACACATATTATGTGTAAGAAGCTGTAAAAATAGTATCTGCTGAATTCTGAGTCCTTAGAATAATTCATAATTTCTCTACATTTCTCAGTATCATTAACTTAGCTGAAGGAAGATATGATGAAGGCAAGGGTGGTCTGTCTTCCTCAGAATTCTGCTTTAACATACTATTTTAAAATGCTATCTCAGCAATGGGAAAAGCAAAACACTTGTAGCAATCAGAAAAGTGCCAAAAAAACAAGTTCACTTCTAGTTTATGAAACATGCTTTAATAGAACAATAGTTTTAGGACTAATGACTGTGATCTTGATCTATTCTTGACCTATTAATAAAATGTAAAAACACCACAATGCTCTTTGGGGGTGTGTTTAAGATCCTATGTCATTTTCACTGAAAATTAAAAGCAACAAAGGCATATAAATGTTTTAGGTCAGTGAATTAAGGTCAATTTGTGCTTTGCATTGGATGTATAGCTATATTTTCTAAGGTGTCAGAAGACAAAGCGTCATGTTCACTGTGTGGAAAATGGAGCACAATTACCATCTCCTTTATCATTGCACAGTTTATAATTTATGCTTGATTTAAGTTACAGTTTGCTTAAAAACAAAATTAAAAAATCTTCTAAGTTGTCACTTAGAAAAACTGCCTTCCTGATGTTCTCCATTAGACATCATGTGCATCATTTTAATCTCCAAATTGGGAATAGATTTGAAGATAAATTTTGTCAGCCATCAGTAGCTGTAGATTTGCATTAGGACAAGAACATACCCTGGAATTTCCAAAATAATTCAATTTTGGATTCATGTTCTGTTTCAGAAACTAGCATTAATCAATTCTACCCTATCAAAATCAGATCTAAAAAACAAAAAGCCAGAAAACAAAAGTGGTGATTTGTAGCAATTGCTGAAACAACCTCACCTGACAAGTTCACCCTGAACTTTGAGATTTATTTATTCCAAATATGTTTTTAATACTGTAAAACTTCAAAATGTGGAGGTAGTTTCAAAGTTTGCTCTCTGAGAGACCTCAGGACATATAAGTTGTTTCATTCCACTGCTCTTTTTTACTCCATAACAAGCAGGACTAGTGCTGCACATACTTAGGTGATCTTGTTGATTCTAGTAAAACTGAATAGGATGAGCAGAGTTTGGCTGCAGGTGTTACACATTTTACTTTTATTTTCAAAAGACAGGCAGGCTTTCTGAAGCCAAATCCTGCTGAAACAAATACTATTACTGAAGCTAATGAATGAAGAGAATAAGTGAACTCTGCAGGCAGCGGATTTAACTGCTCCTGAAAGGCTTGGCAAATACACGATGAAAGTTTGTTTATATGGTAAGTAAAGCATCAATATAATACAATCTTAAACAACGATGAAGTAATTGACCTTTTGTTAAAAATTTGTATCAGGTCTGTTCAGATCCATAAATAATGTTTAGATCCAGTGGCATTGGATGCGTAGTTGCTAAAGATTATATTTGAATAAATATCCCTATACTTAAATGTCTGCAATTTGATTAATCTAACCACATCTGTCATAAATATGAGCTGTAAGTTCCAGTCTGCTGGTTGTCAGATATCTGGTAATTCCGGGGCCAGCCTCAGATATAAACCAGAATGGAAAAGGAATCTTGGGATATTTCAGGTTGCAGTCTTTGATTCATATTGGATCTAAAACTGGATGGATTTATGGGTTTTAATTAAATGAAAAGAATTTCAGTGCTTCACCATGACTGAATTTTAAGCTCCTTTCGGGAGAGAATAATCTTCCCTTCTGTCTTCATGGCAGTGTTTACTTCAATGGGACTCTGCTTCACCCTAAAAGGCACAGCTGTGATACAAATTTCTGTGGTGTTTTTGGTGAAGATTATTCATAATGCATGTCTTCCAGAACTGCTAAGCGTTTAAATAACTAAATTAATAATAACACTCTTTTACCCCCCACAGGACACACCAAAAAATCCCGAGTACTGTTTTGCATGAATCTTTCCTGATTAAACAAGGGCAGATAGTCCTGTGATTAATTAATATTCAAAAAATCAGCTGACTGAATATTTAAAAGCAGAGATATACAAATACAGCTACTTTCTAAATACAGTTTCCTCATACTTGCTAAGCTAAATGCTCTTCTTCTTTTTGTCTTTCTTTTTTTTCCCTTTTTTTTAACTTTTAGGAGCACTCTAGCCACATCAGTGACAAAACAGACATCAGGCAACTAGCAGCTATCCATTAGAGTCACATCTGGTAGGTTTGACTGACACTCAGTAGAACTGATTAACCACAGAATAACATGCCAGAAATGTAACAGGAGAAGTCACTTCTGCCTGATACCAATCAATCACTCATTCTCTGCAAGTACAAATGCACATTCATAGTGGAATGAGTTTGACCCACACTCTTATCAGAATAATAGTGAGAAACTATTGCCAGACTTTTAGATGGGAAAAATAAAGTACAAGCCAAATGCCAGAAAGCAAATTCACAGATGGGAATATGTGTTGTGAAATGGCACATGACCTCAAGAATCAGACAGTTCTCCATATTGTAGAAGATGTGTTCAATATGATGATTGCCAATACTTGAAATACAGAGCTGAAATATGTAAAAATCATATAGCAAAATCCTGATGCAGTATTTTGACAGCTCAGTGCTTTAAAGATCACTTTTTCCATCAATTCAAGAGACAAAATAATCTAATCCTTAGAGCAAAAAGCAAGGGTCTTAGAAAGTGAGAGCTGCTTTTTGGCCAAGAATAAGTAAGACAGTTAAGCATGTGCTAGAGTCTTCTACTGACGTTTTTGTTGTCTCAGAATGTATTTAAGTTCCATTACATGGAACGTGCTTATGTGCTTTTAATTAGTGTCTTTAGGCTTGTGATTTCAGAATTTAAGCTCTCAAACTACCTGAATATAAGGCAGGTCAGATTCCACCTTGCTAGCCAGCCATACTTAAGGGAATAGAAAAATAACTTTCCTACTCCTGCAACTTGAGGTATCTCTGAATTTGTTGCGGTTTCTTTGCATTCAGTATATTGATGGGTCCTAGACACCATGGTGTGATGTTGGGATAATCTGAGTATGTTATATGGAGCTAGGAGTACAAAGGCAATTTTACAAACCTCTTGCAAGATGCAATAGTAAATATAAAATCATCCTCTGTCTCCAGTTCATGTAGTCTCTTCCATGCCCCCTCCAGTGCAGGCCCTGGCAGGACAGAGTCCAAAATCTAGCAAACATTTGAACAGCATTTGTCAGAGAGAAGGTACAAAGAAAATAATTTCCTTGACCTTGACTTCTGGATTCCACAAAACTGACCTTTATACTTCAGTCCTTTGAATCTCTACTGTCCTTGACTGTAATTTTTTTAGATTTTTGTGTACCAGAAAGGAAGATTTTCTAGCTTGTAATTTTGGAGACAGCCATATACCCCAGCTACATTTTAACGGATACATTGTACAGTTACTCTTACAAACTTTTCTATTACAGCCTGTTAAAGTTATTGCAGCAAAAAAATGCTATACTGTAGCCACCAGATCTGCCTATATATTTGCTAGAGTGGTGTAAATCGGGACCAACTCAAAGCAGGGATGGTTTGAATGGGAATAACACCTGAGAACAGAACAAGGCTTTTACATTGGAAAGAATCAGTCTATCTACAAAAGAAAATACCTATCACATGTAATTATTTCCTGAAACAAAAAATTGATTTGGTATCTAAGTGTAGAGCTTGCATAGTATTTCACAAGAAATGACTGTGCAATAATCTTTTTTAAAGAAGATAGCTTTCTGAAAGCAAGCCATATGCATAATGCCCCCTAATAAGAGATGAATCTGATTGAAAATAACTGTGCAGATAATCTCATTCCATTTTTAAAAGCACTAAGCTCTGTGTGATTGGCACAATTGCATTAATAATTTATAGCCATTGGGAATTGTTGGTTTCTGCCTTTTTTGGGAGTGTGAATCACGAATGATTGCTCATTTTAACAATATTGAAAAAGATTGGAGAAGTAAAGCTGAAGGGAGGAAATGTGCTGACAGAATGTGCAATGATTGTGTTGGCCAGCCTGGCTGCTGGAGCTGGCTATCAAGTATGTTTTTTCTACTCAACTAGCGAGAATCCTTACATGAGGAAAACATTATTTCTGGAAACAGTTCCCAGTGGCTGCTATTGTTTGAGAATGCTGAAAACTCCCTATTTTGTTTATATTTTAGATGTGGTATAAGATAAATTCCAAAATGTGCAACTAGGCTTTGTTTGGTTTGTTGCAATGTCAAAAAGCTTTAATGCTTAAGCTGTCGCTGTTGCTCCTGACAGAGCAAAGTGGGACAATCAAAAATGATGCATGAAAGGAGCTCTCTGTGCTTGACTTCACTGTTTTTAGCATGCGATGGTATATATTTCTTTATTGAACTTGTTTCTTTGGGGATTGAATGCAGCATGTTTTGCAGGAGGATCAGACCTTTAATATAAGATGAATTACTTTTCTTACCATTTGAGACATATGCTCAATGCACTTCTGCAGTTTTGAAAGTGTATATATTTCCTGCACTGTATTATATAGCATTTAGCTGTTTTCTTTAATGCTAAAATGCAAATCATGCATTGGAAAATTCATCTTTCCATCCATAGAGACACAGAACAAAGATACCTAGACTTTGAGAAGAACAGTTGGTGGCTTCCAAGCTATAAAACCAAATTCAGTGTTTATAAACCTTTACAAACATATAGCGTTGTCAGCACAAGAATCAATTTGAATCAGTCAGAGGTTTCACACATCTCCATTTGTTTAACAAAAACTGTATTAGTAGCATTTTACTGTGCCTCTTCCAAACTACGGTTTTTCAAAGCCTGACTCTGTGTCCATTCACTGATGATGATATTGTGTCTAAGCGAGAAGTTCTGTTTAATATATTGGGTTCAAAATGTCTAAGAAAAAAACAGAACATTTGCTTCTGAATTCTGGTGTGGTAGGAATGCTCTCAGGAAAGAACTACAATCCAGCTTATCGCTCCGAATAAGACTTAGGCAGAAGAGTCCCTCACAAACCATGGGTTACGATTTTCATCTTGTTTGTTTTCCCTTGCAGCTGTCTGGGCTGCCTCCTTCATTTCTGTTTCCCATCTTTCAGTGGATGTGAACCAACTGATCCTTGGGACAGTTTTTCCCCAGCAGTACAAAACAACTGTGGAAGTCCCAACCTCAGCTCTATTTTCTATTAACAAAACATTACCATTGAAAGGTACAGATTAAGGCTGTTTTATCTCCAGCTTCCTCAGCCCCGTTGCAGTTCCTCCCAGTCCGGTCAGCTTTCAGCAGCTGCCACTCGCACAGTTCCCAGAAGCTCGGAGTGCCCTTCCCAGCAGGGATGCCTAGGCTGGGATGGGTTGAGAGGCAAGTCCATCCTTGGTGGTATCTGGCTTCAGGTCACAGAAGTACATGGTTAAGCCTCATAGTGAATCTTCGCAGCTCAGCAGAAGCCAGCACACAACCCTTTTTGATTTTCATCATTTCTTTGTTTCCCTGCGTAGGGACGCCCAGCAGAAGAGACCAGCGAAGCAGTCCCCTGCTCCTCAGTCCTGCCTTGGCTCTTCGGCTCAAGGATGGCCAATTCCCATGCATCTTGCAGATGACCTGCCTCCCCGGGGGATCTTGCTCTCTTACGTTTCCCTCCTCTTTTTTAACCTCAGAATGTGCTTTCCTCACCCCCAGCCTTTTAGGGCATTCTAGGGTACACTTGTGATTTTTGCAAGAGAAATGTTGCCTACGTTACTTACAAACTCCAGCAAATCAAGAGGGTGGTACAATTTACATGACTTCAGGGTTGCAAAATCCCTATGGGGTCCTTTCAGCCAGCCTCTCTCCAGCTGGCTGTAAGCACTTCTGAAGATAAATGCTGCAATTTTCAGATGAGCTTAAGGGAGTAGGTGCCTGATCTCCTTGGACTCCTTAGAAAATCCCATTTTTTAAGCTTTTGTAGCATTCAAATATAATGTGTTCTTCCTTTCTTTTTTCACAAAAAGGGAAGACTTTGTTTACTGAAAATAAACTTCAAAAGCACATAGTGTTTTAAGGTTTTTTTCTTGTTCTTAATAGCTACGCATTTTACAGTTCTTTATGAAGTATAACTATTGATTTGAAGAAGCATGCGTGGAGGCACTCAGTGAATAGATTGAACAGATAATCCTGTTACGTTCAATTGGATTGCAGGTGTTACTGTAATTTTATTTTTTGTAAGGAAATGTGTAAGGCTTTTATATGCATGCATATCTGAGTGTAAAGCAACATGCAGTAATGAGATAAAGTCAGCAATAATAAGAAACTGGAGCTTCCTATTAATCATTTCTTGAGCTATTTTTGGTGTGGAAATTGTGAGGAAATTAGGAAGATCTGAACCATTAAAGCTTAGCAAAATACAGATCTATGCCCTACAAAAAATAAATAACAAAACAAAAGATAAATACAAAATATATACTTCTAAGCAAATTACTACGCAGAACTGTCATTCTTCCCACAAGGTAACTGATTATGATGTGGTAAAGCTTAATTCCCACTGGATCTTTTAGATTTACTCTATACTCCCTGGGGTCAGGGCATTCTTCCTAGCAGCAATGGCTATAGCTGACCTTTACTTGTTTTTCCAAGAATGTTTCATCTATGATCTGCTGTCTGGACTCACTTCACTGTTGTGTGTTTATTAGTACATTTTACTAGTCATTTTTCAAACAAAAGTCAAAAATCAATGCAACAAACCCCCGAAGTATCTGCGGAAAATGAGTGAGCAGGCTTGTAATTACTGATGTTGAATGCTACCTCGTTTTCAGATTAGTTCTGTTGAATAAATCTCAACGTGAAGGGATGAGATACTACTTAGTGTTCTGAAGTCAGAATCTGATCTATAGTGATGAGTTATAGACTATTAACCATTTGTAGAAACTTTCTTTTTCCTGAGTGACACATCAGGAAAAAACCCTACAGTGGAAAAAGTAAGTACCACCCTATACTTATGAAAATTCTGCCACAATTTTAGAATTCTTCAGCTATTCTCCTTTTTTTCCTCCCAGTATCCAGTGATGTAATTCAGATCCAGAAGAGCACAATGGCTTTTGCTACCATGTTGGATGCAATGTAAATTATTTAAAGACAGATGTCGAATTTTCCTGTAGAGTACGATATTAAACAGCCTAGGTAAATGACAAGAATTTGTCCACAATGTAATCTGACTATATTTATAAACTGCAGTATATTTTGTATTGTGTTTTAATTTGTTTTGGTGTAACTTTCATTTCTTTGCCCAGGGTACATATTTCAGAAATCACCAAATTACTTAGCGTAGTTAGTGATGCGCATTTTATTATCAAGAAGTGAAAACCTGAAAGACAAGAACAATCAAAGAACAGCAAAACATATTTGGTTTAAGTGATAGACAAGGAGAACGATGATTCATAATAGGAACTGTAAGTGCTGATTTTCCAAATGAGATGGGAACGATTGATTATGGTACTGTGCTTTTGAAACAAAACGATGTAATGAGCGTAAGCAAGTGTCTAATTCTTCTTGATGCTGGCTCAGAATAATTTCTCTGCTTTAAACTGAAAAAGGGATCATATATCCCACACTGAGTTAACAAGCCTTTAATGTAGGTGTTTTCATTATTACTATTACATTATAGGCGGGCAATTATATTGAGTATAAATCCTTTATTACACTTCACTGATTACATTTTTAGTAACAGGTCATGAACAAATTAATCACCTCTTCGGAGAGTGTTCATTAAAAATTGTCTTTTTTAGTCTTTCTCTAAGGCTTTCCAAGTTTGTGTAAACAACGATCACAGCTCACAACCTGATACTCTGCTCACATTGAGTAACACCTTCCCACAGTGATGCAGTGGGATTGTTTATGCTGTACAGTGGAAGTTAACACACACACTATGGGCTCTATATCAGCCTGATCTGCTTCAATGATGTGAAAAATCAGTAGAAAGTACTTAGGGTCTTTAAAGCAATTATTCCATCAATCCATCCTCTTACTTTCAAAAAATGAGAACTTTAGGTCACTCTTGACTGTAAGGTTGTATCCACACCATGTTAAAGGTCTGCTAGCTGTATTCTCTGTGCTCGTCTTTTTCGAACCTACTTATTCCTTTTGCTTCCACAATTTCTTGCGGTTGTGAGATCCACAATTTAATTGTGTGTTGTTTGAAGAATGAATTCATTTTTTTGTTGAATATTCTGCTTCATAATTTCAATGGATGTATCCTAGTTCTCATAGGGCATGAAATGAAGAATTCTTGCTTTTCACAGTGTTAAAGGAGACATTAGATCTGACATTTGAGGAGCTGTTTCAAGGGCTGTAATTTCTCTTCTGTGCAAATGGGCTTCATGGGTTCAAGGAAAACCCCGTTCTCTGGAACTCCAAGCATCTGCAGTGGCCTGCCACATCTTTGCATGGTATTAGCTGAAGCTCATCAAAACCTTTTTTTTAAAAAAGTGTATTACAAAATGGTATCCAGATGAGATTATTTAGCATTACAAGTCCTTATGCAGCTTTTAGGAGAATCACTTACTTGCTAAATAGAGTGCAACAGCTCCTTGGGAGCCATTCCAGTCTATCAGGTAAATCTGTAATTAGTATCCAGTTGATCTGAAGCATGGTGCTGTCATTATATTGATATAGACATACACATTAGAAAACATTACTGCCTGGGCACAGCAGGCAATTCACAGACTCTAATAACTCAGCCATTTTATTTTTTTAAAGCCTAGTAATTTTTGTTTCAGAGTTAAAATACAAAATCATAATTGCAACAACATTTTAAATTTTCATTTAAGCATAAAACAGATGAGACATCTGAAATTTTTTCTGTGATTTCTATGTTTTGAAAATAGTTTGTTAGATTTTTTTGAAAGAACTGAGAGGCTTTTTGTTTTCTCTTTGTTTTTTAAGCAAATAGGTTGTGTGGTGACATTAAATTGGTAGCAACAGAAAAAAAGATGAAAGATTGTGAGTTGTTTTTGTGAAAATAAATTAAAAAAAAAAGAAGTTTGGATTTAGTGCAGACGAGTGGAATCCCATTTGATTTTCTTTGTGTTTCAAAATTTAGTTCTCGAGGTGGAAGAATTTCGTGCCTTTTTTCTGTAAGTGGAGGTCCCATATTTTGGTATAAAGGTTTAAAATATGTAGCCATGACTAAAATAGAAGGAAATAAAATGATGTGTCAACTTGTATCTACTGTACTTCCATCATTTTCAATAAAATTTAGAATAATTACACTCAGGTTGATTTGGCAGTATAAATGAAATTCAGGCATAAGAATGCTGTGAAGTTTCTATGGACAGGAGCAGATGCACAAATCATTTGCTTTGGATAACCTCCCCACACGATTACCAATTATATTGCATTTGCGAGTCATTCAATCTTCTTTCGAATGGTTGCTTAAGCCTTTGTTATTAACTAAGCATTAGTTTTTCTTTTTCATACATTGACTAGAAGTTTGGGATGTGAAAAGCAAAGCTCAGAGGTCTGATGGTGAGTTGTCTGATGCTTAAAAAATGGATACTGTCTGCAGACTCAAATAGAGGGAAATGAGTCTCTTTTGTCATTTTTTTCCATGGCCTCAATATACCACAGCCAGTGTAAGCATAAAACAGATTTCTTAATGGGCCAACATCAATAATAAACTCTTCTCATTCATGTGACATGTTTGAAAGGAACAATGTGAACAAAAAGTGAATGCTACATGGAGTATTTCAGTATGATACATTTTCAAACAGAACTGCAAAAGCTGTGAACCATTACATACATACAGGGTTGATTGATTTTGCTTTAAAATCACATTTAATGGAAAAATTTGTCTTAAAAACAAGCCAAATCAGGCATGCTAGTATACCTGGTATAAGTAAAATCAGAAATGTAAGCGCATATTGAACAAGACATCAAGACCAGTCTTACGACTAATGCAATAGACTGGAGCTGAGGAAAACCTGATACATACTTACTTTTCAGCTTATTTGTAGGGTGGAGAATAACATGGTCAAGAGAATAACTCTTAATTCTAATTACAAAATATTTTGAAACAAATAGAAACAAGTTTGGATCAGCCAAGCACTGGCTGACCTACACATGGTCTTTTCAGTACAAATGTAAAATTCAAACTGAAACCGAGGGCATATTCTACACTCAGTCTCTAGCTTTTTCACCAGTCCCTTATATGGTTGGGGGAAACATGTAACCTCTTCTGGACCTTGTCCCATATCTGTAATAAGTATTTTAAAAAAAAAAAAAAAAGGGTAAAACATCCTTGTATAAGAGGGCAGAGGCTCTTCCTTCTGCAGTATATGTACATCAACTAGCACAGGTGGGCTTTGCCCTTCTTGGGACTATGGGCTCTACCTTTATAAAACTGCGATGTGATTGGGATTCTTTTTAAGCTATTGGTCTTGACGTTGAATGGGATCAGTGAAGACAAAATATCTGAGAAACACAAATCTCATTCCAACATCATGAAATGCCTTCCTAGCAAATTCTTTGGATTAATTCATCACCCACAGTCTTTCCAGGTGGATGTTTATTCAAAACCTTTAATTTTCATCATAATTTTAACTTTGTCCTAAAGGAAACTCTGACAAATAAACTTTGTTAAACTGTACTGAGCACAAATATAGAGTGTAATTACAGTTAGCAAATAATGGAAGAGACCAAAAACTGGAGATCAGAATATTCAAAACATTCACAGAAAATAAAAATTACATTTGACTTTGTAAATATATTGCCTGGTAACACTGGGATTAAGACCTCCTCCAATAGTTTAGAAGCATGTTTAAGATGGGAACTTCATGGTATTTGAATCTCTCAGCCTCTATTGACAGGCTGTCTGTAGAACACCTCCTGTTTTCATTTTAGAATACTGCAAATGATAAAAATAATGTTCCAAATCCAGTAGGGACTTAAAAGTTGTATCAGTGGTATTAACAATTTAGTGAGCAATCTTGGGCTGCAGTACCATCCTTTAACAACCACAGTCAGACTGATAGTCTAATTCACAAAACTGTTTTGTCACTATAAAAAATGAAGTATTACAATCAAAAAGTGCAGTAAAAGGTGAGAACAGTTAGTTTAGTGAAAGGCTGATCTGTAATTACTGCTCCAACTCCACTGAGATTTCCAAACATCCTGCTGTTTCTATTAACCTCTCTCCTTCTGCCTGCCTCCAAATCATGCCCCTCAGCCTCTTACATCAGAAGGCAAACTGGAGATGAATTTGCATGTTCATGTGCTGATACTTTATCAGGAATTTAAGATAATTTTATTGACATAATAGTATTTGTATTATCTGGAGTTTTGTGACAACTTCTAATAAACATCCAAGATTTTTTTCACAGGCACAATAACAGAAACAAATGTTATCATATTATTAAACTCTTACGTACAACAGTACATTTTGTAGCCTACCTCAGGCCACGTAGGTTTCCAGCAAAGTAAGGGCCAAGAAAGCAGAAAAGCTACAGAACACCCAGGGAGATTAAATATCACAACACCAACTCAAGAAAGTTGAATCTTGACTCAAGAAAGCTCCAGCTGTCAGAAAAACTTTTAAGTATCACTCTTCATATATATTTTCCTTTCTCAAAGATCTCTCTAATGTTCTGGTCTGAAAATCTTGTGCATTTGCCATCACTGTTTGAATGTGACTTTATTGTTCTATGTGTGAAAAATAAGTTTTGTGGTTTTATTTCTTCCCATGAAGTAGGGATTTTTAAGACAACTGTCACTTTAGTGTATCAGCAATAAATAAGGCTTCAAGTCAGGATAAAAAAGGAAGTATTGCCACACCATTTTCAGCTATCTAATATATTAAAAGATTTTATGTGTTCTTGAGTTTCACTTTTTCCACTTGCATATTTATGAAGACCAGGCAAGAGATCCAGGTTTAATATAAGGAATCTGTTAATCAGAAAGCAAATTTGCTCATCCCAAAATCTCTCCAAGATAGAAAGCAATTTTGAAAAAAATGTGATTTTCTGTTAGCTAAATTCTCATGTCGCTGTTTTTGCTTTTCTTTTCCCTCTGCCTACCTATTGGGAATTTTGGAGGGGTGGTCAATTTGCTGTTGAGGGAGAAGCAAATGATATGAAGTCAGTACATTTTCTTAGTTTAAACTCTTTCAGTTTTAGTGTGCACAAGAAGAAGTACTTATAAATAGCCTGCAGTCAATCTTGTTTTTAAATATACCAGCATAGACATCAGCAGTACTTTTCTAGAAAGCACTGTACCGTAAGAGCTTGCTATAGTTACACATAAAGTCATACTTGCCTATTGCAAGGACATCACAAAATTATCAATACATCTTTCTTCAAAGTTAAGCTATGGCTTTATCAGGTGATCATTAATACCTTTTCTCAGTGCTATAGATTCACCTGGATCAAGAATCATGATCCAGACCAGGTGTACAAATCAGCCAGAGTATGTGGTATGAACTTTACACTTGCTTTATTTCACCCTTAGGACAGATGATACTCTCCTGTTAGAGTTCCACAAGATAACACATTATTTGGGTTGAAGGCTTGTGTTTTGATTACATAAATAGTTGATGCTGTGATTGCACCTATGAAAGCCCCAGCAACTGCGTAAAATATTCTCTGGAGTAAGTAGGTCATCTTGCCCTTATACCTGTGTTGTGTGGAACAGGATATATATGTTCTGTCAGGAGGACTTTGGCAGGCTACAGTTCTGTTGCAGGGAGCTGCTTTTTTTTGCTCCATCAGACTTACTATTTTCTGCAATGAAGATTATGGTGATTTGGACTCAGTCTCTTGGGGAAGGAAAGGAGAGGGGCTGAATTAGATCAAGAGGATGGCAATCTTCAGCAAAGACTGTCCATGTAGGAGTAATAGAAGTGAATCGCAGAACTAGATGATAGGAGAGCAGGGATGGATATCACTGGATTAATTAGCAAGGACTTTCAGACTCGTGGGAATTGTTTGTGAATATATTCTGGAGCACAGAATATCGAACAATTAGTGCTTGAAGCTCAAGGCATTACAAAACACCAGATTAACTGATCCAGGCTATGCTCATGTAATTGTTTTCTACGTTAGCTTCTAAAGGTACAGACGATTCCATGTTACAAAGGCTCCTGAGAATTTGCAAGTGTGTAAAGCTACTCAGTAAGCTAATGAGAGAGGTTAGATTTTCATTTCTCAAAGCTAGATATGGGAGTATACTTCTGTGCAGGGACTTAACTTAGTTTTATTTATTTCAGTGAAGATCCTTTGAGGCAATTTGAACCTTGTCATTATCACTTGCACTTGATGCTTATTGAATAACTATTCTTTCATAAAATCTTCTACTGAATTGTTACTGAAATATCTGTTCCAGTTTGTATTCTGTGGATCTAATTTAAGATTGTAAGTTCCAGTACAATTAGGACAGGGATATATTTGTCCCCCTCTGACCAACATTTCTGCCTCTGTTTCTAGTTCTTATGTTTTTCTGTATAGGAATCCTGAATCTATGATTAAATGTTATTTATTAGGCCCTTTCTTTTGAGAGCTGTTTCAGGGAACAAATATGTGAACAGACTGATAAAGGAATTTTTAATCCTTACTTTCAATTGATCAGACTTGAAATCATTACTACTTTTCATTTGGTGTTTTTCTCATTTCTTTAAAATCAATCTGTACTCAAAGAACAGTTTATAAACTGAATACAAACTAGGGATGTCCTCTCAGCTCTGAACCAGAGTTATATGTGGTGAGCCTCACAAGCACCTTCATATGTGTAACACAGAAGTTTTATAGATTGCCTGCTGTGGAAATAGATTAGCTACCTTGCTGATAGGCCCCTTCTTTAACATATGGTAGAAACAGAGACAATGGGAGAGGGTAGATTGCTAACACACCCCACCTTTAGAGAGAGAGTTATTTCCCTTCATTAACTTACTATGTTTTTCTTAACCATTATATACTGCTTTAAATATATTACTTTTATTAGATTTGGACTAGGATTATTTTTACATGCATCCCAGGATGCATGGGTTATGTGTGCATCCAAAAGGGGAAAAGATGATTGTTTGATTTTTGAGATAGTTGTGGAAAACTACTGCTACTGTTACTCTGAACACCTATGAAACTCATGTTGTTTGAAGCCTTCCCCTGAAATACTATCTAGCTGCGGAACTGGCAAGAATTCCTTGTGGCTTGAAGATACTGAGAGAAAACTGGAAGTCCAATACCTGGCTTACTCTAAATTTAGCTGAACACTAAGAAACTGAGGCAAACTTAACTTTCACTCTCATCTGGAGTACTGTGTCCTTTTTGACCCCAGTACAAGACAGACGTTGACATGCTGCAGCCAGTCTGGCTGAGAACCATGGAGGTGATTAGGAGCTGGAGGACGACGTACCAGGAGACTGAGACCTACATGCGTTCGGTCTTAGAAAGAGAAGGCCAAGGTGGGGGGGATCTAATTGCTGACTTCAGGGGAGGTTATAGAGGAGGCAGAGCCAGCGTCTTCTAGACGTGCACAGCAAAAGGACTAAGGCCGACACAAGATGCAGCAAGGACAATTCCAACTAGATATAATGAAAAAGATTCATCTTGGTGAGGGCAGTCCAGGACTGGCACAGGCTGCCCAGAGATATTGTGGAATCTCCATCTGGGGAGATAATCAAACAAGGCCCTGAACAATTTGATCTAACTTTGGAGTTGACCTTGCTGTGGATGGGGCTGGACGGGATAACTTCCAGATATCTCTTCCAATCTGAATTATTTTATTGATTTCAACCGTGGGTTTCTTAGTGTGGACATAGGGGATGTAAAGTCAGAGCTTTGGAGGCTACCCAAGTGAGAAGGACAAAGTATACTGAGAGAAAAAAGAATGACAAAGCAAAAGAAAGAAATCTGTTTACCCTTTGGAAAAAAAATCACACATAGTAATTCTGTCTTGAGTTGTCAATTATTGTTTGCAAATAATAAAGGTTCTTTAAAAGCTTCATACAAAACAAGACAGCTGAACGTATATATTATTTTTGCCTTGATATGAGACACCAACTGTTATAAAAGTTTTAATATCCTTTAAATATTGTATCATGCAGGAAAAAAATCAGAGTAAGCTAACAAAAAAAATTAAGAATGTGTTCCTCAAAACAAATTAACATTTTCAAATGCCTTAGCTTAGTGATTCCTATAGAGGCACGAATGATCACAAGATGTTGGCCCTAATTTTGTCTCTAACTGTTTCTGTGACTGCCTAGGCTGTTCAGTGATGAGATCCTGGAGATCTGTAAAAATATTTAGAAACAGGGAGGGTATTATACAGCTACACATGCTGCTAGGGCTATGTTTGAGGAGGAAGAAAGAGCTCCCCACAGAGACAGGAGATCTAAGGCACCATGAGGAGAGGGGAGTGCACAGGATAAGCACCAGGTATCAGAGAACAGCACATAGTCTGGAGGAAAAAGTGGCTCTTAGACATAGGAGTTTTTATGGAGTTGGGTCCTGGTTTCCTCACACAACAGTGTACAGGTGCAAGAACACCAAAATAATGTAGTTACAGTGGGGTTTACATTATTATTTTTGAGTTAGCTATTTCCAAACAGCCATAGAAGTTTAAAGATTTATAACCATCTCTCATGTAGCTAGACGTAAAGCACTAACACATGATGTTGAATCTTCTTTGCCCACCTTATTCCTGCTCTCTCAGGTTCTATATCTGGAAGTTAGTAAGTGATGCAAATAACAGAAGTTCGATCACGTACTACGTCCCAACTTCTTTAACACAGTCTGTACTATTAACACGGTAAGTGCATAACCTGAACAGTTATGTTTTAGCGATCCTGCCAGTAAAAGAGTTGCTGCTTTTTTTAGCTCGTTCCTTGGCGGAGATTCTATTGCAGGGTTATGGATATTGCAGTAGAAGGCTCCAAAAAGTTTTCAGGAAAAAGGTATTTTTATCGGCCATTTATTCATCTGCTGGAGGCTTAAGTAAATACTGGGAAGGAAGATACAAATATGCATTTGGAAGGGGTTTTGTCAGAATTTTTGTTAAAGTTCTGTAACATATGAAACTGTGAGGTTACACAGCTTCATATGATAAATGCCATTTAAATACAACAAGGAAAATGTTATGTTGCTTATGTTGTTATATATTGGGTGAATATACATTCTAAATACAGATATGGAAAGGAGGGCTTCCAACTAGACTTGTATTAAAGGTAGTAAATAAAAAAGCCAGCCAGGCCAATGGAATGATTTAATAATTCTAAGAGAGTTGGAAAATAAAATAGTATGTACCAATGACTTCTGTTGGAAATTGGGATGAAATATTGAAGTTTACTTTTTTTTATACTAAGTAATAAAAACCAAGAGGTAATAGATGATCTCCCAAATTTGCTGGTTTTGTTCCTCAGTGCACAGAAGGAGAGTGAAATAGTTTTTTCTTACAATGCAAATGCACCATAAGAGGAAAAGAAATCAGATAAAAAAATTTTCAAATTTTCTTCCCTAGGCTAAAACTCTTTGAAGTGTCCTTCAAACACTTGTCCAATTTCATTGCTCCCCTGGTTGCTGCCTATGGCTCTTTCAATATATTCATACTTACATGCAGATCGTGTTTCACTCCTAATCTGAGAGCTGGGGGACAGAGGTGATAGGAATAATGGTGTAAATTGCACGTCACATACTGTAGCTCTTTCATCTTGCATCTTTTTTCATCCTTCCTCAGTTTCGAGCCTCTTGTCACATAGGTTACATCATCCTGCACTAATAGGCTACACTTACCCAAGATGTGGAAATGTGTAAATTATGTTAACTTATACCTACCTGTCAAACTACTTTTCTAGGAGAAGGTTCCTTAAAAAGAGAATGTACTCTGCCCCTCCTTTCTCTCCATCTGCTAGAAAAGCTCATTTCTTATATCCTGTGAGAAAAGACTACTGACAGAATGTACAGAACAATCCTATTACCTGCTTCTTGGTTCCCTGATCATTTTCTGGGGCGTTGAGATTTTTTTATACATTATTTAGATCTGAGGAGTTTACCTACTTCTGAACTCAAACCCACTTTTTTAAGCCACACATATGTATTGACTCAGGGTCTGTCTCCCATTTGCTGTGCTTCTGATCTTGGTCTGTTATGCAACTGTAGTAGCAAGAGATAGAAGAAAGTTTAAACTACAGCTTTCTTGAATGACTTCATGCTTTGAAGTGTATGTTTATCTTTGTTTTGTCCTCAGCCCATAGGGACTAGAAGACATTTTTGGGGAATTTTTCTGTTCTCTCTGTTACGTTTTCCAGAGGGTGGAAACAGAAGAAGAAATGACAATGTCACACACATAAATACGTGTGAGTAACAGCACAAGCACTTGTTAAGTCAGACGTTTCTTTGAAACATCAAAAATTATTAAATTTTCATGGGAAGCTTGAAACACTGTGTATTAAATCACAGTCACTGTGCTTCACATTTTTAATAGCAGCCCTTGACTTCCCTTTCTGAGACCATCGTGGCAACATTACATACCAATGAAGAATAATGCTTTGTTAAAATGGTTATAGAAAAATGGAATTATGGTTTAACCCACTGACATTAAACATTGCATGGGTGTCAAAACAGTGGTAATTTTATATGGACTCTTCTACAAGGCATAACTATTTGAGTGACAGCCTTAACTTTTCACTACCCTTGATGAAACTAAGGGTTTGGAAGTGCATTTTGAATAAATGGTCAAAACAGTGTGCCTTCTGAACTATGGCTTTGGCTCCAGTAATCTGCAAAACTATGCTGAACTTTCTCTGAGCTTCTTGTAGAAATCCGTGCTTGGGTTATATTCGTAAACAAAGGCACAAGTCTGTACACATCAGTGACATGAATGCCAGGTCAAACATCACTTTTTTTCTAGGTCAGACTGTGTTACTGTGTAGTAACATCTTGTAGCATAATAGCGCCAACTCAAGCTAAAACTTGTTCCACAGTCTGGAGTTGCTGCTGCACAAGGCTATGCATTATAACTTTCTCTTACATGAGCGCACACATTGGTTCCAAGAACTAGCCAGAAAACAGCAGCTATCGAATGTTCTAAGCTTCCTAGATGTAAATGTGTAGCACCTCATAGCATTATGTTCAAAATGTATATGCTGGGCAGTATAGCAAATCAAACCGTAGAATTTGTTTTGATTACCTTAGTTATACTTCATACAACTGCAGTTAGATTTTTGTATGCATTTCAAAAATGTAGTTTTGAAAGTCTTAATTATTTAAATTTAAATTATTATTAAATATCTAAGTATCGTTATTTCTAAAGATTTCATAATATTGATTTGCTGAAGCAGTTGCACTTCCATTTATGTAAAATAGTAGCAATGACAGGAAACAACAACAAAGAAAACTGAAGGGATCAACTTCTGGCACCCTTGGGGCCAATATTTCTTAGTTCTTAGGTACAATATTAAGCAGCAACAAATAAGTTCTTCAAAATCTGTCCTATTGCAATGTCATTGTTACTGTGGTCACCTGTTATGAGTAATGTACACAGTGTCATGAGGTTCAGGTGAAAGCAAAGATCATAAATGAATACACATTGTATTCCCCAAAAATTTTTCATCGGTATAAGAGCAAGAAGGGGTTCTGATCTCATGACTAAGCCTTGGCAGTACCTTACTCTAGAAGTCACGCTTCTGTTCAATGGACAGTATGTAGACTGTTTCACTGGAATCTAGTCATCAGAGAAGTTGCCGTACACAGCCATGGCTTGAAGCTAGAAAATGTTGTTAATTGTCATAATAATACATTTGCACACACACACACACAAAAATACAATTAAAGCTCTCATAGGTCTTAAAAGCTTAATCAGTACTTACTGACACTAGTATTTATATTTTTTTTAGAAGTTGGGCTGAATACTTATTTGAACTATAAAATTCTAGGTTACTTCATAGGAGAAATATGTTCCTTCTGTGAAGTTTCCTCCTCTCCTCTAGCTATGCTAGAGAAGATCAAGACATATTCCACTGAGAAGAGAGGGAACGCATCTCCAGTGGCAGGTTCTCTGATTTCAGTGCAGGTTCTTGTACTCTGGATAATAAACATAAGACAAGTTGGCTCCTTAAACACCTGTGTGAGATTGTAGCAAAAGCATCGTTCATCTGTAAGAGATTAATGACAGGCCTTCATTTGCCAGCCCTCCTACAAGCACCTTATGCTTGCTGACATCTGATATTTCTCATGGTGGCTGGAGTTAACACATTTCCAAGGTAGTGCCACACTAAAACCTTTATCACCTCATCAGCAGCTCTGCTTGTGTTGGCTCTACACAAGGGACAGGTCTTAGGCCACCGCTTCTTGATCAGTGCCAGCCCAGTCCCCACAGAGTGCAAATGAGGCTGCTGAGCTGGTAGCTTGCCCTGGTTTTTTATTTTTTCTTTGCTGTGCAAACAATCAGAATGCCTGAAGGTAATTCCTGTTTTTCAGCCAGTCTGTTAGACAGGTGCATTATTTTCCATTTTGTGACTTTACAGGTCTGCAAAGCACATTGGACATATATGATGTCACATAAGAGTTCTTTTACTTAGTGTAAACATAAAACTTGAGAATATTGCCTAGAGAAGAAATGTCCTACTAAGGAAAAAAGAAAACCTTTCATCTTGTAAAACTTACCAAAATCTTATTCATAGTGAGCAGAGAAACAAACACTTCTTCCATGCAGGCAAGGCTCTTCCCTTTTCTTTATATTATTTAATACTGAAGTTTTTTAAAAAAAAAAAGTCATCAGAATAACCTATTAGCAAAATTATTGTTGTAATACAGGTTAGAGGTGGTACTTAGTACAGGTGATCTATGGCACAATGGACAGTGTAAGAAATAAGTTACTTTTAAGGTATTCACAGTAGATTTGAGTGGTAGGTTGAACATAAAGCACCGTTACCAATTAAAGTTTTATTAAAGAAAATCTATTGTTGCAGTTACATATTCTAACTACTTTGATATTTGTTAGCCTGTGCTAAGGCAACGAAACATGCCACAAATTCTTGGGTGGCTTTATTAAAGTCTTTTCAGTTAAAGTATATGTATTATCATCTAGGCTGATATTCTGACGTTCTGTTCAGGATTTGACGATTTCATTTTGTAGTTGCTTGCAAACATTTTTTGCCTTAGATTTAGATATGTATAAAGGCATTAACTCTATAGTGTAATAACATGCTGGATAGGGTATATGTCTGCTAATTGCTTTAATTTGGGTCATTACATCAGAATGCACAATTTGTCTGTGATTAAAATTTTGTACGCTTATAACACACACAAACACCCCCCAACATGCACACCATGCCATTTGTTCTGAAGTACCTTTTTGCTAAACCATCTTGATGGATGGACAGATCATTAACTTACATCCTGTTTCCTAAATATATCTGCATATATTTAGAAAGTTAGCATTGTATCAAAAGGACTTAAATTTCACATTACTTGTTCCCTACATAGGGAAGTTCTACATTTAAAACACCAAACTTTCCAGTTAGTGTATTTAAGTGGCTGGATTACTAGCAGTTCTGGTAGAGCAGAACCTCAGATATGTTTTCTCCCAAGCAGTGCTCATTGCATACCCATGTACTTTCGGACTCACTCCTAAAGGAAATTTACAATATAGAAACTTCTTTTGTTTCATGCTTGGTATCATCATGGCATATAAACAAGTGGCCTGAAGCTAATTTTAAGGAAGCATAAGCATATGCTGTTGTTCATTTTCAAATATATCTTCTTTTCTTTGGAATTATAATGATTCACATCGTGCTTCATATTTTCAGCAGATAAACAACTTGATTGTGCCAATCTCTTAACTCCATCAATACCAATGCTTTTATCAGCAGACAGGCTAAATTCTCTTTTTGTTTGTTCTTCTAGGGGATTTCCTCCTTTCTTCCCCTGAGTTTCACGTTAAGACAGAGGACAGCATCAGGGAATTAGCAGAGGTATTCTCTTTAGTAGAAACTCCCCATGAAATTTCTTCCTTAGTCCTAGTCATCCTCCAGCTGAATGCAAAAGAAGCCATCCTAAGCAAACTAAGCCTGGTGGAAGCAGCAAAGAACTAACCTGATTTCTGTTGTAACACATTGACATGTCTGGGAAATACGTAAATGGGATGTTAGCATCCCACAAGTTAGTTCGCAGTATGTATCCGTTGGCAAAAAATATTAGATATTTTACTAAAATGCTTGTACATTTTGGATGTAATTGCTTTAAAGCATGACCTACTGTACAGTCATCTGGTTTAAAAATCCAGCCTAGGAGAGCAAAACAACCGGAACGGGTGATGCAGGAGTTTGTGCTGTGTTTGAAGCAGTTTCTGCCTACCTCTCCCCTCTCACCCCGGGGCAGGCTCTGCATCGTTAGGGCAGAGTTCTGCTCCCTTTCTCCAGCCCCATAAATCTGCTGTTACTTTCAGTAGAGCGGTATGGCTTTGATGGAAGGGGTAAAGAAAGGCCTAGATCGGTCGTGAAAATAGTTTGCTCTCCAGAAAGGTGAGAAAAGTGTGGTTTTACTGTTACTTCTTCAGATAAGCAAGAGACTTGACTTTGACTCCGTTATTCCAGGTTAGTGCTCTCCTGGACACAACAGGGCAGAGACGGCAACCATAGATCTTTTAAAGCAAAACCAAACTTTTAAATTCTTTCAAGTTCAGCCTTGCAAACTTCAAGTGGAAGCAGGTGCTGCCTTTCAGTGGCATGTAAACTATTGACTCTCATGAAAGGTAAGTTTTTCAGAAGCTTATCCTGCATGTTTCTGTTCATGCTGCCTTTAGGCAGCTCTTTGATCATCATACTAATAGTTACGGATCTCGTCATGAGGCCTGTGACTCCCCGTGCCTCTCGCTGAGGTTTCCAGACCCAATTCAGAGCTATGTATTTAAAAGCTCAGAAAGCTCCATGCTACAACTCCTAAATCCACCCCTGCCTTTTTTTCCCCCCCCCCAAGTCAAGCTTTTTGTACAAATAAGGAGGTCTCAATTTCATTTGAGTCTGCAAAAGAAAATTCTAGAAGCCCCAGCTGAGGGGGATGATGCTGCAGGTGGGGAGGGGAGGAGCTTGTCCCTGTGAGGGGGCTCTGGGGGTGGCAGTGGCACCTGTGGGCAGCTGAGGTAAAGCAGCTGGGCAGAAGGCTCTGCCTGAGGGCATGGAAGCGGTCAGCCCAGAGAAGTTGGAGCCTGTCTCAGGAGGCATGGAAAGGTTCTAAAAGAAGGTGCCTGTGGGCCGCTGCGTAATTCACTGTGGGCTTTGGAGGGGTTCGTCTGCTGCTGGGCTGCAGTGGCTGTACTGTGCTGCGCAATGCTGAGCAGGAGTGCAACTGCTTTATCTGTGAGTGATTTTTGAAGCATATAAAAGGGCTGGGGTGTCACTAGAGAGCCACAGCTGAGACAAGGATAAATAGAGAGCTACAATGGAAGGACTAGTTGATATTTTTTTAGGGCATGAGAGGAGGGAAAAGCCCTTCCTTGGGATATCAGCTGGGGTGTGAATATGGTAGGGGCTTGAGAACTAAGATGGCTGCTGAGATGGTGTGAGGAGAGTGACTAGGGCAGAGACATCTTCGTTTTGTGTGTAAAAATGAATAGCTCAGAACATAGGCCTAGAATTTTAGTGCCTTGTCTTACCTTCGTTTTGCTGAGGAGAACTACTGCTCTTGTCCATGGGATGGATGTTAGATTGAGTTTAAAGCTGAATTTTAGATGATCCTTTGGAAGGCTGACTAACTTCCTGCATTTTCTTTAGGGAAGTATAGGTTCTTTGGTTTAGCTGAAGGACCAAATAATCTGTGTGCTGTAATTTTACTTCTTGAAAGCAAGGGTGGAAAACTCCACAATAAGATGAGGAAGTCTTGAAGCTAATAGGGACTGAAATGGTGTTAGATGGTTTTACAAGTTGTGGTCTGCGGGGGGGGTGGATATATGCTTCATTTGGGAGTGTGACTGCAACATTCAAAAGGTTTTTATGCATGGTTAAACTTTCAGATTTCATGGCATGGATCAAGTATGAGCTACTAAGTTGTTCACAACAACATGATTGGAAATAAAGCTCCAGTGATGAGGACAGAGCTAACTCTTGTAGTCAAATAGTGTAGTGTTATACTTGGAGGAAAAAATGCCGTGTTAAGCTAGCTCCTTGATGGGATAAGAATCATATCCAGGATAAAGGATTACTTAACTAATGCTCAAATTGAGAATGATGTTACTCAATAGACAGTCATTGTGCTAGATCATTGTCACCTGTATTAAAAGTCAGGTAACTAAAGGAATTGATTTCTTGCAGTTACCTCTTTACAATTTTTTTCCCCTTGGGCTGTGAGGGAAGGTAATGGGAGAAGCTGGAATATAGGCCCTTGCTCAGCAGCTGCTGAAAGCACCTTTCCTGATTCTGCAGGCAGCCTGCTTCCCTGGAAGCACTAACTCCTGAGACAGCTGGGGACTCTGCAAGGCGAAATTGCTGTCTTTTAAGTAGTAAACTAAATGGATCATCTGCAATTACCATTTCTGTCTACCTTTTCATCCTCAGTCTCACTGGTGTGTAGATGTCAAAGATGACTGTTGGTAATCTTCAGGAAGTAGATACTCAGGTTTGTCTAGGGCAGGTACAGGGACTAATTCTGTGTGTAACAGTGATTGGTGCTTGTTTTAATGATGGACAGAATGCAAGATCAGGACAGGATAAGAAAAGCATGAAAAAATGTCTCTGGTACGTTGACTTGTATGTTAACCAGAACTCATACTGGGTTCGTATGGGCAAAGTTCAGCTGAAGATGGTATGATGTGTCTTAAACTCCTCTGGAGAGGAGTGAAGAGCACAGTTGTTGGTCAGAACGCAACTTAATTGTATTTTTTTAACTCTTCCCTGCACCCCTTCCCACCCCTAGCACATCTGGGAGAGAGGGATGGCATCTAGTGTACTAACTGCCTAACCTTTAGTGTACTCAACAGAGGGGAGGAAAAAGAGGCTTTATCTGAGGCCATGAGCACAGTATGAGTGCTCTCAGTGGTCTTCTGGAAAAGTCTGTTTCTCCCCATTGATTAGGGATGCAGTTTTCTTCACATCAGCTACCTTTATGTGAAGTTAATGTCTACTCTGGAGACAAAAAGGCTAACGCAATCCATGTATAAACTCTATAAAATGCTAAGCAGGCATGAAAATACTGCGCAGCCTCTGCATTTGGCACTGATATAATTGCTATTGGAGTATCGTCTAGTGTTTGCAGTTCTAGAAGGAGGCCAAAAGCTGTAGAGTTTAGAGGAGCTCTTGTTTTTCTGACTTAAAATATAGAAAACATCTCCCAAGGTCAAGAAGCCCACTCTATTAGCATATCAAAGCAAAGGCTGAAGAACAATGTGATTGGTCTATAAATAGATGCAACCAATTCAGTAATTTGATAGAGAATTAATCAGTCAATTCAGCAGACAAAATAAAAAAAATAAAATTCATCTCATAGTGGAAGAGGAACCAACTTGCACAACATTAGGAATACATACTTAATCATTTATGTAAATTAATTGCTCTTGGAAGAACTTACCTTGGGTGATAATTATG